>NC_091059.1:206805805-207525805 GCF_000393655.2 Nicotiana sylvestris
TATTACTACTCAACTAGCTGCCTTTTTTTAAATATCAATAATCAATGAAATCTTGCATCTAGGTCTAAGCTCGGTATTACTCCATTATTCATTCTTGGGTCAAGGTAGTTCACCATATAATACAAATACTTGTGTTTTGTTAATTACTTTGTGCTGTCTCTATTTTATTTTGTTTGACAGTATTTACTCATTAGTTTGCCTAAAAAAAAAGACACATTTCAATATTTTCTAAATGAGAAATTTTTACAGTCAAGTAAATATTATGACATATTTAAAATTACAAATTTCATAAGTTAACCTTTATCGATTTTACTCGTTATAATTTTAAAATTAGATTGTTTTTATTAGATAAAAGGTTTTTGGAACAAAGTTAGAAAAAAAAAAAAAACTGGCACATAAATGCGAAGGTGAGGGATCGTTTGGTTATCAGGATGAGATAAATAAAAATATTTTATGAGGTTAGTTATTCCATAACATGAGATAACTAATCCTATCATTTTAATCCAAAATAGTTTTCGAAATTAATTAATAAACATAACAAAACATAAAATAGAATAATTTCATATTTTATTTCGAGATAAATTACCCCTATCCCACCAACCAAACATTTGTGAGACGGTGAGAGTATTCTTTTGTCCCATTTCGTGTGAGTTTTACGTGGAGAACAAAATTTCAATCTCCATTATTGACCGCAAGTTTTAATTACTACTATAAATTTCCTTCTACCACTGGCTGCGTATTCGAGACTTTGAGAGAGAGCTAAAGAGGAGAGGTCCAGAGCAAAGACGACAGAGGGGACCAAAATGGAAGGAGAATATGAAAAATCAGCCTCTGTCAAGACGCCATTGATCGTCGACGACCGTGAAAAGCAGAGTCTTTTTGATGAAATAAGAAATATTAATGGTAGTTTTAGCAAGGAACAGATTGTAGAGGAAGTAAAGAAGCAAGTATGGCTAGCAGGACCCTTAGTGAGCGTAACCCTTTTGCAGTTTTCTTTACAGCTTATAGCCATTATGTTTGTTGGTCATCTTGGAAAATTGCCTCTCTCTGGTGCTTCTATGGCTACTTCCTTTACTTCTGTTACTGGTATTAGCCTATTGGTGAGTTTTCAGCTTTTATATCTTCTAGTTTTCAATTTAAACATTCAAATGAAAATAGCAATACTAATTGTAGTTTCAAAGCATCCAATTTATCTGTTGCCTCTTAAAAACTATGTTGTGTGTTTCTTTCAACTTGGTCGAATCTCTAGAATCACTCCATTTTAATGCTAGTTATCAGAACACTTATTAAATCCTATTACCTCAATTTTTTGTCCAATTTTAATGCTCCGTATCCTGCTTTCCTGCTTGTTCTTCTTGCTTCCTCGGTATTATTTTGCCATTTCTTCAATGAGATTTTCCCTTAACTTTCTAGTAAGATTAGTGTCATAAGGATACGTGTTAGTACGGAGTATTTGGTTAGCCCGATTATTGATACGGGCTTAAACACCCCCGGATGCACTAAGCTCCCGCTATGCGCAGGGTCCGGGGAAGGGCCGGACCACAAGGGCTTATTGTACGCGGCCTTACCCTGCATTTTTGCAAGAAGCTGTTTTCACGGCTCGAACCCGTGACTTCCTGGACATATGGCAATAACTTTACTAATTACTCCAAGGCTCCCTACAGGTAGATCAAACATGCCCAAAAAGAAAAGGACTTGATTCAGTAGCTGTGGGCCTGTGGTGCGTCATCATTTGGTTTTGGATATCCTTTGCCTAGAAATTACACAATCTTTACTTTAGTATTAGTAATGTATGGATATTGCTCCGAATAATTGGTGATTTCAGAAGCTAAGAATTAGTAATCTGTTATCACTTTGCACTGACCATGTTGCATATTTTTGTTGTTGTTAGTGTAAATATCTTAAAATTGGAGACACGAGATTAAGTCGTCATTATTCATGTTATTGCTCTGTTGCGTGGAATTGAAAACACCCTCTTCACAGTCAGGAAGAAAATAGAGCACAATTCAAGATTCTTTTTTAATTCTTTATGACATCAAAATACATTACATCCTATTAATACGGCTAGATTTCTGATGAAATTCTTTTATCATGTTTACAAATAGATGGGGATGTCAAGTGCACTGGACACATTTTGCGGGCAGTCATATGGAGCAAAGCAGTATCATATGCTTGGCATTCACATGCAGAGAGCAATGATTATACTTTCACTTGTAAGCATACCTCTTGCGGTCATATGGGCAAACACTGGCCCTATTCTGAAGTTGCTAGGCCAAGATCCTAGTATAGCAGATGAAGCCGGTCATTATGCCTTGTATTTTATCCCCGGTATTTTCGCTTATGGATTGCTCCAATGTGTTGTAAGATTCTTACAAACACAAAGTATTGTCATCCCTATGGTGTTATGTGCTGGAGTTACAACTTTTATCCACATCCTTGTCTGTTGGATTTTGGTTTTCAAGTCTGGCCTTGGTGGCAAAGGAGCTGCTCTTGCATGTTCCATCTCTTACTGGCTTAACTTTTTGTTTTTGGCTCTTTATGTCAAGTTTTCCCCTTCATGTGCAAAGACTTGGACAGGACTGTCAAAAGAAGCTCTGAAGGATATGCTTACTTTCATTAGACTCGCAATTCCCTCGGCCATCATGGTCTGGTCAGTCTACATTTCTTGATTTACCCAGAAGTAACACGAAAAAGAAAAGTAGTACAACTAGTGTATTTATTGATTGTTAACATGTCTACTTTTATGATTATCAACAGCTTAGAAATGTGGTCATTTGAGCTAATGGTTCTGCTTTCTGGCCTTCTTCCAAATCCACAGTTGGAAACCGCGGTGCTCTCAGTCTGGTTCGAATTATTCACCTTCGTTTAATGCAGTACCTTCCGATTGGTTTATCAAGCAAAATCTTTCATTTTCATGCATTACTTACTGATACGCTTCATTGGTTCCTAGTCTTAATACAGCCGCAACAGTTTGGATGATCCCTTTTGGACTGAGTGCTGCTATAAGGTTAGTCATCCGAACATGTATAACTTTGGTTTGTATTAATTTGTAACAGAGTTGTGAACTAGACATGTTTTGTGCATTGCAGTACACGGGTGTCAAATGAACTAGGAGCAGGTCATCCTCAAATTGCACGTTTGGCGCTCTATGTTGTACTGGCGGTGGCTGTTACGGAGGGATTTGTGTTGGGATTGGTCTTGATACTGATACGTAACATATGGGGATATGCTTACAGCAATGAGACTGAAGTCGTTAGATACATCGCCACGATGATGCCACTTCTTGCTGCATCAAATTTCTTGGATGGCCTTCAATGTGTTCTCTCAGGTTCGCACTTATAAATGTTGCAACTGATTTTTCCTAAAAATATAGAATTAATACATTAAGTTTGTATCCTTTGCGACTAGGAGTAGTAAATACAAAGAATATTACTTCCTACCCACTGCTTAAAATCTTGCATATCTGCCTTTGAGTAAATACTATTCTAAGATCCTTTTTTAAAAAAATACAAATTGTCAATCTCTATGATTCACGAGCATGATAAAAGGGAAGCCCGGTGCACTAAGCTCCTGCTATGTGCGGGATTCGGGGAAGGGCCGGACCACAAGAGTCTATTTTACGCAGCCTTACCCTACATTTTTGCAAGAGGCTGTTTCCACGGCTCGAACCCGTGACCTCCTGGTCACATGGTAGCAACTTTACCAGTTACGCCAAGGTCTATAATTCATGCGTTTTATTTGTAGTTTAAGAAGAAACGAGTGAGATATGTGTTGTTGATAAGGAGCTTGCATATTTCACATACAGGTGCTGTAAGAGGGTTTGGATGGCAGAAGATAGGGGCAATTGTTAACCTCGGATCCTATTATCTTGTGGGAATTCCTTCTGCTGTCTTGATGGCGTTCGCTCTTCACATCGGAGGGAAGGTAACCATCTTACTATCACTAGTACTGTAAAGATTCTTAGCCTCTTGAAGGTGAAATTAATTTCACTTCACTTTCATAAAGATTTGATTAATCTTTTCTTTTCTTTGCAATTACAAACAGGGTTTATGGTTGGGTATTATTTGTGCACTCCTAGTACAAGTGTTGTCTCTTCTTTTCATTACAATGCGCGCTGACTGGGAACAAGAAGTAAGCAACTCCCCGCCGAGCCTAACTCATTGGTTACTTGAGGATTTTCCCGTAAATCTGATAAGTTTTTTGTTGTTTAGGCACAGAAAGCTCAAGAGAGAGTTGAGGAAACAACATTAGCAGTGGAGGCAGTGTACTGAATGTGCACCTTTTATCCACTTGAATAAAGGCAGCTTCATAAGTCATAACTAAACAAAAGATTTTGACCTGTTGGACAGTTTATCATCTAGGAGAAATCTAAGAAAGGAACACTGATCTAGTTATGTAGTTCTGCTTTGTGCCATATTATTATTAAGCAAGAAGGCCAATGGCTTTCTTAATCTAAACTTAAGCTACTTTCCAATACAAATTCTTCAAAATTGAAAATATATATGTTTGAGACTGAGGCATTGTTATTATTGTTAAAATATTACTGTATGTACCCTTCGATCTTGGAGAACTAAGTAGGAGGTAGGTTTATCAATGTCAAATAGCACGTGCTAGCCAGTTTTTGGACTTGTAATTAAAAAATAGCTATCATTTGCAAAGTCATTGAAAAATAGCTATTATTTTGCTGTAACACGAAAAGTTTTAGCATAATATACTAGATTGATGCACTTGTGTATGAACTTCCAACATATTATGCTGCAACTCCAACACACGGAAAGTTCCAGCATAATATACTGGAGATTGAAGCACTTGTGTATGAACTTCTAGCATATTATGCGGGAGTTCTGAATTTTGAATAGTGTTTTTGTTCATATTTATCTTTACATGAAAAATGCCTAAATTTCGATTCTTTTTGAAACTGTGGCTATTTGTTTTTCCTATATATACAATAATAGAAACTTATTTACCCATTTTCTCTAGGTTTTGTAGTTTTTAAAAATTATCTAGATTTTTTTTTACAAATTGGATATATTCACCTTAAAAGGCTCTTATCCCATTATTAATGTCTTTAATTAAGGAATTCAATTATATCCTTTATTTTTTTTTTTATCTCCCTCTTGTTCTACATAGATTTAAGTGAAATTTGACTACTATTTGAAGGTTGAGTGGCAGGTCGCATTTGCCAAGCTTTTTGTCCTTCTCCTTTTTTTTTTCTTCGTTTCATCATCTCATCGAGTAGGCGCAATAATCTTCAATCTACTTGATAAGTCTCTATATATATGCTTAACATATATTCCACAAATGGACAAACCTAATATTTAGGAATTACATCATGTAATGTTTTCACGTAGTGATGTATCAAAAACAATTCAAATAAACTTTTGAGGCAATTTTAATACAATTCTGGAATAATCTATGTAAATTTCTTATACAATACTGTATTATACTTGTATTACTGTTGTATCAAGTTGTTTTACATATTGATGCATTATATACAATTCATATACAATTATCATATAATTATAATACAATTCGGAAATAATTTTGAACTTCTTCTTCTTCTTTAAGTTTCAATATGAAATTCCGCCTAAATCAGCGGTAAGCTTTATAAAAATCAGCACAAAATCACCAATAATCATAACTTTTATTTTCAGATTGAAAATCGAAGAGGAAGAATACATCACATGCAAAAAACATATAAACCAATTAAAACTGATACCATTCTGATACAAATATTTTATTATACTTGTATTGTATAATGTATCCATGTATTGATGCATCAGATACAATAATAATTCAATTTCAATACAGTGAAAGAATTCTGACACAATTGCGATACAATTATCATACCATTATCATACAATCGTGATACAATTGTAAAACTTCTTCTCTTCGGGTTTCAATATGAAATTTTACCTAAAATCAACTCTAAATTTAACCAATCTCCCGTAAAATTGAGATATAAACTCCAAAGTACATTCTCAATCCTTTGCAAGAACACCCAATCTAAATAAATCACAAATTCGTAAAACCCAAATATTTAATTCAAAGCTTCAAAACTTTTAAATGGTTGTCAATGGAGAACGTCCCTTTATTGCTGCAAACTTAGAGATAATATTGACAGATTTGTATAAAGAGGGGGAGATTTGAACTGATTTGTATGAAAGAGAAATAAATCTTTTGAAATCTTTTTGAAAATGGGATGAAAACGTAATAGAAGGGCTTTGTATAATTGAATACAGGAGGGAGGGGATAGAGGAGACGTGGGGGCACATCCTAATTTTAAGAAATACTCTCTTTATTAAGATTTTGTGTATAAGTAGTAAATATAGATAGAGAATGTAATTTTTAATGAACCTAAAGAAAAATAATAAAAAAAATTCTATTATAGTATAACTAGGTAAATTTCCCTTTTTGAATTTCACCCCTTATTAATCGGTCAAGGTTTGAACCAAAGACATCATATTTGAGATTTTTCAGGCCCATGTCCATTCATTATTAGGCCCAAATTATGCCCATTAGTCCACGGGCCACTTGTGAGATGACTGGGACCGTGTTCCGTGATTATTCTAAGGGATCTTTACATAAGGGAAATTTTCGTTCATATACCATATAGGAAACTATATTACAAAAAATGTTCATAATTTGCAAATTACCCGCCCTGCTAACAGATTTTCTACAAAATATAAACAGCTCATTAAAAACAGAATCCTGTTTGCTGTACAATTCCTTTAATAGGCACATAAATGTTGGGATATTAAGGATTCTTCCAGATTTTATCCAACACAAATCTCGCTATTAAATTTCGTCTGTTTCTCTCCAAAATTCACTACTCTGTTTTTACGACAATACTCTGTTTCACTGGTTTTTCTGATTTCACAAATCAAAAGTGACTAAATTAGCTACAATTCTTCTGTAACAAGCGCAATTATGTCAAAAATCCCAATTATGCTTCAACTGAATGAGAATTGGGATAGCTATGGGAGATATAGAGACTTTCAGGTCGATGAAATTGTAGTAAGAGAGGATGCGAGTTATAGCCTATTGAATTCTACAATAGCAGAGCATCTAATGATAGATACATCCGAAATAAGGGTGTATTGCGGGCCGGGCCCGCGTGCCAAATGAGGCAAACGGGCCAAATGGGCCGGTTCAAACGGGCTGGTCTCTAATGGTGCAAAATCCCATAGCGAGCCGGTCCTTCCCAAAAAGCCCGTGAGCCCGGGACCGGCAGGCGGGCCTGAGCCGGTTCAAACGGGCCCAACGGCTATTTTTTTTTTTAAAAAAAAATTTTAAAATGGGCAACGGTCAGATTTTTAAAATCTAGTCGTTGGCATTCATTTTTAGCTGTTTGGCACTTTAAAATAGCCATTTGGCCCCCAAACTTTTTATAATTACACTTTTTCCCTATTCTCAACTATAAATACCCCCTCATTCTTTCATTTTTACTCACAAATTCATCAATATCTCTAATTTTCTTCTATAATTGCTTACTTTATTATTGTAATTTCATGAAAAATTGTGAAGTTGGTGAATTGAAGTATTCAAGTTTTCAAATCTTCAACGATATTCAATTTTCAAGAAGTTGTTCGTCAATTCGGTAAACTCGTTTCAACTCTTAAGTTTTAATATTATAGTTTTGTTTATTTTATTTAGTATAGTTATAATTAATATGGACTTTTCTTTGAAAAAAATATTTGGTGGTAAGGGTAAGGGAAAATCTAAAATTGGTGAATCTAGTCGCCAAGCTACTACTCTTCCCCCGACTCCCCGACCCAGACCTGTTATCCGTCCTCCTCCACCTGTTATTCTTGATAGTGATAACCCTTGTTTTTAATTTTCTGATAGTCAATTTTGCCATGATGTTGCACCAGGTCAACAATTAAATGAAGAAGTTATGAATGCTCTTTATCCTAATCAAACTATCTTTGAAAATGATGATTTAGATGAAACGCAACCGGATTTAGATGATACACCTACTAGTCCTGTTAATAACTCAACTGATGCCCCGCCTGACCCTTCTGTGGTAACCCCTACTTTTAATAGAAAACCTTCTAAACGGCCCGAAACATCTCTTGTTTGGCACTTTTTTACTCAACTAAGAGAACAAAATAAGGCTAAGTGTAAAACTTGTGGGTCTTTGATGACTCATAAATATACTGGAGACCGTAGCGGTACGGTTAGTTTGACTAGACACATATTGAAACACCTCAGAGATAAAGCTAGATATTTACAAATGAAAGCTGCGCAAGAGGGGACAAGTGTAGATACTACGTTTAACCCTATTACAGGTTCAAATCTAGTTCAACCGGGAATTAATAATGTTACCGGTGGCATTTTATATTATGATCCAAATAAAGATCGTAAAGAATTGGCAAAAATGGTTACTGTTATGTGCTTACCCTATAGTTTTCCTTCTAACCCTCATTTTGTGCTTTATATTAGAAAAGTTTATAATCCTACTTATAAAGGATGGCCTCACGCAACCGTAAAGAGCGATATTTATAAATATAAACATGAATATGAACAATATTTGCGCTATTTATTTACTCATATAGATTGTCGCATTGCTATTACTATTGATATTGGTAGAAGTGGTAATGACAATGATTATCTAACTGTTACAAGTCATTGGATAGATGAGGAGTGGATAATGCAAAAGCGCATTATTACTTATATAATAATTAATTCACGCCACATAGGTAAGTTTATTGCTAATACAGTTGCAAATATTTGTAGATATTTTTGCATTTGAGATAAAATAATGTCGGTTTCAACAGATAATGCTTCTAGTAACACTAATGCTATAGACTTGCTTACAACTACACTAAATCCTGCATTTAGTAATATTTTTCATGTTAGATGTATTTGTCATATTTACCATTTAATCATCGGTGCTGGTATGAAAGTTTTAAATGTAAAAATTGAAAAGGTTAAAATGGCTCTTAATTGGTTTTTTATTCAAATCGTAGAAGTAGACTTAGAGACTATTTTAAAAAAGTGATGAATTGGCCTTAGAGAAAGAAAGGTTCCTAAACCTTGTCCGACTAGATGAAATTACATGTATGAAAGTTTAGTTGTTGCATATGAATATAGAAACCCAATAAGCGCAACGTATAATGCTCGTGTAGCTGATGATGATGATGATCACCTTACAAATCAAGATTGGACTAATGTTAAAATGCTTGTAGACTTTTTAGAACAATTTTATGTTGCTACAAATGAATTATCTGGGCAATATTATCCTACTATTTCTAACAGTTTAGTTTATATTGCAGCACTTGCAGATTTATTTACTCAATTTTCAGAGGGTGGGGTAATTTATCAAGAAGCTATTAATTCTATGAAAGCTAAGTTTAAAAAATATTTTTTCCCTATCCCCCTATTTTTGGTGTTGCAGCAGTGTTAAATCCTATAATGAAATTAGGAGATCCTCACTTTTGGTATTCAAAAATTTATAACGCTTTATCACTTTCAGCTGAGGAATTTGCTACACTTGGAGATGCAAAAGCCTCAATTAAAATAAATGCTCAAACAATTTATAATGCTTATCAACTTACCTTAGATCATGCTAGACCAAATGTTCCAACTCCTACTTCGTCTAGTTCGCAATCATCTAAAAGAACTGCGGGCCTAAAAGCCCTTAGTTCTTGGACGGAGTTCAAGAGTTCTCAAGGTGATAATATTGGTGATAGTTCACAACTAAATAAGTTTCAAGTTTATTTGTCGCAAGGAATTGAATCGGAGAATCCCGACGGCTCCTTCGATATTTTGGAATGGTGGAAGGACAAACAAAAACATTATCCGGTTCTTTCAAGGATGGCTCGAGATAATTTAAGTGTTCAAGCTTCAACAGTGGCATCGGAAAGCGCTTTCAGTCAAGCGAGACTTCAAATCGGTGATCATAGAGCGTCTATGAGGAAGAGCTTAGAAAAATCAGTACTCTTCAAAGATTGGATCCGTTCGGAAAGAAGAAATTTTGGACTAGCAGAATCACAACCGGAGATAGACGAAGCTTATGAAGAAATGCTAGCGGAACTTGCGCAGGATGCTGCTTCGCACGGAAGGTGTGATGAACAAGCTTCTTTTCCACCACCACCAACCGAAATTCCTCCGGACCTTGAAGGATTTATGAGATTTGTTAGATATAATACATAGACTAATATGTAACTTGTATTTTGACACATCTTCCTTAGTTTTTTTTCCTTTTAATGGTGGTATTAGTACCTTGTTGTGCTCATTCCATTGGGGGGAAGAAGACTAAGAAAGATATTGCCATTTTTTGTTAATGTCGTAATAATAAAAATTATAAGACATTCCCTTGAATATTTCTTTGCAATTTATTTTGTGTTTAAATTTAATATAGTATATATATTATTTATCTAATACATATAAACTATATATATATTGTCACGACCCGGATTTCCCACCCTCGGGAGTCGTGATGATGCCTACTAATGGGAGCTAGGCAAGCCAACCTTAACTACTTGCTACACTTTTATTTTTGCCTCTTTTAACAAACACAAGTAGATAATATGATAAAAACGGAATTTTAAATAAATAAGCGGAAGTCAACAATTATATATCTTAAGGCTACGTCTATTACAACTTTTAAAACCTCAAATACCCCAAAACCTGGTGTCACAGTATCACAGACTGTCTAAGAGTTACTACATACAAGGTTTGAAGAAAATACAATACACTGTTTCTGAACAAGAGGAAATGAAACATGAAATAGAAATAGAGGGAGACGCCAGGGCCTGCGGACGCTTGCAGGTCTACCTTGGGTCTCCGGGTGGACTGAAGGAAGCACTCTAACTACTGTCCGAAAGCTGCCCCTGGATTTGCACACAGTGCAGAGTGTAGTATCAGCACAACCGACCCCATGTTCTGGTAAGTGTCTAGCCTAACCTCGGCGAAGTAGTGACGAGGCTAGGACCAGACTACCACATAAACCTGTGCAATTTAACTAAATATAGCAGAAAAGAAGTACAAAAAGAAACAGTCACATACAGTCAAGTATGGGAGGGGGAAAACATGCTGCGGGGAAACATCGAGTAGCAACAGAAGAGCAACAATTAAATATGAGGATCATCACAGTTCAATCGGAAATAAGAAGGAGAAATCATGTTGCGAGGTACAACAAGTATCAACAGGAAATCAGTAATTTAGTGTAGAGAAACCGTAACACAGTTATCAATAAAAATTAGGAAATCAAAAAAAAAAACAAGTGTACGGCATCACCCTTTGTGTTTTTACTCTCTCTCACCAAAACAATACACGACATCACCCTTCGTGCTTTACGCTCTTCCTCACCCAAACAACAATCACAAGGCAAATAGGGTAAGGGAATCTATAACCTCGAAGTAAATCAAATAATAACTAGTAATGAAAGAAACAACATAACTCGAATATCAACAAAGAATCAGAAATCAACAAATGCACGGCATCACCCTTCGTGCTTTTACTCTCATCCCACCAAAGCAATCATATAATAAAAATGTGCACGACATCATCCTTCTTGCTTTCACTCTCTTTCCTCACCATATAATCAATAAAATCGGCACGGAATGGTACATCGTGCGGCACGACATCACCCTTCGTGCTTTTACACACTTTCCTCACAATAACAAACAATGCACGTCATCACCCTTCGTGCTTTAACTCTCTTCCTCACCCAAATAATAATCACAAATAATAGGGTAAGAAAATAATGAAAATTTGCAATAAGAATCCCGGCAAGGGAACAACAAGTCACCAATTAAATCCAGGCAAGGGAACAACAATTAAACAATTAAATCCCGGCAAGGGAACCACAAATAAATCAACAATAGCCCGGCAAGGGTGACAACATAATGATCTCTTCACTTTCTCAATTTTACTTCACAATTCACTTCACAACTCGAGCCAATGCTCTAGAGGTTCGATTATCACTTATACTTTCACAACTCATTTCACAACTCGAGCCAATGCTCTAAAAGTTCAATTGTCACTTATACTTCCACAATTTCGCTATACAACTTGAGCCAACGCTCCTCAATGTTCATAGGTCACAATTCTTTCCACAAACTTTATACAACAATTAGAAATCTTAACCAAGGCATGAATAATACAACGAAATCGTGAAAATCACAATATAAGACTCACGGTCATGCTTGACACCAACGTATAGATACTCATCACCATGCCTATACGTCATACTCGACAGGAAGCAAATAGCAAATAGGACACAACTCCTAATCCCTCAAGCTAAGGTTAGACCAAACACTTACCTCAATGCAACAAATACAATTCAAGCCTCAACTATCGCTTTACCTCTTGTTTCCACCACCAACTCGCTTGTATCTAGCCACAATTTGCTTAACGATATCAATAAATGTTAAATGGATCAATTCTAATGCATGAAAATAGGTTTTATAAAGATTTCCCCAAAAAGTCAAAAATCGACCCTGGGCCCGCTTGGTCCAAACCCGAAATTCGGACCTAAACCCGATTACCCATTCCCCGACGAGCTCCAATATGTAATTTGTTTTGAAATCGGACCTCAAATCGAGGTCCAAATCCTCATTTTTGTGAAAAACGTAGGTTCTACCCAAAACACCCACACCCAATTTCCCCCATGAAAACAATTGATTTGAAGTTGAAATTATTTTAAAAGATGTTAATGATTGAAGAAAACTAGTTAAAAATGACTTACAATTGATTTGGAGAAGAAAGGTTATTTGAAAAATCGCCTCTTATGTTTTTGGGGTTTTGAAAAGTGAAAAATAACTGAAAAGTCCGTTTAAATATACTCCTCTCAGACCCTCTCTGCGGACCGCATAAAAAGGATTGCAGCCGCGGAGCTCCACCGCGGACTGCATAAAAAGGACTGCGGCGCGAAGCTCCACCGCGGACCGCAAGAAATCGAGCGCGGCCACGGAGGCTTGGCCTTGCTCACCGCGGACCGCACAAATCCCACCGCGGCCGGGAAGTTACACCGCGGACCGCGAGACCTGGCTTCAGAGACCTGCAACTTCTCTAAATCTGCAACTTTTTCCTAAGTTCAAAACTTGCCGAAACACATCCGAAACACACTCGAGCCCTCGGGGCTCTTAACCAAACACACGTACTAACTCAACAACATCATACGAACTTATCCGTGCGATCAAATCGCCAAAATAACCTCAATAACAATGAATCCTACCTCAAAATCAAGAACTTTTTCTCAAACTTCATCAAGTATCAAATTTAGCAATTTAGGTCTGAATCACGTCAAACGACGTCCGTTTTCAACCAAACTTTACAGAAATGACTTAAACCATATATAAGAACTGTACCGGGTGCCGGAACCAAAATACGAGCCCGATACCATCTCTTTCTAATCAAACTTCATTTCAAATTTCCTGAAAAATTTTCAGAAAACAATTTCTTCTAAAAATTCATTTCTCGGGACCGGGACCTTGGAATTCGATTCTGAGCATACGCCCAAGTCCTATATTTTTCTACGGACCCTCCGGAACCGTCAAATTACGGATTCGGATCCGTTTACCCAAAATGTTGACCGAAGTCAAATTTATTCATTTTACAGTCAAAACTTATCATTTTTCACAAAATTTCATATTTAAGCTTTCCGGCTACGCGCCCGAACTGTGTACGCAAATCGAGGTGACTCTAAATGAGGTTTTCAAGGCCTCAGAACACGGAAGTTTTGTTTTAAAACAAGTGATGACCTTTTGGGTCATCACATATATATAGTGCAATATATATATATATATATATATATATATATATATTATAGATATAGATATAGTATATATAATATATATAAGCTATATATTATATAAGGCAATATATAATTATATATACATACTATACATACTATATATACTATATATATATAGCTATATATAAGCAATTTATATTAGTATATACATATATAGTTTACAAGAAATTGTCTTAGATAAAAAAAATTAAAAAAATAGCCAGGAACGAAAAAGCCCGTTTAGGCCATTAGGCCCGGTCCATTTAGCCCAGGACCATGTGGGCTTTGGGCCGCAGTGGGCCGGTTCCACTCATTTGGCCCGTTAGGCCCGGGACCGCCAAAGCCCGGCCCGCCAAAGCCCAAGCCCGTTTGGCCCGGACCACAATACAGCCTTAATCCGAAAAAATAATAGAAATCAAATACATTGCCAATGAACATTGTCCTCCAATGGAAACTAGGAACGATATGGGTGTTCGTGTATACATGGAGACGAAAAAGGAAAACAAAAGCTTAGGAACATATTCGTTATGTATAACAATACGTTATTTCAATTTGGAATTGAGTATCATCAATTCGAACACAGTTGCAGGTTTGTTCAGTTACATTACTATCGAATTTTAGTTGTATATTACTGATTTACAATTTATCTACAATATTTCTACAAAAAAAACTACATGTCAAAGTCTATATATATTAGTATTGAATTTCATTCTATCTACAATATTTCTACAATAAAATTACATATCATTTTTAGCTCAATATGAAATACAAAATTTCAATATTTCTACAAATTAACTATAAAATATCTACAAAAGACAATGTAGATAATTTGTATTCTGATTGTATATGAATTATTTTTTTGTTTGTAATGTAATTGTAGGTGAGGCTTCAACATATCCATACAGTGATAGATGGTGTGAAACGCTATATTGTTTGTCTTGAAAACAAGAGATGTAGCTGTGGACAATTCAACTTGATGAACTTTCTTGTGCACATGCTTTGGCTGCTTTAAGGCACAGGAATGAGTCTTATAAAAACTATTGTTTTCCTTATTAAACAAGGGATAGCCTCTTGCATACTTATGAAATACCAGTAAATCCCCTACCTGATGAAAGCAAATGGAATGTGCCACAACATATAACTGAAGAAGTTGTAAATCCACATTCAGGTGGGAAAAGACAGCCAGGAAAACCTCAAAAACAAAGATATAAAACATATGATGAAGTAAATTCAAAGAAGTACAAGGTTTCATGTGGCAACTGCGGAGTAGAATGGCATAACAAAAGATCTTGCAGAAATACTCCCAAAAAGTTAAAATTTTATGTAGTAAACTGAATTTTTCATAAAAATTGCTGATGAGTTCAGGAGAATTATATTTGATGTGTAATAGTTTAGGCACATTCAACTCTTGATGTAGTTAGGTTGAAATTATTTTATTTAATTAGTATTATGTATTGAGTTAATACTTTCATAGCTTGATTGGTTTGTGAATGATTTCTATATATACAATACACAATTATTTTATTATCTCTAGCACCCATCGATAGTTGTTAATGATCCTTACAATTTATCTACAAAAAAACTACAAAATAACTACATAATCTGGAGTTGACAGAGTAACTACATAATAATTAAGTTGAAAAGGAGTTAACCAGTAACAATAATTAGATCAAGTACTTTTTACTTTTAAAAAGTGAATATAAAAACAACATAATGTTTCCCCATTGTTCGAACTAGTATACTGGATAAAATAAAAACACAAAGGGTAAAATAATTCACGCACAAATCTGCTACAATTAAACTTCAACAATTTTGTTCATAAACATGTCTACTATCTTTCTACAAAACTAGCTGCAACTAAATAATTTAACTACATGTTCCATACAAAAAATTGCAATTAATTCTTCTTCCTCCAGACTTGTGTTTTCTCGTTCACAACTGGTGCACCTTTTTTCCTTGCTAATCTGCCGGTCACCTAACTTTCACTAATTGCACCATTCTCTTGCTTCTTCCTAGCATAATCTCACAGTAGCGCTCCATACTGTCTATGATGTTGCACCAATCTCTTATTAATACACTGCTCCAATCTAAAAAATAACATATCTACATTTGTCAGGTTTAGTAGTGCTTATCACTCAGGACGGACAGACTCCAGTCGTCGGTTTACTGGAAGACTTGCTGAAGAGCTTAGTGCAAGGGAGACCGAGCAAGGGGGATAAGTTCTTCCAACTGCTGAGTTTGCCTATAAAAAGGATGTGAATCGGCCTATGTTAAGTAAGGGGGGAAGTAAGCATTCGAAGTGGTGTATGGTAAGAGGACTAACAATATATCTACAACTACATAATGCAGTTAAAAACAAAAACAATATAACTACAATTTTTTTACAATATATCTACAAGGTTAAACAGATTCAGAAAACTACAACTAATCTTCTACAAGTTTAATGACAGGTTCATCTTCTACAAAATCATCATCAAAATCTATTTCTTTGTCTTTCCTTTTCGCTGAATTGATTTGCCTTGAAGATTCACCTACACCAAAATCATGTTTTTGTTTAGTTCTAGCTTCTGCCCTAGCTTGACGAGGGGAAAGCCTATGCTTCTTCTCTTCATTTGCATGAGCAGATTTTTCATGCTTTTTCGGTGAATGTGGTGATAAAACACCCAAATCGAAAGAAGGAGCATCTGCTTCTTTAACTTTTTTAGGGTTGTTCTCTGAAGCTCTGTTCTTCTTCATTGAAAATCTTTGAAGCTGGTTGTTAATGGGTGAATGAACTTTGAAGAATAGTAGAAATTTTGACTGATTTTAGAAGAAAGAACTTGAGAATAGGCGTTAATGGAGGGGTTATAGATTTTCGCTGGTTTTAGAAGAGGAAATAGTGGGTGATTGAAGAGGAAATCGTGGGGTGTGGTTTGATACGTGGGTGAGGGGGTGGATTTGGAGAGAGAAACGTGGAGGGAGTGGGAATATACGGTAGAGTTAAATTAGGAGACTAATTAATACCATTAAAACCCCTAAAATGTACATAAATGATAATTAGGTATATAAAAGATAATTATATTAAAAGTTAAGCATGGAGGGTAATATAGTTTGCTATATGGCATAGAAATGTAAAAATCTCTTTACATAAATAGATGGTCATATTCATTGTTTACTTTTTCTAATCATATACATAGATATTATACCTATAGTACATAAATAATACATATATTATAGCTCTACCGGCTATTAAATTATAGTACATGAATTCGTATCCTATTCCGTTTCATGTATGTCTGCCTTTAAGTGTAGAACTTTTTTCCTAAATTCTAGTATCAAGTTTTTCCCAGACCCCATTTATGGGATTTCACTGAATTGTTGTTGTTGTTGTCGTCGTTGTCTAGTATCAAGTTTAACAAAATGTTAATCAGTAATACTTAACTGTGAAAAGGTAAAATACTCGTATTGAGAAGTAGATTTTGCTTGTTTATAATACAGGAGTTAACGTAAAAGGAGAAAAACTTAAGAAATTAGGATTTTTATTGCTAGGAAATTTGGCCCTATTGTTCACCGAACTTTTTACCAACCCTGTTGTCGTGCGCATATTTTTTTAATTCACGAAATAAAATTAACGTTCATTTTTTTGTAGGGGCGGCAAATGAATTGTTTGGGTTGTATTTGTGCACTAGCTAGTTGAAGACCCTTAAGTTAGTGCTCTCCACTTCAATTCTATAAGAAGAAAGCAGGTAATAATTCCAATTCAAATCAAGAAACATAGTCGGCAGATTCTGTTACCACCTAACTCAAAAGGATAATTGAAAATAAAACAGGCAGGTAAGACTTTTTATTTTTTATTTTCTTTTCCTCCCACATCTGATTAATTAGGATGCATGTAATTAGAAAGGTACCTCTTTTGTAATCATATGCTTAATTGACCATATCTTTTTGGTCCTAAATCCTATTGAACAAGTGCAGATGACACACGTTTATAGCATCGATTAGTTCTTTGACGGTGATGATCGATTTAGACTATAGATTACGTTTTGTTTCTGTTTATTTCCTTTTTCATCCGAAAATTGATTTTTGCTTCGTTTTCTAGTAACACATTCAACTTATTATAGGGTTGTAGGTAATGCAACAGAATAAATATTAGTATGTGTTACTACTACTTATTACTAAGTGCATGTTCTAGCTAATAATTTTGACTATTATTAGGGGAAGGAAGGTGACAAATATCAGCCAAATTATTTGTCAGTTTTACACTAATGGTAAGGCATTTATAGTTAATTTACTTATTATAATTGTAGTGGCTGTTGACTCTTTAAATTTTCCAAGTGATTTTATAACAACTTTAGTTGAAAAGTTCCTTTCGAAGCTGAAAATCATGGCACGAAATTGATACCCAATGAAACACAAACGTCACCAAAATATTAATTTTTTTTAAAAACAAATGATTGCCTTACCTGTAACCAACAGTGTCTTTTTCCAATTCATGCAAAAAAATATAATCATTCTTCACTAAGCAAGCTAGTTCAAGTAGACATGAGAATTGATGTATAAATAATAGCACTATATCAGCTTTTCTTTAGTGTATTTGTTGACTCTTTGAGCCAAATTAAGTAGAGACAGTAGCTGCATTTTCTCACTAAGAGAAGAAAAAAATGTATAATCCTATACTGGCAAAGAGCTTTAGCAACTATGAACGTAAAACATTTGGGTGTGGTGCTTTTATTGTAATCTTGATTATTGTGTTTAGCAGTTGCATGGTTTTCAAGCCTCATTTGCCTCCTCTATCTGTTAGTAAGTCCTCTGCACTTTAGCCATCATTTCCAGTAGTAATATTCTAATTTTACCTCTGTTAATAGCTTCATTTAGCTGATTTTACACTTCTTCTTTTTTCTAGATGGTGATGCCATGAATTTACAATTATCTATAAATGCTGCTGAAGATATGCTGGTGACCAAGGACATGACCCTTCTCAAGAAATTAGGTTAGTCGACATACTAATACCCTATAGAATTTTTGAGGATGGGTGCACTATTGTGAAGAGGTAGATTTAGAATTTACATTTGACGGGTTTAACTTTAATTTCTTACCTTGAACCCACCACATTTTTAAATTATAAGTTCAAAATTATAGGAGTATTATTTTTGAAATTTGAGTGATTTTCTCATATATATTTGTACTTCGTATCAAATACAAGACCGTCCGGGTGAGATTTGAACCGCCAATTTTACTTCTAGAGATGCACTCAATAATTATTGCACCATAAGAGTCGTTGACCATGGGTGCACATATATATATATATATAAGTATTTTTAAATAAATATAATATTGTTATACATGGTTTAGGGAAAGGAGCATGGGTTCACGTAAACCCACGCCCCTTAACCTAGATACGCCCCTGCTTGTTAGAATATCCCACATTGGATTCGGGGATTATCTGTTATCTCCTTATTTATGTTGAGTTAGAATCAAGGTTCATTTTTCATCACACGAAACTCATGAAATTTGAAATCCCAAATTCTTATATTGACATTTAGATCGATGAAACCATTTTGCAGAAACTGAGAAAAAGGATGCTAAGCCAATGTGTAATGTCTTAGAACCATTGTCTGATTACTGTGAGACTAAAGGAGACATAAGAGTCCAAGGAAAATCCTCAACAGTTTTCGTTGTGTCACATGATTTCAACATCTCTATTGGGAACAATTCATGGACAATACAACCTTATCCAAGAAAAGGAAATGCAGGAGCAATGACAAAAGTTAAATCTTGGTCAATAAAATTAGTAGACGACGGCGAAAATATCCCAAAATGCAGTATATATCATGGCTATCCAGCAGTTTTATTTTCACTTGGAGGATATTCAGGGAACCATTTTCATGATTTCTCAGATTTACTCATTCCAATCTTTTCAAATTCGCGACATTTTAATTCAGAAGTGCATTTTCTTGCCACGGATTACAAATCTTGGTGGATAGGTAAGTACAGGACATTGCTCAATATGTTGTCTAAGCACAAAATTCTTGACATTGACAATGAAAACGAGGTACATTGTTTTCCTAGTATGGTAACTGGCCTTAAATCTCACAAAGAATTCAGCATTGATTCCTCAAAATTCCCAAATGGGGTGTCAATGCGCGATTTCAGACATTTCTTGAGGAGTTCATTTTCTCTGAAGAGAGCCGAGGCCATTAAATTGAGCAAAGATGTTGGTAAAAGGCCACGGTTGATGATTATGTCAAGGAAAAAATCGCGAATTTTATTAAATGAGGGTGAAGTTAGAAAAATGGCTGAAGATTTAGGATACGAGGTTGTCCTAGCAGAGGCTAACCTTAGTACAAATTTGTCAAGATTCACGCAAACTGTTAATTCTTGTGATGTTATTTTGGGAGTGCATGGAGCTGGATTAACAAACATGGTTTTTCTCCCAGATAATGCAGTTTTAATTCAGTTAGTTCCTTTAGGAGCAATGGATAATTTGGCTAAACGTGATTTTGGAGATCCAGCAGGAGAAATGAACATAAGGTATTTGGATTATAAGATTGGTGTAAATGAGAGTTCTTTGGTTGAACAATATCCACTTGATCATATTATTTTCAAGAATCCATCTTCATTTTATAGGAAAGGATGGGATGCATTTAGATCAATTTACTTGGATAAACAGAATGTAAAAGTTGATATCAAAAGGTTTAAGTCCACTTTGGTAGAAGCTCAACAGCTTCTAGCCACTTCTTGATTTTGCATTATAGTGTACATGTTTCAATTTTTGCCCATTGCGTATTGGCATTTGCGTAAAGACTTCTCTATAACAGTCATCGTCTGTAACAATACTTCACTATAAAGATCAAGTTGTCGTTGGAACCAAATTTCAATGTTATGTTATAATATATGTTATCAATGAAAACACTTCGTTATAGTAGCCGAAAATATCGGAGCAAATGAGGTTATTACAAAGAGATTTGATTTTACTGCTCCTAATTGTTTAGTAACATTAACTGAAGCTGGTACATTAATCGTGACAAGTGTGATATTGAAAAAAATTCAGCTAAAAAGAATCAATTTAGATATATGATAATTTAGCTAATTCCTTATTTTGTTATAATTGATGAATATCATGTGCGATGTTACATAGAAACCTTAGCGGTGAAGAGGATTAGAGGAAAAAATAATTACAAAGATTATAAAAGAGTATAATAAAAAATAGTATATTATAGCAGAGGATGAAAGTATAAGGGACAAAAAAAAAAGAATAATTAACCAAATTAGTTGTTAAAATCTTCTGGAGCTTATATATGCTACTGCGACCTAACATTGACTTGTGCCCTGATCAATTAGCACGATTGTTTTTATGTGAACGATTTAATAAATGTTCAGAAAAAACACAAAGGAATATTCTGGTAAAAAATGACGTCACACACTCGAATATTATGTTTATTTATTTTGCTCCAAAGAAGTTGAATTATTTCAGAAACTATAATTGGATTCTTCACCACACTTGTCTATAGTCCAGAAGTACCCAACTTTTCCTCCCAAACGTGCATTCCACCATATTTAGAGGAAAAATATTGGTAAAATGTCACACTCTTAAACCAAACAACTTACTTGGATCATTCAACATTATTCCACTGTTTTCCTTTAGTAATTTTTTCTTTTCTTTTTATTCTACACAGCTAAAGAAAGTAAAAAAATCAACTTGATATCAACAGTTAAAAATTTTATCTATTGCTAAGATCATTTGTTTGCTGGTTAGAATTATGCATTTATTAGTAATGTAAATATATCCATAATTTACTCAACTAAGACAAACTCAATCCAGCTAACAACCGACATTTGCATTACAAACACGCTTCTAGTAGTGGTTCGCTGAAAACAATCTTTTAAATGGGTTTGCATACATCATTATTTTATAAGATTTGAGAAAATACAATTATATCCCAAGTTACAATCTGCATGATTTAAATAGTTGGGATTTGCCTTTATTTCTAAAGATTAGACAAATATATTAAGGACAGTCCGGTGCACTAAGTTCTCGCTATGCGCGGGATCCGGGAAAAGGCCGAACCATACGGGTCTACCGTACGCAGTCTTATCCTGTATTTCTGCAAAACAAATACATCTAATTGTAAACGAATGGGAAAACGAAATTCCAGTTAAAAGGAACTGAATACAGAGCAATGTAACTACTACTTCAGGAAGTTTATGTGGAGATCTGGACTTCTTAATTTTCACTAATCACTCTAACTCTCTAAGTGTTCGTTAGTGTACGTAGAGAAAATAGTAAAAAGGAATAAAAAATTTGGAAAAAAAATAAAAAGTTGCAAACATAATTATGAGAATAAGTTTATTTGATCCATTCCATAATTTACGCACTTATTGTTAGACCTCATTCTAGGTTAATTAATAAATAGCACTTAAGCAACCATTAAAACCCACTTGTTCACACTTGAGCAATAAAAAGATGGAAATTTAACTCCAGTAAGAGAAAATAATGACCCAAACTCGTATCGTGCATTAAAACCCACTTGTTCATGCTGAAGCAGTTAAGCAAATTTAATAAGTTCTTGCTATTCTTAATATAGTGAACAAGTAATTTCTATCCAAATAAGAATATGAATGCAAATCTAATTACCTAAATTGAATAAATTAAATACATGTTAAACTTTGTTAATAATTACCCAAAAGGTAAAAATGGACAAAGTCTTAATGATATTTACTTAACAAGTAGATTTGGTAAAGTGGTAAGTTGCCGTCCTTTCTAAATACTCCTCTAAACATGGCTATTAAAAGGGACACAATTTTTTGACAAATTCTTTATCTAATCTAAGTAGTAGTCAACCTTTATATCTCTTTCAAAGAGAACAACAACATAATTTTTAATTCACAAAAATCTCCTAAAATTATGCAAATCGTGGAGAGCAATTACTCTAAATCCTCCTGCACTTCATGCTAGTCACTTAGATATTGGACTTCTATATATTCTGAGAATTGCAAATACTAGCATTTTCTCACTTCTTCATTTCAAAGCTTTTTCTTTTTATATTACAATTTTTAGCAAAATGAAGTACGATAGTTTCTTTGCGAGGAGTTTCAGTAAACATGAGCAGAAGAAATTAGGATTTGGAGCATTTGTTAGTTGTTTTATCATAGCAGCCACCTTTTGCATTCTCTTCAAGCCTGAATTTCGTCATTTTAAAGTTGGTAAGTCATTTAATTTACTTTTTTAGTAATTTTATTTTGAAATCTTTACGCTGATATAGAGGAGATTGTATTTTCTCTTTTCCTTTTCAGAGTGAATTGCAATTTTTTTCTCTCCATTTCCTTTGTAGTCAAAATCTAAGTGTTCGTTAACAATTATGACTTTCTATTTATGCATGGCTCTTGTTTACTAGTTGTTTTATTACTTTTTTAACGTTTATAATGAGCTCTTGAAACATTAAGTTTAATGTAAGATTAAATTTCATTCACCTTGTAAAGATTACATTATATTGTCAGTAGATATAAGTTAAATTCTTAATGTAAAAAGTATTATAATGTGATATATTTTCAAGCTTAGGGTTTACCGAAAACGGTCTCTCACCTTACTAGGTAGAGGTAAGGCATGTGTACGAACTACCTTCTCCAGATCCCACTTGTGGGATTAGACAGAGTCTGTTGTTTTTGTTGTATAAATTTTTGTATGTTATATACAAAAAAACTATACAAATTTTATACACTTTTGCGGCTATTGGATGTAAATAATTTTAGCCGCGGACTAAAAGTTGCCCTTATTAACAGTGTTATGTCCTTGTATGACAGTGAATGTTAAGGTAACTCTTCGTGGTGGCCCTCAAATTCTAGCAATAAAAGAGGAAGTCAGTAATAAGCCCAAAAAAACATGTAAGTACCAAGTTAATACTAGCATTTAATTCTTTTTTTGCAAATAACCAAGTTTACATTTGTTTAATATCTTACCATACACATAACTATTTGATTTCAGATGTTGAAATAAAAGAAGAAAAAACAATTTGCAATGTCACACATCCAAGAGCTGATATCTGTGAGATGAATGGTGATATAAGAATTCATGGAAATTCATCAACTATTTATTTTGTTTCAACTGATAAATTATCAGCTGAAATGAACAACTCCTGGAGTATAAGACCATATGCTAGAAAAGGTGACAATAGAGCAATGGACAGTGTCACAAATTTAACAGTGAAAAAGGTTTATAGTAATATTTCTCAAGAAATTCCAAATTGCAGTAGAAATTATACAGTTCCTGCTATTGTTTTTTCAACTAAAGGATATGCAGGAAATCACTTCCATGATTTTACTGATGTGTTAATTCCATTATTCCAAACTTCGCGATATTTCAACAATGAAGTTCAGTTTCTGATTACTAACATGAGGTCGTGGTGGATTAACAAGTACAAACCAGTGTTACAAAGATTATCAAAGTATGAGATTATTGATATTGACAAGGAAAAAGAAGTACTTTGTTTTCCAAGTATGATTATTGGCTTAAAAGCCAACAAAGAATTCAGCATTAACACTTCAGAATCTCCTTATTCTATGAGTGACTTCACAAAATTCCTCAAAAATACATATTCCTTAAAAAGAAAATCCGCGGTGAAGTTGAAAAAGAATGCTGATCAAGGAAGAAAGGTTAAACCGCGACTTCTTATCATTTCAAGAAGTAAAACGAGGCGTTTTACTAATGTGGATGAGATTGCTACAATGGCTAGAAATATTGGATTCGACGTAGTTGTTGAAGAAACAGGAGAAAATCTGGCTAAAGTTGCAAAAAAAGTGAACTCATTTGATGTATTAATGGGAGTGCATGGTGCTGGATTGACTAATATGGTATTTTTGCCAGAAAAAGCAGTTGTTATACAAATTGTGGGGTTAGGAATGGAATGGGTGTCTAAAGTGGACTTTGGAATTCCAGCTTTGGACATGAATTTGAAGTATTTGGATTACAAGATTAGTGTAAATGAGAGTTCTTTAATTCAACAATATCCAGTTGAACATCATGTGTTAAAGGATCCTCCTGGTAATCTGATTTCTCCTAAAGGATGGGTTAAATATAGGAAGATTTATTTAGATCAACAAGATGTAAAAATTGATGTAAATAGGTTTAGAGGAACTCTTTGGAAAGCATTTGAGCTTTTGCAGAGTTGATTTTTTTGGGAATTCTTTAATAAACA
Organism: Nicotiana sylvestris; assembly: GCF_000393655.2. Lineage (NCBI taxonomy): Eukaryota > Viridiplantae > Streptophyta > Magnoliopsida > Solanales > Solanaceae > Nicotiana > Nicotiana sylvestris. The sequence goes on from NC_091059.1 coordinate 206,830,721, forward strand.
AAGGCACAAGTACAGGACAACCTTCATTCGATTTACTCTTATTTCAGTTTTCTTTTTTTTTCTTTGGTTCAGCTTAGATAGTCTAGCAAAATTTTCGGTTTCATTCTGCTTTTCAACGAGGCTAAATCTAGATGACATGTAGTTGAAGTCAATTATGTAAGCTAACGAGAAGGGAAAATAGTCATTGACTTGTTAATATGAAGTATATTCTCCTTGCAAGAAATTGGCCAACTTTAATTTGGTGGAGTAGTATGTCAATTCCAATCATATGCCCGTTTGGACATACAAAATTTTTCCTTTTTTCCAAATTTTTTTTTTTGAAAATAATGTTTGGTTATCAAAATCTTGTTAATTTTTTCAATTTCATTTGAAAATGCATTTTCAAATTTGAAAAATTGATTCTTACCGGTTCTTCAATGGAAAATGAGAATTTGCTAGTTTTTAATTTTACAAATTTACCCTATACTTTTAAAATTTATAAAATGACCCCATCAATTATTAACCTACATGTTTGATAACAGTGGTAATAGCAGTGGGAAGCGGACTAAGTTAGAAAATGTGATATTGATTTTGCATCTTCTGTGTATTGCAGTAAAGCAGAATATGATAACAGTTAAACAATAGCATGTTTGAATGTTTATTTCAAGTAGGATAATCAAATTGGGGTGGTTTTGATATTTTTTTTACAAGTTGTGAGGTATAAATCATGTTTCATGATTTTGAAAAAAGACATCCAAATATTTTGCAAAAATTTTAACCAAACACAACTTCATCTTCAATTCAAATTTTAGTGAAATTCCAAATTTGAATTTTTTTTTTTTTGGAATTCATGTCCAAACGCCTATTAATATTTCTTAAAAATTTTGCAATTTCAAAATGCCAAAAAGTTATTACTGCTAAAAGAAGGAAGTTTGCCTCCCCCAAAAATGAAGTAAAAAAATTGAAGAAGTAAAAAAATAGGAAAATAGACTCATATAGTGTTTTCAGTTGAGCATTTTTCATCTAATTTCGCTTTTTGTAGATATATATATCATGATCTCCTATTTAATTAATTTATTTATCAGGTTGCCACAACCTTATCAAATGGCCTTACATTCGATCAGCAATGAAAATAAGGGATTTTCACATAGTATAGCCGCCCTCGAAAGAATAGTTGGCAAGTGTATATTTTTAGAAATATCATCAAACGGAAAAGTAAAGCAATAAAAACTCATGTAGCTAAGATAATTCATTGAATATATATTCCAAATAATTAATCAAATCCCTTTCTCCTACAGCAAAAAGATAATAGTATCCGCATCTACAGATTGTTGTACAGAGTCACAGGGAACACTTTTGACAAATCTGCACCCAAAACTCCAAAAGGACCCCCAGCGATGGTGCATCTCCGTGAAACTGGAGATGCACCATCGAACTGTAATCATTATTGAGAATAAGAAAGCAAATACTTTCTTAGACATGGGATTCTATATATGATCATTCACAAGTCTCTGTAATACAACTCTGTATTTGGTGTATAACTCTCCATTTCCTCCAACAGAACCTTCCTCATGAGTTATAATGAATGAGAAGCAGAGACATACAAGGAATAAATATTAGTGTGTACCCTCTGTACTCCGAGGCTGGGCTGATCGTTCAGGTCATTGCACATCTGCCATCTAAACTAGGTGGCGTTCCTCTTCTCGGGGAAAGAAGAGATCAATTGGGCCAAACTCTTACTTGATAATGACTAGCCTTTAGGGCAGGTGTGTTGGATAGAGAATACAGACATCATGTTGACCACATAGTGCAGTGAATATTTTTAAACGTAAGTCACCAAATAGGAAGTTGCCGTATTGACACATTCCTCTCACATTATCAATGCATAAATCCACTAGCTTCCTCGAAGATTTTCAGCAACCCTCTTCAAAAATGAAGGTCCAATAAGACATGATTATATACACCCTTCAAGCTGCATCTTCTTGGCCAAAAGATACTCGGTCTCTATTCGACCAAGAAATATAATGCCAGCAAGGACCTCTTCATTCGCGGGACTGTCAGGTTAGTGACCCAAGACAATTACCTCCATTTCGTACTATGAAGTTGCTTTTTACTCTTGCTTTTCTTCAAAAGTGCTGACATGTGTTCAACAGCCTTAGAAGACGACTGTGTCTCACCAGTCAACCACTGCAGAGCTTCAGCAGCTGCATCTTTTTCAGCGTCCTTCTTACTACCGCAAGGCTGACCAACAAAGTTCAACCCATTGAATATTACAGTGGAGCGGAACTTATTATTTTTTAGTTGAGTAGTCTTGTAATTGGGTGATTGGTGACCAGCCCGAGCAAGCAATGTCTGGAGATGAGACTTTGGATTTTCACCACCAGTGCCCTCTGTTGAACTGATGCTTTTTTGCAACTCCTTTGTGGACTTCTTTGGGGACGGTTTACGACCAAAGACAAACTTACCTTCACATTGATCCTCCGACACCAGCAATCTAACAGCTTCTAATAGCTCACCATGACTGCCTACATCAAAATTACGGTCCAAAAGCTGCCAGATAAAACAAACATCAGGCGAGAAAGAAGGATTTGTCATATGCACCCACTTATAATATGCTTTCTGAAGAATGCATGTGATACGAGCTATGCGAGCAAATAGTCGATACCATCAGTCACACAGTTGACAGGAGCAACACTACAGAAACGGCAACAATGGAAAACTCAAAAAGAAGATGGCACAAACAAAGATGGCGACATATACATACTTTCTTGTGGACAAGTTCATTAAGCTCCCTCTTCAAGCTTAAATAAGTATTTGCCAGTGAGGGGCTCATGAAAAACTCCAAGTACCCTCCAAGCATCATCAAGTATCCATCCTACCAAGAGAAAGGAGTAATTAAGGGAAAACAAAACACTAATTAGTAGAGATACTCATAGAGAGGATTCAAGAACATGACAACATGAACCCTGTAAAACAAAAAAGAAATCAGCCTCCTCCCTGCAGGAAGGGGGGTGGGGGTGGAGGTGGGAGCAGGTAAAGTCAGAAGAAAGAAACTTACTAGAGCTCGTCCAAAAATGCTTCCACCAAACAAGAGTAGGACAGAATCAGATACAGCAGTAGAATCACGCAGGAATACTGCATTCACTTTAACTTTTTCATTGAAGACAAGCCATGGATATGGGATTTGCAGCTCTTGGGCATTAACAGAATTCTAAGTGGAAAAAGGAAAAGCATTATTTAAAAAATGGGAACTTTTCCTTTGGAAATTACATGAAATGTGTCACAATTTAAATGACACTAATTATACTATGAAGCTTACAGAGTACAAAAGGACTCCACCATCCTCCATTGTTTTCAATGAGATTGACCTCTCCTTGTTCTGTCAGTAAAATATATGTTCAATTAGCACTCAAAGATACAGGAATGACGGGTCGCCATGAGATTCTGATAAATACATAGGAAAACCACTCAATCCTAACTCAACACTCACCCAACTTTTTATTGAAAAAACTTTACAAAGATGGAAGTGCAACCATGCGTGCAGTGAGAGAGAGCGAAAAATTTTAGGAATCAGTATCATGTACAAGCCAACTTCTACTTCGAGTAAATACCAGATGAAGCGCTAACCTCAATCATCAAGAGTAAGAAGGGTTGTTAAATCAAAGAGCATAACTCACCACAACAGAGCATATGCCAGGGAATAACCCGCCACATATAATTGCTCGAACAAGATGTTCATCATTACTCCAGGCATTACAACTCTGAAAGCTATCAACTAGACCAATTTCCTTAAGCAGATGCAAAAATTGCTTTCGAAGGGAGTCCATCGCTTTGAGAGTTTGCGCAGAAAGGAAATTTTTCCAACAGTACTCATAACCAGATTGCTGCCTTTCAGCGTTTCTCCAGCCATCATAAGCCCGAACAAGAGCAAGATGATCACTGAAGTCACGAGCAGAAAACTGGGCTTTGGCAGACTCAGCCAGCTGCAGAAAATATATTTCACAAAAATTATACATACTCAGCCAGCTGCAAAAAGTATATTTCAAAAATATTATACATACTCAGCCAGCTGCAGAAAATATATTTCAAAAACAGTATGCATGTTCCTCAAGGGAAAGAGACAAAGCGCTATAGGGAACACTAGGTGACCAACGGCTAATTAAAGAGGTTCCACAAATGAGGAAAAAGATCTCAGTTCCAACATCGTTTCCAAGCACTAGGATAAAGGAAGTGCAAAGGAGAAAAGTACACTTTAGCAAGTTTGGGATAATATAAAGAATCATGCAACTGAATAGTTTCTTTCCAAAATCCATTGGACTTGTGGAAACTTCCCAAGCTACTGCTTATAACTCGATATGCCGATGTCCTTAAACTACCAAAACTCGCATTAGTAAGAGTGCAGTCAGTTCATGATAGGCCCTTCCCCCTATCACATCTTCACAAGACCAACTTTTCCTTTTAGAATATTGTTTAAATTTCGCAGCTAGATTCGGCACACACCCTTGTTGTCAAATTTACAAGGTAAAACTATATTGTCAACCAAGTGTTGTTTTTTTTTTTTTGGAATGAAGAACTTAGTGTTTTGTATTTTGCACATTGCAGTAGCAAAGACCCCTATTCCTAAGCACTAATGGTGTTAAAGAAAATAAGTTCATTTACATTTTACAGTCCCCATAACCAACTGGGAAATGTTGGCAAGTAGTTAGGTGATAGACCATTATTCCCTTGCACTGATGCTGTAAAAGAAAGGGAGCGACTTTACATTTTACAGTCCCCAAACTTGGAACATATGCAACTGAATATCTGGCATAAAGGGAAACAGAAGCAACTTTTGAGAAGCATGCACATAAAACGTATTAAATCTGTTGCTCATAGAAACAACGCACAGATATTCCTTAAGTAAAGAAAGAGATAAATGTACTACTGTGAGAAAAGGACAGAATATGTTCACATGTTTAAGACATTAGTTGAGTCGCTCTAAGAAACAAGAAGAAGATGGTAAGTTCTCATCAATAAATCAGAGAATATTAACTTACATCTTTTTTGTCAAATGGCATTAAAAATGGGTCTCTAACACTTAAACCAGCAACAACTGTCATAATTGGATCCAGGCAGTTGAATACTGCACCTAATATTATCATTTTTCCCAGTTTTGGTTCAACTGGAAGCATTGATAAGTGTTGTCCTACAAGAAAATCCAGAAGTCAAGTTTTCTTTTCCCCCCAAAAAAAAGATGAAGAAGACTATGGAGAAATTGCTGAGAGATTAAGAAAAATCAGCTATGCTTTTACCAAGTACTGTCAGATTTTCATTCTCATCTAGAGCCCCTATTGTCTTCAGAAACTCAACAGCATTTTGAACCTGCAAAACAATATTTGCAAATACATAAAAAAATCAAATTAACCACAAAGCAATAAAGATATATGTCCATCAACAATAAAGTCAAGGAGCCAGAATTGTCAAACAAAGAAGTATATCTACCAGACAACTTAAATCCAGGTTTGGTTGAAAGAAAGTCAGACATAACATATTCTTCACCTAATAGGATGTACATGCCTCTACCTCGACGTGTTTTCATGAGCAGAATGTAAAAATAAAGAAAGTTCAGTGGTTAACCAGTCTAACGCTCAGAAATGATGCCATATGCACATATTAAGTTGTTCAGTGTCACCATCCATTTAAGGCATTGGAAAATTTGAACTGGAATGTAGCAAGTTCATCAAATATAACATAACATCCCTCCTGATTATCTCCACCCCTCAAAGACAATCTAAACAATTTCCCCCCATTTTACTTGCCCTCATTTTCAACTTCCACTGTCACAAACAACCACACATATTCAACAAACTGGGTGAAAGAGTCCACCTCAACTTACAGATAGTGGTTCTGGTGGCTGCAATGCCTTAGATAGAAATTCTGAAATACTTCCAAGTTGTAAGCTTTTAATCTGCAAACATAGGGATTGTAATGGTGTTCTCAGAAGCTCCGGCAGTTGATAATCTGCAAAAGCTTCAAATACACATCTAGGATAGAGATGATAACACTCCCCAGGTTGAACACGGCCAGCTCTTCCTCTTCTCTGGAAAGTCAAATGGACATTCACTTATTATGTAGATTCCACCGCAACAACAACAACAACAACAACTACCCAGTGAAATCCCACAAAGTGAGGTCTGGGGAGGGTAATGTGTACGCAGACCTTACCCCTACCCTGATAGGGCAGAGAGGCTGTTTCCGATAGACCCTCGGCTCAGAAAGACGGAAATAAAAACAGGAAAAGACAATTCATTAGTAACTCCAGAAGAAACCGTAATAGTAACAGAAGCATAACAACCAAAAGATAAATGACATGCAATAACTGTAACCAGTATCTAAGGCCCAGGGCTAAGATAAATAGCAAGGATAATGTGGATTCAACATAAACTGCAAGCCATTTAAGCTCAATATCCAACCCCGCCTCACCCCCGGTATGAAGTAAGGAAAGTTCTACTACTCCCTAACCTACAACCCTAATGCTTGACCTCCAGACCTTCCTATCAAGGGCCATGTCCTCGGAAATCTGCAGTCGTACCATGTCCTGCCTGATCACCTCTCCCCAATACTTCTTTGGCCTCCTTCTACCTCTTCTTGTACCCACCACGGCCAACCGCTTACACCTCCTCACTGGAGCATCAAGGCTTCTCCTCCGCACGTGCCCGAACCATCTGAGTCTCGCTTCCCGCATCTTGTCATCCACAGGGGGCCACGCCCACCTTCTTCCGAATATCTTCATTCCTAATCTTGTCTATCCTAATGTGCCCGCACATCCACCTCTGCATCCTCATCTCTGCTACTTTCATCCTCTGGATATGGGAGTTTTTAACCGGCCAATACTCTACCCCATGCAACATGGCCGGTCTAACCACAACTCTATAAAACTTACCTTTGAGTATCGGTGGCACTTTCTTGTCACACAAGATTCCAGATGCAAGCCTCCATTTCATCCAGCCCGCCCCTATACGGTGAGTGACGTCCTCGTCAATCTCTCCGTCGACCCAAGGTACTTGAAGCTATCTCTCTTGGGGATGACTTGTGCTCCAAGCCTCACGTCCCTACCTACTTCCCTCGACTCAGCGCTAACCTTGCACTCCACGTAATTAAATAATTCAAGAACACTAAAAAGCTAGGGGGAGTATGTGGATCCATGCGTCAAAATGCATTATTATTTTTAAGTGTTGCAAAGGCTGAAGCAGGTAGATTATATATATCTTACTTGACGAGCAGAAGCTTTTGAAATCCAAGAAGGAAGCAAACATGGAGTGTTGTTGAGTGCATCATAAGATGTCTCTTTTGCCTTTCCACAGTCGACCACAAAAACCACATCATTGATGGTGATACTTGTTTCAGCCATATTGGTAGCTAATACAATTTTCCTTATTCCATCTTCTGGCTTATCAAAAATCAATTTCTGTTTGCAAGCGAGTAGAGATCAAAAGTTAAAAGGGTACAACAATATATAAATGAAATGAGAATAGCAAACAGATTTAAGTTATCAAAAAATTTACTTAATCATAAATTCATGATCTTGACTAGATTTTAAAGCTCCCAACTGTGCAGGGATGAAACTCAATCTACTCCTCTAGCTCTCAAGGCTACCAACCTATCCTTCTTCCATGATTATTTTAGATGAGTCTTAAAATGGAAGGTAAGAAAGAACCTATCGGCACCTGATCAATACCCTTATAATTGTTAATTAATGCTTTTTGTCATAAAACATGTCTTCCGTGCTAGGATGAAACTCAACTCAAGCAACAGTGATATCTTTTTTGATGAAGAAGTAACAGCGATATCATGAGAATACCAACCTATTCATTCTGCAGGCCTAAAATCAAAGAAAGAGAATTCACTAAATAATTCTTAAGAAAAGATAAGAAAGAAAAGCATCATCACCTATTCAAAACAGAATTCCTTAAAACAGTATAAAAGAAACAAGCTCCTTGAAACCTTAATATATTTTCATTTTTTTTTTTTTGACTGGTTAATTTTACTACTCAATAGGACAAAGATCTTATACAGTGACTTCACCTTTAAATTGAAAAACGTTATAGCTTTTAAAAGATACTGGAAGGACCCAGCAGATTACATTCTGCCTTTGAATAACCAAAATTCCTCCATAAAGGCATACACAAATTTCTACAATACTGATTCTCTAAAAAAGTTAAAAGAATATAGAAACGAAACGACAACTATGGGAAAGGAAGATAAAAGGTAACACTTCCAACTTGGCTATACCTGCTCCGCACTGGCCATGGAACCATGGCATGCAAGCAGCAATACTCTGCTTGGATCTCCCAATAGAGGATGAGCCTGCAGCTGATCCTTCAAAGCATTAATGTCATCCCAACCTGTCATGAAAACCAACACAGCACCTGGCCTTTCGTTTTTACATATGTGGCAAAGCACATGCTCAATTAGGTTGAAACCTATTGAATCAGGATTCCAACAGGATAGTGAATCCCGAGTACGAGGATTAAACTGCCCAAAATCAGCTGCTTCTAGTGATTCCTGTTTCAAAGCTTAAGTGTCAAACAAAAACTATCATACAGAGCCCATGATAACATCATAGAGATTCTATACCTCAACAGCTGAAGCAATTTGAGTCTTCCTCTTCCTATCAGTCTGCTTCTGCATTTTCCACATCTTGTCTTGACCATAATTATCAATTTGATTATATGGAGTTAACCGATATCTAGTTATTTCCAAAATATTTTCCAGAAAATGACTTCGGACTGGATAAGTAAAACCCTGATGAGAGCAAAGAGAGATTTTAGCCCCCCCAAGAAAAAGCATTCTAGGAAGATCAAGAACTCTAGAGCAGCTCAAATATGATGCTTATGTTATAAGCCTTTGGCCATGGAAAATCCAAATGATTTCTATGGTATTGCTGAAATGTAAAAGTCTAAAATAAACCATGGATATAGTGACCTGAATGACCATAAACAAAGAGATATATGTTAAAACTGAGTGCCACTACTCCATTCCATTTTTGTTTTAAGAATCAATCAAGCTATCAACTAAGCTTCTACCTGAGATTAGTTGAAGTCAGTTATATAACTCTTCTTTCATTTCTTTTTCTTTTTTTTTGATAAACCAAAATTTGTATTACCAAACACCAAGCAAGTGTCAAAGGTACTTATACTATATTCAAGTCCAATTTATTCCAATAGTAAGCACTTTGTATTTTAGGCAAATTAGTGGTTCCACAAAATAGAGCTTCTCTAAATTTTATATTTACCACTCGACAAGCATAAAAGTCTCTAATTAGAATAAAAATTTCCTAATACCATCAATAACAGTAAGATCTCAGTTCCAACTAGACTGTATCACTTATATAAATCATTTATTTCCATCACGTTTTATTTTAGTTAAGTCCACATTGACCCCGAAGGATCCTAGGTTTTAGGATACAACTTCCTTTTATATAATTTTACGTCTATCTATCTCTTTTTATCACATTACATCATATTGTCACATCAACTGATTAGAGCATCTGGAGCTCTACGCAGGACATAACCAATCTTAAGCAACCTTTTGTCATTTGAAACTCCAGGTGTGCACATGCGCGCTCTGTTGGAAACGATAATTTCTATTCTTGTCCAATTGTGCATGGCCGACATTTATCTTAATATCCGCATTTGTACAACTCTCATGTTATATATTGAGCATCTAAAGCCCAATGCCCAATGCCCAAGCCCAACTGTTCCATAGAATCTTTTTTAACTATGGCAGTTAATTTCCTGTAGCATAGTATGTCAAACCAATCCTCCCTCTCCCTCCCTCCCTTTACTTTTTGGTCATGAAGGAGGTATCCGGATGTCAGTATTTGGACGGGTATCACATGATTTAAAGCCTACATCATGGTAGAAAATGTAATAAACCTTCGACTTACAGGAATATGGATCATTGGAGCGCCGCCAAAATAGGAAGAGAAGAGCTCAGCGTTAAGAGTAGCACTCATCAAGATCAGCCTCAATTCCGGTCGACGGGGAAGGAGATCTTTAAGGACAATCAATAGGAAATCTGAAAGGAAAGACAACTCTAGTAAGCAACTTGAAGTACAAGAGTTTAAAAAACTGCAACATTGCCAGGTGGGCAGATACCTTCATTCATTCCCCGTTCATGAATCTCATCTACAATAACGTGAGTGACACCTCCCAAATTTCTATCAACCAGTAATCTCCTTAGAAGAATGCCAGTGGTGCAAAATAAGAGGCGTGTATCCCTCCCTTTCATGCCCTCAAGCCGAACCTTGTAGCCCACCTACAAATTGGAGAACACAACCAGAAGAAAAAACATTTTATATACCCAATAAACACATACAGAAGAAATAGCAAGAGCCAAAAACTCACAGATTCTCCCAGACTCTCCCCACGCTCTGCAGCAACTCTTTCAGACACAGCCATAGCAGATATTCGCCTTGGTTGAGTACAAATAATATTACAAGTAGCTCCACGAGCAGCTTCAATCTCAGCTTCTAAAATGTACTGAGGCAATTGGGTAGTCTTACCACATCCAGTTTCCCCAGACACGACCACCACCTGCACCACAACCAATTGCTGTCAGGACCCTTCTTCAAATGAACTTTCTTTTCTTCTTTTTGAGAATGTATCTTCACATGAATCATTTTGCCAGCCTAATTCTAGGAAAGCAAGCCTCAATTGGATTAAAGTATTCATTAACATAAAAGTATCACTCTTTCACTCTTACTAATATATAAAAGATAAACACTGCACTAGTTGGCAGTATCTCCTTGGTACTTGCCTTAATAAAATTAGCTTATTTTATCAACAAAACAAATAAAAGAAGAAGATAAAACTGGACTATCAGAAATGCAGGTTAGGGCCCATATATCAAGAGGACTTCGTGATGTGCTATTTTCACCATGCTACACCGTCCGCATAAAGCAACCCACAAATGCGCTTACTTGCGATGGATTCATTGGTCAATCAAAATTGAAAGTGAAAATCTAAATCAAGTCAAATAAGAAGCCTTGGAAGGAATACCTACTGTTATTCAACCTACATACATAGCAACAGCAAAGCCATACAAGTGAATTATTTGACAGAACTGCATATAAACCTGATTCTCAGAAATAGCTCTAAGCAATGTCTCTCTCTCTTTATATGCTGGGAGATTTCTTCGAATTTCTTGCATCTTCTGGCCTTCTGGAGATCCCTACAGAAAGATGGCTGTCAGTCAAAACTGATGTTTAGGGTACTGCATAGAGATGAGTTGTTGTATTGCAGTACGCAATCAAGAGGCAACTTGATAGTTACCTTTTGCAAAAATTCTGTGTGTACATTACTGAGAACTACAGAGCAAGTTCCATCAATCCACCACTACCCACTATACCATCTAAAAACTTAGAATATAATTTCTAAAACTTTTGACAAAGACAAATGTAAAATTGATTTTTAAATTACACATGAACTTAATTAGTTAATTTGTTCTGTTTAAGAAGAAAACATATTGGCTATCCATCATCTTGTGCACTAAATTTATAGTACAAAAGTTACTGCAATAGCTGTTCACAGTTTGGTTATTATGCATTTCAACTTTTTTATTTGTTTGTGTGATAAGTAACAAGTTAATTTGCATTTCTTTTTTACTTGTAGGAATGAAAAGAAAAGGAAAAATCCAGGGAATCACATTGAGCATGTAGAGCTCGACCAAAATGGGACATATTTACAAAGTCCACATGCAGAATACAAAAATAGTCATTAGATATCTTGAACTTCCCACTCCCAAATACAGAATTAAGAATGAATATCATAAACGTATGTAATGAGTGCAAGTGCAAAACCAAGGAATGCAAATATTATAACATGAACGCAGCACTGGAAGAACAGGTCCCGGCCCCTAAGCCACTCTAAATGGCTCACGATTGTGTTGAGTAATTCAACCTCCAACAAGCAGTAAGTTAATTTGACAAGATGATCACAACTATCCCTAAAATATTTAGTACTTGAAAACTTGTACTCTATTATGTGATGCTTCACCTTGTTGGGCTCTGCTAAAGTGCCAAGCCATTACACATTCTTTGTGAACAGCATCCATATTTCTCAGGTTACAAGATACAAAACATTTTGAAGAGAGAGAAGAAGACAGCAGCCTAACGTGGCCCAGATGATAGAGGAGAAATAAGGTCTGAACAACATACGGATAACAACATGAAACAAATAAAAAGTCTAGAAAATGAAACATGTGTTATTTGCAACAATCTGGCAAAAGATAGAATATAACCTTCCAATCTTCTTGTCTGTTACGCATCTCCAAGCTCCTTCGCCTGAGAATTTGCTCTGCAACAACATTTCGTGCAAATGGCTTCTCATTCTCATAAAACTCTTTATCATTGGGAGAAGCATTATGTGCAAAGTTTTCCTTGTTTCCGGACTTTTTAGAAAGATGTGCTTTAAGAAGATCGTCTACCCTGTTTTGTAATCCATAAGGCAATACTACCTAAAATATCAATGCGAGATGCATTAATTGAAGAACATACTGGAAAAAAGAATGAAGCATAAAGCACATATAGCCAGATAAAAAACTTCATGTTAACACTTATTTACCTCTCTCTGTGGACGCTTAGCATCCAAATCCGGCCTATAATTCGGCAATGGGACTTTGCTAAACACAACTGCTTTTTCATACTGGCGGCTGCATCAAAATATATACCGAATAAACTCACAACAAAGTGAACATAAAAAGAACATCACATCACATATGTAAATGTTAAAGAAATTTGATATACCAATGCAAACCCATTCTAGTTGCCAGAGCTGATATATGCTCAAAATCCCGACGGTCCTTTTTCTCCCTTGAGATCACTTCTTGGTCATCTTTTTTGCGCATTAACATGTTTAGCTTCCACCTCCATTCTTCAATATTATGAAGGGTTCCATCACACTAGAGTTGATAACAAACGAAAAGTGAGAAGAATCGTATAAGCTGAAAAATAAAAAGTCCCTAATTTTATTAGACACTTACCAGTTGCTTAGACGACTCAGTTTCACGATCAGACTCGGACTCAGACTCATACTCATCATAAGCAAAACGACCATACCCTAAATTCTGCTGATAAAGATACGGAAAAGAAAAAGAAGAAGATGATGAACCATTTCTTTTCCGCCTTAATACAACAGACGAATTAGAAGAGCCCTTGGCGGAGCAAATGAATCTAATTTGTGACGGGCAGTGAAGAAGAGGGGCTGTGTTAAAGTGGAAACAAAATTGTAGAGAAGTGGTGGTAGTGGAAGACATAGTGGTGAGGAATTGGGTGGCTTTGAGCCTCACCTTGAGGCAGTTTTGAATAAGGTTAGAGTAAGGCATGGGCATGGTGATTATGCCTAAAAATTAAGTTGAAGATTTTTTCAGGGAAACCATTTTTGTAATTTTGTGGTTAGGGTTTAAGGAGGGAGATGAAAATGAGGAATGGGTAAGAGGTGGTTGCATAGTAGTCACAGAACCAATGGCGTGCCGCAGCTGAGCAGCATCGACCAAATATTATTTGTACAACTACCATTTACTACTTTACTATGTTTTTCTTCTTTCGGGTTAATTGTCGGTTTGGCCCCTGTAGAAAGAAAATATGTCGCTTGACCTCTCTGTATTCCTCGAGGGGTTTAGGGTTTGAAGTTTCGTTTAATTTACATCTTTAAAGATATGGCTTGACCCTTGGAGGATTGGTAAATGATAAAAGGTAAAAACTTACTTGCATAGCACGTTTGATTTATGAGTTAAGGAATCGTTTGATTGGCAGGATTATTTTATTTCATGCTTTTTTGAACATTTGAATTAGCAATCTTATAACTAATTTATATTATAATTATAGTATTATTTTATCCCACGTTGAGGGTGGAATGATAATACCTATATTACTTTCCCTCCAACTTATTTAGTATACGTCAACCACATATTTTATATTATGCCCTATGTATCTCATTTTTAATCCAATGAACCAAACATCTCCTAATATATATCCACTAAATAATTATGTCACTATTTAATTCTTATATTATAATCCAATCATTATAATCTCAGATAACTAGTTCCCTGATCATGGAGAAAAATGTTATAGGTTAATATCTAGAATTATAATTTGATTTTTGTATTAATATATAAATATAGTTCGTTATAATGCAAAAATAAGAATATACATGTCAAAATACGACAGAGTAAGAGTGTCGTAGCACTCGTGTACACCTCCACCTCATGTTATTCTAATTTTTTTTTCAAGTTGAGCAAAAAGCAAAGGCATAGATGTTTTACCTCATTTGGATAATACTTTTTTGTTTTCGAGTTGCATGAAGTGTATAGTGTACTAATAAATAATTTTTTTTGCCTTCTTGCTATGTATTTTTATTTTTAGAGATTGATTAGTACACTATTTTGTTTACCATAAATTCATAAATTCAACCATCTTAACAAAAATCTTCACTATAATACTGGTGATGGGAAACGAGAAAAAGTTGCACAAGATTATGTAGAAGGAAAGTACTTACATGCATGTACGCAATGCACTAATTCAAATAAGTACGCTTATATAAGCTTTATCATTTACCTATATTAATGATATAACTTCGTATCACAATTTGTTAGTTTACTACAACAAAGTAATACTATTAAGATACATAAATTTACATTGAATGTGAATAAGATTTTTAAATACAGAGCAATCTATTTGTATTATTTTCCACACGACTACCTTCTTCTTCAAAAGACCTAATATCATTAAAAACTTTAGGATCCATTTTTGGGTGAAAATATATCAATAGATTAAATCGGGGTAGAAACAGAAGAAGAAATGAAGTGGGGGGTATAAACAGCAAAATGGAAAAATATCGGGAACCCTCTGGAAGGTAAAAAGCCCAAAACCCCCTTCCCAAATTTCAATTTGTCCAGAACCTACGCTCTTTTCTCTCTTCTTCGCTAGGGTTTCGGTACACAGTTCCCATTTTCCCACTCAATCTGAATCATCTCGATCCAGCAGTATTCCATCTAGGGTTTCGTCAATCTCGATCTCAAAATGGCATCTTCAGCGGCAGTGTCGGCGCCCCGCGCCGCTCCTTCATCTAAAACCGAGACGTTCGTCGACAATAAGCGGAAGGACGACATCCGCATGGCCAACATTGCCGCCGCACAGGCCGTAGCCAACGCCGTCCGTACAAGTCTCGGCCCTAAAGGAATGGACAAGATGATCTCTACAGCAAACGGAGAAGTTATTATCACCAACGACGGAGCCACTATTTTGAACAAAATGGAGGTCCTTCAACCTGCCGCTAAGTTCCTCGTTGAGCTTTCCAAGTCACAAGACGTTGTCGCCGGAGACGGAACCACCACCGTTGTTGTTATTGCCGGTGCATTGCTCAAACAGTGCCTTTCTCTTCTCTCCGCCGGTATTCACCCAACTGTCATCTCCGATTCCTTGCACAAGGTGTCTACGAAGGCTGTTGAGGTTCTCACAGCCATGGCCATTCCACTTGAGCTCACTGACCGTGATTCCCTCGTGAAATCAGCGAGCACGGCCCTTAACAGTAAGGTAGTATCGCAGTACTCTACTCTTTTAGCTCCTTTAGCTGTTGATTCTGTGCTTTCGGTTGTGGACCCCGCAAAACCTGACATAGTTGATCTAAGAGATGTTAAAATTGTTAAGAAATTGGGTGGTACTGTTGATGATACAGAGTTGGTAAAAGGTTTAGTTTTTGACAAGAAGGTCAGTCATGCCTCGGGCGGTCTCACGCGTGTTGAGAAAGCTAAAATTGCTGTGATTCAGTTTCAAATTTCACCTCCAAAAACTGATATTGAGCAGAGCATAGTAGTTTCTGATTATACTCAGATGGATAGGATTTTGAAAGAAGAGAGGAATTACATTTTGGGCATGATTAAGAAGATTAAGGCGACTGGGTGTAACGTTTTGTTGATTCAGAAGAGTATTCTGAGGGACGCGGTGACTGAATTGTCTCTGCATTATTTGGCAAAGGCTAAGATTATGGTGATTAAAGATGTTGAGAGGGATGAGATTGAGTTCATTACCAAGACCTTAAATTGTCTGCCTATTGCCAATATTGATCATTTCAGGGCGGAGAAACTCGGATTTGCTGATTTGGTTGAGGAGATATCTCTTGGGGATGGTGGCAAGATCGTGAAGATCACAGGGATTCAGGACATGGGCAGGACCACTTCGGTGCTGGTTCGTGGGTCAAACCAATTGGTCCTTGATGAGGCAGAAAGGAGTTTGCATGATGCGTTGTGTGTTGTAAGATGTTTGGTGAGCAAGAGGTTTTTGATTGCAGGTGGAGGGGCACCTGAGATTGAGCTTTCTAGGCAGTTGGGTGCATGGGCAAAGGTTCTACAGGGAATGGAAGGGTATTGTGTGAGGTCATTTGCTGAAGCTCTCGAAGTCGTTCCGTATACTTTGGCTGAGAATGCTGGGTTGAACCCAATTGCGATTGTGACTGAGTTGAGGAACAGGCATGCACAGGGAGAGATCAACACGGGGATCAATGTGAGGAAGGGACAGATCACTAACATCTTGGAGGAGAATGTGGTGCAGCCATTGCTGGTGAGCACAAGTGCAATAAGCTTGGCCACTGAATGTGTGCGGATGATTTTGAAGATTGATGACATTGTTACGGTGAGGTAGAGTGATGTTATGTGAAGTTGCTGGAAAATTAGAGGATTGTTTTCTCATATCTTTCGTTTTTGATTTGTGTGCTTCAAGAATTAGTGGTTCTCTGGTTCTTCTTTATTTCAGATTATATTCTGAACTTTGAATTTCAGTTTTGCTTAGCTAGTTTTTACTTGCTGGGGTTCTTCATTCCATTTAATCTTAGTTTTGAGTGCATGACTGCTCTTTGTATGTCTTTGTTGGGAACATGATGCAGTATGTAACATGTGGATCACTATCATTTATCAATATTAGTAATCAGATGCTCCTTAGTTGATGTATTTGGTTTTCCTCCAGCAATATGTGTGCCAATTAGTTATCAAATAGCACTGCCTGTTCAAATTTTTTCTTTACCACGTGCTTCTTGCACTTTGTTGTCTTATGACCCACCAAGCGAGTTTGCTATCTCGTTTACATTTGTGTGTGCTGATGAATGTTCTCAGGCACTCTCTACTTATTTTCCCTTGGGCAAATTGTGGATCTGGTTCGATATCAGATGTTTATTGGTTAGAGGCGTACCTTTCTTTTCCTCCTTTCCTCTAGGAAAATAGTATTAATTCATTCTAATGCCTAAAGTAGAGTAAATGTTAAATATGATCTTTTTTCTTGCATGAATGAAATAACAAAAAATCACATAACTTTGTTATAAGGGTAAGGGCTCAAAAAGAGTGACGATGAAAGCCTTTTTCTGTTCATCCCCCCGAGTCGGGGTATTCTGTTGGTTGGGGTGGGGTGGGTGAGAGGAGTGGGCATGCCATGAGTTCTGGCAGGGTGACAGAAGCTTATATACAAAGAGAGCAAATAGAAGAAATGCAAGTAAAGGAGGTTGAGAAAGATTGGTCAGTTTGGGCTACCTGGTTTCCTTGTAAAATAGGAATATGAGAGTTGCTGATTTGTCTGTGTATGTGCTACTCTATTTTGGTTTCTTTCTTCTTTTTTTCTACCACTCTAGGCTCAATCGAAGTGCTATCTGCCCGACGACTAGATTGTTGGCTTATCTCACCAAACTGTTTGATC
Source organism: Nicotiana sylvestris (assembly GCF_000393655.2). Lineage (NCBI taxonomy): Eukaryota > Viridiplantae > Streptophyta > Magnoliopsida > Solanales > Solanaceae > Nicotiana > Nicotiana sylvestris. The sequence goes on from NC_091059.1 coordinate 206,848,419, forward strand.
ATTTTATTGTGTTCAAGAGCCAAGGTCTATTGTTAAGGGGGCAGCAGATCTTTTTAGGAAGAATACCTCTAGAGGAACAGGACTTTCAAATTTCATCTACTACTTCGAGTCTCTTAGAAACCATTAGTGCCCCTAGTGACCATCTCCCGCCCCGCCAGTATTCAGTACATTAGGTTATAGTCAAACCTGTCCAATCAACTGTTGCCCCATAAAAGGAAGGGAGTAATCTATTTTACAATTTGTTTTTTGACTACAGTTCTGTTTTACTCTGAGTTCTTATGGAGTCAAACTCTTGAGATTATCTGATATTGTGATGTAACTGCAATAACGGCGAGGACTTCAAAGTACTGCTTTCAAATTTGAAGGCAACAGTTTAGTATCATCTGAACACAAACACAGATGCTTGTGCCATGTCAATCAGTGTTTAATTTCACAAGCCCAAAGAAACAGAGGGGTATGCTTCCCAAGTCAGTAGTACACCAATTAACTGTTTCTTTCTCCAAGGTGTACATGAAAGTATAATTGTACAAATAATTTGAAAAAGCAATAGTTCCAACAAGTACTCCAATTTGTCAAAAGCTTTTAAGCTGCCAGACGACCAATTCTGTACTCATGGCTCGTAATCTAAACTTCAACTAATTTGGTTTCTGTTCAATGTTCTTGCTGCTGCGTCCATGCCAGGTTAGATTGACCTTGCAGCTTTAATTTTAGAAAGAAACCATAAAAGAAGAAATAATATTTCAATGAAAAAGTATATGTGAACTGTATTTGACATATTTTGTTAGCAAACGTCAGCTCCAACCGAGGATTCCTCCTTGCTGCTGGAAGCAAGAAGATGTTTTGTCAATGTTGCCTCTTCAGTTTGTTGGCTGACAATTCTTTTCTCTTCATTTTTACCCCATAACACTAGGTAAAGTCCAACCACAATCAGAAGTCCGCCAAGTATCCTGCATTTATATAGTTTGACAAGTTTGAGATTCATGGACTACAGATTCTAAGCAAACAGGTTATTTCAGGTAGTCACTGATTTTATCCATCCTATCAATAAAATCACTTGTGGGACTACCCTCCCCAGACCCCACTTGTGGGACTATACTGGGTCGTCGTCGTCGTTGTTGTTGTATCAATAAAATCACAACTAGTTTCACAACTAGTTTTTGCCACATTAAAGTAATTGAGCTTTACATACTATTCCCATAGTATTGTGTTGCGACTTTACTGTTATAGTGGGTAATTCTCATTAACCTTAAGCAAGTTGGCAATTTATCGACAATTATGAGCAAGAGTTGATTTTTTTCCCATTATTTCTTGACTTACCCTCCTGAGTACAGCTGATCACCAAGAACAACAAAAGCCATGACAGCAACTAATACTGTTTGCACAGGCTGGAAGGTGGCAACATACACTGGTCCTCCTTTCTGAATGCACCAAGTCTGAAGAGATAATACTATTCCAGAAGAGACAATACCCTAATGCAATTACAGCCAATATAATTAGCCGTTCATGTTTACTAAGATTATGTGAAAACAGGGAATTAAAGCTTGGATTTTCATAGGGTCTTACAGCATATAAAATCAGATAAACCTCCTCTCCAGAATGGATCTTCCAACGTGTTGGATCCCGTTCTGTAAAAGCTGCTATAACTGAGAATTGAATTAATCCAAAGAAGCAAGTAAATGAGGTAAGTGATAGCTTGGCTGGGTATTGCTTCACAATAGGAGCCTGCATTATTTACCAAGTTTCATTAGTCACTATAAGTTGTCAGAATTGATATAAACAAAGTTATGGTTCCAGCAGACATGTGGAGACTGCTTGATCTTACTAACAACTATTGTATTTTTTTTTTGGTTTCATTCAACTTGATTATACCAGTAGGTCACGGGTTCGACCCGTGGAAACGGCCTCTTGCAGAAATGCAAGGTAAGGTTGCGTACGATAGATCCTGTGGCCCGGCCCTTCCCTGGACCCCGCGCATAGCGGGAGCTTAGTGCTTCGGGCTGCCCTCCATTCAACTTGATTATACCATCATGCTCCCATTTATTTCATCACGGATTTAACTTATATACACTGACTATGTAAAGAATTTTTATGCTACCAATGTAATACGGAGTATAACATGTCAGATCACTCAAAAAAGAACTACAACAGTATATAAAAGTTAAACTCTTCCATTGCTGGTTGTATACCTGAAGCACCATCCAACCAGCCCATGACAAACAATGACCAAGCAAATAAACACAACCCCATGTCCAATTCAACATTTTCTCATGAGAAGCAGCCATATCTTCTTCAGAAGAATTGCTTCCTCTTAATAATGGAGGGCCTTTGTAAAGAGTAATAATAGTGGCACCTCCAACACTTGCAATGGTTCCCAGAATTTTTGCCATGCCATCTCTCCTCATAAAATGTACTCTTTCTAGCCTGAAAACAAGCATGTATTTTAGTCTAAATGTGATAGCTATAAAATCTTAAATGAATGAATAGAAATGTGTCATTCTAATGGCTCTTTCATACCTTAGAATAGAAGCCATAATAAAAGTAATAGCAGGAACTGAGTTTTGCATTGCTGAAGCAAAGGTTGGGGATGCATAATACAAACCTAAGATATAAAATCCTTGGTTTGCTGTGATCCTGGAAAGCGAAAACTTGCATAAATTATCAAAAATACATCTTAGAAAAGGATTAACCTATATTTACTGTAAAGAATTTTTACGCTAAATTATTTTCTAAGTTACTAATCCACTTGTTATGGACGATTACCTATAATTATATTTGTGATTGACCTAATAATTTAAAAACTCTTTAACACTGTCGTTATATAAAAGTTAAATTCAAAAGAAAAAAGTAGAAGCTGGATCTATGTTGTGCGGACTCTCCAAAATGCTGCTGCATCCGTGTCGGATCCTCCAAAGATACACAATTTTTGGAGGATCCAGCACGTACCTGATAATATTTTCGAAGAGTCCGAGCAACATAGAGCTGGATAGCTTCGATAACCGCTTGCTTACCCTATTAAAGCAAGGAGGAAAAACTGAACCAATAGAGAGAATGTGAGGGGTGGTCTTTCTTTCCTGTATAAACCATACAACACAAGTGCAGAAAAAGTTATATAAATCAAGAAACAAGAAAAAGAAAAAAAAAAAAAGAGACAAAAGAGCTGAGTTATTTTTGAAATCAAAGACTTACTTTTCCAAGAAATAAGCAAAGGGTCCTAATAAAAGCAATGCAATAATGTTTCTATAAACTGGATACACAATTTTGCTAACACCAATATTGAGTGCAAGTCTTGAAACTATATGAAATCCTGCATAACAAAGCTGCAAAACAAGCAATGCTATAAGAAGTTTCACTTTTCCTGGAATGCCACTTTTTGGTTCCATTTCTTTTGATTTTTTTTTCTAATTTCCTTTTTACTTAGATTCTCAAAGTACTACAAGTACTAAAAATTGGCCCCATATATATATATAAAGTCTATAGAGCAGTGAAAGATACCATTTAATAAAAATAAGTGAATTAAATGATAAATAATTGAGGGAGAAAACAGAACAACATCACTGGCATATGCAAATTGATCATTTAGACATATTATTATGAGATTGTGAATAATTTAAGTCCCTCAATGTATACTGTGCATTTATTGATTTAGTTGCTCTATACTTTGCATGCAAATCTGTATATTGTGAGATTGCTTTATCTAAATCTCGTATAATTCGTTGACTTGAGACTTTGGACTTTGTTAGGGAGACAAACTGGGGGTTATGCATGTTGGTTTTGGTAGCTATAACATAAGAGAAACCGACACCTATTTTATGACTTTTCTTGAATTTTGGCAGCTATTCTGTAGGACCTTTTTATTAATTTGTAAGTTATCTTTTTATTAGTTAGTTTTAAGTATGAAATGAGAAAGTTTTTCTTTTCTTTTATTTTCACTTGCCTTGGGAGAATCGACTCCGACTTATTTGGGATTAAGACGATATTATTATTTTACTTACCCATCGAACAAAAGCTATCAACCATCCAGTTGAATTAATCTGCATAAATACCTTTATTTATTTTAAAGTGCGGAAAAATAGTTACTACCATTAAGATTTTTTGCTAGCAAACCTACATATTATGATTTTTTTTACACCACCATAGTATTTTAAAATGTTATAGCAGGTAATCCGTCTTATTTTTTCATTAGTAATTTCATATTTTATGGACAATTTCACGTAGTTATCTTTTACTAAATGACTTAATAATGTAAATTTTATGCTATCTGTTTATAGAAGTTAGAATTGGTGTATTTTACAAAGTGGGGAAGGAAATATGAAAACTATTTCGTTGGAACAAATCCCTCATCTGCAGCCGGATACCCCTAATCGTGTTAGGAAAAGAAAACAGCGAAGAATCATAGATCCCATGTGGTCCTTCCTATTGTTTTACAATAATAATAAAATAACCCAACTTTACAATATCAGACTATTATCAGAATTTTGTTTTGAAACTGAAAATTAACGTCCACCGTAGGAGGGCTGTGTCAGTTGGCAAAGGCCAAGAGGGGAGCAATCAGAATCATACACTAATCAATTAAGAAATCCAAATGAGAGCAAACAAAAGGTATGAATAATTTGTTTGCAACCCCAAAGACGTTGGATCGTTAGACCTTTTGATAGAATCTTTTCACGGGCAATCAACGAAAATCATACTTTGTCCTACCGAATCTTGAGTCAGGAGACATAACCCATGTTATTCATATTATTGAATTTTTAGATTAGGTAAGTCTTAATATAGAGATTCCAAGCTTAGAAGAAGAATATTCTCATCTCTTTTCACTACGTCAAAAAAATAATAATATTATAATAAAAGGAAACTGCCCATTGGATTATTAACCAAGATGGTTCACGGTACATGAATGAGGATATTACCAAAACATATATACAACTCTCACAATATATATGACGATTTTGTTGTCATGCACAAAGTTGCTCTAAATTATATTAGACCATGTTCCATTATTCCTCTATGCAAATATTTGTCGCGGCTGCATATCACTCAATATTTTTGAGTATAACCTTGATAAAAAGTTCTTTGGGGGAGGTGGGGTAAAAGAGAGGAGGGAAAATAAATAAATAAATTAATTAAAAGAGATATTTTCCTTCACAGTTTTCACAATTTTGTATTTCTAGTTTCTCTGAGGCAACATTACCCACTTTTATTTCTCAATCAGCAATTTGGAAAAGTCGGGAGAATATTAACGACAATGAAAGAATGGCAACCTCTCCAAGAAATCCTTCAACCCAGAGGTATAACTGTATGAACCAAAAACTGATCACACCAGCTGATCAATTACTTAAACTACAGAAGCACAAGTTTACTTTTTAAAACACAAGCAGCTTTATACAGCACGCACAACAGTCTTGAGCAGAAAAGGCTTTTTAAGACTGCCCGATTCTACCAACAAATTGTACAGCTTTGGTCAAAAGCCAAGAAATCTTAACCGTACAATCTGCAACTAAACTAGAAGACATGAAGATACAACACACAATTATAATGAACATGAACGAAAGAGAGCAAGACCAAATTTGGTTGCCTAGATTCTTCTAAAGATTGTTTTTTAACAATAGTTCTACTGTTTTTTCCTAAAAGCAATTACAACAGCGGAGCAGTTATCTTTGCATTGACGCTCACGGACTGCCTCCCGCACAAGGCGACGACTCACAACTGACACAGGTAGCCCCTCCTATCAAAGAGATGCAAAGGTTAAGCAAGCTGCTACCAGAAATCAGTCTCAAGTTAAAATCTTTTGAAGACTGCTTGAACTTTCCAGGGAGAAAAGGAGAGTGACTGAGTGAGAGGGGGAATTTGGGGGGGAGGGGAACATGACATACCTTTAGTAGCTTCTGAACAAAATCAACAGCATCACTTGGCCCAAAAACCTACAATCAGAGGGGAAAAATAATATCCCCAGGAAGGGCACCCAAGCATCGTGGTTGTATGCATAGAAATAAGAATATGACAGAAAAAGAAAAACAAAGATACCCCCCACAAGCCATCACAGCCAAGAATGATGAAGTGGTCTCTCTCAGTAAGGTCAAATGAATGAACATCTGGAGTTGCGATAACACCAACCTGCATATTGAATTCCTTTACATGAAAACGATGGAATTTTGATAATTAAATGAATTTGAAATTCCTGAAACTTGTGAATGGTACATTAGATACACACACAGGCATTTACATATAATACGTGAAGATCAGTAGATGTGGGTCACTTTCATCTATCCAAAAGTCAAACTGTCAAAGTTTATCAGATAAGTTGGACAGATAAGAGTAACACAAATGAATCTATCACCTGTCGGAAAATATCACTTCTTTTAAACTGCTTAATTCATGGACGGCTATATACAATGAATACAACACAAATATCAGGTATAAGAAGTCAGATGCAAAGGCATGAACTGTTTAGAATTTACGAGGCCAAAACACTACAGCAACACGATTTGGCTGATGATATATAAACAGTATATACTGCAAATGCACCATCAAAATTATCCCTCCTTTTCCTCTTTACATGAAGACATTTAGGGGGAAAGGAAATAACAGCAAAGGAGCAGCTACAATTAAATTGCATTTCCTTAGGATAATGAATTAAATCTCTATACAACCTAGCAAAACGCATTATTGCTTGCAAATGGATAAACAGAAAGAAACAATTATAGACATCATAATCACCAGTAAGAAATTTTAAAAAGGAAAAAGAAAAGATCTTCTCTCAGCATACAACCTTCTTGAACTGCCGATCTCCGAAAGCTCTGGAAACTTCAAGGCGTGCTTGTAGTCGTCCATTAGAACTGACAGATCCCCCAGCCTACAAGAACATGGATGTTCATAAGCAGAAGCTCCATACCCATAGCAGAGAAGCAATAGAAGAATGCGGCACTTAAGTTCAACTTATGACAAGAAAAATTCAGTTGGAAACTATTAATATAAAAAAAAGATCAGTTGGAAACTACTTGGTCCATCTAGGTAGTAGCGTTGAATTAGGAAAGAAATAACAGAGTGATCTGGCCACTGTTCGCTAACGAGTGGGTTTTGAAGACAACATGCCCCTTTTTATCTACCTTCACTTGACAGGTATTTACAAGTGCAAATATTATAATCCCACAGGTGGGGTCTGGAGAGGGTAGTGTGGACGCAGACCTTACCCCTACCTGGAGAGGTAGAGAGGCTGTTTCCGATAGATCCTCGACTCAAGAAAAGGTGGAAAGGAAGAAAAGGGGAGGAGGAGGAGGAGGAGGAGAATCAGAATCACTATCTAATTATTTTATCAAAGTGGTTCAGAAATTATCATAAGCTAAACAAGTTTTATAGAAAGTCTTAAGAGTAATAAGATAAGATATTCATTGCCTTACAAAAATGAGAAATGGAGACAAAAGTTGCGTATCAGTTTTCAAAAGGTATTCATTGCCTAATGCTTACTTTTTGGATGCGTGCACGTTCTTGTGGATATATAGCCTTGTGTTCCCTGGTCAAGACTATGGCCTTTATTGGAGTTGATCCATCAGAACTGTTGTTTGAACCGTCAGCCAGGGATGACCGAGCTAAAATTGCCTTGGCATCTCCAATATTAGCAACAAACACCTAATTGTACATGGTACAAACTTCATTAGATATTCAATGCAAATTCCTGAGAGTCAATGTGAAACTGATAAGAAAGAAGTACGTGTCTGAGAGGTGCTGCAGCTTATTCAAAGAGTAAGTTTTATGCAAAAAAAAAAAGATAGATCAAAAAAATTCTTCAGAAAGCTACTAGAATGGTAGTTGGTTTAACACTCAACATCCAGATATGACCCTTTCGGGACCACACAGTATGTCATAAAAGCTTCAGTACCAATATTTAAAGATCTTGATAGGTTTTCCCCAGAAAGGGTTAGCTATACACTTTCATATGTCTCTGTGCGAGAGAAAGTAATCATACCAATCTAATATTGATGGACTCACACTTAAACTATTGAATGTTCCTCGGGCATTATGTGCTTCTAACATCAACACCATCATTATTCCAACAAGTTCAACAGTGTGGAAAGAGAATCAAGGTAGAGCTCAAAAACAAGAACTCAATCACTAGAGTACATAAAGAATATAAAACCAGACTTACTTTGGAGCCTAATACCCAAACACATACTGCAGCAGCACCATCTTGCCAACCACCTGTCGATGCTTCTAACACAGTAAGTAAACCATCAACCTAAGAAGACTCTAAGAAAATGGAAAGCAGTTGATAGTTTGAGATAACAAACACAGCTTAAACATTGAAATATGAATCAAAGAAGTGATAGCACTTAACAATTCAGAGTAGAAAACCAGAGAAGTGATTCTTAATACCTCAGGTAAAATACCAGAGATGTGATATCAGAAACAGCCTTTAAAGTATTTGAACGTGAAAGATACAAATAGGTGAATATTTTCATGAAATGAAAAAGAGTACAGACTAAGCAGAAATGCAAAATACATAAAAAGAGGTTAAGCAAGGAGATAAAAAATGTCTTTCGGATGAACAAAACCCTGAAAAAAATTCAACACTATCCAGTTCATGATTCCAAAAAGAAAAAGAAGCTTTTACTGTTCCTTCTATTACCTAATATCATGTCTTATATAAACCAAAAGTAGGAACCGGTAAAACTTTGTCAATCCACTATACAACCAGGTTTGCCAATGAAGCATCTTGAACCTTTGGCTTATAATTTCAGTATCAGGTACAGAGCCTGGATTGTGGCAATTCAAGCAAACGATCAACTTTCACTAGAATTTCTGAAGGAAACATGAACCAATATCATTTTCTGTGAGTACCTGATTAGCTATCCAGCCGACAATTCTTTGCCTCCTAAACAGGAGACAAACATGGTAAACATGTATACATTTAACTTGCAGATATTGTAAAAGATACTAAATATTCATTTCACAGTAATAGATTAAGATGTAAAAGACACAGCAAATGCAATGGAATGGAGAAGTGAAGAGTTTCCTCATTAGTTTAAAAGTTTTGCTGCTAGTGAAATCGATGCTTGTGTACACCTTGAGTCTCCTAGTGCAACTAGCTAGACAGGCTAGATGGAACAGAACAAAAACATAAAAAAATTAAAGAAAACCGCATCATTCAATTGAACCTTCAAGAAAGAGGAGTATGAAAATAACAAGATTTTATAATGAGGAATAGAACAAACAATTACAGGCCAGAATTGCCACAAGATAACACCGACATAAAAATATATTGCCTTTTTTCATCCTCCATGACAATAAATGATATAGGGATCAAGTAGGATGGCTTCAGAATATAGAAATTAGGAATACCAAACACAAATCTTCAAATCAGATAAAAAGGAGTTCATGATGAAACTTCGAGGAAAACAAGAATGTGAAAAAATGTTGGAACTGAGAATAAAGATACCTTTGGTGCTCTCCTCAAGAAGAGACTCGTCGGTTCTCCTAAATCCTGATAGATACGAAAATGAGTAATATCAATAGTTGGTTCACTTGAAAACGGGCTAAGGAGAAAGATTATCAAGTTTTGGTGGCGATAGTTTTATCATACCCTCAAGTATCGCCTTTTTGGCTGCTTTAACATCCAACTGCAAATTCATTCAAAGAATGACAATGATATTAAAGCACAGAGAAGAAAAAACAAATATTAAATAGTCCACTACTAGCGACAGAAATATGCAACAAATGAGATGCGAACAATAGTCACCACAAAAAATTTAAACTATCACTAATAAGACTAAGCAAACACACCAACTCACGTGGTAAGCCTGCAGATAGAACATTGGCATGTAAATGCTTCTGGGCATACTCAGCAGCTAATCGACCTCCGTGTCCATCATATATTGCAAAATGAGCACATCTATAAAGGATTATAACATAGTCAGAAAAATTCCAAACATTTTAGAAGGAAACGACAGGAGATTTCAAAAATATAAATTAATTTGCAGAATATCCTAAATTTGTCTCTTTCTTTCCTTTTTTCACTTTTCTTCAAGCAATGAATTCTATTAAATCAATCTTCTCCATATAAGAACAGCAGAATAGAAGGCAAAAAACTAATTACTCTGTAATAACGTAATACAACTTCTTCATCTTCCACATTAATCAGCTAACCACTAATTCAGAGTAATCAACCCTAGCTACATTAAGCTAATAGATATGTAAAATACACAAATTCCTCGGGGGAAGGGGAATAAACGAGCGTTAGTGAAAAACCTCAATTTCCCGGGAAATTCGAGGCTAGCATCAGGAAGAACAACGGAAGCGTCCTCCATGGTATGCCTTGAACCCTTATCCTCAGCAACATCAGCTTCTATTTCAAAATATAATTCACTTCCATTTTTCGAGTCATTTTGGACGGAGATTTCAGCCTTTGGCTCCTCTTGCGTGTCGTTTCTCAATTTCTTGATCACGGAATCGGAGTTATCAAAATGGCCTTCGCGTTTGTTATTTGCGGTACTGACGCTCTGTTTATCAATTGATGCTGAATTGGAACGTTCCGCCATTTTTTAGCAGCTAACCAGATGAACCCGAATCGAGTAGAACAGTAAATCACGAGACTGAGAATGAACCTTGTGGTCTAGGATAAATTGAAGGCAAAAACGACTGTGCGACTGAAAACGAGGACGAATCCACAAACAGGCAAATACATGGACTTTGCTAGGTTGAAAGTTTTCTTTCCTTTTTTAATTATTTTAATTTATTTTCTGTTTACGATTAAACTTATAAGTGATTTTAAGCATACGTAATTTTACTAAAAACTGAAAAATATGAGAATGAATACTAGAAATTAACTGAAAAATAAAGCAAACCAATATGATGAGCGACTATGGCCTTCAAGCTAGATCGCCCTCAAACAACAGAGTATGCTAAAAAGTTTACTGAACAACAAAGCTTAAGAGAGAAAAATATAGTATATTGCTTGATTATGCGTGAATATATGATGATTACAAAATGATTAGGACCCTCTTTATAAAGTAGAGTGATCCTATTTGTGGTATAATTCTAATTACATAAGCAAATCCCATGATAGGTTAAATAACCGGTCCTGACTAGATACGTGCCGAGATTTTCGCCGCGATCCTTGACCGATCACGGATATCTCGGCTTTCTATTATTCGAACTAGCTGGCTTCCTTCGATCTCGCTCGATCTCTTCCTTGCTTCGGTCTCGACCACGGCTGGTCTCGATCTTGATCTTGATCGGCCATTGATCCACGAGCTTAATGATCCATCTCCGTACCATGGTCCGATATAACCGAGGCCGAGCCTTGATCTGCCACACTGATTTCGGTTAGTCATACAAAATTAGGCAAACCCGATTTTGACTGTATATAGATAGTCCCCTCATTTTTTGAAGTGCAATAACAAGAAACGAATTGAGTCTTTCCCCTCGGTTTATCATGACGTAGCATCGTGGCGTAAGCGGAAGAGGTGACTGAAACATCTCGTCAGTACAGTTCTCTAGGCATTTAACGCTTGTCAGTCGATGGTCGGCCATCACTGGCACTTAATCGTCGTCTTCAACCAATAAATTCATCTTTCTTCATCTTTCAAACTTTACTCACAAATCTTCTTCCCTCTAATTTCCAAAATCTTTTCCTTCTTCAGAGCTCTATATTTCCAGATCTATGAATTTCCTTACTTGTTCCATCACAAAACACCAAGCGTTCTTCCTCCTTTTATTTCTTCCCCATCTACAAAATGGCTAAGACCTCAAAAACTGTCCCACATAAGGAAAACGCTTCCTTGTCAAAGTCTGCCAGCGACGTAGCCGTGGTGGAGCATCCTTTTGAGGACTTAGTTCCGACAAAATGCGCTACTGCAGCTAATTTCAAGGTGGAGAATACACCCTCGACAGCGGGTCGATGCGAACCGATGTCGAGGTACATATGTACGATTACAGAAGATCTCCTCGAAAAGGTGAAAGAAGAGTGCAACTGGGTAGAAAAAGATGTAGTAGTTCCTACCCCCGAGGAATCCATCACAACTCATGTGGAGGGGTATCTGAGTGTCTGCACTTACCTCTTCGCGATAGGTCCCTTAGACCCAATCATCGTCGCCTTTTGCAAGAGGTACGATGTCACACTTGGCCAAATCAATCCATCGTTCTGGAGGATCGTGATCCTCCTCCGATTTTTGCAAGCAAGATCGAGGGCATCATTTTACCCGCGATCACCTTATGTGTCTCTACAGCCCCCGGCTTAATCGTAGAGGCGTGATCAAACTTTACCGCCGAGCCACCAAGCCCCCGTTATCGAGCATAGACGGGGCACGAGATCGAGGTTGGATGGGAAGATTTATCCGAATAAAGACTTTGGACCTAATCCCTGTCGAAGACATGTCTTTCCCTGAAAAATGGAACATGAATCGTAAGTATTGCTTCGCCCTGAATATCTAACTTTGACGTTTTGTTTCTTATCTTCCTTCCTCATCCGAGCCTTTGTGTTGTAGTTGTGGCCGTCGTTCTGGAGGTGATCCCCGATCTCGAGCAATGGGTCAGGGACCTGGTGTCACAGAGGTCGTACTCAGAGTGTGCTTAGATCGAAATATCGAAGGGCCAATGGGAGGCCCGTAACCATGGTAATTTTTTCTTCTTAGAATGGTTTCCATTCGGACTTTGTATTGTATTTATTCATCTTTTTCCCTTTTGTAGGCCTAGGGAATGATGTACTAATGAGACTCCCCTCTGCCGAAGAAGAGACGCTTTTCCATCCACCTGTTCCGAAGCAGACCAAAGAGAAGAAGAGAAAAGGGGCTCCGAGCTGTCCGAGTTATCCAGGCCAGGAAAAGAAAAAACCGGCGAGGAGGCCTCGTAACCCCAAGGGTAACGTCAGCCGCTTAACCATGGAGTCAGTCAAACAGCTAAGGGACGAGTTTGAAGAGGATGACAAAGAAGAAGACTCCGAGCTAGTGACCCGTGCGCGAACTGGCACGGAAACTCAAAGGACTGTTGGGCCGGCGGGAGCTGAAACCGCTTTGCCTCATCTTGACGAAGCCCCCGAGTCAGAAAAAGCAGAAGGCACTTCACCTCGAGGTGAGAAGGCTTCCGAGGAGGCGCTCAAGGCCGGTGTAGAAACCATGCTCGATGCTTCTCGTGACGAAGGCGGATCCCCAAAAAATTTACTTGGGGCAATGGAGATTGGAGATGTCTCATCGTTGCCTTCGTTCTTTGATACGACGATCAAGGACGCTCAGGCGATGGAGACTCGCCATGGAGAAGAGGTCCGTGAAGCAGAAGACCTTTTCGGTGGCTATTTTGCTGAAGTGGAAGATGACACCGGACTGGGTGACTTGGACGTACTGAGGAAGAGCTCGAATGAGGCTTCCTCGAGCTTTAAACTGACCAACCAACTCTCGGCCCCTAGTGTTGATCCCAGGCATAAGTGGCCTCTTATTATCTTAGTCCCGGAGGATGCTCAAGTTTTCTCTGCCCCTGTAGGGGTGGCTAGATATCTCCGATGCTTGGCTACCGAAGAGGACCAAGCCAAGATGGATGAAGTGGAAGTTGCTTTCTTGTTCAACGAGGCCCAGCATGCTCTGAATCGGGTAAGTTCAAGGCCCATTGCATTATCTCTTTATGAATTTGAATTGTAGATATCTCTAACATTTTCTTCCTTTCTTGTAGGCTTCGGTGTTGCATCATGAGGCCTTTCTTCAAATCCGAGAGGAACACAAGGCCGAGGTCCAAGGCCTCACTGAGAAATGTGATACTTACAAGCTTCTTAGTGAGAAGCTTCATGTAGACTTGGTAGCGGCTCGAGATGAGCATGCTGAGATGGCTGGGCAAGTATGAGTTCTTCATGATAGTAAGGACGAATCAAAGTAACAACTAACGATCCAATTCTGCAGGTTCGACAGAGGCTCGAATAGATCAAGGGCCTCCAAGGGCAAATAGATAAAATATGAGCTGAGGCTAAAGAGTTCAAGGGGTGTGTGGACATTTTGGCTGCACAAAAGGAGGCCGTTCAAGGAGAGCTGGATTCGGCCGAGTCTCAACTTCGGTCTGCAATAGAGAGTGCCTCGGTTCAGGCAAAGAAAGTCGAGGAGCTCGAGTCTAGTTTAGCTAGTTTGGCCAAAGAGCTCGAGGTAGCCAAATCTGAGGCTGCCACAACCAATATTAAGGCCTAGGCTGGTGCGACCCAATACAAGGTCGATGCTGAAGACACCCTAGCGCAGGCCAAGAGCATGGTGAATCATGAAAAGTGGCAAGCTCGAAGAGAGGCCCTTGAGGGGGCCCGTGATCAAAGCTTCGATATATCTGCTGAAATTGAGGTTGACATGGCAGAGGAAACAAAGGCTCGGAAGCTAGCCTTTACCGAGGAGGACTCCGAAAGTTTGAGTGGATCTGGTGAAGAAGACTCTGAGGGCGAAGATGCTTCCTTCGACAAGGATCGTACTACTTAAGCTTTTCGATAGTTTTTTGAAGTTTTGTTGAGGTCGTTCCGGCCTCTGTAAAGAATTTCCATCAGGCTGTATTGCCTTTGTAAAAAGTTTTTGATGAATATAAAACTTCTTCCTTTTCATAGCTTATGAATCTGTTATCTTTTTTTTTTATTCCATGTAAGGGTCAAAATGCCTTAGCATAAGATCATGAAGTTGTGTTCGTAAGTCTAAGGTTTGGGGAAGGTAAGGCCCGATAATAAGCGTCGCCTTTAATCTTTTCTAATCGATGGACCCTGAATGATAACTCGAACTTGGGTCTACGTAGCCCTTAAGCTTAATGATCGAGTGAGGACTTGTTCGAACTCAGAATTAGGTAGCCCTTAGGATTTCTAGTCGAGTGAGATCTCTCGAACTCGAAGTGAAAGTAGCCCTTAGGCCTTTGTAATTTTTGTATTTGGCCGATCTGGCCTTTGTAAAATGATCGTTTATATACATAAGGCTTTTCTCCTCTTTTCGGCTTTTAAAGTTTTTCCCTTCGTTTATCATCCATGTTCACAAAAGGTTGTAATGCCTTAGAATGAAATAAGGAACTATTCGAGAGTTCGAACAATTTTGTACTCTTTAGAGCTTTCGAGGCTTGATATTATCGAAGCCTTTTATGTTTTCGTCGGGAGTAGCCCTTTTAACCGCTTTATGAAAGAATTTGAAGGCCTATTTTGTTACGGAATTCGGACGTCTTCGAGCCATGTTAATATGGTCGTAGCCTCTTTAGTTTGAAACTTGCCCTTGGGCTTATTTTCCTATTTTACTTCGAGCTTGCCCAAAGTATCAGTCCCCGAGTTGGGTGGTCGTGGCCTATAAAAATCGAGAATTACCTACAAGGCCTTATGATCTCGAAGTTTTAACAATTTGATCTCGTTTATTCTTCGGACAGTAGTCCCCGATCGTGGGGGTAATTATCCGAACTCTGGTTATGATCGGCCCTTAGGCCTGTTTACATAATAGATCAAGAGTATGAAATTGTAAAGTAGAAGAACTTTTCTAAGGCATGAGATAATAGCAAGGAAAAATACTTCTCTTTATAACTGATTATATATGCGTATATGTTCAATGCCAGGGCTCGAGCAAACTACGCGGGCACGGTTCGTTTAACCATTTGTCCCTTACAAATTTTCCTATCGAGACCTTGATGCCATGAAGTAATTTCCTCGCAACAAAGTTAACAGTCGAGGGTAATGCCCCCCCCCACCCCCAATATTCGAGGTTGATTGTAAAGAAGCCTTGGACATTATTGAATTGTTCTAAGTTAGCACGATCAATGGTTGCCTCAATAAAAACCTCGCCGGAAAACATATTTGGGACAAAACCGATCTAAGAAAAAAAGAGTGCAATGCGTGCTTTCAGTCCTAAAGACTTCATGTTGAGGAGTCCATTGTTGTTTCTAATCGAACACCTGCAAGAGTTAGTTTAAAATATAAATGAAAATGGAAGGGGTTGTACCTTAGCAATAATATCGTTTTATGTGTGATACATTCCAATTGTTTGGTAATTATTTGGTGTTCATTGTACCAAGCTTGTAGGATCCTTTTCATGTGATTTCGAGAATCTGGTGTGACCCTTCCCAGTTCGGACTCAATTTTCCCTCATTAAGATTTTGGGTGTTTTGCATTACCTTCTTTAGTGCCAAGTCTCCGAGTAAAGTATCGAAGTTTGGTCCTTCGATTATAATACCTCTCTATTCGTTGTTTCTGGGCGGCCAATCGAACAAAGGCAGCTTCACGTCATTTATCCAATAGTTCCAGGCTCGTATTCATGGCCTCGTCATTCGATTCCTTTGTCACGTATCGGAATATGATGCTTGGCTCCCTAAGTTCGACACGTATTAAAGTTTCTGTTCCATAAAACAAAAAGAACGGGATAGGCCCAGTACTAGACTTCGAAGTTATGAGATATACCCAAAGGACATCGGGCAGGATTTCTCTCCATTTTTTTTTGCGTCAGTCAACCTTTTCTTAAGGTTTTGTATTATGGTTTTGTCGGTCGATTCGGCTTGCCCATTTCCTCTAGGGTGATAAGGTGTTGATAGGATCCTTCTGATCTTGAGGCCTTCGAGCAATTTGAGCTATTGCTGCTTGCTGGGCCTGCAGCATTTCGAAGATTACTCGTAGTCTAATCCCACCATCTTCACCACCATGCACATTCTAAGAAGCTGATCGGGTACCCCCACAAACACTGCTTTCGGGATCGACGTCCATGTTTACATTGATGGCTACATGCGAACTGAAGTCGATTGGGTCTGCAATCGGAACTCCATCGAGGCCAGCAGGGGGTGCAATGTTCTCATTCTCGACGTGTTGGTTGAGATCATTGTCAATGTGTTGAGGTGATGACTGAGACTTTGATATCTTTCAATCTGTAATCAAAAACACTTCACTATTATCCTTAGCCCCATGGTGGGCGCCAAACTATTTACCCTTAAAATTGGATAACAATTAAACTTATAAGTGGTTTTAAAGATATGTAATTTCACTTGGCACAAACTGTGAACTATGAGAATTAATGCTAGAAATTAATCGAAAATAAAGCAAACCAATATGATGAGCGATTATGGCATTCGAGCTAGATCGCCCTCGAACACCAGAGTATGCTAAAAAAGTATGGACTGAACATTAGAGCTTAAGAGAGCTTAAGAGAGAAAAATATAGTATATTGATTGATTATGCATGAATATATGACGACTACAAAATGATTAGGACCCTCTTTATATAGTAGAGGGATCCTATTTAAGGTATAATTCTAATTACAGAAGCAAATCCCATGATAGGCTAAATAACCGGTCCTGACTCGATACATGCCGAGATTTCCGCCACGGTCCTTACCCGATCACAATATCTCGGCTTTTTGTTATTCGACCTAGCAGGCTTCCTTCGATCTCGCTCGATCTCTTTCTCGCTTCGGTCTGGACCACGGTTGGTCTCGATCTTGATCGGCCATTGATCCATGAGCTTGCCAATCCATCTCTGTACCATGGTCCGATATAACTGAGGTCGAGCCTTGATCTGCCACCCCGATTTTGGTTAGTCATACAAATTAGGCAAGCCCGATTTTGACCTTATACATTTTCATTTAAACATGCAAAATGGTTTGTTTGCACGGGTAATAAATCAAGCTTCAAACAAAATTTATTATTTCAGACGTGAAATTTTTAACTTTAAATTTATATGTTATAACAATAACAATATAGCTAGTATAATTTTATATAGTGTGGTCTGAAGAGAATAGTGTGTATACAAACTTTACACCTATCTTACGGAGGTAAAGAGATTGTTTCCAATAGAGCAGACTCAAATATATACATGACATTAACAAAAAGGAAATATCATAATGTCGGAGCCACAAAAGGAGAAGACAACAATAGCAAAATAATAGGACTAATTTGTATGTCATAAATTGATAATTTATTAACAACTACTATATACCTTAAATTGGAGTCCAAATCGGTTATCTGTGCGAGTGCGACTGTGCACTTTCCCCTCCATGTAAATAGTATGGGTCCAAATAATTCTAGAGCCAGAGTGTCAGACCCAAACAGAATACCTTAACAAAGATCAACATATACAAGAATATAAAGAGTAATATAAAAGATTTATCTTATTGTAGCTTGTTTATGGCTTGATTAATAACAGCTAACGAATGAAACTACTTCAGCATGGAAGAATAAACGAAGTGCATAATGGGTTAAGCATAATATGGTTTCTGCTATTTTACAAGTGTATGGATTTTTACCGTCTAGTAGCTAAGATCGCAAATCGCAATTTTATTCATATGGTGTCATGTAACGACCCGGCCGGTCGTTTTGAGAATTTAAGTTTCGTTCGACGGTGTAAGGTCTTGAACATCTTCATATTATATGTATCGACTTGTGTGCATGGTTGAATTCAGTTACCGGATGATTCAGAGTCGAATTGGAAGAAGAAATCTAGTTTTGTAAGTTTAAGCGGTGAAAATTTGACCGAAATTTGCCTTTTGTGTAAATGGCCCCGGAACGGGTTTTGGATGATCTCGACAGCTTTGTATGATGATTTTGGACTTAGACGCACTTTCGGATTCGTATTTGGAGGTCCGTTGAGTGATTTGAGGTATTTCGGCGAAAGTTGGAAATTGGAGAAGTTTGACCCATAGTTGACTTTTGCGATATCAGGGTCAGAATGCGATTCCGAGAGTTGGAGCAGCTCTGTTATGCCATTTTGGACATGTCTGTAAAATTTGGCATCATTCCGGGTTGGTTCGATTGGTTTCGGCACGAGTTTTCGAAGTTGGAAGATTTGGAAGTTCATAGTTCGATTCATGGCACGACTTGCATTTCCGGCATTATTCGATGTGAATTGACACCTCGAGCGAGTCCGTATGTTTGTATGTTTAGACGGGGTCCTAGGGGCCTCGGGAGTGTTTCGGACGAGTTTCAGATGTTTTGCATAGTTTTGGAACATGTCTGATTTCTGGTGTTTTCGCACCTGCGACCTAAGGTCGCAGGTGAGGCTCCGCTTCTGCGTGAGCTTGATCGCATTTGCGATCTTTGAGGCCTGGAAGCTAGCTCTATTCTGCGAATGCTAGAACGCATGTGCGAAACCGCTTCTGCAGTTGGTCTATCGCATCTGCGAAGGAGTCCGCTTCTGCGCTCCTGTTATCGCTTCTGCGGTACCGCTGATGTGGCTAATTGTCCGAAGATGCGGTCCTTGGCCGGTAAGTCAAGTTTGCAAATGCGAACGTCTGCCCGCAAATGCGATAGCGTAGATGCGCTTAAGTGTCTGTAGATGCGGAAGTGCTGGGCAGAATCCTTTATATCGAGGGTTTGGCTATTTCCTTCATATTCTGAGTTTTGGACTTCGGATTTGGGAGCTTCTTTTGGAGTTTTTCAAGCAAATCAATTTGGTAAGTGTTCTTCACCTAGAATCTAACATATTCCGTGATTTTATCTTTATTTGCATCATTTAATTTGTGTTTTAAGTTGAGGAAAATGTTGGTTTTTGAAGAAAATTTTCAAAAAGAAAAATCATGATTTGAAGGACGAAATAGTATCGAAATTTGATAATATTTGTATAGTTGAACTCATATTGGAATGGGTATTTGGATTTTTAAAATTTGTCGGGTTCCGAGGTGCGGACCCGGGGGGCGACTTTTGGACCCATTTTTAGATTTTGTTAAAGATTGATACTTTATGATCCGGAATGGTTTCTTATGAGTTTTATTTGTGCTTTGAAGTTACTTTGGTTAGATTTGAGCCGTCCTGAGGTCTTTTCACCCGAGAAGTTCGTTTTAGAGTATCGGTTGTCGTCTTCGAGGTAAGTATCTTGCCTAACATTGTGTGTGAGACTTCTTCTTAGGATTTGAGTCTTTTATGTTGATTGTAATCCATGTACGGGAGGTGACGAGTGCGTGCTCAGACTTATTTGTGGATAGTTGGCCTTTTAGGGTTCTTTTTTTTTTTGACAATCCACTAGGCAAGCGCCTAGGGCTAGTTTTTTATTAATAAAAGAAAAAGAAAAAATACAACAATTAGGAAAAGTACAAATAAGGGGGACAATAGCACCGGTATTATTACCATATGCCTTGGCTATATAATCACTGCTATGCGCCTCACATTGCCCTATGATGGCAGCCTCATGTAGAGGATTCATGGTGTAGCTGCCGGCAAAGTGTCACGAGGGCATATAATCTCATAGCCGTGTGGATATTTTTCCAAAGGCATAGGACCAAGGCAACTCAAACCGGGCTAAACCTTACCTTACTAATCCTATTAAGGCTTTAAATAGCCTCACCTACTAACATGCATGTAAAAAATAAGAACTGGAAAGTACCAAATATTCAATGATCATCACCGAGTTTATAACATACTCTGTGATGATATTATAAATGAGAATACCAATATAATGGTAGAATAAAATGATGAAGGAATTAAAATGTTGTCCCTTCTTGTTCGAACTTGTAATTTCTTCAATTTGTAACTCTTTTTCATCACAATCCCAATTCTTCAAGATGTATTCAAAATTCATGATTTCTTTTTTGAACGATTGGACTTTGTAGATGTAGTTGGGGCGGCCTTCTTTTGTTTGGCAACTCACATTGAAGGTCGCCTAACATTTAAAAAATCACTAACCTTGTCGTCCCAACTAATTTTCCGTGTATGAGTCCTCTTACCTTTGCCGCTATGCATTGTTGATAGATCCCCTTTTCTTGCTGCCTCTGCTCTACACTGTTGTAACATTGCTTCTTCCTCTCCGTCTTCATACAAGTCTCTCCCTAGGTGCACAGGTTGTGGATCATTTTGGTCAATAACAATTGTCTCCAATGCAGATTGACCTTGTGTATTTGTCACCATTGTCTTGCTTTGATGTTGTTCTATTTTTTGCAATTTGTTCCTGCTCTTACTCAACATTCCAGTGCTAGAAGCAGTAGGATATACAGGATTTAAGGGAATAGAACTCACCATTGCATCCAAGAGTCTTCTTTCCTCCTCTGAAATATCTGGGATGGTTGTAACAATTTGGTTCTATCCAGAATTTGTTGTTGTGACTTCTCGATCACGTAGATGAGTAGCATCAGTATTAGTAACATTTGAAGTGTTGGGAATAACTTGTTGCTGCTGCACAGTAGTTGTAGGTGTTCCAGCTACTGCATTTTGAATAGCTGGAGATGAAGGATTTTTGGGAATGAAAGCAGGAGCATTGGAGTTCAAATTGCTCATTGGACTTGCTGCTGGCATTCTTTCGGATTTTACCATCGCTAATGAATCAATATCCTCACATGCACTATCATGATTAGCCTCACGATCAGCTTCTTATCTGAATAACCAGCAAAACCATCTCCCCAATCCTCTTCATCATCATCCCCCCGTTGATCTAGCCAAAGTTTGGAGTTGATAGCCATCAACCTCAAATTTCCTTGTGTAACTTCATTGTTATTCCCCGTTGATAAAATAAGTAGCCCAGTTTCACCTTTAACCCCTCCACAAGATTCCATTGACTGCAAAGGAACCTCAAAAATAGATTTGTTTAAGGTGACCAAAGGTTGTTTGACCATGGGATTGTTCATCATCATTTATTTTTTAATATCTTTAATGATTTGTTCAACCTGTGGATTGGAGAAGTGCAATGTAAGTGCATTGGAGCTGTGTGCCTCTGCATTTTGCGCATCAACAGGAACAATGTCCTTCGAAGTAATGAGTCGTTCACCTGTGTTCTTGGACTTTTGCTGTTGTGTGTTACTGCCTCGAGCTTGTGGCTGCCCATATTTTGGAGTTGTGTTGATCATCATAGCTGCATGGGCATTCTCTACCATTTTATCTAGCTCTGTATTGGAAATGTGCATTGTTGTTGTAGGATCATCAGGTTCTTGACTTTGCTCATCAAAGTGATATTTATCTGTTGCAGTCCCAAGTCTAGCAGCTAAGTCCTTTGCATTTTTTTGCTGAATTACATTGCATGTAACTCTTGTTTTTCCACTAACTGATTTTGTCTCATCACCCTCATTGACCAATGCATCAAAAGATTTCGTGACTCCAATGACTGTTGATGGTATAATCTGATTTTGAAGAGCTCGAGTTTGCTTCTTGCTAGGTGATTTACTCACCACTGTCCAATTGTTTTGATTTGATGAAAATTGTTGTTGAGTATTAGGTGCATCAGTCGTGCTTGATGAAAGAAATATCTGCCCTGCATTTGCATTCAGTGTTTGGTGCCCAGTTTTACCATGAAGTTGCTCTGAGCCAGACCTTATAGAATCCCCAGCTATGACAGGAACCTCAACCCCTGCTACTGCCGCATTATTCTGAACAAGATTAGTTGTAGCTTTGTTTGGAGATGGATGTGATCGATGCACCACAGACCAATCTCCAGCTTTTGCATTTTGCACACCCTGAGCATCAGATTTTTGTGCAGCAACTACCTCCAACTGCCCAGCACTTTTAAACTTGGGATCAATTACTGTTGGATCAACAGTATGTTTCAGAACAGCAGTAGGTTTCAAAGCTCCACGATCAGTTGTCTCTCCTCCTTTATTAGCTTCATTTTTTTTAATTTCTGCTTGTGTTACTTGTTGATCCTTTTCTTGTCGTTGGACATTACAAGATTTCCCAACCTCTTTAACACCAGATCCTCTAACACCAGCAACATCTATACTAGGTGTTTGGATAGCTGCTTCAAGAGCAGCAACTTTAGTATTAGGGACCCTTGTAGAAATTGCAGCAGCAGGTTTTGTTAATTCCTGTAGAAATTGCCTAGGTGCAACACGATTATCCTTGGGATCTTTAACAGCATGCGCATCTACTTGCAACTCCTCAGAAATCCTGTATAAGGCTGCTTCAACTGGAACTATTACACCACCATTAAATACTGCTCCTTTATCAACATTTCCAGCACTAACAACCTGACCAGCCTCCTTCATCAGCACTGTTTCCCTAACCAAATTCACTGCATTGGAAACTCTAGCTAGAGATCGAACAACTGGAATATCGGCATGAATTGATGCATTAGTTTTTTGCTGCGACTTAGAAATTAAATAATCCCTGGCATCCCCTTGTAATTTTTCCACCTTACTCATCTCCTCAGCCAAAGCCAAAACTTCAGCAGGCATTACACGATCAATATCAACAGTTTCTTCATGACCTTGCACGTTCCTTGTTGTATTTTTATTTAATATGCGACATGTTTTTTCATCATGTCCTTGATGTTTGCAACAGTTACAATACAATGGTAAGTTATCATAAACAAAATCTTGAAAGAATTCAACAATCTTGCCCGTTTGTTTATCCACAAATTGCAAACGCAACTTCTCAGGTAATTTGTCCATTAAATCAAGAATCACTTTAACTCTTGCAGCACTAGGACACGACTTAGTCTGGGTAGCTTTGTCTATGGCTATAGGCTTTCCAACAACTGAAGCTATTGACAAGAAAGCCTTCATTGCAAAAAGCTTTGTTGGCAGATTAGGCAATGAAATCCAGACCACTACTTTCGTCGTTTCTTCATTTACCTTAAAATCAAGGGACCATGGAAATATTCGGATTTGATGCTCCTTACCATTGTATTTGAAGTAGTTAACTGACCTCGCAAGTGAATTAACAAAGTCTTCATGTTGATCCATCCTGATAAGCAATTATCGAGGTGCGAGTTGACCAATCAAAGATGGTCCTTTGATTCCGAACAGTTTTGGTAGTACATTTCTTAATGCTATTAGATTTGGTGCATTTGGAGAGAGCTTCACTACAATAGCTTGATGTAAACCTTTTTCTTTTGCGAATTCCATCCTTTCCTCCATTGAAAACTTGATTGTTGGGACGCCATGAATAATTTCAATTGGTTTCAACAATAATTGATTCAAAGTAGCAGCTGCCTTTTGTTGGGACAATTGAGCAGCATACGTATGTTGTATATTATTGGTTTGGTCACTCTTTACAGCTACTGGAGGTGGTTCGCCCACAACTAAATGTGTGGGAGATAGATGCACGTTCATAGCTGCTTAACTGCCCATTGTTGTCGGTAAAGAGAAAACGAGAACTGAAGCATAAAAATAGTAAACTTTTGCGCTACCGTACCTACTACATTTATCTTCAGATCTGTAGTAGATGGCTATAGATTTGAGGATAAAAGCGATTGGGGATTGTGCACAATGAGAAGACGCTTCTTTTGATACCAATTTGGTGAATTTCCACTGCCGGAATATGGAGTTATGGTCGGTGAACTGTTGTGTCGCTACTGTTCATCGCAGCTAGAGAGAGAAATAAAATGAAGATCAACTATATCATCCTTTTTGGGTTCTTAGGTCCTTATACTCACGGTGTAGGAAGTTGTTCTTGATATGACTAAGTTCTCATCTACTAGTTTCACATCTACATGGTTAAATTAGAATTAATTGCTTAGGATTCACTCTTATTGCCTATTTGACTCTTATTTGACTTAACTGAAGATTTTACCTTTTCTATTGCCATGCTATTCCTTCATAACTGCTTATCTTATTTGAAATTATCATCATCTCTTCCTATAATTGTTTTGTCTTAATTGAGTTTTCGATTACCTTTTGGCTGTCTATTCTTAACTGAATTGTTGAATATTTTTCACAATTGCCCAACCTTAAAGGAAGTCTAGATAGCCCAGTTTTAGTTGACTTGCCCTTATTTGAAATAATTTGACTCGTGTTAGATTTTCCTTATTGCTAAACTGTATATTGTGGAATCGTTATGGCATATTAGTTCCTGCCTTGTTGAGCTGCTCTCTTTACGCCTAGCATTCTTTACTGTGGTTATTCCTTATGAATGAGTTCTACCGTTTCCTTGTAATTTAGAGTTCTTGAGTTGATTCACTCGTTGTACTTTTATTATTATCATTGTTGTTGTTGTATTCGTTGTAGTGATGCATGAGATTTCTGCTGTGATATGATTGTTGTCTCTGTTGGTTGCGCTGTATATTTATTTTAGGACTACAGAACTGTATTCTGGGAGATTCCCCCTGTAATGCATATTTACCTTGAGACTATGGAACGGTATTCCTAGAGATCACCATGTATTGCATATTTACTTTGGGACTACGGAACGGTATTTCGGGAGATCCCCCAGCACTGCATATTACTTTAGGACTATGGAACGGTATTCCGGGAGATCTCCCAGCACCACATATTTACTTTGGGACTATGAAATGGTATTCCGGGAGATCCCCCTGCACATTTACATTTGGGACTACGGGACGGTATCATGGGAGATTCCCTGTTGTTATATCTATGTTTTGAGCTGCTGATCTTTTATGCTTACATTCTTTTAAATATTCTACATGTTGTCCGTTCTTTTTCTTATACCTACTGGCTGGTACGAACTATACTAGGACACTTGCATACGCATACACGTAGCTAAGCATCTTTATCAGATGAGAGGCTTCTTGATATTGCTGAGTATAGATGCACACCCTTGTTTATTTGCCTTCTATATGAGAATGGATCTATTTGGCACGTGAGTTATCAGTATGATTACGAGTTGTGATGAGGGCACAGGATGTCAAGTATTAGGGTCCAGGTATTGAGACCCGTATTGTATGAACATAAGATGAGATGTCACAGGGTGACTTATATTAGAAGGATATTTACTTAGAAAGATTATATTCGAAAGGTATTTATTTTGAAAGAACTATTTTTGAAAAATATTTATTTGAAGAAAGTATATTTCGAAATATTGTTACCACTTGAAGGATTTGACTAAATGATTGAATTTTGTTGGCTAAGACCTAATGTGAAAGCTTCCGTAATTGGTGGATTGCGACTTGTCTTTACTGTATTGTGATTTCGGATTTGAATTGTGTTTCCGTTCACTTTTCTGTGTCATTATGATGTTCTGCTGTTACTTGCTGTTTTCTTTCCTTGTTGCAATTACTGTATTGTTAGCCATATCACGTAGTCTTTATATAGATATCGTGTTTTGTTATTTCTATACTTATACTTGTTCTGCTTATTAGACCAGTGGGTGTCTTGATTGTTCTTGTCACGATCCGGATTCTCACCCTCGGGAGTCGTGATGGCGCCTACTAGTACGAGCTAGACAAGCTAATTAATTGCACAATTTGACTTTTTACCCATTTTATATTCATGACCAATTTCGAAATAATAACATTTAAACAGCGGAATTTAACACAAGCGGAAGAAAGAAACAATAAGCTATCTGAACATGAATATCTAATACAACTGTTTGAGTATCGACTACCCAGAACTGGTGTCACAGTTTCACAGACGGTCTAAGAATACTACAAATAAAGGTCTGAAAGAATTAATTACAACACTATTTCTGGAAATACATGTAAGAAACAGGAAAGTAGATAGAAGGAGACGCCAAGGCCTGCGGACGCCTACAGGACTACCTCGGGTCACTTGATGATCAAGAATCAGCAATCTCACTGCGGTCCGAAGTCCACAACATTGGGGTCTGCACAAAAGAGTGCAGAGTGTAGTATCAGCACAACCGACCCCATGTGCTGGTAAGTGCCTAGCCTAACCTCGGTGAAGTAGTGACGAGACTAGGACCAGACTACAAAATAAACCTGTGCAGTTCAATTATATACAGCGGGAAAGAAATACAGAAATAAATAAATAAAGTTGGGAGGGGGAAACATGCTTCAGGGAATAGCAGGTAAAACAGAATATCGAGAGAATTATTAAGGATTCGAAACTATCCACTAACACGAAAAAGGGAACAAAGGCAGATTTCACTTTCTTTTCACATCTCGTGGCAGGCGTGCCACCCGCTCCCATTTCACTTGTCTTGTGGTAGGCGTGCCACCCGCTCCCATTTTATTATATCTTGTGGTAGGCGTACCACCCATTCCCATTTCATTTTATCTTTGTTGCGGCGTGCAACCCGGTCCACATATAATATTGTTGCGGCGTGCAACCCGATCCACATATAATATTGTTGTGACGTGCAACCCGATCCATATGAAATATTTTTGTGGCGTGCAACCCGATCCACATATAATATTTACAATTATAATGAAAGTCCCGACAAGAGATCAATAAGGTCTACACTGTCCCGACAAGGGATTCGACAGCATAAGCAATCACATCCCGACAAGGGAGAAACAACTATAACCAAACTTGATACCACACCTAACTACCCCAGCTATAACCAAACTCGTTACAACATCTAACCACCTCATCTATAACCAAACTCGTCACCACACCTAACTACCTCAACTATAACCAACCTCATTCTTACACATAACTACCTCAGCAATACCCATAATCCCTACCCAACACAAAGAATCCTCAACCTAAGCATCCGTAATATCAATTAAGAACACAATGCAAGGGAACCACAATTCAACAATAGCCCGGCAAGGGGGCAACATAATCTCTTCTTTTTCTCACTCTTACTTCATAATTCACTTCACAATTCGAGCCAATACTCTAGAGTTTCAATTATCACTTATACTTTCACAACCCATTTCACAAACTTTATACAACAATTAGAAATCTTCACCAAGGCATGAATAATACAACAAAATCATAAAAATCACAATTTAAGACTCACGGTCATGGTTGACACCAACGTATAGATACTCGTCACCATGTCTATACGTCGTACTCAACAAGAAGCAAATAGGACACAACTCCTAATCCCTCAAGCTAAGGTTAGACCAAACACTTACCTCGATGCCACGAACCCAATTCACGATTTAATTATAGATTTACCCCTCGATTCCACCACTAATTCGCTTGTATCTAGTCACAAGTTACTTAATTACATCAATAAACACTAAATGAATCAATTAGAATGCATGAAAATGAGTTTTCTAAAGTTTTACCCAAGAAGTAAAAAATCACCCTCGGGCCCACATGGTCAAAACTCGAGGTTCAAACCAAAACCCGATTAATCAATCCCCCACGAACCTAAATATATGATTTGTTTTGAAATCGGGTCTCAAATCGAGGTCCAAATCCCCAATTTTTGAAAAACCTAGGTTCTACCCGAAACACCCAATTTTCCCCCATTAAAATCATTGATTTGAAGTTGACATCATTTTAAAAGATGCTAGGAATTGAAGGAAGTTAGTTAAAAATGACTTACAACTGATTTGGAGAAGAAGGAATCCTTGAAAAATCGCCTAAGTGTGTTTGTGTTTTGAGAGAATATGAAAAATGGGTTTAAAATCGTCTAAGTATAAAAGTTGCAGGTCTCTAATATGGGAATTGCGAATAGGGGTTCAATTGCGAACCCCGACCTTTGCTGGATTGGGAATTGCGAACATGGGCTGGGAAATGCGAAGCTTGGGAATTGCGAACATGGGATTGGGAATTACGAACATGGGATTGGGAATTGCGAAGCATAGGAATTGCGAACATGGGTTTGGGAATTGCGAAGCATGGGAATTGCGAACATGGGTTTGGGAATTGCGAAGCCTGTAGGCTTGCAATTCCTTAAGTCCAAAATTTTACCCCGTGGCCTATCCAAAACTCACCCGAGTCCTCGGGGCTCCAAACCAAATATACACACAACCTCAAAAACATCCTACAGACTTATTCGTGTACTCAAATCACCAAAATAACATCATGAACATCGAATTAAACCTCAAGATCAATGAAATTTCTCAAAACTTCTTTAAATATCAAATTTGTATTTAAGGTCCGAATCACGTCAAATGGATTCCGTTTCTTACCAAACTTCACAGAATTATATTAAATCATATATAAAATTTGTACCGGACGCCGGAGCCAAAATACGGGCCCGATACCAACATG
This sequence comes from Nicotiana sylvestris, assembly GCF_000393655.2. Lineage (NCBI taxonomy): Eukaryota > Viridiplantae > Streptophyta > Magnoliopsida > Solanales > Solanaceae > Nicotiana > Nicotiana sylvestris. Next base: position 206,877,098 of record NC_091059.1, read on the forward strand.
TTCTAATCAAAATTCATTTCCAAACCTTATAAACAATTTCAGAAAATAATTTCTTTCAAAAATTCATTTCTCAAGCTTGTGACCTCGGAATTAGATTGGGGGCATACGCCCAAGTCACATATTTTCCTACAGACCCTCCGGGACCATCAAATCACGGGTCCGGGTCTGTTTACCCAAAACATTGGCCGAAGTCAAATTAATTCATTTTATAGTCAAAACTTATTATTTTTCACAGATTTTCACATTTAAACTTTTCGGCTACTCGTCCGGACTGCGCACACAAATCGAGGTGATGCTAAGAGAGGTTTTTAAGGCCTCAAAACGTAGAACTTCACTTTAAAACAAGTGATGACCTTTTGGTTCATCACAGTTCCTCGTCATTACTCTACCGAGGTTAGTCTTGATACTTACTAGGCACCGCCATAGTGTGCTCATACTATACTTCTGTACATTTTTTTGTACAAAACGAGGTATTGACCGTTAGTATCTGAGCGGATTCTTGCCAAGGATACTCAAGATAAACGTGTTGCTACGTTCGTAAGTTTCGGAGTCACCTTCCTCACACTATTGTATTTGTTTCTAAACAGTTGTATTTAAAAGTTGTAGCGAACTCTGTAGAGCTTATGACTTGTACTACCGGGTTTTGGGAATTATAAATTTTGTAGAGATTTCTGCTTCGAGACTATTAAATTTCATTTATCATTGTTGTATTTCAGTATGAGTTAGGCTTACCTAGTCCCTAAGACTAGGTGCCATCACGATACCCAAACGGAAGGAAAGTTGGGTCGTGACATGTCACTAGTTTGATATTGATCATTCTCTAATGCCCAATTAACTTCGCTAAAATGGTAAGTCTAATATGCATATTTTGTTTAGATATATTCTTAGCTATACAATAAAAACAACAATATACCCAATATTATCCCATACCGTGGGGTCTAGGGAAGGTACTGTGTATGCAAATCTTACTCCTACCTTGTGAGGATAGAGAGGTTGTTTCCAATAGACCCTCGACTCAGAAAATCATAAGCACCACTGTAATGAAAATATAGACAAGAAGGGACAGCACCAAAAAGCCATATAAAAGCAGAATAAAAACAACAAGATAGTAAGGTGATCAACAATGAAAGAAAACAATGGTTAGTCGAAAAAACTACTACCAACAAAAAGTGAGACTGCATGTCAATACTACTGTTATGAATACTCTAGACTACTTACTTTGCTACCCTAATCCTCGACCCTATACCTTCATATTAAGGGTCATGTCCTCGGTCAGCTGAAACAGCTGAAGTTGCGCCATGTCTTGCCTAATCACCTCTCACCACCTCTTCTTTGGCTTACCTCTACTTCTCTGTAGGCCCTCCAATGTCAACCTCTCACACCTCCTCACCGGGGCATCTGTGCTCCTCCTCCTCACATGACAAACCACCTAACCCGTGCTTCCTGCATCATGTCCTCAATAGGGGCCACACCCACCTTATCGTGAATAACCTCATTTCTAATCCTATCTAACCTGGTGTGATCGCACATCCATCTTAACATCCTCATCTCTGCTACCTTCATCTTCTGGACATGAACGATCTTGACTAGCCAACACTCAGCCCCATACAATATCGTTGATTTGACTATCACTCTGTAGAACATATCTTTAAGTTTTGGTGGCACCTTCTTGTCATACAAAACATCGGAAACGAGTCTCCATTTCATCCATCCCGCTCAAAAGTGATGTGTGACATCTTCATCAATCTCCCATCCTCCTGAATAATAGATTCAAGTTACTTAAAACTTCCTCTCCTAGGGATGACCTGCGAGTCCAGTCGTACCTCCCCTTCCCCCCTTGAGTCTTGTCACGCCCCGAACCATGGCCTGGGAATAACACGACACTCGGTGCCTGACTGCATGTGACTGAGCGAACCAACTGTATGGCTAGATCAACATGTGGTATAACTGTAAGCTAGATGTAAATATATAACATGATGATCTACTAAAGATTCGGACTGAAATATCATAGATGCGAAAAAAACTGAATATAAACATGTAGCCGACAAGGCTAACACATAAAAGCCTGCTAACATCTGACTGACTGAACTATAGCCTACGAAGCCTCTAAAAACACTGAAAATTCTAACTGTCTATTGGGACAAGGTCCTCGGTATACCTTATTAACTGAAATACTATAGGAACTGAAAGAGAGAGAGATAATGCCCCGAAAGATAGGGGCTTACTAATAGCTAATACGAGATGTCCTAGTAAGCAGAATCGTCAACCTATAAATCGTCACATGTATCAATAGATGTAGGCCCCGGGCAAAAAAGGACGTCAATAAATTTTAATTGCATTGGTATGTAAAATAACTAAAGGAAAGAATTGTAAATATTGAAACTGAAACTAAACTGCTAACTGAATAAGAAAGTAAGGATATGAATACTCCATCTTCCAAATGATGAACAACCTGTTTATCTGATAACTACGACCTCAAGTACTATATATATATATATATATATATATATATGTGTGTGTGTGTGTGTGTGTGTGTGTATGTGTGTGTACGCACAAGCTACGGTCTCGGGCCCAAGTATATGTATACGTAACGACGGCCTCAAGCCCAATGATGCATAAAGTATAAACTACGGCCTCAGGCCCAAATATAGGTGTTCAATATTCAAAAATTAAGAATCAGGAACTGAGAATCATACTGCAATACATGATACTGAAACAATCGACCATACTGAGTCACATGATACTAGAATAATGAATAGGACTAAACTGAGATATGTATTCATAATAAGTTGATTTGCCATAACTGAAACTCATAGAATATTGAATGATTATGAAACTATGCCATCTAGAGAATATAAGTTCTACTACTATCCTATCAAAAATACTACTTAATTCTAAATAATAACTAACATAACTAATTAAAAATCAAATTTAAAGAAAACTACCAAAATTCGAATTTAAACAATAAAGTGCAAAATTGGTTATTTTTGGTGATTTTCCAATTTTATGAAACACTAATTAATAAAATTATAAAATTAAATCCTAAATACAAATGCAACATATTTTTTTTTTGTATTTTTATGAATTAAATAAAATAAACGTGCCCAGATAAATGCAGACATTCGACAATAAATGCCACAAAAATCCACAAAATTGCAAATAATAGGAGAAATTTATTTTTCTTGAATCTATGGGAGTAATTGATATAGGGCAAAAATCACATGCTCACACGCACTCATTTGGAATTAGTCTATCATGTAATTTTCCAACTTGGCTTAGACTTAGGTCTCTTCTTGGAACCTAAATCACTTATGACATGCCTCGTACACTTATTTTCATATACAATTGATAACCATCAAATTAATACTCATTTAATGCATCCACAACTGATTCAAATTTATGAGGTATTACATTATCTCCCCCTTGGGATCATTCGTCCTCGAATGATTGTCCTGACTGTATCTTCGGCTAACTCCGGATCTTAAATAGGTCGGGTGGGAGCATGAACTTTCATTAACACTTGCATACTAAACTGAATGAATATACGATTACTGAACTGATGAGATACTGAACTGAATAGGTACTAGATTGAATGGCTACTAAACTGACTAAACACTGAAAGACATGGAGATTGTAATATAAGGTATGAATGAGAAGGTTAGTTACCGTCTAGATTCTCTGCTTGCTCTTCAAAGATATGGGGATATCTGGACTTCATGTCTTCTTCGGCTTCTCACGTAGCCTCTTCAACCTTTTGATTCCTCCAAAGCACTTTCACTGAAGTAATTTCCTTAGTTCTGAGCTTTTGGATTTGACGATCAAGGATAGCCACTAGAATTTCTTTGTAATTTAGGCTATCTTTAACCCATATAATCTCTATATGAGCCACACGAGAAGGGTCTCTCATGAATTTCTTCAACATAGACACGTGAAACACTGGGTGTAAAACAACTAATTCTTGGAGCAATTCTAACTCATAAGCCACCTGCTCAATCCTTCGCAGGATTCTATATGGCCCAATATAGAGGGTACTAAGCTTCCCCTTCTTCCCAAATCTCATAACGCCTTTCATAGGCGAAACTTTCAGAAACACCCAATCATCCACTTGAAACTCTAAGTCTCTACGTTGCACATCCAAATAGGACTTTTGGCGACTCTGAGCCGTGTTCAAATGCTCTTGAATCAGCTTAACTTTCTCCATCGCCTGATAGACCAAATCGGGTCCTAACAACTCCGCTTCTCCAACTTCGAACCAACCAATTGGTAATCTATACCTTCACCCATACAGAGCTTCATACGGTCCCATATTTATACTAGAGTGGTAGCTGTTATTATAAGCAAACTCAATCAGAGGTAGATGATCATCCCAATTACCTTTAAAATCGATAACAGACACCCTCAACATATCCTCAAGAATTTGAATGGTGTGTTTCGCCTTGCCATCTGTCTGAAAATGAAAAGCGGTGCTGAGGTTCACCCTTGTGCCCAATCCCTTCTAAAAGGATTTCTAAAAGTTCGCTGTGAACTGAGCACCACGATCTAAGATGATGGACGAAGGAGTCCCATGCAATCAGACAATTTCTTGGATATACAACTTGGCATAATCCTCGGCCAAATCTGTAGTCTTCACTTGCAAGAAGTGAGCTGACTTGGTAAGTCGGTCTACAATCACCCAAATCGAATCATGCTTCCGAAATGAGCGAGATAGACCTGTTATGAAGTCCATGTTTATCATCTCCCATTTTCAAATGGGAATTTCTATACCCTGAGTTAAACCACCAGGCCTCTGGTGTTCGACTTTCACATGCTGACAATTTGGACACTTAGCCACAAAATCTGCTATGTTCTTTTTCATATTGTTCCACCAATAAATCTTCTTAGGATCATGATACATCTTTGTGGAACCTGGGTGAATAGAATACCTAAAATTGTGGGCTTCTGACATAATTCGCTCTCTGAGCCCATCTACGTCTGGAACGCATTGTCTGTCTCTGTACCTAAAAGTACCATCATCTCCCCCTTGTTCAAAAGCCGTAGTCTTGTGTTTGTGAAGTCCTTCCTTCAGCTGCAATAAGTAGGGATCACTGAACTACTTTTCCTTTACTTCGGCTACTAAGGAGGATTCAGCCCTGTTCTGAAGAACAACGCCACCATCTTCGGAGTCCAAAAGTCAAACTCCTAGACTTGCTAAGTGGTGGACTTCCTTCATCATAGTTCGTTTGTCAGCCTGAACATGAGCTAAGCTTCCCATAGAATGCTGACTGAAAGCATCGACTACAATATTTGATTTCTCTAGATGATAGAGGATATCAACATCATAATCATTAAGCAATTCCAGACACTTTCTCTGATGTAGATTCAATTCTCTTTGCTTGAAGATTTACTGGAGACTCTTGTGATCTGTAAAAATGTCAACATGCACCCCATATAAATAATGGCGCCAGATCTTAAGCGCAAATACCACAGATGCTAATTCAAGATCATGAGTCGAATAATTCTTCTCGTGAACCTTGAGTTGTCTTGATACGTAGGCTATTACTTTACCATGCTGAATTAATACACACCCAAGACCAACCCCTAAAGCATCACAATAAACAACGAACCCTTCGGTTCCTTCCGGTAGTGTCAAGACTGGAGCTGAATTCAACCTCTTCTTTAACTCCTCAAAACTTTTCTCGCAAGCGTCCGACCATTGAAACTTGACTTTCTTTTGGGTTAGTCTAGTTAAAGGAGACGAGATAGAAGAAAATCCCTTTACGAAATGCCTAGAATAGCCTACTAAACCCAATAAACTTCTTATACTGGACACTGAGGTGGGTCTAGGCCAATTCTTCACTGCCTCTATTTTCTGAAAGTCTACCTTCACGCCTTCCCCTGAGATGACATGTCCCAAAAACGCTACTGATTTCAACCAGAATTCACACATAGAAAATTTTGCATATTGCTTGTGATCTTGCAGTGTCTGCAACACAATTCTGAGATGTTATACATGGTCAATTTCGCTACGGGAATAAATCAAGATATCATCAATAAACACAATAACGAACAAATCAAGATAAGGTTTGAAGACCCTATTCATAAGGTCCATGAAAGTTGCTGGTGCATTCGTTAAACCAAATGACATTACCAAAAACTCAAAATGCCCATATTGAGTCCTAAAAGCTATTTTTGGAATATAAACTTCCTTAACCTTCAATTGATGGTATCCCAATCTGAGGTCAATCTTGGAATAACACTAGACAGCTTGAAATTGATAAAATAAATCATCTATTCTGGGAAGAGGGTACTTGTTCTTGATGGTGACTTTATTCAACTGACGATAGTCAATGCACATGCGCAAAGACCCATCCTTCTTTCGGACAAACAAGACCTGTGCGCCCCAAGGTGAGACACTTGGCCTTATAAATCTCTTATATAGAAGATCTTTCAAATGGACTTTTAGCTCTTTCAACTCTGCTAGAGCCATTCTATAAGGCATGACAGATATCGGCTTAGTGCTTGAAAGTAGATCAATTCCAAATTCAATCTCTCTATCGGGAGGGATTCTAGGAAGATATTCGGGAAACACTTTTGGGAACTCATTTACAATTGGTACCGACTGGAGAGTGGGAATTTGAGCATCTGTATACTTAACTAGAACCAAGTGATAATTATACCCTTTGGAGATCTTCTTTCTGGCTTTAAGATAGGAAATAAACCTACCCCTAGGTGTTACTGCATCACCCTTCCATTCTAAGACTGGTTCACCGGGAAATTCAAAACTTACTATCTTGGTTCTACAACCCACTGTGGCATAATATGACTCTAATCAATAAATGCCCATGATCATATCGAAGTCTACCATCTCCAATTCTACTAAGTCTGCTACAGTAAGACGATGATACACTTCGAATGGACACCCCCTATAGATACATCTTGCTATAACTGATTCTCCAACTGGAGTGGACATTTCAAAAGGTTCACACAACTTTTTTGGTTTTATCCCAAATTTCTTAGTAATATATGAGGTTACATAATATAGGGTGGATCTCGGATCTATAAGAGCATAGACATCAAAAGTGAATATTGTTAGCATACATGTGACAACATCTCCATGAGCCTCCGAATCCTGACGGCCTACCAGTGCATACAAGCGGTTTCGACCACCGCCTGCATTAATAGACTTTGTTGCACCATGCCCTTGTTAGGCCTGAGAGTTATGAGGGGCTGCTAAATTAGTGGACTGAGCTACATTGCCTCCATTGTTCTACTTTGCTGATGGACAATCCCTCAAGAAGTGGCCCTGCTGACCGCACCCAAAGCAACAATTTGTGCCCAAACGACACACCCCTGGATGTTTCTTACCATACGTGTTGCAAGTAGGGTACTCAAGGCCTCTGTAACCACACTAGTCTATGAGTGTAAGCCTGTTGCTCTGAAATTTTGGTTTTTCTTGTTAAACTTGGACCTCTAAACTGGTGCACTAGCTGAAGATGGAGCAGGTCCTGATTTTGATTTCTTGAAGAACTGGCGATTGCCTCCTGCTTGAGATCCCCCATGGCTGAAATTTCCTGCAGATTTAGCTCTCTTGCTGATTCCCTGCCCTTCTCTCACTGTAGCCACTCATCTTCCTTCAACCTGTCTTCGTTCCCTTGAACAAAGGCAACCATCTTAGTAATGATCATGTCATTGTTCTGAGCAACTATATTAGCATCAGCAAACAAGTCATCTGAAATCCCTAAAACAAACCGCCTAACTTTGGCCCTCATATCACGTACCATTTACGGAGCATACTTAACCAGAGAGAGAAACTTGAGGTAGTACTCATTCACACTCATATCATTCTATCTGAGTCTCTCAAACTCCAAAGCCTTAGCTTCCAAGACATCAGTGGGTAGAAAATGATCATGAAACGCATCTGCAAACTCCTTCCAAGTTGCAAGAGCCACATCATCCCCTTGGGACTCTTACCATGTTTCATACCAAGTGGCAACATCCTTCAACTGGTACGCAACAAGCTCTGTTGCTCAGTGTCTGTAGCATGCATCACTTGAAATATCTTCTGAACCTCATCAATGAAGTTTTGTGGATCCTCATCCTTTTTGGACCCTGTGAAGACTGGAGGTTTCATGTTGAGAAATTCCCTAGACCTGGAACTACCCATCTCATCAACAACACTTGTCCTCTGCCATTGAGCCTGAGTAGCAACAATTTGGGTGAGCAACTGGATCGCTGATAATAGGCGAAATCTAGATGATTTAGCTATTGTTTATGCTTCCGCTTGATTATATTCCAATGACATATTATGGTTAATTGATGAAAAATAGGCTCTAATTGTGATATTATACATTGCAGGATGAAGAGCCTATATGATGCTTTCAAGAGGATATTGGAATGATTTATGAGCAAGAACAACCCCTCGGAGTCAAGTGCGCGCAAGGACGAGACGAAAAAATGGATGAAATCAAGCTCCAAGTGCGCGAAGAAACGCACGAAGTCGCGTAGTAGTTTGCACGTAAGAAAGGCCGAGGCAGAATCATGCGCGAAGAAACGCGTGAAGTTATGCGCGAGCTCGTACGTGTCCGGTCCGGAAAAATGTTATTTAGGGGTAAATTTGGAAATCTGGAGGGAAACCCACTTAACCTATATAAAGTCAAGCTCGCCTAAGGTTAAAGTATCAAGTCTTTCATAGTTTAGTGGAAGAAATAGAGAGGCAAGAGGCAAGGAGGAGTTTTGACCATCAAATTCTTCTTTTCTTCTCTTGTTTTTGCTATTTTGTGATGAAATTGAACTTATTTATGATGAACACTAGTATGAGTGGATAAAACCCATTGTTCTGGGGTCATGGGTGAAACATGAATATTGTTGTTTGAAGTTTAATTCTACAAAGTTGGTTTATCATATTGGGCTGTTTATTTAATTCTGCATTTAATTATTTTGCTGAGTAGCTAACATTGAAATACTATCTACGAATCTTTAGTTGAACTTGAAAGTGGGAACTTTAGATTGCATATAGAATTAAATAGAGCAAGTTCTTGAACCCGGGCCTCGGGGAACGGATTTGCAATTGGGATAGACATATACCCAATTGCCTTGCTTGGTTGAAATACTGGAATTGTAAATGCGTTCTTGTTAATTTTAATACCATAGACATATAGGCGTTGAGTTGACTTGAATAGGCGAGTAAGAACTCGACAGATTCTTATGAGTAATATAAACCCTATCAATCAATAACCCAGATAAATTAATTAGTCATTTTGAGCCAAGAACACAACACGATTGTTGACTATGCCCGTGACCCTGGAATATCTTCTCCTACTGTTTGTTACTCGTAATTGCTATTCATTTGGGTACTTGCGTTAGTTAGATTAATTCTTTATAGTTTAAGTAGTAAAACAATTACATCTCTCTTTAGTGAACAATCTCTTGGGTAGATATAGAAATTGGGTTTGAATCAGTCAACAGTTAATCAAAAGTCTTCGTGGGAACGATACTCTACTCACTACTCTATTACTTGACAATCACGTGCACTTGTGTGAGTGTTTTGGTCGCAACAAGTTTTTGGCGCCGTTGCCGGGGACTTAGAAATTAGCTACTTGACTGAATTGAGCTTTTATTACTTATTTATTCGAGTTTTAACTTTTAGTTCACTTTGTTTGTGCTAATACAAGAGTTTCTATTGAATGCGAAGAAGTAGAAGCGCAAACAATTTCCTTCCTCTCGATCCCGAAATTGAACGAACACTTCACAGATTTAGGAGGGAGGTGGACGCGATAACCAGAATTGAAAGAGAGTTGGACATCGAAGTTCAACCACAGCCAATTGAGATGGCAGGTAATGAGGTACGCACGGTGATTGAAGCCGCAAGGCCCTGTCTGGCTAATATGACTCAGGCTATTGTGAAGCCTGACATCACTGGACACTTTGAGCTGAAACAATACATGGTGCAGCTGATCCAATCCACAGGGCTGTTTGTGGGTTTACCACATGAAGACCCACAGAGGCACATTCAAAATTTCTTGGAAATTACGAATACCTACAACTATCCGAAAGTTTCTAAGGACTATGTCAGGCTGACATTTTTCCCTTTTTCACTGCTTGGGGAAGCTAAGGAGTGGTTGAATAAAGAGCCAGCAAATTCAATCCGCACCTGGGATGATCTGGAGAGGAAATTCTTAATCAAGTTTTTCCCCACTAAGAAAACAAAGGTATTGAGGATTCAAATTCTTGGGTTTGAACAACGAGCAGGCGAGACACTGCGTCAAGCATGGGAAAGGTACAAGAAGATGCTCAGAGACTGTCCTCATCATTGCCAGACGGACGAGGTATTGGGTCACACTTTTGTAGATGGGTTAGATGATGCTTCAAAGATGAATCTTGATTCCGCTTGTGGGGGTAGTTGCATGGCCAGACCGTATAGTGAAATCCAAATCTTGCTGAATAACTTCACTGCTAATGATAATAACTGGCAAGGTGAGGGTGATTCATGAAAGGTAGTTAAGCAAAAATCAGTTAGGTTACTTGAGTTAGACGAAGTGTCATCCATGAGAGCCGATATTGCAAAGCTGGCCAATCAGATGACTAGGATGACAATGCAGCAACCATAGACAATGCAACACGTACAACAGATGACCATTTGCTGCGAACTCTGTGGCGACAGTCATATGAGTGATATGTGCCCCACGAATCCAGAATCTATCTATTATGTGGGGCAACAGAACAAAGGTCCGCCGAATCAGCATGCACAATACGGGAATTCTTACAATCCAAATTGGAGGAATCATCCCAACTTCTCATGGGGTGGAAATAAGAAGAATCAGTATCAGCATAGACCCCAAGGGAATTTCAATCAGCCTCAAAGACCACCACAACAAATGGAAGAAAGTACCAATGATCTGCTAAAGAAGTTTTTGATTGACAATCAGCAACTCAGGACCGACTTCAGAAATCTTGAAAGACAAATGAGGTAGTTAGCAACAAATCAAAACACTAGACCTGCAGGCGCCCTCCCCAGTGATACAGAAAAGAACCCTCAAGTGAATGCAGTTACACTTAGAAGCGGGAGGGAGCTATAGGAAGTGCCAAAGAAAAAGAAAGACAAGCCCATACCTGATGGAGAGTTGATCCCTAAAGTGACTCAAGAGCAAAAGAATGCTGCTGAAATTTCAGAGCCCGTGGAGGCCCCAAGACCACCACCCCCTTTTCCCCAGATATTGCAGAAAAAGAATGATGATCGCATGTTCACAAAATTCCTCTCTATGTTAAGCCAGGTTCAATTGAATATCCCACTTGTTGATGTGCTTCATGAAATTCCAAAGTATGCTAAATACATAAAAGATATAGTGGCTCACAAGAGAAGATTAACTGAATTTGAGACAGTGGCACTTACTGAGGAGTGCATTTCAAGGTTCCAAAATAAGCTCCCTCAAAAGCTTAAGGATCCCGGCAGCTTCACGATTCCTGTGCGCATTGGCAATATTGATGTGGGTCGTGCTCTTTGCGATTTGGGGGAGAGCATAAATCTAATGCCTCTGTCCTTGTTTAAGCAACTGGGCCTGGGAGCTCCAAGGCCCACTACTATGATGTTACAGCTGGCTGACAGATCGATAGCACACCCTGAAGGGGTGATTGAAGATGTGTTGCTGCAGATTAGGAAATTCATCTTCCCTGCTGATTTCATTATACTCAGTTATGAGGCTGATGAACTGGTTCCAATCATATTGGGGCGACCTCTCTTAGCTACTGGTGATGCAATTATCAAAGTGAGATAGGGAAAGATAATTTTGAGGGTAGATGACGAGGAAGCAATTTTTAATGTCTACAGAGCAATCCAACTTCCCCGCCACTATGAGGAGCTCTCAATGATACCTGTTGTTGAGGCCGATGAGCAGATTCATTATCCGAGTGTATATCTAGACGATTCTCTAGAGAAAGCACTTATGTTACTTGATAGCCTAGGGGCTGATGAGGAGGTTGAGGAGATGATGCACATCCTTGATACATCTTGTGCGTACCTGCAAGGGACGCACCCCTTCGAGCCTTTGAATAGACCATAGGGGCCTCCTCCAAAGCCGTCAATTGAGGAAGTCCCAAAATTGGAACTTAAACCCCTTCCACCTCACCTACAATATGCTTATTTGGGTGACTCTGACACTTTACCTATTATTGTCTCGTCTGACTTGTCTAAATTGCAGGAAGAAAAGCTTTTGAGAGTGCTACGTGAGCACAAGCGAGCGCTTGGGTGGACTATGTCTGACATTAAGGGCATTAGTCCAGCCTTCTTCATGCACAAAATTCTCATGGAGGATGGACACAAGCCTAGTGTAGAGTAACAACGCGACTCAATCCAATTATGAAAGAGGTGGTAAGAAAAGAAGTGCTTAAGTGGCTCGACGCAGGTATTGTATTCCCTATCTCAGACAGCAAATGGGTAAGCCCCGTCCAATGTGTACCCAAGAAAGGGGGGATGACTGTAGTAGTTAATGAGAATAATGATTTAATACCTACAAGAACTGTCACTAGGTGGAGAATTTGCATTGATTATAGAAAATTGAACAATGCCACCTGGAAGGACCACTTTCCCCTCCCTTTATTGACCAAATGCTTGATAGATTAGCTGGCCAGGAGTACTACTGCTTCTTAGATGGTTACTCGGGGTATAATCAGATTGCTATAGCCCTAGAGGACCAAGAGAAGACCACTTTTATGTGTCCTTATGGCACATATGCGTTCAAGCGAATGCCTTTTGGTCTTTGTAATGTACCTGCGACTTTTCAAAGGTGTATGGTGTCCATTTTTACTGACATGGTTGAGAGGTTTGTGGAAGAGTTCATGGAAAATGTTTCTATGTTTGGATGTTCTTTTGATAACTTCTTGATGAACCTTGATAAAGTACTTGCTAGGTGTGAAGAGACTAACTTGGTGCTAAACTGGGAAAAGTGCCATTTCATGGTACGTGAAGGTATAGTCCTGGGGCACAAGGTGTCCAAAGATGGTTTGCAGGTGGACAAGGCAAAGGTGGAAGCGATTGAAAAATTGTCTCCACCGATATCTGTCAAAGGCATTCGTAGTTTCTTGGGCCATGCAGGTTTTTATCGTCGTTTCATTAAAGATTTCTCGAAAATTTCCTCTCCCTTGTACAGGTCGCTTGAGAAAGATGTCGCCTTCAAATTTGATGATGCATGTCTGAAGGCATTCGAGGAGCTAAAAGTAAGGTTGGTTACTGCACCAATCATAATTGCTCCGAACTGGGAGAACCGTTCGAGTTGATGTGCGATGCTAGCAACTTGGTTGTTGGTGCTGTCTTGGGGCAAAGGAGAAATAAGATATTCCACTCCATCTACTATGCAAGCAAAACTCTGAATCCAGCTCAGATGAACTACACCATCACTGAAAAAGAGTTGCTTGCAGTGGTGTGGGTGTTTGACAAGTTCAGGTCATATATTGTGGGGACCAAAGTCATCGTTTACACAGATCATTTAGCCATCAGGTACTTGTTTGAGAAAAAGGATTCCAAGCCGAGACTGATTCGGTGGGTCCTACTGCTGCAAGAGTTTGATTTAGAGATCCGAGACCGCAAAGGAACAGAGAACCAAGTGGCTGATCACTTGTCCAGTTTAGAAAATCGGAACCATGTGGCTCAAGGGGGTGTAATCAAAGAAACATTCCCTGATGAGCAGTTATTGGCAATCACCTCAAGCACAGCCCCGTAGTATTCATATTATGTGAATTTTATTGCAAGTGGAGTGACACCACCAGAATTGACACCAGACAATAGACGAAGGTTCTTGCATGATGTGAGGCTCTACATGTGGGATGAGCCATTCTTATACAGGCTATGTGCAGATAAGTTGGTGCGAAGATGTGTTCCTGAGGAGGATATGAGTGCCATACTCCATAGTTGTCATGCCTCGTCATACGAAGGTCATCACGGTGGAGACAGGACCGCCCAAAAGTGCTACAATCAGGTTTCTATTGGCCGAAATTAATTAGGGATGCACACGCCTTTGTTAAAATGTGTGACAAGTGCCAAAGAACCGGGATGATCACTAAGAAGCACGAGATGCCGCTGCAAAACATCCTGGTAGTGGAGCTTTTCGATGTTTGGGGAATTGACTTCATGGGACCTTTTCCATACTCGAACGACCATAGATACATCTTGGTGGCAGTTGATTATGTGTCCAAGTGGGTGGAGGCCATTGCTCTTCCATCTAATGATGCAAAGGTGGTGGTAAGCTTTGTCAAGAAGCATATCTTCACACGTTTTGGAACTCCTAGAGTGTTGATTAGTGATGGAGGTACGCATTTCTACAACAAACTGTTAAACAATGTCCTTACAAAGTACGGGGTCAAGCATAAGGTCTCCACTGCCTATAACCCATAGACAAGTGGTCAAGTGGAGGTTTCAAACAGAGAGGTAAAGCAAATTCTTGAGAAAACAGTGAGTGCGAATAGAAAAGATTAGGCCGAAAAGTTAGACGACGCATTGTGGGCGTATCGAACAGCATACAAAACTCCCATAGGTGCTTCTCCTTATAGATTGGTGTATGGGAAGGCATGTCACTTGCCCGTCGAACTTGAGCACAAGGCCTATTGGGCAATAAAGAAGCTGAACATGGATGGGAACTTAGCTGGAGAGAAGAGGTTGCTGCAACTCGATGAGCTCGAGGAGTTTCGATTACATGCATATGAAAATGCCAAATTGTATAAAGAAAAGACTAAGAGGTGGAATGACAAGCACATTCAACATCGAGAGTTCGAGCCAGGGCAAGAGTTCTGTTGTTCAATTCGAGGTTGAAGTTTTTTCCTGGAAAGCTTAAATCTCGTTGGTCAGGCCCTTTTGTTGTGGTAAGCGTGAAGCCTCATAGAGCCATGGAGTTGAGAGATATGAGTTCCACTGGCACTTTCTTGGTGAACGGTCAACGGATAAAACATTACTGGGGTGGTGACTTTGCACATCACAAGGCCTCATTGGACTTGAAGGATGCTTGAGAACATGTTGAGTCGTGCCGCGACGTTAAATCAGGCACTGGATGGGAGGCAACCCATTGAAATATTGTAACCGTCGTGCCACAACGTTAAATAAGGAGCTGGTTGGGAGGCAACACAACGATAGTAGTAGTGTTTAATTTTGAGCTTTAACTTACTAACAAATGCAGGCGACGAAGGGCGGGTGAAAGGACCATCAACCAGGAGCATAACAGGTGACAATAAATGCAAAAATAAATGCCTAGGAGCGCGACTTCGCACCCACTTCGCGTGTATGTTCGCGCGCCTGGGCGAACCTTTCTGCCTGGAACTCAATGGAACCACACGAAAAAACGTGCGAGCTCCAAAACTTCGCGCACAAGTTCGCGAACCTTTCTGCCTGGAACTCAACAGAACCGCGCGAGCTCTAAACTTCGCGCATATGTTCGCGCGCTTGGGTGGAACATTCTGCCTGGAACTTTTCAGACGTTTTGTTTTTCTTTTTAGTTCTAGTTTTTCTTTTTATTTTTTATTTTTGTAGTTTAATAGGTTATTTGTTTAGACACATTTACCCCCCCTTCTATTAAATAAAACCCATATCCCCTCTTCCAAAATCTCCCAACTCCTTCAAAAATACCAAATTCCAGCACCCCTGCCCCCATCACCCTCTCTCACGATTCTCTTCCCAAAAATCACTAGCATCATCCCCGTCTCTCACGATTTTCAACAAGGTATGAGCCCTAGTTGTAGTTTTCTTTCTTTTTATCTTTCTACTTTCAGATTTTTATGTTGTATCTTATGCCATCAATGTAGATGTGTTTTGTGATTTGGTATTCAAACTTGGTGAAATATGTTGTGGGGTTACTTTGTTGTAAGTGTGGGGTGGGTAGTACTTGATTTGGGTTATGGATGAGATTTTGTGGGAGGCCCTTGTTGCAAGACCCTTAGAAAAGAGCTGTGAAGTCTGAGTAACCACATTAAGTCACACTATTTTTGTTGGGCTGAGCTAATGTGTCCACATTTTGCAGGTATTATGGCACCATCGAAAAAGCGCCAAGCCACGGGTCCATCCTCAAGCCGCCAAAGGGCAGCTCCTGCACGTCCCTATGACAACAACAAATTTGTCACCCCTGAGGCTCAGACTTGTTTTACAGAGAAGGCTGCCAAGAAGCCAATTCCAGAGAGGGGCATAAACATCAAAAAGGTCAAGGAACGATGCCCCCACATGTACAATGAGTTGATGGAGCGGGGTTTGAAGGCCTTCATTGATGATCCAGAGGAGGCTAATGTAATGGTTGTACGTGAATTCTATGCTAATCTACCAGAGCATGTCAACCATGTGGTCACAGTGCGCCGTAAGGCGGTGGATGCCTCCATTGAGGCGATACGCATAGCTTATCAATTACCCGACCCTCTGCCTGAGAATACTGACTTTTATGAATATGGGCGAAATCCAACCGATGCCAAGTGGGAGCGCTTCTTTGATGAAATTTGCACACCAGGAAAAATGGTAGAGTGGCTGGAACATGGAAAGAAGTTCCACTCATCTGTCTTAACTCCAGAGGCGAAGAGCTGGCTGTATGTGATTAACAGTCGCCTTATTCCCTCCACAAATACTATGGAGGTGAATGGACCCCAGGCTGTATTGATTTGGTGTTTCATCAAGGTTCTTCCCTTCGATATGGCCAAAGTGATCCATGACGAGATGTTTATCCGATGCCCCCAACGCCAGTATGGCTTCTTTTTCCCATCTTTGGTGACTAAGCTTTGCAGGAATATGCAGGTGCTTGAAAATACTCGTGTGGACGGGCTGGTAAGAAAAATCCACAAGATCCAACCTGGCACGAACACCATAGGGGCAGCCTCAGCAGCAGCGGCAGGTGGAGAGGATGAGAGTGGTTCTGATGCATCGGAGGAGGAAGAGCAAATGGATGTGGAGGGCGAAGCGCAGGCCCATGCGCCCAGCGCAACAGCTACAACACTGTCACGAGCAGCGTCCTCTTCAAGAACTACCAGAGTGTCTCGGCACACCATATTGGAGCAGGAGGTGGCTGGTCTACGCACCTCTATGAATGATTTGGGCACTCGTGTTGACGCGATAGCTGACCGACAAGTCAAGTCAGAAAAAAAGTTCATGGGTTGGTTGCGAGCTTTGGGGCGTGCGTGCAACGTGAACCCCGAAACCATTTCCAATCAAGAGTGAAGCTTCAGGGAAGTCTCTTCACCTCACTGCTCTTTTAAATTTTAAGCCATGAGGACATGTCTTCTTTCTTAAGTGTGGGGTGGGGGATTCCTTCATTGTATGTTGTATGTAGTTGTACAAATTGCCGGGTTGTTTTGTTTGTTTCATGTTGACTTGATAGTTTTTGTTAAGCAAGAGTAGTTTTTTTGTTTGTTAATTTAGATAAATGGCTCGGCCCGACGACAGATCCCTTTTGACGGGGTTCTTGAGGGACGGAGTCGAGAAAAAAAAAAGTTTTTTTTTGTTGGCTCTTCCTGATGACGGATCTTTTAGACGATTTTCTTGAGGGAAGTGAGTCTAGAGAAAACAACAAAAAGATTTTTTATTTTTTTCTTAGGTAGTGTAGCAATTCCCCCTTGGTTTTTCTTTAAGCCGTGGTTCTTTTCCAAGGGTTTACCTTGAACCGGGCATAGGTAGTTTTTATTTTTGTTTTATTTTTGATTTGTAGATTAGGGTAATGGTCTACGAGCTATAAAAATTGAAAGAGAACCCATAGCGTTGACGTACCTGAACACAATAGACCCTAGAGTGTAACTCTTAGTCCTAATTGTTGAATCTCACTGAAAGTGCCTTAATTTGTATGTTTGTTACTGAATTGAATGGTCGTAATTGAGTGTCTTGATGAGCTGATCTGAATGAGTCATATGCCATGTGTGGTGAATATTTGTGTAGTCCATGTAGTGTACTTATGTCTAGAACTTGTCCGGTATGTGAGTTGAAGCGAAATTTTAGGTGATGCTCGGTTTAAAAAAATGATGTTAGGCTTTTTTTGACCTTTTTTGAGCTTAATTGCTTATCACAAATTAAATTTGTCCCTAATTAACCCTTTTGAGCCTGTAGACTTTTGTTTGGCACCCGCATTACAAGCCTATACCCATTTGTTCTTAATTGACATTGTTTTGATCCTTTTACCTCTTAAAGCACTTTAATTGTGAGAGGAGCGCTAAAAGAAGTAAGAAGGAAATAAGTGTGGGGTGACTTTTGAGTGGAACCAATAAAAGGGTGAAAGGTGCACTTATGTTGTAAACGAATACACCACTAGCAGAAATTGAGTGACAAGAAGAATAAACTTATCAAAAAAAAGAGATGATTACATTGTGTCTTGTTCCAGCTAGTCGGAATGAATTAATAGAGTGCTTAAATAAGAAGGGAGTATTTGTGGGATGATACTGTGTGTGAATAAGAAGTGGGTTGAAGAATTTGCGCTAAAAATTGCTCATGTGATGTGTTAAAGTGCTTAGGGGTTGAGTCACTATTCCTAAATACATCCTATCTGTCCCTTAGCCCACATTACAACCATGAAAAGTCCTAATTGATTTTGGATCGAGCTAGCCTACATTAGTAGAGATTTACATTAAGGGCAAGCTTATGGTGCCAATTGCATGCATGTGACCTCTTTTGTGAGAGTGAGTGATTTCCTTGATATATGTGAGTATATAAATTGAATGTGGTAGATTGAACTCAATTTTTGTTGATGTAATTGTGAGGGCATATGATTCGTGACGGAAAAGCAAGTCTTGACTTCTGTATAGAGTACTTTAAGGAAGTGTGAATATTGCATGACACTTGAGAGTCGACTTTGAGGTTAGGATTGTTCACTGCTAGGCGTAATACATGTACATTGTTCTAGGTGTAATGTGTTAAGGGAAATGGTTGAGTGAAGGATTCTCTAGAGAGTATAGTTGATTGCTCGAGGACTAGCAATGAATTAAGTGTGAGGTGTTGATAATAGGCGAAATCTAGGTGATTTAGCTATTGTTTATGCTTCCGCTTGATTATATTCCAATGACATATTATGGTTAATTGATGAAAAATAGGCTCTAATTGTGATATGTATACATTGCAGGATGAGGAGCCTATATGATGCTTTCAAGAGGATATTGGAATGATTTATGAGCAAGAACAACCCCTCGGAGTCGAGTGCGCGCAAGGACGAGACGAAAAAATGGACAAAATAAAGCTCCAGGTGCGCGAAGAAACGCGTGAAGTTGCGCAGTAGTTCGCGCGTAAGAAAGGCCGAGGCAGAATCATGCGAGAAGAAATGCGTGAAGTTATGCGCGAGCTCGCGCATGTCCGGTCCAGAAAAACGTTATTTAGGGGTAAAATTGGAAATCTGGACGGAAACCCACTTAATCTATATAAAGTCAAGCTCGCCCAAGGTTAAAGTATCAAGTCTTTCATAGTTTAGTGGAAGAAATAGAGAGGCAAGAGGCAAGGAGGAGTTTTGACCATCAAGTTCTTCTTTTCTTCTCTTGTTTTTGCTGTTTTGTGATGAAATTGAACTTATTTATGATGAACACTAGTATGAGTGGCTAAAACCCATTGTTCTGGGATCATGGGTGAAACATGAATGTTGTTGTTTGAAGTTTAATTCTACAAAGTTGGTTTATCATATTGGGTTGTTTATTTAATTCTGCGTTTAATTATTTTGCTGAGTAGCGAACAGTGAAATACTATCTACGAATCTTTAGTTGAACTTGAAAGTGGGAACTTTAGATTGCATATAGAATTAAATAGAGCAAGTTCTTGAACCCGGGCCTCGGGGAATGGATTTGCAATTAGGATAGACATATACCCAATTGCCTTGCTTGGTTGAAATACAGGAATTGTAAATGCGTTCTTGTTAATTTTAATACCATAGACATATAGGTGTTGAGTTGACTTGAATAGGCGAGTAAGAACTCGACAGATTCTTATGAGTAATATCAACCCTGTCAATCAATAACTCAGATAAATTGATTAGTCATTTTGAGCCAAGAACACAACACGATTGTTGACTGTGCCTGTGACCCTGGTATATCTTCTCCTATTGTTTGTTACTCGTAATTGCTATTCGTTTGGGTACTTGCGTTAGTTAGATTAATTCTTTATAGTTTAAGTAGTAAAACAATTACATCTCTCTTTAGTGAACAATCTCTTGGGTAGATAAAGAAATTGGGTTTGAATCAGTCAACAGTTAATCATAAGTCTTCGTGGGAACGATACACTACTCACTACTCTATTACTTGACGATCACGTGCACTTGCGTGAGTGTTTTGGTCGCAACAATAGCTCCCCTGACATCCATGTCTGAAGCATTGGGCACTGAGTCTGTTGTAACTCTCTAGGTCGGAGTGACCCTCTCCTGAGCAGCATTAGTCGTAGGCCCCTAGCTTGTAGCTAAGGCCCTCATGGTGTACTTTCTTTTTGCAGGCATTTTTCTAAAATACGCAATTCGCACAAGTTAGAAAGATTCCTGAAAGCATAGCTCTAACTGCACGATCTAGAGTACGAAAGAAATAGAACAATCCTTGATGTCTTGGTGGTCAACTGTTTACACGTACACGCGTACACACACATAAAAATGATGCCAGTGGACACGACTTCATAGACTCCCTAGGACTCTTGAACCTAGAGCTCTGATACCAAGCTTTGTCACGCCCCGAATCGTGGCCTGGGCGTAACACGACACTCAGTGCCTGACTGCATGTGACCGAGCGAACCAACTGTATGGATGGATCAACATGTGGTATAACTGTAAGCTAGATGTAAATATATAACATGATGATTTACTAAAGAGTCTGACTGAAATATCATAGATGCGGAAAATACTGAAAGGTCTGCAAGTATAAATGAGTAGCCGACAAGGCTAACACATAAAGGCCTGCTAACATCTGACTGACTGAACTATAGCCTACGAAGCCTCTAAAAACACTGAATATGCTAATTGTTTATTGGAACAAGGTCCCCGGTATACCTTATTAACTGAAATACTATAAGAACTGAAAGAGAGAGGGATAATGCCCCGAAAGACTAAGGCTCACCAATAACTGATACGAGATGTCCTAGCAATCAAAAGCATCAACCTGTAAATCGTTGCCTGCATTGCGAGATGCATGCCCCGGGCAAAAAGGGACGTCATTACATTTGAATTGCACTGGTATGTAAAACAACTGAAGGAAATAATTGTAAATACTAAAACTAAAACGGAATTGCTAACTGATAAACTGATAACTAAACAAGGAAGTAAGGATATGAATACTCCTTCTGAATGATGAACAACCTGTTTATCTGATAAACTACAGCCTCAAGCCCTATATATATAAAGTATACATACTGCGGCCTCGGGCCCAAGTATACGTATACATAACTGCGGCCTCAGGCCCAATGATGCATAAAGTATAAACTATGGCCTCAGGCCCAAATACAAGTGTTCAACATTCATGAATTTAGAAAAGGAACTGAGAATCATACTGCAATACATGATACTGAAACAATCGACCATACTGAGTCACATGATACTAGAATAATGAATAGGACTAAACTGAGATGTGTATTCATAATAAGTTGATTTGTCATAACAAAAACTCATAGAATATTGAATGATTATGAAACTATGCCATCTAGAGAATAGAAGTTCTACTACTATTCATGAAACTAAGGCCTAATTATTTTCTGAGGAAACTAGTAATAGTCATAATGAATGAGACGTAGGGGAAATCATAGACATTCCCAAATGTAAAGAGTTAGCCTCACATACCTCAATTTCGCCCCTTAGTGATACTATAATTATCCACAATACTAAGAACCTTCAATCTATAATGGCAACATCCAATGGAACCAATATTAATAACAAATTCCATAACTTAAGCCATTTAGGCATATTATCAAAAACCTTGTAGGCATAAATCTCTATTTCTCATCACCATGTAATCAGTTCATCCAATTACTATCATTCATCAACAATTTATCCCACCATCATTATTAAACAATTTATAACTTCCAACATCACATATATGACCATCCATCCACACCCAACCAACAAAGTTCCATTAAATAATCATCTTTCAATATCTACAATAGTTATGTAATTAAATTGAGAACTTAAGGCTTCTAATCACTATACCAAGAGTTCCAATACTTATTCATTCTCATATTCCCTTAATAAATCCATACATGTAGTCTAAGGGTGTAGGATTACCTTTTTGGAAGAAATCTTGCAAAACATTCCTTTGAGTTCTTGAAGAAATCTCTTGAAGATCTAAATATTTTATGTGTAGATTTCATCAATACTAGTGTATAAATGATGGAATTCACACCAAGATAATGGAGATTGCTTACCTTGAAGATGGGAAGAGTTGGAGTTCTTGAGAGAGTGGAGAAAACCCTAAAATTCGTCCAAAAGAAATGAGGGAAGTGAACCCCCGAATTTGCTTAAAAAGACCCTAGCTGGGGCGCGCCTGATCTGGCGAAGTAAGCCTCACTTTGCTGTCCAGCACCTTCAAGGGAAGGCAGGATCCAAGCCCGGTCTGGCGAAGCGAGTCTCGCTTCACTGTCCACCAAAATAACTGGGTGGTCTAATTTTGGTAATTTGATCATAACATTGAGTAGGAATATCTAAATAACGAACGACTTGATGCGTTAGAAACTAGACTTCAAGATCTTTCATTTGATAGGTTGTGTATCACATAAAACCTTATATAAATGTAGATGTGCTCGTGCAAAGTTAGGTCTTGTGCGCACTCATTTGGAATTTTAGACTATCATGTAATTTTCCTACTTGGCTTATTCTTAAGTCTCTCATTGGACCCGAAATCACTTATGACATGCCTCGTACACTTATTATCATATCAAATTGATAACCATCACATTAATACTCATTTAATGCATCCAAAAATGATTCAAATTTACGGGGTGTTACAAGTCTCACCATTGAACTTATACTCCAAGTATTCTGTTTTGGTCTTGATCAACTTAAAACCTTTAAACTTCAGGGTTTGCCTATATACCTCTAACTGTATGTTCACACCGCATTGCGTCTCGTTAATCAATACAATATCATCTGCAAATAGCATGCACCACGGCACCTCCCTTGGATGTGATGCGTCAGTACGTCCATCACCAGGGCAAACAAAAAAGGTCTAAGTGCCTACCCCTGATGCAACCCCATCAAACCGAAAAATGGTTTGAGTCTCCATCCACCGTCCTCACTCAGGTCTTTTAATCTATAATACATATCCTTAATCACCCTAACATAGGCAACAAGTATACCTCTAGCTTCCAAACATCTCCACAAAAACTCCCTCAGAACTTTATCGTATGCCTTCTCTAAGTCGATGAACACCATATCCAAGTCTTTCTTCCTCTCCCTATACTGATCCATCAATCTCCTAACAAAGTGAATGTCTTTTGTAGTCGAACGCTCCGGCATGAACCCGAACTGGTTCCTGGAAATAGATACATTCCTGATAGCTATAGGAAGATTAATCGTAACTGTTGTAGTTTTCCATTTTTTATTGAAGTACAATTACTTTAAGAATTAGGAAAACCAAATTTGTTTATGTCTATTGAGTTAAAGTAGTTTTGAATCTTGTCGGACTTCCGTAAACTTCAAACTTTAGGCTCACTTATCTACTCTGGATAAGTTAATCAACTTCACTTTAATTTCAAGAAAATTACTAAATTATTTTTCGTAACCAAACTGAAAGTAACTCAACTAGATGTTGAAGGACCCATTTTGTCCATATATTTCCTTTTTTTGATTTCTTTTTCAAAAAATGTGTTTGTCCATAAAGTTTTGCAAGATTTTGGAAATTTTTTGAAAATGAGTTTTTCAAAAATTTCATAAAAACTTTTTCCCCACGCACAAAACTGTAATATTTTTCAAGTAAAATGCATATCCAAACTGTCATGCCCCGACCTCGGGGAGCGCGACCGGTGCTCAACCGAAATACCCGGTCAAGCAAGCCTACTAGATGCTTTCTACCCGACCTTACCCATGAATAAAGTGAAGATGTATTCTCTTAATTAGAAAATGAGAAGATTACATGAACAATACCAATTTCATAACCATTAGTAACATCATTTGCAATTTCCAAAATACATTACACATTCATAGTTTTTGAAGTGGAAATATATGTTACAAATACAACTTTTCAAGTTGACTTACCCAAATCAAAATACAATCCATGATATGTATACGGAGCCTCTAATTGATACAAAAGAGTAATATGACGGTGCCGACAATAAGGGTCTGACAATACCTCAAAACACTATACATAAGGTGCAAAAAATATAAAACCCGAATATGAAGTGGGGCTCACCAAGTCATCTGAGAAGAGGATGCACCGCTATCACTGATCGATGTCGCCTGTTGTGGAACCACCTGCATCCACTAAATATGCAATGCCCCCGGTAAAAGGGACATTAATACATATGGAATATTACTAGTATGTAAGACTAAACACCCTCTCAATAGAACAAGTAGCAGTACAATAAGAAAGAAACATGGAAATCAATGAGAGGCACAAATAATATTAAAGTGTCAAGTTAAGATAAAGATAAATCTCAAGTAAATTTTAATATTTTTAAGTTGGGAGATCTTTAGTACCTATATACCACCGTATTATTAGCACGGAATCCGATCACGACCCAATGGACTAAGCCATCTCACCTAAAGATATCCAATCACAACACCACCATGTGCGCCGTATGGTGTCCGATCTCAGCCCGATCGGCTAAGCCGTTTCACCACAATGCCGTGTGGGTCGACATCACGTCACATTCCGCCAGCAATCATGTTATCCCAATTAAGGGGAATAGTCTTAACACATCAATCTCATCCCATTTAAAGGGAATAATCTCAACACATCATTACAGGGATTTACCCCTCAATCACTCCTATACTGGCACGTGCAGTTTCGGGGTTAGGTTATTTCAACCTACCCTTCCTCGGTGACTAAACGATACTCCCAAAATATTTATTATAAAAAGGAGTTACAATTCATTTTGTAGTCTTTCACACATCCTCTTCATTTCATCGGCACTATTGGCCACAAGTGTAATTTCATTCTTGGCACGTTGGCCGTATTTCATGTTTCATACTCACCCCTTTTACTTTTCAAGCATCGTTATGGATTATCAAATACAAGGTATTTCTAATCAAGACTTTAAGTTATATATATATATATATATGATAAATAAGAGTCTTAAGCACATTGAGTTTTTCTTCCACAATTAAGCATAATAATTTGCAATTGAAATATGATCTTAAATCATAACACCTTTGATATATTGGTCATACTTGGTTATATTCTTGGGGGAGGCCATGGTATGATAAGAAAGATTGGAACACATTTTGAGAAAATACATCTTTCAACACAACACTTATTTAGAATAATCAAATTTATTAGGAAGGACTCGGAACATGAGAAATGAGAACTTGAGCCGATCATAATTGGAACTTGACATCATGGAATTCGATTCTACAGGAGGAGTTTAGCAAACATAGCTCGCTTGAGCTTTCCTTAAATTACTACAACGTTCCGAAAATCCTAGCGATTTCAATCTATTAGAGACATGACAAAGTTGAACCATAATTAGGAAGAGGTTTATGGGTTCAGCCTTTTTAAGCATTTTAAAAAGCACTAGGTGTGCATTATGATTTCAAGGTTCTTTTATGGAGGATTTCCTTCACCCACAACTCATATTAACCAACAATTCTTCCCTGGTAATCCAACAACCTCCAAGACCCATCTATCGATACATGCATGCCATAACTTCTACTCCCTGACCCACTTAGACCCAAAACAAACTTGCATGGATGATGTAGGACAAGAACTTACCCGGATTGGTGATGGCCTAGTGAGTGATTCCCTTGAGTTTTCGAGATTTGGGGCAAGGATTGATGAACAAAGTACTTGGGGATTCCTCTCTTTCTAGAGCACTCCCCTCTATCTAAAACATCAGCTGGAACCTTCTAAAATAACCCCCAAGGCCGTTTTATAGAATGGGGTCGGGTTATAAAATAAAAAAATGGACCCTCCGAACTCAACTCTGCAGTCGTATAGTGCACCGCAGATTAGGTCTGCGGCCCGCAAAATGGACCGCAGAAAGGGTCCCAAAAACTGGGCTGGCTTGGTCAAGTCTGCGGTTGTTATGCGACCCGTAGAACAATTATGCAGTAGCATAACGCGCCGCGAAATCTTCCTCCGAAATTCTTCATGCTAAATCTGCAACAAATTGTGCAGACCGTGAAATGATTGCGGCCGCATAATGGACCACAAAATGACCTTCAAATTTGGTTTAGGTCCTGTTGCCTTCTGCGGCCGATTTGCGGTCCGCGAAGAGGTTCTGCGGTCGCATTGTGGACCGCAGAAACGCCATGTTCTGCAAAAATAATTCTTTCAACTCCCTAACGCATTGCACAACCCAAACAGTCCATAATCCTCAAACACATTAGCCTACCTCGGTACCACGAAACCCCAGGTTCTAGGTAAAAAATTTACGGGCCTTACACAAACATAGTTTCAAATTTCAAATACCATTTTTTAACTTAACTCCAAGTATTATTTTTTTTAAAAAAATATATTCCCTCCATTTCAATTTAGATGAGGTAGTTTGACTCGGTACAAAGTTTAAGAAAAAAAAAAGACTTTTGAAACTTGTGATTTTAAAAACTTAAAAGGTAAAAGCTTTTGGGGGCCATGACATTTGTATGATTATAAAAACTTTTCATTAAGAGTAAAATATGTAAAATGAAGAGTTTAAAGTTGAATTATTTTCAAATTTAAAAATATGTCATTTATTTTGGAACAGACTAAAAAGGAAAGTATCTCATCTAATTTGAAATGCAGAGAGTAATTTTTATGTCCAAACGCCTACTAAGTATCACAAAAGGAAAAAGAATGAAATATTTTATTTGATACTTAGATAAAATTAATACTAGTTTTTAATTTGATTACCAAAAAAAAAGTTGGATGACTTTTCATTAAAATAAATAGGTAGCACAAAAGTCAGCAACGCTTGATAAAACTCCACGTGTGACGATTTTGAAACTCTGCCCCCTTCCGTTTTATGCATATCCCCATAAACTCTCTCTACCATACGCTTGCATAGAGTACTAGTCATGACTCAATGAGTGTCGTACTAATTTCATATCCACACAAATTTACAGTACAAAAACATTCCGCCATTCAAATCAATCTTTCACTTGCCTTTATTTATTCCTAATTCTTCACCTCTCCCGCCTTGAAATTTATACTATATCATCAGGAATATATTTAACTATTGCAAGTTACAAAAGTATTAACCGGATCAGCAAAATAAAGAAGAAGATAAATGCGGACTGAAAATTAACAAGCGTCCGAAGCTCTTTTATCCTTGCTAAAATATGGTCCAGCAATATTCAGCCTGTTTCGAGATTCACTTCATTCATTTTTGGAGAAAAGATTCAGCACTCCTACTTTTTCAGGTCAGAATAAAATTGTTCCTCCCATTAATATATTCGTTGGAGATGATTATGCCGGTAGTAGTAGCGATATTCTAGTATTTTCATATTCTTAGAATTCTATGAGTACCTGATGTTACTTGTGTTTTGGGCGTTTACTATCTTCGTTGTTGTTACTGGTTTCCTAACTTTTGCACTACTCTATTTCTTTTTTATACTGGTGTGTTTTCGTATGCTTGTGTGGAGCTGATAGTCTATTGAAAATAGCTTTCTACCTAGTAGTGTTTTTACCCGGCAAAGGGAAGGTAAGGTATATACTCACTACCCTCTTCATACTTCTTTTGGGAGATTACACTAAGGGGTCATTTGGTATGAGGTATAAGAAGGTATAAAGTCTTCTTTTTAGAAGTTATGCAATTGTCATTTTTAATATAACATATCAAATAATGAATAAACAATAATTTCAATATAACTTATACCGACATAAACCTGATATAAATAGTATTCCAACCAAACGACCTCTAAATTTGTTGTTGTTGATTATGGTTTATCATGGGCTTCTGACGTATGAGTTTGCAACCACAAGATATTCTATAGTCAATTAATAGTCTTCGGCCTACCTAATCAGTCCACTTTAATAGCGAGAGCCTGAATTTTAGTTTTTTCTCACAAGCCTATCTTCTACTTCCCCAAGGACCTTTGACGTGTCCTCCATATATATTTGTTAGTGTATCAAAGGACATGTAATTGGCTCTGACACCTTTTCTTTTAATCTGTTTTATATAAATGCTTTGTTAAATTTAAAAATAATTTAATTATATTCTTTCCATTTATATCAAGAATCTTTATTTATTTCTTAAGTTTTGTGTCTAGTCAAATACAATAATAACAATCCAATGTAATTTCATAAGTAAGGTCTGGGAAAGGTAGTATATACGCAGCTTTACCCCTATCTTAATAGGGCAGAAATATTATTTCTGATAGATCCTCGACTAAAGAAGATAAAGAAGTTATGATAGCAAGTAATGTCTAATCAAACACACTTACATAAATTTACCGAGGGTGTTATTTTCATTTCGTCTGCCAAAGGCTTTTAGTTAATTAGTTACTAGTAGCAGGGGCGGATTTAGGGGGGCGCAAGGGTGTTCATTCGAATACCCTTCGCCGAAAAATTACACTGTATATATAAGACAAAATTTGTTTTTTATTTCTATATATTAAGTTTTGAACACCCTTAACACAATCCAAAAGTATAGTTTAGTGGTCAAGGGGGTTCAAAATCTACATAAGGTCATGAGTTCAATTCTCACTAGCTAAAAAAAAAATTTTTGAACCCCATTCGTGGAGATCCTGCCTCCACTTACTAGTAGTACTTACTATTACAAAACAATCAATTAATTCCTTTCATTACATTTGAAGGATTGAAAGGTAGACCATGATGCTACGTACTTTCAGCAGGAGGACTGTTATAATGACCACAAAAATTGAAAATTCTTCTTTGTTTATACGAGAACAAATGTTGAAGTGCTTAATCCGGGCATTTTGGGATGCAGATTCCTCCAATATTCGTTCTTCAAGGCAAGGTAATCTATAAGTTTCCAGTTGAAACCTAATATATAAAATATTGCTTTTGGTTCTTCCATATATTCCAGATGATGCTATAAGTTGTGATGGAAACTCAGTAGCAACTTTTAGTGAATATAAATACTGCATATTTTGGAAATATTCGGTAATATTAACTGGAAATCTAGCTTAACATTTTCCAAGTCAAACATCATCAGATAGCAAATTCTACCAGAATAATTCGAGTTAGAGATAAGATGAATACAGAACCAGTAAGCAACAGAGAATATCCTACATTTTGTTAGCTTTCTTTATTCCAAAAATAAATTGTGAAACGTTAACCAAAGCCAGAAACATAAAGGCTGAAGAAAATATATCTGAGCCCGCTGATTTCACAGTGTATTCTTAAAGAACTTAATTCCCTCCCAGTACCAAGATTTATGATTATTTCCTTTCAGAATAGAACAGATTAACCACACTGGTGTAACGGTACTTCAAATACACCAGTGACTAGCGAACACGAATGGTAGTAGAAAATCACACTTACTAATTTAGTTTGTTAGAAAACAATGCAAAAAAGAAGAAGACATTTCAGAATTTTTGTAAAAAATTTTGAGTAACCAGATATTTATAGCCAACATGTTGAGTTACTCAAAAAGGTGTAACTCAAAAGTTGTAGCTTTTCTGGTAGCTATTTTTGAAACGGCCTTATTAGTGGCTGATTCTGCAAAACCGGCTGGAAATAAAATGAGGGAAAAATTAAATAATCGTTACAAAACGTTCATAAAATGTTAATATACAATTAATATTAACAAATAAACTTATATTTGTTGGTCCAAAAAGTTAATCAATCAATCTGAGCGTGATGGCGCCAGATTTGCCTTTTTTTCAAGTCTTTAAGAGTTAAAAGAAGCCCATTTGTTTATAAACCCAACAACTATCTTTTCCTCCTCCAATATGAGATAACGAAATTCAAAAATAACCAGATTTACAAGTGATCATTCAAAAATAGCCACAGTTTCAAAGGTAATCGAAATTTAGCCACTTTTCATGTAAAGATAGATCTGAACGAAAACACTGTTCAAAATCCAGAAAAATACTCCAGCATAATATACTGGAGTTCCAGTATAATATACCGGTCCAGCATAATATACTGGAGTTTGGAGCACTGGTGCTCCAGTCTCCAGTATATTATACTGGAGCTAGCAAAGTACACCGGTCCAGCATAATATGCTGGAAGTTCATACACAGGTGCACCGAACTCCAGTATATTATGCTGGACCGGTCTCTGTTGCAGCAAAATAGTGGCTATTTTTCAATGACTTGGCAAACACTGACTATTTTTAAATGACCAATCTGAAAACTGGCTAGACCATGCTATTTTATTGTAAAGGAAGAAAATTTAATTTTTTATTTTTCCTCTGTTTCTCATTCACTCTAAGCCAAAAAACCAAACACATTCTAGATCGACCTCAGATATATACGTACTGAAAGAGCATATCTTTCTGGCATTTAATATCTTATAGGTTTGAATTATGCGGAAATTCTTTAATTTACGACAACAAGGGTTGTTTTATGTTTGTCCTTCATATATGATATTCCTAAAAACTTATATGGAGTAACGGTATAAATATCTGCAGTCACTAATATTTTAAAGTTAAAAATCCTAAAAGCTTTCGGTTGATGTGAAATGATAGAACTCATGAAATATTCTTCGTCTTTAAAAAAAAAAAAAAAAAGAAAGGAAACGAAAACAACCATATACACAGTCAAACAATTCTATAATGATCACGTTTGTTCCGATATTTTTTGAATGCTATAGTAAAGTGTTATAGAAAATATATATTATAATATAAAAGATCGGTGTTATACACTAATTCCTAAAATATAGGTGTACCCAAGAATAGAACTACTTTCACTTGCAGATGTAGTGCTGTATTCTGGGCCGGGGCCGGGCCTAAATGGGCCAAACGGGCCTGGGCTTAGCGGTTCCGGGCTCTGGCGGTCCCGGGCCTCACGATCCCGGGCTTTGTGGGCTCAACGGGTGGAACCAGCACGTGACAGGCCTAAGCCCATATGGTCCTGGGCTAAATGGGCCGGGCTCGTGGGCTTAGCGGGCCTAACGGGCTTTTTTATTTTCGGGTTTTTTTTAAAAGGTAATTTCTTGTAAACCATATCATGACTATATAAATAATATATATGTAATATATATGTAGAAATCAAATTATTAAAGTGCTTGACGAAAAAGTAAAATAACAAAACAATAGTAAAACTAAATTGCCATGCATAATAAATTAATAAGAAAGTACAACATGAAGCATAAATACGTCTAATAATTTTAAAATAACACAAATTGTTGAAATATCTTAAAGACGAATTTGCGGATAAATACCATCAACACAATACGTTATATGCCTCCTTAAAATGCCTGTGGTACACCCTGAACGAAAATTTAAGACTCTTCCATAGTTCTTGCATTTTAATATTTGGCCTTTTTCATTTTCTTCAAGCACTTCATAGTAGTGTGAAACAAATAAGCGCACTCTTTCCGAACGAGGCATGATGTAACTTGAAAATTAAGATTGAGTATATATATATTATACTATACTAGTATACGATATATACTACAAAACAAGATTTTTCAAAATTTAAAATGAGGGCCCCACCCCCAATGACCACCAACGGCCATATTGCACAAATAGCCGTTACACTTGCAATTTACAAAACTAACCTTCTCTAACACTATAAATACCCCCTCCCTCTTCTTCATTTCAATACTCAATACTCATTTCTCAATCTAAATTTCTCTCAATCTCTCAATCTCCAATTTTCAAGACTTATATATATATATATATATAGTATACTAGTATAGTATACTATATATAGTATGTTATGTATATATATTTCCAAATATAATTTCTTATAATGTTTTGTAGTATATATATATATATATATATATATATATATATATATATATTTTCTTGTAGTATATATTGTATGTTATGTATATATATTACCTTATATATTTTCTTGTAGTATATATTGTATGTTATGTATATATATTATAGCTTATAAATAATTGCAAGTTAAAGACAAAAAAATATTGCAAAAAGATATTCAAGGGCATGTCTTATAATTTTTATTACCAAAAATGGCATATCTTTCTTAGTCTTCCTCCCCCCAATGGAATGAGCACAACAAGGTACTAATACCACCATTAAAAGGAAAAAAAACTAAAAGAAGATATGCCAAAGTACAAGGTACACCATAATCTACATTGTATCTCTAACAAATTTCATAAATCCTTCAAGGTTCGGAGGAGGTTGCGTTGGTGGTGGTGGAAAAGAAGCTTGTTCATCACCACTTCCGGGCGAAGCAGCATCCTCCGCAATTTCCGCCATCATTTCTTCATAAGCTTCATCTATCGCCGGTTGTGATTCCTCAATTCCATAGTTTCTTCTTTCCGAGCGGATCCAATCTCTGAACAGTACAGATTTTTCCAAGCTCTCCCTCATTGACGCTCTATGATCACCTATTTGAAGTCTTGCTTGACTGAAAGCGCTCTCTGATGCAACAGTTGAAGCTTGAATAGATAAAATATCCCGAGTCATCCTTGCAAGAACCGGGAAATGTTTTTCCCTTGCCTTCCACCATCCCAAAAGATCAAAAGTGCCGTCTGGATTTTCCTTTTCAAGTCCCTGCGACAAATAAACTTGAAGCTCATTTAGATGTGAAGTTTCATCATAATTATCACCTTGAAAACACCTGAACTCCGTCCAAGATTTAAGTGTTTTTAAGCCCGCAACTCTTTTAGACGATTGTAAACTAGACGAAGTAGGGGTTGGAACATTTGGCCTAGCATGCTCTAAGGCAAGTTGATAATCATTATAAATTGTTTGAGCATTGATTTTAATTGAGGCTTTTGCATCTGCAAGTGTAGCAAATTCCTCATTTGAAAGATCTAAAGCCTTATAAATATTTGAGTACCAAAAATGAGGACCTCCTAATTTCATTGTAGGATTTAACATTGCAGCAACACCATAAATAGGAGGGATAGGGAAAAAATATTTTTTAAACTTTTCTTTCATTGCATTTATAGCAAGTTGATAAATTTCCCCACCCTCCGAAAATTCAACAAACAAATCACATAGTGCTGCAATATAAACTAAACAGTTTGAAATAGTAGGATAATATTGCCCAGAAAATGCATTTGTAGCAATTTGAAAATGTTCTAAAAAATCTATAAGAATTTTAACATTCGTCCAATCTTGAGTAGTAAGCATTTCATCATCATCCTCACCACCTACCCGAGCATTAAACGTTGCATTAATTGGGTTTCTATATTCATATGCAACATCTAAATCCGGTTGGGTTTCATCTTCATCCTCATTTAAATCATCATTTTCAAAGATAGTTTCATTAGGATAAAGAGCATTCATAGTTTCATCATCTAGATTTTGACCTGGTGCAACATTATGGCAAAATTGGCTATCGGAAAATTGAAAACAGGGGTTATCACTATCAAAAATAATAGGAGCAACAGGACGTCTACCAGGTCTGGGTCGGGGAGCCGGGGGAAGGGTAGTAGGTTGGCCACTACTTTCACCAATTTTAGCTTTACCCTTACCACCAAAAATATTTTTCAAAGAAAATGCCATATTAATTATAATTATACTAAATAAAACTAACAAAACTATAATATTAAAACTTAAGAGTTGGAACGCGTTTACCGAATTGCCGAACAACTTCTTGAAAATTGAAAATCGTTGAAGACTTGAATACTTCAATTCACCAACTTCACAATTTTTCACGAAATTTCAACAATAAAATAAGCAATTATAGTAGAGAGATTGATGAATTGGTGAGTAAAAATGAAAGAATGAGGGGTATTTATAGTTGAGAATTGGGAAAAAGTGTAATTATATAAAGTTTGGGGGCCAAATGGCTATTTTCTAAACATCCAAACGGTCAAAATTGCAGCCCAAACGGCTACTTTTTAAATTTTGACTTGGAATTTTTTTTATAATAAAAACTAGCCGTTAGGCCCGGCCCAGGCCCGACAGCCGGTCCCGGGCTCGTGTGCTTTCTAGGAAGACCGGCCCGCCACAAGCTTTAAATACCCGTTAAGACCGGCCCACGAGGACCGACCCACCAGGCCCGTTAGGACCGCGGGCCCGATCCGGTCCGGTTCAGGCCCGATCCACAATACACCATTATGCAGATGGCACAAAAACATTAAATTTGCATCATATATGTATTTACCGATTTGATATATATTAGCATATATAGTTAGGTATCTCTTTTAGTTTGGACATAAATATCAAGCTAAAAAGTTGAAATCTTCTTCTATTTGAATGAGAGTGGATGGCAAAGTGGCAATAAAGTTGATTCTTTGTCTATCTGAATATATAATATTTAGAACAGAAACTGGCAGAAACTCCAAAGAAAACTCTATATTAATAGTACAATCAATATACACTAAAGCACTAGATGAAATTAAACTCTAAGAGAGACCACCAATGGTTGTAATGGTTGTGGTGATGTGGTAAGTACTTTTTAGTCCTTAACCAGATGTTTGAGTTTTGAGTCGGATATGAAGTTACCATTTGGTAGGGAGCGCTTTATCGCCTAAAATTGAAGTTAATTTCTGATGCGAATCTTGATTACTCAGGCTTCAAAGTAGCAGTCGCAAAGCAGATACCGAACATCAGGTGAGAAGTTAAGAGCCTGTTTGGTCAAGTTTCTGGGAGGCCAAAAGTAATTTTTTGGGGTCAAAAAAGTATTTTTTTGAAAAATTTAAGGTGTTTGGCCAAAATAAAAAAGTACTTCTAAGCAACAGCAGAAGCAGTTTTTCTGCTTTTGCAGAGAAGCTACAGATTCTAGCTTCTTCCAAAAAGCAGAAGCAGAAAATTAATTTGTTCAAGACAAAAAGACTTACAATAAATTTGTATTTTATAAATTATCCCTCATTAATCTAACATTTTTCTTTTCCTTTTTCTTTTTATTTCTATACACATCTCTTCTCCTTTTTATTTTAATCATATATTTATTCTCTTTCTCCTATTCCTAATAGTATATTTCAAATTTATGCTGAATGATATATTTTGACATATTTAAATTATCATGTAAACAATAAGTAATACCAAACACTCAATGTTATTGCTTTGGAATAACTATATTTTATATTAATTTATATTTTTACTTTACATTTTGTATTTTAATTAAACTCTTATATAATAAGTATTTAAATTTATTTTTCTTTTTAAAATAATACTAATCGCAAATTAAATATTTATTGTTAGTTTTTTGATACATAAAAGTATTTTTTAAAAAGATGGCCAAACACAATAAGCTTGCAAAAAGCATCATTCAGACCAAACACAAACTGTTATTTTGCAAAAGTACTTTTTTACAAAGCATTTTTGAATAAAAGTATTTTTTAAAATAAACAATTTTTGGCGGCTAGTTCATTTCTACATTTCTAGGGAGAAATAACGCACACACTATATATTTACTTTTTGTTAATGATGCAAATTGCTGATTCTATTTTTAGCCCCTGGGAGAGTGATTGCGTAGACATCCCAAGACAAATAAGATTATGCCCTTGAACAGTTTAAGATTTTGAGTTTATGAGTTTGTATTTTAAAAAAGACAGCTTACTAAATTTTGAATAAATTATTTATGCATATTAAATAAATTTTTAACGCAAATAGAGGTTGTCTAGGCCAAAACTACTGGATCCACTCCTATAATTATCCCATCAATGTTGCTGAAGAGAACTCTATAATTGCAGCTTTTTTTGGGCATCAGCTTCTTTTGATTTAAACTTTCGGATATCAAACATACTGAAGTGCTTTTACTCTTGACACTTATTTTTTGTCTTTCTATCCGGTGTTCGGTACCCGCTTTTGGATTCTAGCTAATTCGATTTTGTATTGCGTAAGATCCATTAAAAAAGGAACCGCTCCCCCTACCAAAAAAAAAAAATTCATACTCACCACAACCCTTGATGATAAGCTTTGACACTCCTTTCTTCACCGCAATGTACCTAATCGTATTCATCTGGAACTTGCACAAGTAATTAACTAGGGTGCCAAAGTTATATTTCAAGCTTAATTACTCCTCTTTGCTTAAACCCAACGTAGTCGTCAAACTAGCTCAAACCCATGCTTTCTATGGATTACTGACTAATATCTACTTGGTGAATTACTAAACAATAATTACCTGCGGTAATATACAAATACACAGAAAGAGATAGGGAGAGAGAAGAGAGGGGATTACATGTAATTGTAGCTTCATAGCATCAGACGTTTCTCTTCAGGTACATGGCATAGGACTAGAGAGATCCACTGATCTGTTAAAGGAGAAGCTGCAACGGCACAAAATTGAGATAAGCATATAGATTTATAACATTAGCTGAGTAAATTTTAGAGTTGATAACTTGTTAAAGCATAGAAATTCAGGAGTATATATATATATATATATCTTACAAATCAAGTGAAAACCGTCAATCTGGACATTATTCTATGCTTAGCGCTAATCTTGTGAATACATAAAATATCAATCTCAGATCTTCTGTACAAAAGCTGCACAACAAAAGAGGAGTACTGCAAAAAGTAGCACTCGGTTATGTGAATCATGTCCCCACCATCCGATTTCTTTCCTTTTATAGAAGTTTGTTTTTGCAAGAAATATCCCCAATAAGAAAACCTAAATTATGAGATAATTTTGAAGAAAAGGGAGAAAGAATGGTGAAGGTGATGACGGAAGCATAGAGAGCACAAATGAATTGAGATGCTTTTTTGCAGGTGCCTTCCAATCCCAGATTTAGCAGCATGTCATCATCTGTGCTCTCTATCTTCTGTCAACAATCTCACACTAGTCTCTTCATCCGCCATAAATTTATATGTAAAAATTTACCAACAGGTCTAAAAAAATTAAATGCGTAATCGTAGTTCCGCTTTTGATTCAATACACTATAAACAGGAAGGATTTGCGGAATGAAAAGCAGCAAAGAGTAGTTGATGTTTTGTTCTTTTATCACGAACAAGAATTTTCTTGGGTGGGTGGGTGGGTGAGTGATTGTGGTTGGTGTTTAATGCAGAAAGAGTTGTGGTAGGGCTATTTTTGGGGTTGCGGAAATATAATTATTTGTGGTGGACTACCCTATTTAGGACTAGCAGCGGCGGGGGACCTATTTATAGAAACAAATATGCCTGGGAATTAAATGTCCTGGTTAAAAGGGTACCACAGACTCTTCTCGAAATAAGTATGGGGGTATGGATTCCTGGTAGCAAGTGTTCTCTCTTTCTACGAGTCTTAGCATGTGTGAATTCAGATTAGTCGAGGCGCTAATCCACATATGGAACATCGGGCAGGAAACCAAACAAAAAATATAATTCCTCCGTCTCAATTTATGTGAACTCATTTGACTGGCACAGAGTTTAAGAAAAGAGAGAAGACTTTTGAACTTGTGGTGTAAAATGAAGCACATATATTTTGTGTGGCTATAAATCATTGCATAAAGGTAAATTGTTTCCAAATAGGAAAAGAGGTCATTCTTTTTGGCACGGACTAAAAAGGAAATAGGTTCACATAAATTGAAACGGAGGGAGTATGATAATTGCATATTGAAAGTGCTCGGTCAACG
Source organism: Nicotiana sylvestris (assembly GCF_000393655.2). Lineage (NCBI taxonomy): Eukaryota > Viridiplantae > Streptophyta > Magnoliopsida > Solanales > Solanaceae > Nicotiana > Nicotiana sylvestris. The sequence continues at coordinate 206,914,706 of NC_091059.1, forward strand.
TTACAAAATGATAGTAGAAAATATTAACAGGAGGTAAAAAGTTCTCCGGTAGAAATAACAAAAAAAGATCTTAATTTTCATTATTTTCTCGAAAGTCAATTGATTATCTTTCTGAGGGGACTTTGTACCGTCAAATTAAACTAATAAATTGATACTGTATGAGATTACAGATGATATTATATAAGTATGTGGCTTTGACATGTACCTGGAGGTAACTTTAAAAGAGAGTGCGAAACCGACATAAAATGAAAACATTATAGCCCAATCATTCTAAATTCATGCTTGGCTCAAGTATCTTCTAATTGTGATATAATTAGCTTTAATTTGCTGCTGCATCATGCGAGTTTAATGGTTTCTTTACCTGAAGATTTCACCTTATTTTTCTACTCCAAGATCCTAAGGATACGTTTGGACATAGATTCTCAAATATTTTTTGAAAAAAAAAAACTTGAAGTTTGATCGGAAATTGAAAATATGTTTGGACTTGAATTTTGGGACAAGTTTTGACATATTAAAAAGATTTTTTATTCAGCTAAAAAGTTCCAAATGATCATGATTTGGCCCCAAAAGAGGTATTAAGCTATATTTCGGATTTGAAGGTTTGATTTTTAAAATTTCCCAAAGACTAAATTAATTCTATAAACACATATTTGAAACTCTTTTCGGAATTTTTTTTTTTCCAAAACTTATGGCCAAACGCCTATAAAACAATTAACTTTGTTAGATTACCCGGGCTGAAAATGTTAGTGATTTGTCAACCCTTTTCCCCCTAATTAAACGTTGTTTTATCCACAAACTCCCCGCTCCTTTTTTTTTTTTGGTTGGTAGGGTTGGGTTTGGTAAAACCCCTTCCATATTCGAAAGTAGATTCTATCTTCTTCTTTTGGGGTCTGTTTGGAAAGTCATCATTGGAATTGGTGTAATTACTATATAGTAATTATACAGCCTAGTAATTATACGGTATTGTAATTACGATGATATATTTGTTTGTCATAATATCATTATAGTGTAATTACAAGTGTATTGTTTGGTTGCACAACTGTAATTACATTGTTAGATTAAATTTGAAATATAAAGTTAATTATCAAAATTTAAAAGTTAAGATTTAACAAATATATGCCTTTATAAATAATATTAAATATGACATTTAAGATATACAGTGTTTCTTGAAAATATATTAATCACTAATCATATATTTGTAACTAATATTGTAAAAGTACTTGATATATATGTTTGAAATTAATAATATTTTACTTTAATCAACTATAAAAATTAAAAGTACATATTTTGTAAGAACATTATGTAATGCACGCCTGACAAAATAAATATTTATAAATATAATATTATAACATCACTCAATTTTTTTACGAAAAATAATCTATCAATTCTAACTGAAAAATGAATGGCTTGCAATATAAAATAATAAGTGAATTCTACTAAAGCAAATAAAATAGAAGTGAAAATATAACATAAATTAAAAATCCAAATAATTAATATAATACTCTTATGCAAAATTACGACATAACATAAAATAAATTTCAACATAATTTAAATAAATATAATTCATAATAAAATAAAAATATAAGTCTATAACCTCATTAGACAATGAAATTCTACTTTAGTGACATCACTCATTATATGCTAAGTTTTTTTTAATGATTCATTATTTCTAATATTAGGAGGAGGGGTTTCAAAACTAGAATAATAGCACAATTACACTAAATAAAAATAATAAAAACAAAATATAAAAAATATGAGCAACTACATGGAGTCACAAAACATAAATGTTGAAAAATGTTAATATTATTTATATATTAAAGAGTAATCTATCATTTTAATATGGTTAAGTTTGTATATAACCTCATCCTCTAACAAAGTTCAACTCTAATGACATCACTCATTATAAATCAAGTTTGTGGATGACTTATTCTTTATAAGATTACTAAGTATAATGTTGTAACGACCCAGCCGGTTGTTTCATGAGTTATAGTTCTATTCTCCCCGTTTCTGCTTCTTTATGTGTTGCTCAACTGTATTTTGTCACACCTCCTTTTTTACTACCCCGAAAGGGTATATAAGAGAGTTTTTCTAGTTTAAGTGACAATTGAAACGAGATTATTATTTAAGATCAGAGTCGCCACTTGGGATAATTTATGATGTCCCAAGTCACCGGTTTAAAATTTCGAATCGAGGAAGTTGACTCTTATTTATGGTCTGCGAACACGGAAATTCGGGTAAGGAATTCTGTTAACCCGAGAGAAGGTGTTAGACATTCCCGAGTTCTGTGGTTCTAGCACGGTCGCTTTGATCATACTTGCTTAATCAAATTGTCTAATTACTCATTTTAGAACCTATGTGTATTTGCCTTTTTAATTAAGCAACTATCTTGAAACGGGTCATGCGCACGTGTACCCATTTGTTTGGCGCGTCAAAAATCATGTCACGCGAACGTGTCCACGATCAATAACGCTTTGTTATTATTACGATTGTTTTTTTACCAAAGTTGCACGAACGCATACCTCAATTTATTTTTAAAAGAATCGTAATCATGTCACGCGAACGTGTACACAATTACAATAGTTTGATTAAACAACAACAAAAACTATAGTTCGATTATGAGAATCAGAAATTCAAGCTTATCAGCCTTATTCCAAATTAATGATACTACGACCTACTTAAAAATGAAAGAAGCTGCTTTTGTGAAAAAGTTCATTCCAATCTTCTTTTGTTAGTTTATTTCCTCAAAATGGGTAAACTAAGATTGGCGACGATGCAATAAACTTATCTTTACAATCTCAGGATCAAATGCAATAAACTTACTTTTACAGACAATACAAAATAATCACTTATAGAAACCATATAAAATATAATTTGTAACTATAATAGGAATAGAGATGGACCTTAGAAGGAGTAGGTGAGTCCATGAACAAATAAGAAACCAGTACAGGATCACGATGAAACGGAATCTCGTCGGACGACACTCTAACCTCGACGGAACTGAACAGACCCAACGAACAGAGCTAGCGACCTATGAACGGGCTTTAAAGGGACTCGATCTCAACAGAAATGTTACACTAAATGGAACAACGAACTTGAAACTCAGTCGACAACATCAAACGAACTCTCCACGAGCTTTAAATGAACTCCATTGACGAAACAAAATTTTGTCGCCGGTTTCCGGCCATCTCCGGTGGTGAAGGAGCAGCAACCGGTCTGCTGTGAGGTGAAGAAGAAGGAACGGTGACGAGGGGTGTGTTGGTGAAGGTTTTGCCGCTGGCGTGAGGTCGGATCGTTCGGTTGCTTCTTCTCCTTTAATCTCTATGTGTTTTTGTTAATGAAGATGGTGAAGAAGCAGAACGGATGGGAGGGTATGACTCTTGGCTGAAGAGAGATTCCTTTGGTCTCTAGTGTTGAAATGGACGATATGGAGATGGAGTTTTGCTAGGGTTTTGTTTGTGAAGAAGGAGATGAACTGGTGGGGGGGTCTCGTTTTGTGTATTGCGGCGGATCTCTTAGGCGTTAGGAAATTAGCTCCTCATTTTTTTTGTCCAAAACGGTTGTCCGCCCCTAGAGTGTATAGGTTTAGGTTAGTTTTGTAGGTTTTTTAGGTTAAGGGGTATGAACCTAGGAATTATGGGCTAGGGACGAAAATTAGGCTTAAAATGGGTTGTTTGAGCCCAAATTTTATTCTTTCTCTATGTACAAGACTAAAAATACGAACTCATTTGCCAATTAATCCTACTTAAGTAAAATAACTATTAAGATAAAACTAATCGTTAAAACAAACATATTTTTTTTTGGTATTTTCAAATATCATATTAAAATAAAATAAGGTACTATTTTTTAGTTTTACGAAAGGTATATAAAGTAAAAGCAACTAAAAAGAAGAAATATTTTTTGTAATTTTTATTTTTTTGATAAAACAAAGTGAAAGAACCAAAACTAATTGAAATATCGATATTAAGCATAAACTAAATATTTTACGCCAAAATGGGTGAAATCTCGGGGAGGGTCAAAAATCACATGTCTACAGCTGCTCCTCTTTGATTGGAAATGCGAAGAGTTTTCAGACAAAGAACGACTATATAGGTTTTTTTTACCCGACCCTTATTTAAGGAGACCAAAAACTAAGAGAAAGGAGAGTGTGACTGAGTCCTGGTATCTGAGTTGCCTACATATCCTTGGCTATCAAGAAATCAGGCCACGTATAGTTCAGAAGTAGAAATAGTGATGGCGTATACTGAGGTGGAGAGCCGGTCGAGGTGTCGTTCTGTCGAGGTTCCGGTCTGCGGTCCTGTTGTTACATCACAATCAAAAAATGAAAAAGACTAACTAAGTTTGTCAACTATGAGTTACAAGATTCCTATTTATAAGTCTTCTGAAGCATGAACTTGAGTCTTGAATGGTTCTTCATGCAGACTTTGGATTTGAACCTTGATTCTTGCTAGTTGCAGGTGCTAGTTCATTCTTCTTCAGCTTTTCGGATCAAAACCGGACATACCATGCTTGTGACTTCAGTCATATCTTGAGCAGCTCACATCTTTCATCAACTTCTGCATTTGGATTCACTTCTTGCGTTTTTTTATTCTGGACTGTGACTAACTTCCGTTGATTATCTCGGACTTTTGACTCGCATTCTTGCCGCGAGCTTCTTTTGTTGTTGACTTGAATTGCATTCTGAAGTGAATTCCCTTGTTTTTCAAGTGGGTGCCTGATTGCCAAAACTTGAACTGTCTTCCTTCCAAACTTGAATTGTCTTCCCTTGTTCTCCAGGTGGGCGCCTGATTGCTGAACTTGAACTGTCCTCCTTCGAAACTGCTTTCCCTTCAAACTTGAATTGTCTTCCCTTGTTCTCCAGGTGGGCGCCTGATTGCTGAAACTTTTTGTGTTCCCTTATTTTCCATGTGGGTGTCTGCAATCAAAACAAACAACACAAATGAAATTTTCTGTCCCAGTTTGCACTAGGAAGATTTGTGAGTTGTTAGCAAAACTGTAAACCACTTGTGCTATTGATGCAATGATGAGAGTAAACTAAAGACTCGACTAGGATATGCATCTCCTGTGAGTAAAACCAAGAAACTTTTACCAGCAAATGCGTCTGCTAAAAATAAAAACTAAATGACCCAGATCAGGAAATGCGTGTCCTAAGGGTGAAACTTGAATGAACCAAACTAGGAAGTGCGTCTCATATACATTGAATTTAAATGACCAAAGCTAGGAAGTGCGTCTCCTAGGGGTAAACTCTCAATTTAAGAAGTGCGTCTCATAAAACATAATATAACTTGAAAGACCCAGACTAGGAAGTGCGTCTCCTAAAACAAACATATAACCTGAAAACCCAGACTAGGAAGTGCGTCTCCTATGGGTGAAACTTCAATGACTCAAACTAGGAAGTGTGTCTCCTATGAATGAACTCTCAATTTAGGAAGTGCGTCTCCTAAAAGTATATCCTGAAAGATCCAGACTAGAAAGTGCATCTCCTAGGGCTGAAACTTCAATGACTCAAACTAGGAAGTGCGTCTCCTACGAATGAACTTTCAATTTAGGAAGTGCATCTCCTATGGGTGAAACTTCATTGACTCAAACTAGGAAGTGCGTCTCATACGAATGAACTCTCAATTTAGGAAATACATCTCCTAAAAGAATAACTTGAAAGACCTTGATTAGAAAGTGTGTCTCCTATGAATGAACTCTCAATTTAGGAAGTGCGTCTCCTAAAAGTATATCCTGAAAGACCCAGACTAGGAAGTGCATCTCCTAGGGGTGAAATCTCAATGACTCAAACTAGTAAGTGCGTCTCCTACGAATGAACTCTCAATTTAGGAAGTGCTTCTCCTATGGGTGAAACTTCAATGACTCAAACTAGGAAATACGTCTCCTACGAATGAACTCTCAATTTAGGAAGTGCGTCTTCTATAGGTGAAACTTCATTGACTCCAATTAGGACGTGCGTCTCCTAGGGGTGAATTTTAAATGACCAAGACTAGGAAGTGTGTCTCCTAGGGGTGGAATCTCGATTTAGGAAGTGCATCTCCTACAACAAAATATAACTTGAAAACCCAAACTAGGCAGTGTTTCTCCTAGGGGTGATGTGTGATCTTCCCAATAGCCTTTGCGTAAGCAGAATTGGGGCATTACACCTGAAAAATTCAAACTTCCAATCTTTGATATGAACATAACTTTCGTCCCTGTTTCAGAAAAAGAAACCTTGTGAGTTTAAACATGGTAGTTGGATTTGTGGCCTTGACTTTGAGGGGAATTACTCCTTCACTTGCCATGATAACTTTGATTTCAACACGAAAGACATTGCTTGTGTATTGACCAACCACTTTCTCTGTCACCCTTATCACAGAAGATACCTCTGATTCATTTAAACCCAAACCCCCTATATGTTGCATTGTGCTCATTAATTGACATATACCGAACCTTTGTATTTCACATGAATCCCAAAGCACGTTGATTGTTACCAACTCAGTGCGCTTGCTGTTCTTTCCTAACGTATGCCACTGGCCTTGGCCTTGAGGTCTATTGCTCCTTCACTTGCCATGATAACTTTGATTTCTACTTGGAAGACCTTGCTTGTTATTGGTTAACCACTTTCTCTGTCAACCTTATCACAAAAAATACCTCTGATCCGTTCAAACCCAACATCCTCTATTTGTTGCATTTTGCTCATGAATTGACATTTACCGAACCTTTGTATTTCATATGAATCCCAAAACACGTTGATTGTTACCAACTCAGTGTGCATACTGTTCTTTCTTGACTTATGTTGCTTTGATGTGCTAACCAGATTCCGTTTTGCGCAATCGAAAAACTGGTAGCAAATTTTGAAGTCATTTGTCACTTGTTCTAACCAAACAGACTCAGGAAGAAGAAGTAAACAAAACAAAAGGACCAGAGTAAGGGACAATGGAAAGAGATGATACCTAACGAGAAAATTACGAAGTAGAAACTTATGAGATGTGGATACCAACTTTAATGACCATGACATGCACCTTTGGATTAAGTGGCCTAATCTGTCAAGTAAATCTACTGTTAAACTCTTGTTGTACCTCTTTGCCATGAAACTGAGCTTCAATGCTCCGATTATCCTATCTGATTTACGATCCTTATTCGACTTGTAGTACCCGAAGGGTTTTCACCATCAAGCCTCTCTCATTTTGTTCTTTCTCTCAACTCACTGTCGCCTTATGGTGCCTGTGAAGGTTTTCACCAATAAGACTCTTTCATTTTGTTCTTTTTCTTCTTATTTCCTCTGATTTTGCAGATGACAAGGCCTTAACCATGGTAAAAATATCATATGCTCTTGGCATGGCTAACTCAGCACTCTCAAAGATTATCTGGGAGGTCTTTTTTGAACTGTAATGTGGCTTTTGGACAGGGTTAGAAAGAAAGGATATCATAGAGGCTCAAAACAACTAAGATAACAGGGTTAATTTATTTACAACTTTTGGAATCCATTTTAAACTTTGCCCCAATTTCTAAAACAAGAGAATTTGATTTTCTTTTTTTTTCTTTTCTTTTTCTTTTTTGAGATGGTCTTTCTACGAAAGACTGCCCCACTCTTGGGTTTGTGGGATTATGGAATTTTTTATTTGGTATGACCGAACCGTAAGACTGCCTACGTATCTTGTGGTGACAAGAATCAGGTCAAACGTAGTTCACAAGACTACTTTTTTTTGTTGCTATTCTTCTTTTTTTCTTCTCTTTTTTTTCTCTTTTTTCTTTTTCTATTTTCTCTTTTGATTTTTCTTTTAGAATGAACTTTCTAAAATAAACCTATGGGGACATGGATTTTTTTCTTTTCTTTTTATGAATCTGACTTGATTCCAAAAGAGGGGAGGTCAAGAAAATTAGCACAGGCTCACAAAGGGGTAACGAATGGTATAAAGTGTTTGGGCAGCTGAAAGAGGGCCTCCTAATCCCTGAAAATGCCAAGTATAACACATGCGACTTGAAAAATGAAAAAGAAAAATCATGCACAACATTTCTTTTGCAGCTTCGACATTGATATCACTGATATTCCTTCCATTTTCTTTAGTGCCTTGTCAAGTACAGAGCTCTCGTTGGGTAATTTCTTCTTCACAATGAATGCCCTCCATCTGTTTGGAGAAAACTCCCTTAGCTTTATCTCGTAACTTGAGATGCACTTGAACTCAAAGTTGCTCACTTCACGTTGTTGGGACGCACTCTCTTGTAATAAATTCCTGTCATCCTCTCAACTTTCCAAACCATCTGCCCTAGTTTCACACAATTCGGGCTTTAAATGATCTCGAAATATCCAATCTTTACTTATTTCCCTCAAATATCCTTGTCATCTTCAAAATTATTTCATTGTTTCATGATTAAACTAACTTTTAAGACCAGACTGAGAATTACGCGTGCATGTCATGTCACTAGAGTCAGCAGGAAAAGAACTATAAAAGGAAAAGAGAACTAAACAAACATTGACTAGAAATAACAGAAAATAGGAAATTGCATTAGACAGATGGTGAAAGGGTTCGAACAACAAAACAAGTAAAATAAACTAGGGTTACAACCCTGAACAAACCTAGATAACACTAAACGGATTACTACGACTAAACGAACCAGACAAAATAAAAGGATAGAAGGGTTTGAGGCACAAGACAATATCCGGATTACAACCCTGAAATAAGTCGGACAACAGAAATGACAACAAAATGAACAACCAAGACTCCTCCCTAGCTAGCCAAGAAAGGAACGTCTTTCCAGTTACCAAGTTCGACATCTTAGCCACTGAGTTTCGCATCAACATTACTAGAACCTTCACACGTCTCCATCACATTGACCTTAGTAAATTACTTTTGGGTCCTTTTTGCCAACTCATTCTTAAGATCAACTTTTGGAACCGAGACTGATAGCGCTGAAAACTTTGCAGGTGGCCTTCCAAGGAACTCAGAAGAGTTTTCATATTCATTTTCAACACAAATCATGCCCACCTCATGCGTCTCATTATGAACAGGCAATGGACTTTGGCTAGTATCCGCTGCATTTGGATTTTGTACGGTAATGTCACCTGCATCGACAAGTTTCTAGACTGCTCTTTTCAGACTCCAACACTTTTCTATGTTGTGCCCTGGGGCATTAGAGCAATATGCGCACCTTTGAGAATAATCAAAATTCTTTGGAAGAGGGTTCGACATTTTTATCTGAATCGGCTTCAACATATCCAATTGCCTCAATCTTTGGAATAGACTGGCATATGATTCTCCAATAGGAGTGAAAGACTTTTCTCTTTTTTGCTGCCTTGTCATTTTGGACTCCGGCCTTGGTTGGAACCTTTTGCGGGTAGGTGGTTGATATGCTTGAGGAGTCGGGTAAGATATTTGCAGAAATGGTGCAGGCCATCGCGGGTCTAGTGGGTATGGAGCATATGACGGTGCATTGTAGATAGAGTACTGGGAAGGTGAGGTATGACCTTGGGGATTTTGTGGAGAAAAATAGCATTGGGGAGGATTATCTGGAGCACAGGGATATCCATGGAGTCGATATTGAGGCTGAAAGCGTTGAGCAGGAATGCCCACTGGATCTTGTCATTGGCGGGGCTCAGCAACATTCTTTTCTATCAATAGGAGGACTATCCCAGGCCACTTGTTCATTCCATCTGAACCAAAACTCCCTACAATATTCCTTGGGTTTTTTTTCCATCTGAGATAGGGAGGAACGATCTGGGGTAATGTCTAGATTGTACTGAAAGTGTCGAACAAAATCTTGAGCCATGTCATCACATGCATGCCACTTATTAACATCTTGACGAGTATACCATTCCAAAGCTGCCCCAGTCAAGCTCTCACTGAAATACGCCATCAACAAATCATCTTTCCCGCCAACACATCTCATTTCACTGCAGTAACCTCTCAGATGGGCTACTGGATCTCCACGTCCATCATATAAATTAAGCTTTGGCATTTTAGACCCTTTCAGCTTTCTGGATAGCTCATCTTTCTCCACTGTCTTAGTAGGCTTTGCAGTCTCACCAGGAGGCTCAAAATGAGGAGCGTAAGAGTACGGACCAAAGGCCTTGAAAATTGGTTCTGGAGCATAGTGTTGGATATCGAGGACTTTGAACACAGTCTCGCTAGAGGATCGAGGAAGAGTAGCTAGAGGAGGGGCTACAAGAGCATGAGTGGCCAAAGGGGCGGGATATGAGGTGGTTTTGGGGGGTAGAGTGTGAAAATGTTGTGGGGAGATATCAGCAGCAGTGAGAATCTGGATTTGTGATAGTGGTGGGATAGTTATCGGGTTTTCAATGTAGTTAGTGGGAAATGAAGGTGGAGGATGCCCCCTGATCCAAGACTGATACATTTATGTCATCTGTTGTTTCAACATTTGGACCTCCCCTTTCAACTCAGATTCTAATTCAACAATTCCCTTAGACGGATCAATAACCCCTGTGTCCAAGTTTTTGCTAGCCATGACTACCTTGCTCTTTAACCTTGTGTTGTATGGAAAAGTTACCAGTTTAAAAACCACAAACCAACAACCATTCTGCTATAATGAGGATAACAAAGAGGAACAAAATGAAGTCATCATGTTAGTGTTAGGGCATTTAACACCTAAAAATATCACATTACGTGCAATGCACCTAACAACAATTAATGGTTCAAGAATGACTTCGAGGGTCACAAGGTCACTTGGCATCATCCCAATTTGTCCATTTGAATCTTCTCTTTTCTTTTCTAACACTTCTTGGCTTGCTCATTTTCCTTCCTCTTCTCTTTACTTTTTTAATCATCATTCTTTTCTTTCTCTCATTTCTCACATCCCATAATTTCGCCTCTCTTTTTTTTCTTTTTTTTCCTTTTCTTTTAATAGAAAAAAAATAATTCGATCGAACCCTATGTAGGTTGCCTACGTATCATGACGTCGCATGAATCAGAGTAGTTCGGAAGATCGAGAATAAAGTAACCAAACTAACGTTCTCTTTTTCTTTTTTTTTCCTTTTTTTTCCTTTTTACCTTAATGACTACTCCGATGAGAAAAGAGAAATAAGAGACTCAAATCTTTTTTTTTTGAATTTTCTAGACTTAATGTTCTATAACGTATTCTAAACTCAAACTTAACAAGCATATATTTGTTTTCCTTTTTTTTTTCTTTTTGAAACAAATACTCTATGGGAAATTATTAAGGAAACAATCCTAGAAGAGAAAAATATTTTTTGATTTTTTTTAGGAAGGAAATCTAAAGAATAAACCAAAGAAAATATCTTAAATTTTCATTTGATATCCCTGAAGAAAGATTTTGAAACGAGAAATGAACAAGATAAAAAATGTTTTTGGATTTCAGTTTGATTACCTAAGGGAGAAACTTTAAAGATAAACAAAAGATAAAGTATGTTGTTTTTCTTCTTCTATGTACAATATACTAAAGTTCTAATGAACATAATTTATTTTTTATTTTTCATTAGTTTCCCAAAGAAGAACCTCAAAAAAAAATCTTTTTGGATTTTTGCAATTAATACCTTAAAGAAAACATTTTAAAGAGGTAGTAAAAGAAAATTCTCTTATTTTTAGTCTTAATGTACTAAAAGGAAGTATAAAAGTAATTTTTTATTTTGAGTTCTAGATATTAATTTCCTAAGGAAAACCACAAAAGAGTTTTTTTCGAACTTCTAGAGTTAGTATTCTAAAGAAAACATCTAACAGAAATATAAAACGTAATTTTTTTTGGATTTTTGATTTGTTACATATCTTTTTTTCAATACAAAATAGGAAATACAATAACAAAAGACTCGACATTACTGTACAAAATTAGAAGGTAAAAGACGACATAAAAATAAAAACATATTCAAAACATAAAAAGAAAAATCTACTTAAGCAACTCCTGAATGAGCGATCCTAACTGGATGGTCCTAGGGCGTCTGTCATGATCAAACTCGGATACATCTGCATGAGAAAATTAAGACCAAATAAAGTTAAAGACCTAGAATGCTATGTGAGACAATAACCCTTCCTGTTGGACACATTCAAGACATGATTGTGACTATTTTTCTAAAAATTAACCTATGTAGCTAAAGGTGGCTAAAAATGCAAGATTTGACTAAGACCCCGCGAAGCCAAGAACCTAAACTCACTAGGAAGACCAGACCCTATGTGGGTTGCCTACGTATCACGCCTTGAAAGACGAGAATCAGGTATGCGTAGTTCGGGCAGATTGGTTACGGACATTAGAAAAAATAACTAATTTAGAGAATATATATTTTTTGTCTTTTTTTTTTGAAAAATGATGAAACATGTAAACTCTTTTTGGTCTTTTCTTGAAAAAGTGAGAAAGAAAATTATAATTAGGCCCTATTTTCTTTATATTCACACCTCACCCTCTTTTCTTTCTAATTTACCCTCAACCAACATTGGTCCGCCAAATGACCCGTTTACCCTTGAAGATTGCAACATGTAGCACATAGAATGCATCAGGTTGGTCTTTTATTTTTAGGTACATCTGTCCTAGACGGACCCAACCCCGGTGTTGAGTCCTCAAAGTCAAATACACGTGATGCAAGTAAATGTTCCTACTAGGGATCCGACATGAGGTTATGCTATTCTAAGTTTAAACCTGAGGTTGTGTTCTTGACCTGGCTTACCCGAGCAGACAACTCGAGCCGAAGAGGGGGCAACGTACCGGGAGCACTAAAGTATACCCGGCCTTGCTGTTGGCCCAGCCTTGTTCTATTTGGTATAACTTCTACAGAAAAAGTGGGCCACGCGAACGTGTGCACCATTTTTAGAAGACTCAGAGGGGTGGTGTAAGAAGACAGTTATATACAATTCAAATAATATCAAAGCGTTAAATAAGAGGTAATTAACACATTAGGCCCACAAATACAGTAATATCAACAAACAATAAAGCCAAGCATAAATGATATTAACAACCTCGAATTCTTGAACCCTGAACCAGAAGTTGGGGGTTCTTGTCCCCAGCAGAGTCGCAGAGCTGTCACACCTCCTTTTTTACTACCCTAAAAGGGTATATATGGGAGTTTTTCCAGTTTATGTGACAATCGAAACAGGATTATTATTTAAAATCAGAGTCGCCACTTGGGATAATTTATGGTGTCCCAACTCATCGGTTTAAAATACCGAATCGAGGAAGTTGACTCTTATTTATGGTCTGCGAACAAAGAAATCCGGGTAAGCAATTCTATTAACCCGGGAGAAGATGTTAGGCATTCTCGAGTTCCGTGGTTCTAGCAAGGTCGTTTTGATCATACTTGGCTTAATCAAATTGTCTAATTATTCATTTTAGAACCTATGCGTATTTGCCTTTTTTAATTAAGCAACTATCTTGAAACGGGTCACACGCACGTGTACCCATTTGTTTGGCGCGTCAAAAATCATGTCATGCGAACGTGTCCACGATCAATAACGCTTTGTTATTATTACGATTGTTTTTGGCCAAAGTTGCGCGAACGCATACCTCAATTTATTTTCAAAAGAATCGTAATCATGTCACGCGAACGTGTACACAATTGCAATAGTTTGATTAAACAACAACAAAAACTATAGTTCGATTATGAGAACTAGAAAATCAAGCTTATCAACCTTATTCCAAATTAATGATACTACGACGTATTTAAAAATGAAAGAAGCTGCTTTTTTGAAAAAGTTCATTCCAATCTTCTTTTGTTAGTTTATTTACTCAAAATGGGTAAACTAAGATTGGCAACGATGCAATAAACTTATATTTACAATCTCAGGATCAAATGCAATATACTTACTTTTACAGTGATCCACCAACAGGCAATACAAAATAATCACTTTTAGAAACCAAAAAAATATAACTTGTAACTATAATAGGAATAGAGATGGACCTTAAAAGGAGTTTTACTTCTGATCTTTACAGTAGGTGAGTCCAAGAACAAATAAGCAACCAGTACAGGATCACGATGAAGCGTAATCTCGTCGGATGACACTCTAACCTCGACGAAACTGAACAGAGCTAGCGACCTACAAATGGGCTTTAACGAGACTCGATCTCAACTGAAGCATTACATTAAAGGGAATGACGAACTTGAAACTCAGTCGACAACCTCAAACGAACTCTCCACGAGCTTTAAACGAACTCCATCGACGAAACAAAATTCCGTCGTCGGTTTTTGGCCATTTCTAGTGGTGAAGGAGCAGCAGCCGGTCTGATGTGAGGTGAAGAAGAAGGAACAGTGACGAGGGGTGTGTTGGTGAAGGTTTTATTGCTGGTGTGAGGTCAGATCGTTCGACTGTTGCTTCTCCTTTAATCTCTGTGTGTTTTTGTTAATGAAGATGGTGAAGAAGCAGAACGGATGGGAGGGCATGACTCTTGGCTGAAGAGAGATTCCTTTGGTCTCTAGTGTTGAAACGGCTGATATGGAGATGGAGTTTTGCTAGGGTTTTGTTTGTGAAGAAGGAGATGAACTGATAGGGGTGTCTCGTTTTGTATATTGCGGCGGATCTCTTAGGCGTTAGGAAATTAGCTCCTCATTTTGTTTGTCCAAAATGGATGTCCGCCCCTAGAGTGTAAAGGTTTAAGTTAGTTTTCTAGGGTTTTTTTAGGTTAAGGGGTATGGGCTAGGTCCGAAAATTAGGCTTAAAATGGGTTGTTTGAGCCCAAATTTTATTCTTTCTCCGTGAACAAGACTAAAAATACGACCTCATTTACCAATTAATCCTATTTAAGTAAAATAACTATTAAGATAAGACAAATCGTTAAAACAAACCTATTTTTTTTGGTATTTTTAAATATCATATTAAAATAAAATAAGGTACTTTTTTTTATATTTTTTACTTTTACGAAAGGTATATAAACTAAAAGCAACTAAAAAGAAGAAATATTTTTTGTAATTTTCATTTTTTGATAAAACAAAGTGAAGGAACCAAAACTAATTGAAATATCAATATTAGGTCTAAACTAAATATTTTACGCTAAAATGGGTGAAATCTCAGGGAGGGTCAAAAATCACATGTCTACATATTTCATCATATCGTGTTGGTTATTCTACGTTCGGAATGGTCATAGAGTGAAATGAGATACTTAGTCTCTTATTTGGAAGTTTAAGTTGGAAAAGTCAATCGGATGTTGACTTATATGTAGAAGTTCTCGGATGGAAATTTTGATTGTCCGGATAGCTTCGTTAGGTGATTTTGAACTTAGGAGCGTGTTCGGAATGTAATTTGAAGGTCCAAGGTAGATTTAGGCTTGAATTGGCTAAATTGAAAATTTGACATTTTCCGGTCGAGAGTGGAAATCTTGATATCGTGGTCGGAATGGGATTCCGGAAATTGGAGTAGGTCCGTTGTGTCATTTGTGACGTGTGTGCAAAATTTTAGGTCATTCGGATGAGGTTTGATAGGTTTTTGGATCGGTTGCGGAATTCGGAAGTTTGGAAATCTTTAGGCTTGAATCCGAGAGTGATTTGGTGTTTCTATGTTGTTTTAAGTGTTCTAAAGGTTGGAATAAGTTTGAATAGTGATATATAACTTGTTCGTCTTTTTGGTTGAGGTCCCGGGGGCCTCGGGATGAATTCGGAAGATTGTCGGAAAGATTGGAATTGTAATTGAGCAGCTTCAGATGTTGTTTTCTGTCATAACCACACCTGCGGATTGGGGACCGCATGTGCGAGACGCAGAAGCAGAAAAGAGATCGTAGAAGTGACATTGGTCACTGGAGCGGAAGGCTAGACTGCATCTGCGAGACTGTAGGTGCGAGACCTGGGTCGTAGGTGCGGTGTCTGAGGAGTTAAGTGAATTCCGCATGTGCGTATTTTTGGGCGCAGAAGCGGCCTGTAGGTGCGAAATATTGTTCGCAGATGCGAAAATCGCTGGGTAGAAAGTATAAAGGCCCTCTTCGCGAATTTTAGTCATTCTTCCACCATTTTTGGTCGATTTTGGAGCTCCAAGTTGTGATTTCAAGAGGGGATCAAGTGTATTTAGAAAGGTAAGCTACTTGGGCTTTGTATCTTGTGTTTATGGTGATTATTCTATTGTTTAATCATGAAAATTTGTGGGAAAATTAGAGTAGAAATTGGGAAATTAATGCTTGAAATTGGAGGGTTTGAGGTCCGATTTTGATAATTTTGGTATGTATAGACTCATGAGAGGATAATGATTCTAGTGTTGTGATTTTTATCGGATTACGAGACGTATGCTCGAGGGTCAGGTTTGACCAATTTTGGGATTTTGAGTTTAATTTGATAATTTTCGCGTGGGCTTTGCCCCTTTGGCATGTATTGATGA
The DNA here is from genome assembly GCF_000393655.2 of Nicotiana sylvestris. Lineage (NCBI taxonomy): Eukaryota > Viridiplantae > Streptophyta > Magnoliopsida > Solanales > Solanaceae > Nicotiana > Nicotiana sylvestris. The sequence goes on from NC_091059.1 coordinate 206,930,935, forward strand.
TTTAATTCTGATTTTGGATAAATTTAGGACGATTTGAGGCCGAGTCGAGAGGCAAGGGCATTGCGGAGTAGATTTTTGTCTGGTTCGAGGTAAGTAACGATTGTAAATCTAGACCCGAGGATATAAAACTCCGGAAATTTGTACTATTTGGATAAATGAGGTGACGCGCATGCTAGGTGACGGGCGTGTGGGCGTGCACCCGTAGGGATTATGACTTGGTCCATCCCGTGGTAGCTGTAGAGTTGCATATTTTGATAAACTCGATATGATATCTATGTGTTTTAGAAATGAATCTGTTAATTTGGGTTGAATGTCATATTTGGGGCCTTGTGCCGAATTGTTTGGACCCTCAGGGTACTTTACTACTTTCCTCACACTGTTTTGATTCGAAAGTATATCCTCTGTCATTATTGTTAGCTGTTTATTGTTTGATTCAGTTTCATTACTCTACTTTCAAATATATGCAATTGTTTGGGCTGAGTTCCCTGATTTTCACTGAAATACCGAGTGGCTGTAAGGTTGATGACTAAGAGAGGTTGAGGACCTGATGGTGAGGATTATATATATTTATGGATCGGACTGCACGCCGTAGCGATACTTATATGTATATGGATTAGGCCGCATGTTGCAGTGATATGTATTGGATCGGGCTACACGCCTCAGAGATAAAGCACTTGGGCTGTAGGAGCCCCTCCCGAGTCTGTATACCCCTAGTGAGCGCAGTCGACTATATATATTTATCAATCGGGTTGCACGCTGCAGTGATTATTATTATGAGATATCTATTGAGCCGGAGTGCTGAGTGTGAGTGCTGATTGATGAGAGTTTAGTCACGAGAGACTGAGAGGCTTGCCCGATGGGCTATATATATATGAGTGACCCAAGGAGCTTGTTTATGAAATTACTATTGTTACTCTTCTTTTATACTGAGCCTCTATTGAAAAATGTCGAACCAATGTTTTAAATAACTTTCATTGAAACTGGAGTTTTTACGAGATGTTCGAAAATTGAACCATAGATTTGACTTTGTTATTTCTATTGAGATTTTATGTTAGATTATGTATATGTTTTAAATGTTCGTCATTGCACTCGGCCTTTATTTACTTTGGTTACTTACTGAGTTGGCGTAGTCACGTGTTTCCCTACACCTTGTGTGCAGATCCAGGTGCCAGAGCATCCGAGTGAGAGCATCCAACAACTTCTGAGTATTTTCCGAAGATAGCAAGGTAGTTGCACGGCGTTCGCAGCCCTTCCTTTCTCCTTCCTATCCTTTATATTATCTATTTCAGTCTTATCTTGTATTGAGTAGACAATATTGAACAATATCTTAGTGGCCCATGACTAGTGACACCGGGATCAGGAAGTATTGATGTATTTGCGTATTTGTCTTTTCGCATATTTTGATATATTAAAATGAAAGATTGGAGATTATATTTGATTATAAAAATGAATTTGCAAAAGACCTTCATGTTGTTAGTGTTGATTCAGCTGGCCTAGTACTGTGATAGGCGCTGTCACGACCGGGGTGGAGAATGTGATGACGTTTTCACTTGCTTTAAAAGTCAATTCTGTGTTTCGAGGCCTTAAAAACCTCCTTTTATCGCACCTCGATTTGCATGCACAGTCCGGGCGTATATCCAGAAAGCCCTTATGTGAAAAATTTGAGAAAATGCTAATTTTGCCTTTAAAATTGAATTTAAGTTGACTTTGGTCAATATTTTGGGTAAACGGACCCAGACCCGTGATTTGACGGTCCCAAAGGGTCCGTAGAAAAATATGGGACTTGGGCGTATACCCGGAATTGAATTCCGAGGTCCAAAGCCCGAGAAATAAATATTAGAAAGAAATTGTTTAACTGAAATTATAAGAGTTTTTGGAAATTTTAAGATGTTTGAATTTGAGTGTATCGGGCCCGTATTTTGGTTCCGGATCCCGATACATGTTTAATATGGTATTTAAGTTGTGCTTTTAAAATTTGGTAAGAAACAGAATTTATATGACGTGAATCGGACCCTCGGTTATGAAAATGTAACTTTAAGAGTTCTTGAGATTTTTCTATGATTTTGATGCTAAACTTGTAGTTCTAGGAGTTATTTTGGCGATTTGATCGCAAGAGTAAGTTCGTATGATGTTTTTAAGTTAGTATCCATGTTTGGTTTGGAGCCCCGAGGGCTCGAGTGAGTTTCGAATGGGGTTCGAGATGTTTTGAGACTTAGAGATTCTGTTGTCTTAGCTGTTGCAGGTGCACAGGGGTTTTCTTCTTCGCGTTCGCGAAGGAACTCTCGCGAACGCGAAGAGTAAAGTTTGTCTGAAGGAAATTCCTTCTACGCGAACGCGAGGCACAGGTCGCGAACGTAGAGCGTTGGGGGCGTTACCCTTCGCGAACGCGACCTGGGTATCGCTAACGCGAAGGCCATTATGGTTGGTGTCGCGCTCCCTTTTTTCCCTTTTTGCAGGAAAGTTCGGGTTTCGACATTTATGGGGGAACAACTCGTTTCCTTTTGGGAATTGGGTATTTGAAGAGTCGCCACCTAACGGATTAAGGTGCGTTAGGGCACCTAGAGCAATTAACTCATATAGCCAGTTTTGCATTACCAGAGATTAGGATAAGGGCTCGAAATAACTTTGAGGGGAAGGTATTAGGCACCCCTCGCAGTCCACAATGGTGGGTCCTGGCCGAACTTAAACTATACGAATTAGTCAAGTAAGCAGTCTTAGCACATATTTGCAAATAAAGGTGGTTTTCACAGTCTAAATACATATATGATCAAAGAAGCTGAGATGGTCCAATGCACATATATGAAAGAAGTTTAGATAATTTAAACACATATAGGAATTGGGAAAGGAAAGTCCTAAGTTGATTAGCCTACAGGATCAATCTGTGCAATGCCCGATAATCCTCCTCAACTAGAGGGGCTACACGTGACATTAGCGCGCATGTCATCATATCCTTTTACTATCCATTACCCTCCCCTTAATGGTTATATAAGCGAATTTGATGAACGACCTCTAAGCGTGCTATTACCCGTCCCTTCCTTGTGGCTCTGGAGGAATTTAGGACCTCTAAACTTAGGCACATCTAGACAATCCTAAGATGTTTAAAGGGGAAAAGTCTAGGCGACAACAAATAACACATAGGACTGCCAATTAAGGAAGCATGTAAAAGGCTCATATTTACCTCCACATATACATAGGCAAATAAACAACACGTCTCAAATAGCTGATTTTGAAGAAGTTCAGAAAGCCTAGGAACATGATATCTAGATGAATGTTACAGACACAAGATATGCAGCGTTTGTTTTAAGGGAAGTGGTAGAATCCTAACCAGTTTGCGTACTGGTTTTCAAAATCTGTTAGACTTAAGCAGTTTATAAACAATCAGAACACAGTTTTCAGTTTTATACAAGGACATTAATCACCTAAGGCTTGCTTAGGCGTGAAACTATATGCAATCACACTTACATGTGCTGTTTAAACAATTTGGAATTATTCAACCTATAGGCATGCTGATCTGGGTGATACAGATTATAACAAGTGATTCATACCAGTTTACATTAGAATATGACACCTATATGTAAGGTTGTTTTTAAACCTTTTTGTGAATAATTATTTATATAGTTTAAATAGACAGGATCCAAAACAGATGCAAACAGAGTCCTAAGAACAAGATATCTAATGCACGCAGAGATGACTGTTTTTATTAGGCAGGATTATTTAGCTGTAGGATTTTTGAGTGACAGTTCGGTTGCAGAACCAGCAATTGAGTAGTGATCTATAACATGTAATATGCTAAAGCCGTAAACGTGAATACCCTAAAAACAGGATGTCTAGTGTACAGGTTTTGCATGGTTTGAATGCAAATAGACACAACAATCCTAGAACATGATTTCTAATGCAGATTTTTATAATGTAAAGCCTAGAAACATGATTTCTACCCAGCTTTACCAACAGGATCATATAACTACCCTCCCTTTTACTAGTTACCCCAATATCTGTTTACAAATGATTATTATAGACCAGAATTGAATAAATTACATAAATTCAATATAGATTAAACTATAGGGAGCCTGATGCAGGCCCAAAGCAAACCTGGGAGTACCAGGCCTTCAGTAGTCTCAAATGCCAAGGATTTCATTGCCAAATTTGTGTCTAGGTGTGTCAGAGTTCCCTAAGGACCTCAAAGATCTAGGGCAGTACTCACACCTAGACTTTTCATAATAGGGACTAAATATGTGCAGTATGGAATAGCCAGCCTTAGTATGCCAGAGTTCAAAGGAATCTCAAGAGGATCCCAAGGTAGTACACACACTGGAGGGGCATAACCTATTGACTTAGGAGTAAGGTGAGAGTGCTTGACATAGTTTTGAAAGGATTTTTGAAAAAAATAGTATAGAGATGACTCTAGGAGTGAAATTATTTTCTAAAATAGGAACTAGTTTGGTGGTAAAATAGTTTGAGAAAAGTATTAAAACACTTTCGAAATCAGAACACAAATCACAGAACAACCAGATTCAAAATACTTGGCAAACAGATTCTATACAGAGATAAAGGTGTTGGGGACACATAGAATACACATCAGCGTATAGGGAAACATATAAACAACAAAATGCACAGAATTCTTAAGAGCTTTATAGAATTAATAGGTTAGTCATGACAGTGGGTAGTTGAGACACATAGCAGGGATATAGCAAAATCATGTTAAAAGCAGGGGGTATTGGACAAAATCATGCACATAATTAGGATCAATCGAAGCCCCAAGAGATTAAGTATAATCTCATCAGTAAAGAAGAGCAGGCAGGAATTTAAACAGTCATGCTAGACAAATATCACATAAGCATTCATAATTTAGTCATGCTGGCTACATATTGAACAAACAAGATTTAGACATGCTAGATAAAGCAGTAAACAAGTAGTTATAGTTTAGACATGCTAGTTACATATTGAGCAAGACAATACTTTAAACATGCTAAGCAAAGAAGTAAACGGGAAAAACATATTGGATACATGGCTAATGGAATAGTGCAGTAATGAAACACATAGAGTTTGAGGTTTTAAAACTTAATCAGAGACATACCAGTTAGGGAAAAAGAACACAGAGTGTGAAGCAGGTGTAGTGCAATATCTAGCTTTGGCTTACGACCAGCTAGATTAGTGAATATCCCAAGTAGCAGAGAAGACAAGAGAGTTTTAGAGTGTCAGTGTGTTTATGAACTAATGTCCGTGTCCCAAAGGTGAGAATAGAGGAGAGTATATATAGCAGTTTAGGAGTAGAGCAGAATAAGGTAAAGAAATCAACACTCAGCAATTAAGGAAATCGCAGGATCAATTACACACAAAATCAGCATAGTATTCCCTTAATTGAGGATAACTACTCAACGGTTAAAGGATTGGAGTCATTTAAGGAAAGAAATCAAATCAGACCTAAGTAAAGAGGTAAACAAACATGAGTCTAATTAAGGAAATAATCGTGAATAATCAGTAACATTACAGGCTATTAAATTAAATAAGGTAAGAAGAATAATTAAAATCATAAACAAGGGAATAAATCGAGAATCAGCACATAAGTTTTAACCGAGCAAATCAGTAAATCAAAATTCAAAATAGTACTGATTTAGGGGGGGGGGGGATATCGGTTTCCACAAATAAACAAATAGGCTACATAAAATTTCATAAACACAAAGAAATTAGCTGAGAGATCGACTCAAAAACTCTAGTAGAGATGAACTAAGGTCAAAAGTCACAAGATACTGAATTAGACTAAGGAGAAATCATGAAAGTTAAAGCACAAAACGAAACAATGCAACGAGTAACACGGAAGAGCCTAGATAGGAAGCAAAAGTATAAGAAAATTGGGGCTTTAGCATAAATCGACTAGTGTCCAGACAATCTTAGCGGAAATCAATCAATAACACTTAAGAACAGATGATTAACATTCAAAAATCAGAAAATCTTTAGAGAACATGACTTAGGGTAAACCTAGTTTTAGGAAAAACGACAAATCAGTTGAAAAAACCAAGAATCTTTCAAGGAAACATGTGAAATACGTTCAATCGGTCTCATATCTGTACAGATCTGAGAAGATCAAAGGTATAAATTAGGGTTTTTAGAAGTATAACAGATATGAGGTCATAGACTTAGGAAACCATGGATTTAAGATGAAAATGAGAAAGATCTTACTCAAGGTCGAGCCAAATGGCCTGAAATAGGCAAGAAAATCCAAAGGTGTATAGCAGACTTGCCCTGGTCCCTTGAGAATCTCCTCAAGGATCTAGGAGATGGAGATATCATAGCATATAGGAGGCCATTAGAGGCCTGAGGTGGTGAAGAACTACCATAGAACGACAGTAGGCTAGTGACAGCGGGGTGGGGGGATTAGGTTTTCTGTTAGAGGGCGTTTGAGAGACGAAGAGAGGAGTGAAGGCGGGGAAATGGGGGAAATGGTTAGGGTTAGGGGGGTCTTTTGGTTTAATTAAGGTGGGGGAGTCCTGGACCGTTGATCAAAAGTGATCAAAGGTTTGACCAAGGGGTTTAGGTTGGGCAGGTAGGGAATTGGGCCTAAGGGTTTGGGCTAATTTTATAAGGGGTATTGGGCTTGTTAGTTTTAGGCTAAAATTGAAATAAAAGAGGTTGTTTATTAAATACCCAGAGTAACTGAATAAAATTAATTTGTAAAATAATTAACTAATTACAAAAATGATTTTTATGCATGGAAATATTTTATAAATAATTATTTAGTATTTTAAAATACAATGGACTAATTCCTGGTAAAAATGATGCAAAATATATGCATGGGCTATAATTGCAAAGTTATTGCAATTATAGCCAAAAGATGCCAGTTTGGCTATTTATGAAATAATTTGGACTTAATAGGATGATAAATGTAGTATTAAATCAAGAAATATTTTGAAATCATTTTATAAATAATAGGATTTTTATGTGCAGTTTCAGATTTATCAACGGAATAGACCGATGAAGTCATCGCAAGAACGTACACGATATTTCGGGATAGGTGAAAGAATGGTTTACGGTGAACGGTCAAGTTTGAGGTAGTTGAAAGGAACAAGAGCGAGATCACTCCTGTTGGGATGGTGGTTGCTTACCAGTCACCTGCAAATAAAGAGATACTACGAGCATATATTCGTGCGGGAATTTAAACATGATGCAGATTCCTTTCGGACCATGAAAGTTGTCTTTGGACGGTTGAGGATGACGTCCTTATACTATGATGTCCTGGGCCATGAATTGTTAGATAGAAGATTCGCATGCCATGAAATGATGTTCTCAGGCCATGGGGATGGTGCCTCCGAACCATGACGCCTTTGAATAATGATATGCAAGTATTGAGAGATCCTCAGGCCATGACATGGTGTCTTCAGGCTATGAGGATGATGCCTTCGGACTATGGCGCCTTTGGACAAGTTGGCTATATGTCAGACCATGAAGTGTAATAATATGATGCTAAATTTAACAAGACAAGGCTTAGTCTTGTGATGTTGAGGGCAAAGCTTAGCCCAAAAGAGGAGCAAATAGATAGCGCCAGAATATAGCAATATTTATGCACGGAGGGACACCGCTTAGTTCCATGAGAAGGCGGTGTTTAGCCTTATGCAGAATGGAGACAGAGCTTAGTCTCATGCAAGATGCAGGATAAGGCTTAGTCCCATGCAAAATGAAAGGCAGAGCTTAGCCTTATGCAAATATGGAGGCAGGGGATAGCCTCATACAAGGTGGAGATAGAGCATAGTCTCATGCCGGATGTGGGATATGGCTTAGTCCCATGCAGATGGAGGCATGACTTAGCCTCATGTAGATAAAGGCAGAGATTAGCCTTATGCAAATGGCGGTAGAGATTAGCCTTATGCAAATGGAGGCAGAGCTTAGCCTCATGCAGATGAAGGCAAATATTAGCCTAATGCAGATGCGGGACAGAGCTTAGTCCCATGCAGATGAAAGGCAGGGCTTAGCCTTATGCAAATATGGAGGCAGGGCTTAGCCTCGTGCGAATATGGAGGCAGGGCTTAGCCTCATGCAAGGTTCGGGACAGGTCTTAGTCCCATGCAAGATCGGGACAGGGCTTAGTCCCATGCAAATGGAAGGCAGATCTTAGCCTTATGCAAATATGTAGGCAGGGCTTAGCCTCATGCAAGGTTCGGGACAGGGCTTAGTCCCATGCAAATGGAAGGCAGTGTTTAGCCTTATGCAAATATGGAGGCAGGGCTTAGCCTCATGCAAGGTTCGGGACAAGGCTTAGTCCCATGCAGATGGAAGGCAGAGCTTAGCCTTATGCAGATATGGAGGCAGGGCTTAGCCTCATGCAAGGTTCGGGAGACGGCATAGTCCCATGCAAATGAAAGGCAGTGTTTAGCCTTATGTAATATGGAGGCAAGGCTTAGCCTTATGCAAGGTTCAGGATAGGGCTTCCCATGCAGATGGAAGGCATAGCTTAGCCTTATGCAGATATGGCGGCAGAGCTTGGCCTCATGCAAGAACAAGTAGCAAATAAGAGTAGAGTATTTCTTAGCTTGAGATATGTTCGGTATCTGGTGGCCTGATTGATAGTGATTTTGCTCCGTGTATATATATTTGCAAATGCTACTGCGACGTCAGATGTGCCTGCGCCCAAAGAAAAATTGTAAGTTTTGTAAAGGGGAGGTTGGTTTGTGCCTTCATTTTCTAGCTCTGCTCCTCCGTTCTGGAGGTCTTGTTTGAGTTTCCCTAGGTAACACCTGGTTGTTACGGAAATAGGGTTTTCGAAAATATGCAATTATTGATGAAAGAAAGGAAAAAAATAGAGTTCTTTTAGAAGCATGGTGAAATATCAAGTGATTTTTAGATGAACTAGTGACTGTAACATATTTCAGAGACATTGCAACTTTCTTGTGTTAGAATTTTGAGGGTCCTCCTCAAAATTTTGCCCCAGTTTGGTAGATTATCCTCCGACCGTTTTCGGGTGACAGAACTTTTGAACCTTCTTCAGATTCTGCCCCAGTTTCTTAACCAATTTCTGACTTTCTGATATGCGATGGCGTTGGCTGGACTTGCTCCGAAATTTTGAGGGTCCTTCTCAAAATTCTGCCCCAGTTTCTAATCTTAGGGGGAAATGGAAATTTTATTATGATATGACCGAACCCACAGGGCTGCCTACGTATCCCCTCTTAAACGGGAATCAGGTCAAGCGTAGTTCAATTACATCTGATGAGGAAATGTAAATAGTCTAAACATAGTATCTTTTGACTGCGTCTGAATTGATTGGTTTTGGCCAGACTTCTCCGTCCATTTCTGCAAGTATGAGCGCTCCTCCTGTTAACACCCTATGAACCATGTAAGGCCTTTACCAGTTGGCATAGAATTTCCCTTTGGCTTCATCTTGATGTGGGAAGATCTTCTTCAGCACCAGCTGTCCTGGTGCAAACTGTTTTGGTTTGACCCTTTTGTTGAAAGCTCTGGACATTCTGTTATGATAAAACTGACCGTGACATACTGCGTTCATTCTTTTTCCATCTATAAGGTCCAATTGCTCATAGCGGCTCCTTATCCATTCTGCATAAGTGAGTTCGGATTCCTGTATGATCCTTAAAGAAGGAACTTCTACTTCGGCTGGGATGACAGCTTCGGTACCATAAACCAGCATGTAGAGAGTTGCCCCCGTTGATGTGCGAATTGTAGTGCGGTATCCCAACAAAGCGAAGGGTAACTTCTCGTGCCATTGTTTGTGGTTTTCTACCATCTTCTTTAGTATTTTCTTGATGTTTTTGTTGGCGGCTTCTACGACTCCATTCATCTGAGGTCTATAGACTGTGGAATTCTTGTGCTTGATTTTGAAAGTTTCACACATGGCTTTCATCTGATCACTGTTGAGATTGGCAGCATTATCAGTAATAATGGACTCGAGGACCCCAAATCGGTAAACAATATGATCTTTGACAAAGTTTGCGACGACTTTCTTGGTTACAACTTTGTAGGATGTAGCCTCCACCCATTTTGTGAAGTAGTCAATTGCTACTAGAATAAATCTGTGCCCATTTGAAGTAGTGGGCTCAATCGGACCTATGACATCCATTCCCTAGGCAGCGAATGGCCAAGGTGAGCTTGTTGCATTGAGTTCATTTGGCGGCACTTTTATCATATCGTCATGCACTTGATATTGATAGCATTTGCGGACATACTGGACGCAATCTGTCTCTATAGTCATCCAAAAGTAACCGGCCCTAAGTATTTTCTTGGCCAAGACAAAACCATTCATATGCGGGCTGCAGGTCCTAGCATGTATCTCCTCAAGTAGCTTAGAAGCCTCTTTTGCGTCGACACATCTTAGCAATCCCAAGTCAGGAATTCTTCTGTACAAGTTTCCTCCGTTGTGGAAGAAGTGATTGGACCATCTCCGAAGTGTGCATTTCTGAGTATGGTTTGCATGCTCCAAATATTCTCCTTTTGCCAAATATTCTTTGATATCGTGAAACAAAGGCTTCCCATCTGTTTCTTCTTCAATATGAGCATAATACGTCGGCTGATTATGAATTCTCACTGGGATGGGATCAATAAAATTCTTATCTAGATACTGTATAATGGATGACAAAGTGGCCAATGCATCGACAAACTCATTCTAAATTCTGGGCATATGCCGAAACTCTATCTTCATGAACTTTTTTCTCAATTTCTGTACATGGTGCAGATATGACAATATCTTGGAATTCTTGGTGGCCCACTCTCCTTGTATCTGGTGCACAAGCAAATTTGAATCACCGATTACCAGCAGCTCTTGAATATTTATGTTGAGTCCTAGTATACAGGCTTCATACTCTACCATATTGTTGGTGCAGGGAAATCTGAGTTTAGCAGACACCGGATAATGCTGGCTAGTTTCTGATACCAAGATGGCTCCAATGCCCACTCCTTTGAAATTTGCAGCTCATCAAAGAACATCCTCTAACCGTTGTATGCTTTAGTAATGTCCTCTCCTATTAATGACACATCTTTATCAAGAAAATACGTTTTTAAGGGTTCGTATTCTCCTCCCACGGGATTTTCAGCAAGATGGTCTGCCAATGCTTTTCCTTTGACCGCCTTTTGAGTTACATAGACGATGTCAAACTCACTTAGCAGTATCTTCCACTTGGCTAACTTCCCAGTTGGCATGGGTTTCTGAAATATGTACTTCAGGGGGTCCATCTTGGATATAAGGTACGTGGTGTAGGCAGAGAAGTAATGCCTCAATTTTTGAGCTGTCTAAGTCAAAGCACAATAAGTGTGTTCCGGCAGAGAGTATCATGCTTCATTAGGTGTGAATTTTTTACTCAGGTAGTATATGGCTTGCTCCTTTCTCCCTGTCTCGTCATGTTGAATGCATCCAAAGGCTCCATCTAATACAGATAGATAGAGTAGCAAAGGTCGACCTGGCTCTGGCTGGACCAAGACCAGTGGTGTGGATAGGTACTCCTTGATTTTGTCGAAAGCTTTCTGATAATCGTCGGTCCAGCTTGTTTCGGCATCTTTCCTCAACATCTTGAAGATGGGTTCACATATAACTGTGGACTGTGTGCTATGAAGCGACTGATATAGTTGAGACGTTCTAAGAAGCTCATCACGTCCTTTTTTCTCCTAGGTGGCGGTAACTCCTGAATAGCCTTAACTTTGGACGGGTCCAGCTCGATCCCTCAACAGCTGACAATGAATCCAGTAACTTTCCTGCGGGAACCCCGAAGGCACACTTTGCGGGGTTCAGTTTAAAGTTGTACCTCTTTAACCTGTCAAAGAACTTTCTCAAGTCCGCTATGTGATCTGCGGCGCTATTGGATTTGATAATGACGTCGTCCACATATACATAAATTTCTTTGTGTATCATATCATGGAAGATGGTTGTCATAGCTCTCATGTAAGTAGCCCCGACATTCTTTAAACCGAATGGAATCATCTTGTAGCAGTATACCCCCTACGGTATAATAAAAGTTGTTTTCTCTGCGTCTTCTTCATCTATCCAGATCTGGTGATAACTCGCAAAGTAATCTACAAAGGATTGGAGTTCATACTTGGCGCAATTATCGATAAGGATATGTATATTTGGCAGTGGAAAGTCGTCCTTGGGACTTTCTCTATTTATGTCTCAATAGTCAACACATACTCTGACATTCCCATCTTTCTTCGGAACTGGCAAAATGTTGGCTAACCAGGTTGGGTATTCAACTACCTTGGGACTTTGGCTTTGATCTGCTTAGTAACTCCCTCCTTGATTTTCAGGCTCATATCTGGTTTGAATTTTCTGAGTTTCTGCTTCACCGGCGGACACATGGGATTGGTAGGCAACTTGTGAGCCACTGTGGACGTGCTCAAACTGGTCATGTCATCATATGACCATTCAAAGATATCCTCATACTGCTTCAAGAAACGAATGTACTCCTCCTTCTCTGTCGGTGGTAATGAATGCTTATGCGAATCTCCTTGATGGTTTCGGCATATCCCAAATTCACTACTTCGGTTTCGTCCAGGTTGGACTTAGGCTTATTCTCAAAGTTCTCAACCTCTCTGATAACTTCCTTAGGTATTTCATCTTCTTTATCCGAGTCACTATCCTCAGATTGCGTTGCCTTATTGCATGTCATAGTCACCGGTTCATCAGGAAAAGTAATAATAACGCTATAGAAAGAAAAAATGTGGAAGATAATAACGAATAATAAAGAGCAATGCATTTGATTAAAATTAAAAACATCCAAACAAGTACGAATCGATGAATCGAGCATTTATTTTGAAACAAGTAAGTCTTTAAAACAAAATTACTGAAAATCTTAGATGCCTAGAATGGATATAGAAATAAAATCTGCCAAGCTACCTAGGGACTCGGCAGACCCAGGATGGTGTGGCAGTCCAGTTCCTGAGAACAGCTCCCTTCTCCATAGTCTAAATAGTGAGGCCTTTTTCCTTATCCTCCTCCTCAATTATTGCACTACAATCCACGTCTTCGTCCTCCAGGAATAGATTCCTCAGCCCATCTAATGCTTCTTCTTCTGCAGTTCCCCATATTGTATCAGCTTGGTGGAAAGTTTGACCCAGATGTGGCACTGGTTGCTTGAGAGGGTAATAGGGTCCACGCCATGGAGGCGACCAATCATCATACTCTTGCCATGTATATTGGTATCCGAGCCCGAAGGTATTACCATGACGTTTCATCTGTATCGGTTTGGTAATACCCTGGAGATTCTTCCCAAGCCCTTTGCCGGACTCATACCCAGACCAAGCCAGTATGCTTTCTATTTTGTTACTCCACCATTTGTCTTTCTCAACAACATTGACAAGTTCGATGTGATGATAGGTTTCCCCTCCTAGCCTTCTTCTGTTCCCGATAACCGGGATGGTTTGACTGGTGTAAATGGGGTTACTCCCGTCCCCGTGAATGATCACCTCCTGATGGTTCCATTCAAATTTCATGGCTTGGTGTAGTGTGAAAGCCACAGCCACAGCAGCGTGTATCCATGGTAGACCAAACAGAAGATTGTATGAAGCTGATATGTCAAGTACTTGGAATTCAACGTCGAACCATGTTGGCCCCATCTGCAGACAAAGATTAATCTCCCTAATTGTGGCCCTTTGAGACCCATCAAAGGCTTTCACGTTCATGCTTCCTGTCCGTATTTCATGAAAACCTTTACCCAATCTTTTTAGAGTATCCAATGGACAAATGTTGAGGCTTGAACCTCCATCATCAGAACTCTAGCAATGAATTGTTTTTCAAATTGTACCGTGATATGTAATGCTCGGCTATGATTCAACCCTTATGCGGTATCTCATCCTCACGGAAGATTATCTTATGACTTTCCAGCACCTGCACTACCTTGTTGGCCATCTCTCCGTAGGTGATATTGTTGGGTACGTAAGCTTCACTCAACACATTCATCAGAGCATTCTTGTGCGCCTCTGAATTTTGCAATAGTGATAGGATGGATATCTGAGCTGGGGTTTTGTTCAAATGATCAATGACAGAGTATTCCCTCACTTGTACTTTCCTCCAAAGGTCATCTGGTCTTGTTTCAATGACAGGCTTCTTGGTAGTGGAATCCTTACTTGGTCCTCCCAAGTGTTTAGGTGTATAGATTCTTCTGGTCCTAGTCATTCCTTGTGCAGCATCGGATTCCTCCATCTTTGGCTTTCCTAGCTTCAACAACGTAATCCCAGGGTATTGCTTTTGAATTGAAAGGAGGTGTGGTTGATACTGCCGCTGTGAAAGATGTGGCCACTTCCACTTCAAATGGAACAAGGGTGGTCGCAAGTGGAGCTACCTCTACCTCAAATGAAACTGATGCAGCTACCTCAACCTCGGTTGGTGGACAAGTCTGTACTACAATAGGAGTAAGTGTGACTGCGGGTTTAAAGTCAACGCCTTCTCGAATAAGCCCGATTAACCCCTCAGGATCCCATTACTCGTCTATCTCTATCACATGTATCCCACCACTCCTATGATCCGGGAGAGGATTGTTGTGGGCATTGGGTGCAGCTTCTTTCGCCTGTATGACATTATTGTGCATCAGTGTCTGGATTTTATCTTTCAATATTCGGCACTCGTCAATAGTGTGCCCCTTCATACCGGAATGGTATGCACAGATTTTGTTTGGGTTGATTCATTGGGACAGGTTCTCTACTACCACAGCGGGAATATGAGTGGCATACCAGCATCTTTCAACCTTTCATATAGCTGGTCAATGGGTTCAGCAATAGCGGTGTATTGTCTGGGTGGTTTGCGGTCAAAATTGGGTCGTGGTCTTGGATAATTTTGGCGAGTTGGAGGTGACTAGAAATGAGATGGTTGGGAATTATAGGTATGATAGACAATGGCCAATTGGAAATATCTGGGAGATAAGGGTTGATATGTAGGTGAAGGTGCTTGCTATGTGGGTGGGGGTGTTTGGTATGTGGGTGGAGGTATTTGGTATTGTCGCGCCTCATTTTTCTCACGAAATCGGGTTTATGATATTTGGAAGGACAACTCGTTCTTTTAGGAACTGGATTTGCATTTGAAGAGTTGCCACCTAATGATTAGGGTGCATTAGGACACCAATGGAGTTCGATTTGAATAACCAGAGATAGGGTAAGGGCTTGAAATTATTCTAAGGGGAAGGTGTTAGACACCCCTCAGAATCCACTAGTGTGGTTTTCGGCCAGACAGTTATTGTGAATTTGGGTGCAATTAACATATCAGCAGATAAGGCTCAAATAAGAGGGGATTTCAATACATAATGGTTTGAAAGTAAACAAAGTTTGAAAGGACAATTAAAAGAGCTGATTTTCTTTAAATAAGGAATTACAACGATACAAAAATAAGAATAAAAGGAAGAGGGGTCCTAGGTTTATTAAAAATATGGATCACCCCCACACAATGTCCGGTAATCACTCCTCAATGAGGGGCTACACGTGACATTATCGTGTGGTCATCATATCCATATCTACCCTTCCCACCCTATTAAAGTATTAAAGCACGGATTGGTCTCGATTACTTATTGCATGCTATTACCCATCCCATTCTTATCAGTCCCGGAGGCACTTAGGACTACTAATCCTAAAAGGGAGGGATATTAGGCTTACTTGAAGCTTCAAAGGTAAAACTTCTAAGGCGACATACAAAACACGTACTGCATGTTTGGGGGAAACATATAAACAAACAAAGGCTCATGTATACCTCCTCAAAACAAACACATAAAATAGCATGTCTTACACATACTGCTTAGGCCTGATTTAAAAGTATTAAAGACGAGGGAGAGGAGATTGTTAAGGCAGTTTTAGTTTATTACATAACTCAGATAAGAAGTCCGAATCAGGCCTGCCTGCTGGTTGTAGCAATTAACAGAAGCAGATTCAGTTTACAGTTATTACTCTAAGGCTTGCCTAGTGTTTAGACGAGGTCCTATAAGCATGATGTCTACTGAATTCAGAAGGTGATGAGACAGTAAAAATTCGAAATGAATTGTTTGAAATCCTGTATGCATACTTGCTAGACCTTGTTAAGCAAGGGAATTAGATTATTAAAAGAGGTTCAGAAGGGACAAATTAAATTAAACTAGTTGCAAGCTCTGCAGGTGATAGTATCTACCATTACAAATTTTTTTATCCCTATGAACATGATATCTAATATTGACGGTGAATGAAGCAAATCAGGTTTATTTAAAAGTCCCTATAGACATGATTTCTATGCGTTACTGATTTTAGACCCTTATAAACATGATATCTAGATGGTGACAAACATGCAGAACTTCAGAATGAAATCCTATAGGCAAGTCATCTAGATGTGAAGTTTGAACAAGCAATCCTATAGACATGATTTTTAGATGCAGTTTGCAGAATTAAGTACCCTATATGCATGGCTTATAAATGAAGTTTGCATAATTAAAATACCCTATAGGCATGGTTTCTATATGTAGTTTGAATATGCAAAATTAAAACACCCTATAGGCATGTTTCTACCCTTGCATGCATAATTACCCAACCTTTTTCACTAGCCAGCCCCAAATGTTCATTACAACTTATTACAAACCAGGATAATAAATTACATTAGAAAATACAAAGAGAAGTACAAGCAGAGGAAGCCTGATTCTGACTTCCTCACTGAGTTATGAGATAAACCAACCCAAAGACTACTGATCCAAATCCTTTCTCAGACTTGAGTGTGTTAGAGTTCCCTAAGGGCCTCAATAGGACCACGGGCAGTGCTCACACCCAAGTTTCATACCAGAATAGGGACAAGTGCAGTGTGGAAATGCCAGCCCTCATATGTCCAAGTTTAGAGGGAGCTCATGGGTCTTAAGGCAAGGCTCACAAGAGGAGGGCAGAACTTAAGTCTAAGAGAGAGTGGAAGTGCAGAAACAGAGTTCTAGATAAAGGAGAGGGGTAAAGGGAAACAGTTATAGATTTTAACAACTTCATAAAATAGGGGTTCAGGGGTTGGGAATTGCAAAGAACCTATGTACTTAGGCAAGGGTCAGCTTTGGGCATGCACGACAATAGAAGATGCTGGCATGCCTATAAGCCTACCAGAACACATAACACTAAGGAAAAACATAAAGGTTATGATCCCAGGGGGATCAAGCTTGAGTTATAGACAACAATGTTCAATACTACCATGACTCAAACAAACCATAAGTATCACACATCTTGGGGTAGGGGTTTAGGATTCGTAATATATAGATTCAGAATAGGAAGAAAGAAATTACAGCATGCTAAAATAAAGTAGTGAATTAGATACAAGCAGTAGGCAGACAAGAATGCAAGAACATTAAGTAACCATGTTGTTGTTGAGGCTGAAAACTTAAATAGGACATACCAGTTCAAAGAAGCAAAACGTAGTAAAGAAAGGTGGCAGGATTTTTGAAATATAGCTTTGGCTTTCAGCCAGCTAAATAGGCCACAGTAGAAGTAGTAAAGCAAGAGAGAATGTTTTTGATTGTAAGTGAGTTCAGAACTAAGAGTGTTCGTGTGTTTGTGTTAATGAGAGAGTATATATATATAGTAGTTTGAAACCATGTAAAATAAGGCAAGAATTACAATTGTATAGTAATTATGGAACTCAGAATCAATTAAAGAAAAAATCAGTACAAGCGCTCCCTTAATTTGAGGGAATCAGTTCAAACGGTAAGAACAAGTAGCAAATAAGGAAAGAAATCAATGCAAGTATTCCTTCAATTAGGGAGCAATCAACCAACGGTAATGGACAGAAAATATTTAAGGAAATAAATCAGGTAGAGCATCATGTACAGAATAGACAATTAAGGGTAAGTACATAAGGGTTCAATTAGGGAAACAACAAAGGAAGAATTAGTAAAAAATACTCGATTAACCAAATAAGGTAAGAAACACAATAAATTTGCAGAATATAGAGACAATCAGCACATAGTAAATCAAGGAGTCAAGGATTCGAAATTACTGATTTAAGGATAATCACATGGATTCCTAAAAATAAGCAAATAACCCAAGTTAAAATAGGAGAATCGAAAGTTTAAAGGGAAGATTTCAAATCAAGCCAAGAAACAGGGAACTCAGAGTCAGTCAAAGAGAGAGTCATGAGTTCTGTTTTAGCATATAAATAGAGTGAGATATGAGTAACCAGACATAGCAAGCAAAGAGGCAAGTCTTGACTAGTCAAGACAAACACAAGCATGTAATTTAGGCATACGAAACTCAGTAGAAACACATTCGAAGTGAGATAGTCACAGAAACTCAAACGAGAGTAGGCCAGTCACAAAGTTAAACGAAGAACCCTAGAAGAATTAGGGCTTTCAACATAGGCGAGTTAAAGAGAGGATAAAAACCCAGAATCAGAAGAATCACACAAAAGGCACAAGAGATTTCGAAAAGAACTTCTGCACTTAAACGAATAGTCTCAGACCCAAAACCATAAGATTTTCCACAATGGGAGGGTTTTAAAAAGAGGATAAATAGACAGATCAGACAAAACTCAGGCAAACAACATTCACTTAGGAAACAGTTAAAGAAATTAGGGGTTTTAACATGCAAACCCAAGCAGTAGGATAATACAAACAAACATAGCAAAACATATCAAAGAAAGTTTCGAAATAACTTAATAGAATCTTAATCAGAAAGATAAGAAGTTTTGAAGGTAGAGTTTTAAAAGAAACTTTGAGAAAAACGTTTAGAAGTTTAGAGCAAACACAGATCTAAAAGAAATCGGAAGAACCTTAAAGGTTAGGGTTTCAGAAGAACCCCAAATGGTGAGAAAGATTTTGAAAATCATTGATCTAAGCAGGAGAGTCAAGAGTCAGACTCGAATAGCCATGGCTGGCCAGAGAAAAGTCGGAGATGACCGGAAAATAGCCAAAAAATGAAATCAACCAAGGTCTGAACCAAACTTCTTCAAGATCTGGCCTTGAAACCATAATAATCGAACACATAGAAGCCAAAGGAGGTAGATACATGCCTCCAATGACCTTGGAAGCCATGGATTTGAGAGGTTTTAGGGTGGTAGTTGAGGGTGGCGGCTAGGGTTTGAGAGACGATTGAGAGAGAAGGGGGATTTAGAGGTGACCGTAGGTAAGAAATGGTTAGGTTTTGGGGGTAGTTGGGAATTAATTTAGGAAAGGGTTAATGTGAGCCGTTGATCTAAGCGATCAACGGTTGGGATTAAATGGGAATCCTGGCAAGTTGTTTAAAAGGGTCATGGGTCGTTTTGAATGGGAATTGGGTCGGGGTAAAATTGGGTTTAAATCGAATTCAATTGGGGTCCGAATTGGGGCTATAATCGAATGAAATTGGGCTAACATTTAAATAGCCACTTTTCCCTATTTGATTTATAAAAAATAGTAAAATAATTTCTGGAAATAAATTAAAGGTAGTAAAATGACTAATAGTACATAATTATCAAATTAAAAACACTGGACTTATTTTTTATAGATATAAACGTAATTAAATCCAAAAGAGGCTAATATTGCAATTATATGCAATTTAGCTTTAAAAATACTAAATAAATTTGTAAAAATATGCAAAAAAAATATCTTAGCTGTATTTTAGAATAAATATGAGAATCCAATAAATGAATTACCAAAATGATAAGTTTGGGAATTGTTATTGGGCTTTTATGAATAAAATAGGGGAATAAATTGGTTTAAAATCTTTAAAAATTAAGGAAAAAATGATTAAACATTTGGACACACTTATATATGTATACATATGCTATTTTAAAATTATTTTTGCATATTAAAAATATACAGAAAAAAATTGGGTATCAACAGTATGTGAGTGGAGATTTTGGGCCTTGAGCCACCATTACTGCCCTGACGTCTTTCTTCTTTGATATGACGCCTGATTGTAGTGCTTTGTTTGTGGCCTGTAGTGCTTCAAAGTTTGTTACCATCCCGCTCTTGATTCCTTCTTCGATCCTTTCCCCAAGTTTGATGATGTTAGAGAACTTATGGTTTTCAATAACCATCAACCTTTCATAATATTGCGGATCTTGTGCTCTGACAATGAACTTGTTCATTGGTTCCTCGTCCAATGCTGGCCTAACCTTGGCTGCTTCCGACCTCCATCGAGTAGCATACTCGCAGAAAGTCTCGGTGGGCTTCTTCTTGAGGTTTTGAATGTAGAAAACATCTGGTGTATTTTCTGTATTGAACTTGAATCGGTCCATAAAATAAGATGCCATACTAACCCAGTTGGACCATTTCTTAGGATCCTAGCTAATGTACTAGGACAAAGCATCTCCCGTAAGACTCCTCATAAAAAGTTTCATCCAGATTTTTTCATCCTTTTTGACCCCGACAAGTTGTCACAACAGGTTCTTAGATGGACCCTAGGATCACCTGTACCGTCAAACATCTCGAACTTGGGAGGTTTGTAACCCTCTGGCAGTTCTACATCCGGCTGTATGCATAAGTCTTCATAATTCAAACCCTCTATCCATTTGCCTCCTTCGACACCCTGAACTCGACTTGTCAATTTCTTGAGTTCCTCAGCCATGTTCTTAATGAAAAGGTCCTTCTTAGTGGATTCTGGTGTATAGGAGGTTGGTTGAGTAGAGTGAGGTACGATTTCCACATATACAGGGTTATTTTGATGAGTTCCAGGAATCTAGATGTGGTGGTCATTGATTGAATTTTTAGGGTCATGAATGAGTTGTGGTGTGTTCTGGGGAGTGTGATAAGTAGCGGTTGGTGGGTACTGGATTGGTTGATGGTGGTGTTGTGGCGGAGTTGGTATCAGTAAGGGATTGAGATTTTGAGGTGGAGTTGCATGTTGATACGGTGCAGAAAGGTTTTGTGGATGTTGGTTTAGTGTATTTTGGGGAGGTGCTGGGTTTTTGGCATTTTGTTGGTTGATATCGGGGACATTCAAGGTGAGGGATAAGTTTGCCAAGTTGTGGACCTACTCAAGCTCTCCTTGCAGCTCTAGTATCTTTTGTTCTAACCTCAAAACTAAATCATTTGGCGCCGGAGTACTCCGTCCGTCTGAAGTTTCTGCATTTTCCGTATTTTCCTTTCGAATACCACTTAAGTCATCCATTTTAGCTTTCCTTTTGCTCTTTGTATTACTTGGAGGAGGAGGAGGGCCTCTA
The DNA here is from genome assembly GCF_000393655.2 of Nicotiana sylvestris. Taxonomy (NCBI): domain Eukaryota; kingdom Viridiplantae; phylum Streptophyta; class Magnoliopsida; order Solanales; family Solanaceae; genus Nicotiana; species Nicotiana sylvestris. The sequence goes on from NC_091059.1 coordinate 206,951,978, forward strand.
GATCTGGTGTGATACGTTGATGATGCCAGTATGTGCGAACCAACCTTAGCGGATGGAAATAAAGAATAAAGAAAAACAAAAGGTAAACAAGTCAGTAAGGGTTCTGAAATATTTGCAGTATATAAACACATATTGCGGAAATGTAAATTTGCGTCCTAATTTGGGAGCCTCATTGTGCCTGATGTAGGCCTAGTGACAAATAAATTTGGAGAAATTCAGTGCCAATAATTGCCTCATTTCATTAATGTAAAAATAAACGACCCAAAACGACACTAAATAAGATAATATTGCTAATGACACTTGGTTGTATTACATTTAAAAGAAAAGCAAGTAAACCTAATCTACTTGGTCCCAGAAGGACCCTCTCCAGACCGGATGCTGTTGTCGATCAACTCTCCCAGCCTGCGCAGGTTCAACAGTAAGAATGCCCTCATTCGTTTCCCTCAGCATTCTGGCAATCATCTCTTTCTCATTTTCCCTTCCAGTTCCATTAGACTGTACGCCAGATATTCCAACCTTATGCTGGATTTAACAACTCTTTCTTTCCACTTGTTGATCATTTCCATATCGGCCTTCTGCTGCTCCATATGTTCATCTTCAGACTCTCAAACTCTTTTGCGCAGCTTGTTGTACTTCACTTCTGCTTCGGCAAACTCATCTATGACCCTATTTCCTGGACCGACCCTTGGATCAAAGACTCCTGACAGATTATCATCCAACCATAAGGGGTAAAAGAAGAAGTGGCTAGCATGGTATCGGTCCGGCTCGATGGTATCCTTCTCCACAATAATCTTCAAAGTCCACATATGTTGTGTTTCATTCTTATACAGGATGGCGTTACCCTGGAAATCAGCTATGAAGTGACTCATTTTAGCAATCTATGGTATGACTTGTCTCCTTCCTGCCTGTCTCATAACCCTGAGGGGAGCATAAGGGTATATCCCCCTTAACCCAATTACCACCAAATGTGGGACGTCTCTGGATCCAATGATGAACTCGTCGGTGGGGAACCACTCGAACATCCACTGAACCTGGTCCTCAGTCAACTTGTTAAAGAACTGCACCCATCCTATAGCATCCTTAGGTTGAGCAAACATATCCGGAATGTAAGTCATTCTCTTAGGGTGATGGAAGGCTATGTGGTCGTTCCATGGCCTTCGTGGAAACTCTTGGTGGTATTGGTCCCTTTGGAGATGTTCTAACAACCAGACTTATAATAGCAAATTTCAACCCTCAAAAAATCTGGACCCCTTTTGACAGCGTTCCAAGTCCCGATACATATCCGCAATGATCATAGGGACAATAGTATATGTGTGTCCCTCGATCCCATCCATCAGAGTTTTGGCCACCATGGCCAGCCTAGTATGGATTCAATCCCCTTGGATTGGGAATACCAGCATGCCCAAGAAGTGCACAATGAACACGAAGACCCTACGATGAACCCAACCCAAGGAGGTGATTTAGAATTCATCATCAAAAATACGGTAAGAACTGCTGTGATCATATCTTTCATAAAGGAAGGCAAAAGGTATGTAGGAGTTTTTCAGGCACTCCAAATCATCATTTTTCTTCAGCCCCATCATCTTAAGGAATCCTCTGGTGGTGCGATTTTCAGGTGCTAACAGACTAGGGCTATACCAAGGCAACCCAGCAAATCCTCCTATTTCTTGTAGGAGGAGAGTCATTTCTATATCCCCAAAATGGAACACAACCCTTTCCTTATCCCAAAACAAAGTGGCGGCCTCAATCAACATTTTATTCGGTTGAAGATTCAATAGTGACGGCAAATTCCCTAAGACTCTTTTCACATGATTTTGGTCACTTGAGGGAAGGTCCCTCCACCAATCTAGAAAAAGTGGAGGTATACTACCGACCATACCAAATCTGGGACTTCGTGCCTCATTTTCTGCAAAACAAGAGATAGTTAGGCCCTTTCCCCCTCTAGGTTAGTCTATTTATACATTAATGATTAGTATATTGGCACTTATTTCTCCAAATTAATGCACACAATCATGATTACGTCTATCGAGATTGTGGAAAATCCGATGGACGTTTGGATGAGGCTTGCCTTAAAAGGTTATTATGCGGACACATATTAACCCGACTAGGTTTGACCATGATGCATGCACAATTAATCAGAGTAAGGCTGCTATATAAGTCTAGACTAGGACTCTCAAGCGAACAACTTGAGAGGGAAAAGCACGAAATCATCGAACACACTGTTAATCGACTAGTTTTATCGCAAATACGCCTTTCCGAATTTAAAGGGTGATATATAGGAAGTGTACAAACACTCATCAAGCATTGCTATGTGATTGATTACGCACGAGTGGAATATGATGTTGAGCATGATTTATGCAACAATAAACAACATGTTGTCAAGTATTTGCACGTAAAAAATGATAAATGCAGTATTTAAATAATTGAAAGACAGTTACGAAAAAAGAAAACAAAGAGACAAGTCAGTTTAACAAAATAAACAAAATCATAAATAATCAGTTAAATCCAAATAAAGGGGAGAGGTTACACGGGATAAAACATGATTAAGACTAATTTACAAAATAAGTTCGTTATGGTAAGAGCCTAAAAAATATCCTCAGTGGAGTCGCCATGCTATCGCGCCCCCTTTTTTCCTTTTTTTGCGGGGAAGTTCGTGTTTCAACATTCATGGGGGAGCAACTCGTTTCCTTTTGGTAATTGGGTATTTGAAGAGTCGCCACCTAATGGATTAAGGTGCGTTAGGGCACCTAGAACAATAAAATCATGTAACCAGTTTTGCATTACCAGAGATTAGGGTAAGGGCTCAAAATAACCTTGAGAGGAAGGTGTTAAGCACCCCTTATGGTCCACAACAGTGGATCCCGGCCGAACTTAAACTATGCGAATTAGTCAAGTAAGCAGTCTTAGCACATATTTACAAATAAAGATAGTTTTCACAGTCTAAATACATATATGATCAAAGAAGCTGAGATGGTCCAATGCACATATATGAAAGAAGTTTAGATAATTTAAACACATATAGGAATTGGGAAAGGGAAGTCCTAAGTTGATTAGCCTACAGGATCAATCTGTGCAATGCCCGGTAATCCTCCTCAACTAGAGGGGCTACACGTGCCATTAGCGCGCAGGTCATCATATCCTTTTACTACCCATTACCCTCTCCTTAATGGTTATATAAGCGAATTTGATTAACGACCTCTAAGCATGTTGTTACCCGTCCCTTCCTTGTGGCCCCGAAGGAATTTAGGACCTCTAGACTTAGGCAGTTCTACACAATCTTAAGGTGTTTAAAGGAGAAAAGTCTAGGCGACAACAAATAACACATAGGACCGTCAATTAAGGAAGCAGGTAAAAGGCTCATATTTACCTCCACATATACATAGGCAAATAAATAGCACGTCTCAAACAGCTGATTTTGAAGAAGTTCAGAAAGCCTAGGAACATGATATCTAGATGAATGTTACAGACACATGATATGCAGTGTTTGTTTTAAGGGAAGTGGCAGAATCTTAACCAGTATGCTTACTGGTTTTCAAAATCTGTTAGACTTGAGCAGTTTATAAACAATTAGAACGCAGTTTTCAGTTTTATACAAGGACATTAATCACCTAAGGCTTGCTTAGGCGTGGAACTATATGCATTCACAGTTACCTGAGTTGTTTAAATAATTTGGAATTATTCAACCTATAGGCATGCTGATCTAGGTGATACAAAATATAACAGATGATTTATACCAGTTTACATCAGAATATGACACCTATGTGTGTGGCCGTTTTTAAACCTTTTCATGAACAGTTATTTGTTTAGTCGAATAGATAGGATCCAAAACAGAGTCCTAAGAACAGGATATCTAATGCACGCAGAGATGACTGTTTTTATTAGGCAGGATTATTTAGCAGTATGATTTTTGAATGACAGTTCTGAAGCATAACCAACAATTGAGTAGTGATCTATAACATGCAATATGCTGAAGCCGTAAATGTGAATACCCTAAAAATAGGATATCTAGTGTACAAGTTTAGCATGGTTTGAATGCAAATAGACACAGCAATCCTAGAACATGATTTCTAATGCAAATTTGTATAATATAAAGCCTAGAAACATGATTTCTACCCAGCTTTACCCACAGGATCATATAGCTACCCTCGCTTTTCACTAGTTACCCCAATATCTGTTTACAAATGATTATTACAGACCAGAATTGAATAAATTATATAAATGTAATATAGATTAAATTATAGAGAGCCTGATGCAGGCCCAAAGCAAACCTGGGAGTACTGGGCCTTCAGTAGTCTCAAAAGGATTTCATTGCCAAATTTGTGTCTAGGTGTGTCAGAGTTCCCTAAGGACCTCAAGGATCCCGGGCAGTGCTCACACCCAGACTTTTCACAATAGGGACTAAATATGTGCAGTGTGGAATGTCCAGCCTTAGTGTACTAGAGTTCAAAGGATTCTCAAGAGGATCCTAAGGTAGTACACACACTGGAGGGGCAGAACCTATTGACTTAGGGGTAAGGTGAGAGTGCTTGACATAGTTTTGAAAGTTTTTTTGGAAAAAATAGTATAGGTATGACTCAAGGAGTGAAAAGGTTTTCTGAAATATGAACCAGATTGGTGGTAAAATAGTTTGAGAAAAGTATTAAAACACTTTCGAAATCAGAACACAAATCACAGAACAACCAGATTCAAAACACTTGGCAAACAGATTCTATACAGGGATAAAGGGGTTGGGGACACATAGAATACACATCAGCGTATAGGGAAACACATAAACAACAAAATGCACAGAATTCTCAAGAGTTTTATAGAATTAATAGGTTGGTCATGACAGTGGGTAGTTGAGATACATAGCAGGGGTATAGCAAAATCATGTTGAAAGCATGGGTATTGGACAGAATCATGCACATAATTAGGATCAATCGAAGCCCCAAGAAATTAAGTATAATCGCATAAGTAAAGAAGAGCAGGAAAGACTTTAAACAGACATGCTAGACAAACATCACATAAGCATTCATAATTTAGACATGCTGACTACATATTGAACAAACAAGATTTAGACATGCTAGATAAATCAGTAAACAAGTAGTTATAGTTTAGACATGCTAGTTACATATTGAGCAAGACAGTACTTTAAACATGCTAAACAAAGAAGTAAACAGGAAAAACATATTGGATTCATGGCTAATGGAATAATGCAGTAATGAAACACATAGAGCTTGAGGTTTCAAAACTTAATCAGAGACATACCAGTTAGGGAAAGAGAACACAGAGTGTGAAGCAGGTGCAGTGCAATATCTAGCCTTGGCTTACGGTCGGCTAGATCAGTGAATATCCCAAGTAGCAGAGAAGACAAGAGAGTTTTAGAGTGTAAGTGTGTTTATGAACTAATGTCCGTGTCCCAAAGGTGAGAATAGAGGAGAGTATATATAGCAGTTTAGGAGCAGAGCAGAATAAGGTAAAAGAAATCAACACTCAGCAATTAAGGAAATCACAGGATCAATTACACACAAAATCAGCATAGTCTTCCCTTAATTGAGGATAACTACTCAACGGTTAAAGGATTGGAGTCATTTAAGGAAAGAAATCAAATCAGACCTAAGTAAAGAGGTAAACAAACATGAGTCTAATTAAGGAAATAATCGTGAATAATCAATAACATTACAGGCTATTAAATTAAATAAGGTAAGAAGAATAATGAAAATCGTAAACAATGGAATAAATCGAGAATCAACACATAAGTTTTAACCGAGCAAATCAGTAAATCAAAATTCAAAATAGTACTGATTTAGGGGGGGATATCGGTTTCCACAAATAAACAAATAGGCTAAATAAAATTTCATAAACACACAAAAATTAGCCGAGAGATCGACTCAAAAACCCTAGTAGAGATGAACTAGGGTCAAAAGTCACAAGATACTGAATTAGACTAAGGAGAAATCATGAAAGTCAAAGCACAGAACGTAACAATGCAACGAGTAACATAGAAAAACCCAGAAACGAAGCAAAAGTATAAGAAAATTGGGGCTTTAGCATAAATCGACTAGGGTCCAAACAATCTTAGCGGAAATCAATCAATAACACTTAAGAACAGACGATTAACATTCGAAAATCAGAAAATCTTTAGAGAACATGACTTAGAGTAAACCTAGTTTTAGGAAAAACGAAAAATCAGTTGAAAAACCAAGAATCTTTCAAGGAAACATGTGAAATACATTCAATCGGTCTCAGATCTGAGAAAATCAAATGTAAAAATTAGGGTTTTTATAAGTATAACAGAGATGAGGCCATAGACTTAGGAAACCATGGATTTAAGATGAAAATGAGAAAGATCTTACTCAAGGTTGAGCCAAATGGCCTGAAATAAGCCAGAAAACCCAAAGATGTAAAGCAGACTTGCCCTGGTCCCTTGAGAATCTCCTCAAGGATCTAGGAGATGGAGATACCATAGCATATAGGAGGCCATTAGAGACCTGAGGTGGTGAAGAACCACCATAGAACGGTAGTAGGCTAGTGACGGGGGGGGGGGGGGGAAATTAGGGTTTCTGTTAGAGAGCGTTTGAGAGACGAAGAGAGGAGTGACGGCGGGGAAAAAGGGGAAATGGTTAGGGTTTGGGGGTCTTTTGGTTTAATTAAGGTAGGCGAGTCCTGGACTGTTGATCAAAAATGATCAACGGCAAGGATTGACCAAGGGGTTTGGGTCGGGCAGGTAGGGAATTGGGCCTAAGAGTTTGGGCTAATTTTATAAGGGGTATTGGGCTGGTTATTTTTAGGCTAAAATTGAAATAAAAGAGATTGTTTATTAAATACACAGAGTAATTGAATTAAATTAATTTGTAAAATAATTAACTAATTAAAAAATTATTTTTATGCATGGAAATATTTTATAAATAATTATTTAGTATTTTAAAATACAATGGACTAATTTCTGGTAAAAAATCATGCAAAATGTATGCATGGTCTATAATTGCAAAGTTATTGCAATTATAGCCAAAAGATACCAATTTGGCTATTTATGAAATAATTTGGACTTAATAGGACCATAAATAATAGTATTAAATCAAGAAATATTTTGAAATCATTTGTAATGCAATTTTGTATTTATTTATTAAAAGTAAAATACTATGCAAAATTAATTTAAAAAATTTAAAATTGTGGAAAAACAAAATACCAATTGATGCTAATGCATGATTTTGAAGGCATATATGCATTTTAAAACTATTTTGAAAAAAATTGGGTATCAACAACAGAGAGCTGGGGGAGGGGTGAAATACTCATCGCGAGCGCGTCACTTGGATCACGAACGCAGAGGTTGGGGGAGAATGCCTTCGCGAACGCCGTGGGTATCTCGCGAACGCGAAGGATTTTGACCGCTGCGTCTCGTGAACATGATAGGCTTCTCGCGAACGCGAAGAAGGCCTGTCCAACAATTTAAAAACAGAGGCAGAACGGGATTAAACCCAAAATTTCATATCTCCTTCCCTATAATCAAACCTTGGGCAATTTTTGAAGGGGGATTTCATCACCAAACCATAGGTATGTGTTCTTAGATTCATTTCTTTCATTTTTCATCAACACCCATTATATTTCTAGGCCTAAATCTTGTTCTTTAAGGGTAAAAATTAGGGATTTTAAGAGAATTGAGGATTTTGCAAATTTGGGGATTTATACCTCGATTTGGGGTTGAATTCCGAAACTAATTGCATATTTGGGTTCATGGGTGAATGGGTATTCGGATTTTGGTCCTAACCTTGAGTTTTGACCAAGCAGACCCGGGGTAGATTTTTGGGTTTTTGGGGAAAATGTTGGGAAAACTATAATTAAGCATTTGGTATGAGTTCTTTATCATTTATTGATGTTAATAAGTTAATATTGGCTAGATACAATTGAATTGGAAGTGGAATTAAAAGGGAAAGTGATAGTTGAGGCTTGATTCGTGGTCGTGGAATCGAGGTAAGTGTTTGGTCTAATCTTAGCTTGAGGGAATATGTGTTGTGCCTTATTTGCTATGTGCTAGTGTAGTGTACGACGTATAGGTGTGGTAATGAGTATCTATACGTTAGTGTCAAGAATGTCTGTGAGTCTTAAATTGTAATCGTTGTGAATCTTGATAAACACTATAAATGCCTAAATTGTTGATTTTCCATGTTGAGTAAGACTTATGATCATTTTTCGTAGTATTTGTCTATCGTTGAGCACTGACTCTAGTTGAGGTTCATTTGTAAAGTTAATTGTTGGAACAAGATTGGTTATAGCTGATTCCCTTGCCGAGTGGTATTTAATTCTTATTGTTGATTCCCTTGTCGGGATGTATTTATTCATATTGTTGATTCCCTTGCTGTGATGCTGATTGTTACCATTGTTTGGATAAGGAAAGAGTGATAAAGCACGAAGGGTGATGTCGTGCACATTCATACTTATGCATATGGCGAGGAAAGAGTGATAAAGAACGAAAGGTGATGTCGTACATATTTAATTAATATTGATGCATATCGTGTGGAAGGGAGATAAAGCACGAAGGGTGATACCGTGCACATTTCTAATATTTATATGGTGAGGAAAAGGGATAAAGCACAAAGGGCGATGCCGTGCACATTTTCATTATTGATTGCATGTTAAGGATTGAGAGTAAAAGCATGAAGGGTGATGCCGTGTATTTATTGCCAGTTTGTTATGATTTCTTGTTGTTATCGGTTCAAGTGCCTTCATTGTTTCATTCCGTTAAATCTGTGATTCTTTATGTTGGTACCCCCATAGTATGTTACCCCTCCCCGTTACTTTTGATTTACTTCTATTACTGTTATTCTATTAGATATTGTTTAATTGCAGGTTATGTTATTTGTTGTGTTCTAGCCTCGTCACTACTTCGTCGAGGTTAAGCTCGACACTTACTCAGTACATGAGGTCGGTTGTACTGATACTACACTCCGCACTCTTTTGTGTAGATCCCAGTATTGGAGCATACAGACCATAGTTAGAGGTTGTTGCCTTCAGTCCAGCGGAGACCCCAGGTAGTCCTGCAGGCGTCCGCAGGCCTTGGCGTCCCCTTCTATCCTGTTTCTTTCTGTTCTTTTCTATTTCAAAGACAAACATGTATTTTCTTTGTTCAGACCCTATTTGTAGTATTCGTAGATAGTCCGTGAGATTGTGACACCAATTTTGGGTGGAGTATTGTTATGGATTTTGTATTGGTATTAGCTAAACTATTAAATTATGTTCTTCTGCATTTCTAGTTCTGCTGTATGCTTGCATTAATTTGGTAAATTATTAAAGATAAAGGTAAAAAGGTAGAATAATCAATAATGTTGGCTTGCCTAGCGGGTTCAATGTTAGGCGCCATCATGGTACTGACGGTGGGTAATTCGGGTCATGACAAGTTGGTATCAGAGCCCTAGGTTGCTTAGGTCACACAATTCAAGGACAAGCTTAGTAGAGTTTGAGGGATCGGTACGGAGACGTCTGTGCTTATCCCCCATAGGCTAAAGTTTAGGAATGACTCCACATCTATTCTTCTCTATCGTGCGATTTGGTTTCTCACTACTAATTGAACTTCTACTTTAGTATTTCACAGATGGCAAGAACACATGCTTCTCTATCCACTGATCAGCAAGCCGAGCCCCCAGCAGTAGCTCCCATGAGAGGCAGAGGATGAGGCCGTGCTAGAGGCTGAGGCAGGGGCAGGGGCAGAGCTCAGCCCAGAGCAGCAACAACCGCAACAATGGTGGAGCCTTAGTTAAAGTTTGATGATAAGGTTCCGGCCAGACAGTTCCAGCGGGCCCAGCTCAGGTCCTAGAGGAGTTCATCGCTACCTCGGTACTTCAGGATGCTCTGGTCTGTCTAGTGGGCCTTATAGAGAGTGTCACCCATGTAGACTTACTTTCTGTAGCACCAGCCGTCTCTCAGGCTGGGGGAGGAGCACAGACTCCCGCTACCCGCACTCCGGAGTAGATGGCTCCCTAGTTTTAGACTCTAGCAACTCAGCCAGTTGGAGCAGTTCAGCTGGGTGTAGTAGCTCAGATCGGTGATGGAGCAGTTATGTCTACCAATGCTTTGTGGACGTTGGACAGGTTCACCAAGCTCTTCACTACTACCTATGATGGTATATATTCAGAGTCCCCAGGATTATTTAGACACTTATCATAAGGTTCTTCAGAACATGGGGATAGTAGAGACCAATGGGGTCGAGTTTTCTGCTTTCTGTCTGTCAGGTTCCACCAAGAAATGGTGGAGAGATCATTGTTTGGCCACACCAGCTAGATCACCAGCTCTCGCTTAGGACCAGTTCTCACAGCTATTTCTCGAGAAGTTCCTTCCCATCACTCAGAAAGAGGAGTATCGTAGGCGGTTCGAGCATCTTCAGCAGGGTTCTATGATTGTCTCCTAGTACGAGATGATGTTTATTGATTTGGCTTATCATGCTCTTCTGATACTCCCCACCGAGAGAGAGAGAGGGTGAGGAGGTTCACTGAGGGACTCGCTCAGCCTATTAGACTGCAGATGGCTAAGGAGACAAGTAGTGAGATTTCTTTCCAGGATGCGGCCAATGTGATCAGACGGGTTGAGATGGTTCTAGCTCAGGGGAGCGGTCAGGGGTCTGATAAGAGGCCTCATCATTCTAGAAGATTCAGTGGTGCCTCGTTGGGAGGTAAGGATTTTTTTGGTAGAGGCCATCCTCCTAGGCCGTTTCAGTCAGCACTTTAGGCTTCTTACAGTGCTCCGGGTGGACGTGGTTCTCATATGCAGTATTCTGATTAATTTCCCTATAGTGCACCACCAGCTCCTATCAATGCACCTCCGCTCTAGAGTTTTCAGGGTGGTTATCCAGGCCGTCAATTTTAGGGTCAGCAGTCTCAGCAGCCGAAGTCTTGCTATACTTGTGGCGATATGAGACACATTGCTAGATTTTACCCTCGAGCAGTTCTCAGCACCGGGGTTCTTGTGCTATGGTTCCAGCACTGGGTGTTCTACTACCCACTTAGCCAGCTAGAGGTAGGGGTAGAGGTGTTAGAGGTAGAGGTAAAGCCGCTAGAGGTAGAGGCCAGCCAGCAGGAGGTCATCTTAGGGATGTAGTTCAGAGTGGTGGGGCCCAACCCCGATGTTATGCTATTCCAGCCAGACCTGAGGCTGAGGTCTCCGATGCAATTATCATAGGTACGGTTTCAGTTTGCAGTAGAGATGCCTCAGTTCTATTTGATCCAGGGTCCACATATTCTTATGTATCATCTTATTCTGCCCCTTATCTGGTTATGCCTCGTGACCTTTTGAGTGCTCATGTATATGTGTCTACACTGGTGGGTGATTCTATTGTGGTAGATCATATTTATCATGCTTGCATGGTCGTTATTGGGGGTCTTAAGACCCGTGTAGATCTCCTACTTCTCGACATGGCGAATTTCGATGTCATTTTGGGGATGGATTGGTTATCCCTTTATCATACTATATTGGATTGTCATGCCAAGACCGTGACCTTAGCATTACGGGGTTGCCTCGTTTAGGGTGGAGAGGGACTTCTGGTTATTCTACCATCAAGGTTATCTCATATATAAAGACTCGGCATTTGGTTGATAAGGGATGTTAGGCCTATTTGGCGTATGTTCGTGATTCTAATGTTCAGGTTCCTTCTATGGATTCTATGCCCGTTGTTCGTGAGTTTCTAGAGGTATTTCCTTAAGACCTGCCGGGGATGACACCCGATAGGGATATTGACTTTTGTATTAATTTAGCTCTACCACTCAGCCCATTTCTATTCCGCCATATCGTATGGCCCTGCCAGAGTTGAAAGAATTAAAAGAACAGTTGTAGGAATTGTTGGATAAAGGATTTATTAGACCGAGTGTCTCGCCTTGGGGTGCGCAATTGTTGTTTGTTAAGAAAAAAAGATGGGTCGATGAGGATATGCATATATTATCGGAAGTTGAACAAAGTCATGATCAAGAACAAGTATCCATTACCGAGGATTGATGATTTGTTTGATCAGCTTCAGGGTGCCAAGGTATTTTCGAAGATTGATTTGAGATCTGGCTACCATCAGTTGAGGATTAGGGCATCCGATGTCCCTAAGAAAGCTTTCCACACTCGGTACGGGTATTATGAGTTCTTAGTGATTTCGTTCGGGTTGATCAATACCCCAGTAGCTTTCATGGATTTAATGAACCGAGTGTTCAAGCCTTATTTGGATTCCTTCGTGATTGTCTTCATTGATGATATTGTGATCTATTTAGCAGCCAGGAGGAGCACGAGCAACATCTTCGAGTCATTCTTCAGACTTTGAGGGATAGTCAGTTGTATGCAAAATTTTTGAAATGTGAGTTCTGGTTGAGTTTAGTTGCATTCTTGGGTCATGTTGTATCAGCAAAGGGTATTTAGGTGGATCCTAAGAAGATTGCGGCAGTTAAGGACTGGCCTAGACCCACATCAGCTATAGAGATCTAGAGTTTCTTGGGTTTGGCGGGCTATTACCGTCGGTTTGTAGATGGGTTTTCATTTATTATAGCCTCGATGACCAGGTTGACCCAGAAGGGTACCCAGTTTAGGTGGTCGGACGAGTGTGATGCAAGCTTTCAGAAGCTCAAGACTGCTTTGACTACGACGCCGGTGTTGGTTTTACCCACAGGTTCAGGGCCATATACGATATATTGTGATGCATCTCGTATTGGACTTGGAGCAGTGTTGATGCAGAATGGCAAGCTTATTGCGTATGCTTCGCGGCAGTTAAAAATCCATGAGAAGAATTATCCAGTTCACAATTTGGAGCTAGCAGCCATTGTTCACGCACTGAAGATTTGGAGGCATTATTTATACAGCATATCATGCGAGGTGTTCACAGATCACAAGAGTTTGCAATACTTGTTCAAGCAAAAGTAGCTAAATTTGAGGCATAGGAGGTGGTTGGAGCTATTGAAAGACTCATCTTGTATCATTCGGGAAAGGCCAATGTAGTGGTCGATGCTTTGAGTAGGAAGTCAACCAGTATGGGCAGCCTTGCATATATTCAGGTCGGTGAGAGGCCGCTTGATTTGGAAGTTTAGGCTTTTGCCAAACAGTTCGTGAGGTTGGATGTTTCTGAGCCCAGCCGTGTTTTAGCTTGCACAATCGCTCATTCTTCATTATTTGAGCGTATCCGAGATTGGTAGTATGATGATCCTCATTTTCTTGTCCTTAGAGACACAGTGCGGCACATAGGTGCCAAGTAGGTTACAGTCGGAGATGATGGAATATTGAGGATGCAGGGTCGTATTTGTGTGCCTAATGTAGATGGACTTCGTGAGTTGATTTTAGATGAGGCCCATAGTTCCCGATATTCTATTCATCCGGGCGCCGCTAAGATGTATCAGGACTTACAGCAACATTATTGGTGGAGGAGAATGAAGAAGGATATTGTTGTATATGTAGCTTGGTGTTTGAATTGTCAGCAGGTAAAGTACGAGCATCAAAGTCCTAGTGGTTTGTTTCAAAAGATTGAGATTCCTGAGTGGAAGTGGGAGCGTATCACTATGTATTTCGTTGTTGGACTTCCAAGGACTCAGAGGAAGTTCGATGCAGTATGGGTTATTATGGATAGGTTGACCAAGTCAGCGCATTTCATTCCTGTGCCAGTTTCCTATTTTCTGAGCGGTTGGTAGAGATTTATATCCGAGAGATCGTTCGTCTTCATGGTGTGCCCGTGTCTATCATTTCTGATCAGGGTACGCAGTTTACCTTGCATTTTTGGAGGGCAGTACAACGTGAGTTGGGTACACGGGTTGAGTTGATCACAACATTTCATCCTCAGACGGACGGATACTCCGAACGTACCATTCAGATTTTGGAGGATATGCGTCGAGCATGTATTATTGACTTTGGAGGTTCTTGGGATCAGTTATTGTCATTAGCAGAGTTTGCCTACAACAACAGTTACTAGTTGAGCATCCATATGTCTCCCTATGAGGCGTTATACGGTAGGCGGTATCGGTCGCCGGTTGGATGCTTTGAGCCGGGAGAGGCTCGGTTGTTGGGTACAGATTTAGTTCAAGATGCCTTGGATAAGGTTAAGATTATTTAGGATAGGCTTCGTACGGCTCAGTCCATGCAGAAGAGTTATGCCGACCGTAAGGTTTGTGATGTGGCATTCATGGTCGGAGAGCAAGTGTTGCTTCAGGTGTTGCCCGTGAAGGGCATGATGAGATTTGGGAAGAAGGGCAAGCTAAGCCCTAGGTTCGTCGGTCCTTTTGAGATCCTTAATAGAGTGGGAGGGGTGGCTTACAGACTTGCGTTGCCGCCGAGTTTATCAGCTGTGCACCTAGTGTTTCATGTGTCCATGCTTCGAAAGTATCACGGCGATCCATCCCACATGTTAGACTTCAGCACTGTCCAGTTGGACAAGGACTTGACCTATGAGGAGGAGTCAGTGGTTTTTCTAGGCCGGCAGGTTCGTCAGTTGATATCGAAGAGTTATCTTTCTGTTCGTGTTCCGTAGAGATGTCAGCCTATCGAGGCAGCTACCTGGGAGTTTGAGTCCAATATGCAGAGCCGATATCCCCATCTTTTCCCTGACTCAGGTACTTTTCTATGTCTGTTCGAGGACAAATGGTTGTTTTAAAAGTGGAGAATGTGATGACCTTTTGGGTCATCACTTGTTTTAAAAGTCAATTCTTTGTTCCGAGGCTTTAAAACCCTCATTTTGTCTCACCTCAATTTGAGTGCACAATCGGGGCGTATATCTGAAAAGCCCTTATGTGAAAATTTTGAGTAAATGCTAATTTTGCCTTTAAAATTGAATTTAAGTTGACTTCAGTCAACATTTTGGGTAAACTGACCCAGACCTGTGATAGAAAAATATGGGACTTGGGCGTATGCCCGAAATTGAATTTCGAGGTCCCAAGCCCGAGAAATGAATTTTTGAAAGAAATTGTTTAACTGAAATTATAAGAGTTTTTGGAAATTTAAAGATGTTTGAATTTGAGAGTATCAGACCAGTATTTTGGTTTCGGAGCCTGGTACAGGTTTAATATGGTATTTAAGTTGTGCCTGTAAAATTTGGTAAGAAATGGAAGTTATATGACGTGAATCGGACCCTCGGCTGTGAAAATGGAACTTTAAGAGTTCTTGAGATTTTTCTTTGATTTTGATGCTAAACTTGTAATTCTAGGTGTTATTTTGGTTATTTGATCGCACGAGTAAGTCCGTATGATATTTTTAGGTTGTCTGAAGGAAATTCCTTCTGCACAGGTTGCGAACGCGGAGCGTTGGGGGCGTTACCCTTCGTGAACACGACCTAGCTATCGCGAACACGAAGGCCATTATGGCAGGGACCTGGGAGAGGGGTGAAATACTCATCGCGAACACGTCACTTGGATCGCGAATGCGGAGGCTGGGGGGAGAATGCCTTCGCGAAAGCCATGGGTATCTCGCGAACGCGAAGGCTTTTGGCCGTTGTGTCTCGCGAACGCGACACGCTTCTCGCGAACGCGAAGAAGGCTTGTCCAGCGATTTAAAAATAGAGGCAGAACGGGATTAAACCCAAAATTTCATATCTCCTTCCCTATAATCAGACCTTGGGCGATTTTTGAAGGAGGATCATCACCAAACCATAGGTATGTGTTCTTAGACTCATTTCTTTCATTTTTCATCAACACCCATATTTCTAGGCCTAAATCTTATTCTTTAAGGGTAGAAATTAGTGATTTTAAGAGAATTGGGAATTTTACAAATTTGGTGATTGAGACCTCGATTTGGGGTCGGATTCCGAAACTAATTGCATATTTGGGCTCGTGGGTGAATGTGTATTCGGATTTTGGTCCGAACTTCGAGTTTTGACCAAGCGGGCCCGGGGTAGATATTTGGGTTTTTGGTAAAAATGTTGGAAAAGCTATAATTACGCATTGGGTATGAGTTCTTTAGCATTTATTGATGTTAATAAGTTAATATTGGCTAGCTGCAATTGAATTAGAAGTGGAACCAAAAGGGAAAGTGATTGTTGAGGCTTGATTCGTAGCCATGGAATCGAGGTAAGTATTTGGTCTAACCTTAGCTTGAGGGATTAAGTGTTATGCCTTATTTTCTATGTGCTAGTATCTATACGTTGGTATCAAGCATGCCCGTGAATCTTAAATTGTAATCATTGTGAATCTTGATAAGTGCTATAAATGCCTAAATTGTTGATTATCTATGTTGAGTAAGACTTATGATCATTTTTCGTAGTATTTGTCTATCGTTGAGCACTGGCTCCAGTTGAGGTTCATTTGTGAAGTTAATTGTTGGAACAAGATTGGTTATAGTTGATTCCCTTGCCGGGATGTATTTATTCTTATTGTTGATTCCCTTGTCGGGATGTATTTATTCATATTGTTAATACCTTGTCGGGATGCTGATTGTTACCATGTTTGGGTGAGGAAAGAGTGATAAAGTACAAAGGGTGATGGCGTGCACATTCATAATTATGCATATGGTGAGGAAAGAGTGATAAAGCACGAAGGGTGATGGCGTGCACATTTACATTGATATTGATGCATATGGTGAGGAAGAGAGATAAAGTACGAAGGGTGATGTCATGCACATTTTTAATATTTATATGGTGAGGAAGAGGGATAAAGCACGAAGGGTGATGTCATATACATTTTCATTATTGATTAAATGTTGAGGATTGAGAGTAAAAACATAAAGAGTGATGCCGTGCATTTATTACTAGTTTGTTATGATTTCTTGTTGTTATCGGTTCAAGTGCCTTAATTGTTTCATTCTGTTTTTTTCATTGATTCTTTATGTTGGTACCCCCATAGCATGTTACCCCTCCCCATTACTTTTGATTTGCTTTTATTACTGTTATTCTGTTAGATATTGTTTAACTGCAGGTTATGTTATTTATTGTGTCCTAGCCTCATCACTACTTTGCCGAGGTTAGGCTCGACACTTACTCAGTATATGGGGTTGGTTGTACCGATACTACACTCCGTACTCTTTTGTGCAGATCCCGGCACTGGAGCATATGAACCCGGGGTAGTCCTGCAAGCGTCTGCATGCCTTGGCTTCCCCTTCTATCCTGTTTCTTTCTGTTCTTTTCTATTTCAGAGACAGACATGTATTTTCTTCGTTCAGACCCTATTTGTAGTATTCGTAGATAGTCCATGAGATTGTGACACCAGTTCTGGGTGGAGTATTGCTATGGATTTCGTATTGGTATTAGCTAAACTGTTAAATTATGTTCTTCCGCATTTCTAATTCTGCTGTATGTTTGTATTAATTTGGTAAATTATTAAAGATAAAGGTAAAAAGGTAGAATAATCAATAACGTTGGCTTGCCTAGCAAGTTCAATAATAGGCGCCATCACAGTCCCGACAGTGGGTAATTCGGGTCGTGACAAATGTTTTAGAATAATGACATAGCTAAGTGTAATTAAAAAATAAAGAAAAATAATTAAGAAAGAAACAAAATATGAGAAATTATGTAGAAACACGTAAAATAAATGTTAGGGAATAAGAAATAAGAAAATATAAAATAAATAATGTAAAACAATATATGAAAAAATGAATTTTAAAAGTTTAAAAAAATAAATTAAAAGTAAAAAAGAATAAAAGTAAAAAAATAATTAAAAGAAAAGAATAGAGATTCAAAATAACATGGTATTTTCGCCATGTAATTACGAGCAATTCTCAGCTCCCCCTTGAGATCTGCAGAGTGTAATTACTCCCTCCCAATTACATCCAATTACATGCTGACCAAGTAATTATTTAGTTAGACAAATATGCCAAAACTGTATAATTACACCCAATATCATCTAAATCCAATTGCAGGATGGCTTTCCAAACAAGCCCTAGATTATCTCGGCTAAATAATTAATCAATGGGTACCATTATAAATATGAAAATTTAGACAACATAACATCATTATTTTTTGGAATTATATTCCAATAAAACAAATGCAATATCCATATCTGCCTTGATATGGTTCTTAATAATCCTTGTGTTCCATCTTATGTGAGATATTTCCTTTTTAGTCCATTAAAAGAAGAATGACAACATTTTAAATTTGAAATAATTTCTCATTTTATCTTGAATATCTTTAATGACAAGTTGTTATGGCCATTCAATTGTTGTGGCATATTTAAAATTATAAATTTGAAAAGTCTTTATAGCTATACAAATATTAAATGTTGCTACAAATATAAAAGGTTTTATAGCCACATAAACTTTATGACATATTTGATCACAAATTAATAAAATTTTCATTTTTTTTCTTGAACTTTTCTTCCCATTTAAAATTTCTAGCTGGTTTTCAGATGGATAAATATAGACAAACTTGTGGGGCAATCATCAAAATTGTCATCATAACGAATGAGCAGATACTTACACATTCTCTTTAATTTCTTTTTCTCCTTGTTGATTGATATGGTAAGAAGATAGAAGAAATGGGCTGTAGGTGAGAGGGAAAGATTCACATTGTTGTCAATTTTAATTGAATGCAAGATTGCAATTTGCAACAAAATAAGAGAAGGGAAAATTCTAAAAGCTACCCTCCAAAACACATGCATTTCCTTGTCCAACCTAAACTTGTGTTGAGTCCCACATCGTTGGTGATGTAATTATGTGGAGCAAGTTAAGGTGGGTCAAAAATAATTATGTCCGTTTAACTAAATATACAAAAAATATGCATAAAATATGTATATTTTATTGAAGCGGTTATATTGTGCCGTTTATTATTATGTGATTGTTTATATGATTTGGCAATTCTCGCTTGGGAGCTAATTTTTGGCTAATATCTATTTTCTGGGTGAAATTAAAAAATAACCAGATTTACAAGTAATAATTGAAAAATAGCCACAGTTTCAAAAGTAATCGAAATTTAGCCACTTTTCATATAAAGATAAATCTGAACAAAAACACTGTTCAAAATCCTGAAAATATTCCAGCATAATATACTGGAGTTCGAATTTTTTACAGGTGAACTTCCAGCATAATATATTGGAGTTCCAATATAATATACTGGAGTTCCAGTATAATAAACCGATCCAACATAATATGTTGGAAGTTCATATACATGTGCTCACTCTCTAGTATATTATGCTGGAACTTTGTGTGCTGGAGCTCCAGCATAATATGATGGAAGTTCATATACAAGTGCACTAATCTCCAGTATATTATGCTGAAACTTTTCGTATTGCACAAAATAGTGGCTATATTTCATTGACTTTATAAGTGCTTGCTATTTTTCAATTACCAATCCGAAAACTGACTAACCCGTGCTATTTTCACCTATTTTCTTTATCTATCTTTTCTTTTTTCTGCCAAAAATGTATTAGGGGTCAACAAGAGAAGCAAAATCAACGGGTAAATGGAACAGTATGACCATTGGTAAATACTCCTCCAACCATATCCGAGTCATTTACCTGTAACGTAAAGCGAGAGACATTTGATCCTTTCTTAGGTTTTCAAGTAATTCAACAAATGTCAAGAAAAAGTATTCGGTTTCACAAACTGGAAAGCTTAAGCGATAATGAAAGAGGAGGCAATTCTCTTAACGTGTCAAAACCCCTCAGCTTAATTTAGTACTAATTTTTATCCTATTGTGGGGCTACTTGATGTTGAAATGATATGTCAAGTGTCAAGTTCAAGCTTTGAAACAAACAAGAATAGAAAACTCTACAAAAAGAGGTATGGCCCATGATATATATAGCTTTAATTTGTGTGGGTCTTGGGGAAACTTTATCTCAAAATAGAATATGACTAATTAAAGATGGTTTTGTGTGTGTGTATATGTTTAGACTTGTTTAGATATGTAGATTCAAGAAGCACGACGTGATGGAATCTGATTCAATTTTTACATGTAAGTTACTGCTGGTTTTTGGCTATGGGTGGTGTTCCAACCAATAAATGGCGTGATGCGTGTTATATTCATTGGCAATTATATTTTTATATAATTGACATGCACGTTGTTAAATATATACAAGAATCTAAATAAATAGTATTTCTTAAATGTTTATTCACTAACTTTTATACATCACGTTACATAATATTTTTAAAAATGACAAACATAAAAAACTTAAAATCTTCGAAAAAACGTCACTCTAAACTCATACCAAGAATCAATGGAAAATTTATTAAAAAATCAACTCATCTTAATTTTGTGACCAATGCTCCTAAATTATGTAGTAGATATATTCAAAAACAGGAACTTTTGCCAATTATATCTAATAGGCCAGTCAAATTGATTTTCGAAAAACGAAAGTTGCCACGTAAATTTGAACGGAGAGTAGTTAATTTTATTGGGAGAAAAATATAAGTAGTTAGATGTAACATTCATGAGAGCTAAAGGATTTGGAGTGCAGTTAAGGGTGTACAATGCCATAAAAAAAAAAAACAATATCCAATATTCCGTTCAAGCTGTTTAGTCTTTTTATTTATATCGTACAGTCATTCATTATTATAATGTAAAAAACCAAAATAGGTGGAATTTGCGTCTACAGCAATATTCCATCCAATATTGCTATCCAAATCCACAGTGTTAGATGAAGGACAGTATCAATTATCAAAATGGGTCCGATCCCCGCACACAGCTTGTGCACATAATGCTGTTTCTGTGGAGGAGATATTTTAGTTTTTTTATCCCATTTGCCTTTTTTAGGCTAAACCATATGCCTGCGAATTTTTATTGATGTGACATTACTATTAATTTTAAATTGTTTGAAGTAATTATTGAACTCCGTTTTTGGGAGTTGTCGGTTTCAAATTCGAATAAAGAAAAAGAGCTGCGAATACAGTTGTTTTTTGTTATTGTTGTTGTTTAACTAAGTATTATTTTGAAATTTTTTCTAATTAATAATTTTGAAAAAGAATTTGGACCAAGGACTCCAAGATTCTGGGAATCAGCTACTTCCATTGGAGTTGATTAGGAACTTGCCCATGCATATTCTTCTCGAGCTATCATAAAATTTTGCCAGACTTATACTCTCTTTATTATTCGATCCCTCATTTAAATCAAAACCACGCTTTCATCATTTAATTTCACCTCACTTCTTATTCCCCAATTTGATCCTTTTCTTTCCCCCCTTAGAAATATATATGATTAATTACATGGATGCTAATTTCATTTAGACATCATCTTATTATATCACCAACAGCCGGTCATATTTGGTCACGTATAGCCTTACGGCGAATCTTCTCCAAAGGTCAAAAGTGTTTTTTCTTCTTCTCAGAATTATGTTTTTTTCTTCTTCTCAATTTAAGGTATTTTTGGCTTAAGCTATTTTGGGGGGAAAATGTGTTTTTGGGAAGAAGCATAAGTAATTTCTTAGAAGCAGAAAAAAATTAGCTTCTTCCAAAAAACAGAAGCAGAAGTAGTCTATACTTTTCTTCTTACCAAAAATACCCTTAACAAAATATAATATATACCAAAATAACCTTACTTATTTTAAACCTAATATTTAGGATATTAATGTATAAGTATTTCTTCTTATTTTTAGGATAGCTTTCTAATATATAGTAACTTTGGGGGTGAAGATTTTTATACTTGTTGAACGGTTTTAATATATTTAAATCATCTTAAAAGAATAAAGTGTTTTTTATTTTTATTTTCATATTTTACTTAAATAAAAAGATTTAATTATTATCTTTAATAATAAAATTTTTAAATTATTTATTTATTTATAATATTAACTATTAAGTAAATCTATTCATGTCTTTATTCGTAATTTGATACTTAAAAGTATTTTTTGAAAAATTCGGGCAGAGTGATTAGCTAAACACAAACTGCTTCTCTCTTAAAATACTTTTCAAAGTAACATAATTTTTTCAGATTGGCTCAAACAAGCTAATTTTCAGGCTTTGTCTAATCAAGATAATTTTTATTACCCACAAGACCAATTTAGGCTCACTGCTAATTATTCAGAACTCTAGTTCTTTCTTTGGCTATAATTAGAGTGGAATTTGATTGTTGTGATTCAAATTGTAACACGTCAACAACTGAACGATTTCCTGGGGAACAGTCGCCACTTGATTTTTTATTGGATTCGCTTTATTCTATTCTTTTTGTTTTAAGAAAAAATATTTTAAAAACTTTCCTCTAAGTTTAACTTCGCAATACTAATTTGCAATATTACATTCACCTCCCTTGTTTTAATTCTTTGGTTTTTTTATTCTTAAATTAACAAAAGGAAAAAAAATCACAATAATCCAACAAATTTGCTTATAATAATCAAAAAAATATTATTAAAGTAGGCTCAACAAAAATAAAAAGGCCAAAGATCACTTTTAGCCTATGGCCATAACTGTTTACTTCCAGTAGCCGTAAAAGTATATAAAATTTGTATATTTTATATATATAACATATAAATATATATACACACACAAATTATAACTTTTTGCTATTATTTTGTGAACGGTTATACAATATCATTTTTCCAAATAAAAACTAAACTGTGTTCTTATCTGGACCCAAAGCAATTCGTTGACTAAGAGAAACAGATGGAAAGTTATGGTCTTGCAACAACTCAAGGCCCATCAGGCGGAAATGGTGCATCGCTCGATTTGACATGGGCCGCAGGGCTGGATCATGCCTCTCTAATGAGGGAGAAATTCAAAAGGGATTTTTACCTATCTATACCATATATCAAACCTTATTACCAAAAATGTTCATAATTTGTTATTTACCCGTGTAGTCCACACTTTTACTACAAATTATATACCAATCCAAAAATAGATAGATTTTGCCATAAAAAACGCGCTAAAATGAAGGCACCAGATCTGCGTGTGATTATGTCAACATTAAATTCGAATTGCTGCGTAATTCTCTCCTTCCTCAACGGAAAGAGATCTCTCTTCTCTCACTCAACTACAATTCTCAAAAAACGCAAGTTACTGAAGCTCTAGTAATCAAACGGAAAGGAGATTTATGTTCTTCATCTTCATCTTCATCTGTTCTTCCATATATTTTCCACCATTGATAGCCATTAAAAAGCTTGAAAGCTTTGAATTCAAATTTGGGTTTTCAAAAATCATTATTTGTTTGGATTGGGTGTTGTTGTAAATAATTCGGAATATGTTTAGGAGTTTATATCTCAATTTTGAGGGGTTTTGGTGAAGATTAGACTTGGTTTTGACTGAATTTTAGATTGAAACTCGAAGAAGAAGAAGAAGAAGAAGAAGAAGAAGAAGAAGAAGAAGAAGAAGAAGAAGAAGAAGAAGAAGAAGACGTATTTCCAGAAATTGTAGATAAATTGTAGTTAAATTGTAGAATTGTAGATATATTGTAGATAAATTGTAGATAAATTGTAGATGAATTGTAGATTGGGAAGACTAAAACTTCTACAAATCTTCTACAATTATGTCGAAAATGCCAATTATGCTACAATTGAAATGAGAATTTGGATATTAAAATTCAATGTATCTATTTTGTAGATATCTTGTAGATAAATTGTAGATTATTTGTATTCTGATTGTAGATGCATTATTTTCTGTTTTCACAAATCCAAAACGACTAAAGCTTCTACAAAATCTTAATGCTTAATATACTTAATTTATTCTTAAATATACTTAATGCTTTCATATTGCACCAAATTCTAATGCTTGCATACTGAACCATATTCTCACATAAAGCCAGTTTTTGCTTTCCTTCAGGCTTGAAAAGGACATCTGTTTTAACTATTTTTGGACGCGATATGCAAAATTGATCTCTGTAAGTCACAGTTATATATAATTTAAGCATAGGATCCTAAAGATAACTCTGGATATTAATTCATTACTAAGAATATGCATTTGAGATCCCTAAGCATAGGAGCATCGTGAGTTTTGTGTGTGTTGTGAACAGTTGAGATGAAAGGAAAGAGAAAGTGGGAAGATACAGTCCTATAATTATGCCTAATATAAATGAACCCTTAATTATATCCCTAATTTGAATTATGGTATAGAAATAGTAATTTGGTATGCTTAAATGTAATAAACACAAACCTTAAACATTGAGGGTAATAAGGTTTGATATATGGTATAGATAGGTAAAAATCTCAATTCAAAAATAGTCAGATTAACAACTGGTCGTTCAAAAATAGCCCAGTTTCAAAAGTAATCGAAATTTAGCCACTTTTCATGTAAAGATAAATCTGAGCGAAAACACTATTCAAAATCCAAAAAGTACGCCCGTATATTATACTGGAGTTCCAGCATAAGTATGCTTGAACTCCACCATAATATACTGGAGTTCCAGCAAGTATAATTGTCCAGTATAATATACTGGAGTTTGAAGCACCGGTGCTCCAGTCTCCACTATATTATACTGGAGTCAGCAAAGTATACCGGTCCAGCATAATATGCTGGAGTTCATACACAGGTGCACCGAACTCCAGTATATTATGCTGGACCGATTTCTGTTGCAGCAAAATAGTGGCTATTTTTCATTGACTTCGTAAACGCTGGCTCTTTTTGAATGACCAGTCCGAAAACTACCTATACCGTGCTATTTTTACCTCTAATAACTGTGTTCATGTTGGAATTTTTACATGCCTATACATTACTGCAAACTTTATTACGCTCCCTACTCAAGTTTTACTATAAGATCCTATTTGTGCAAGTCTCCCAAATATTAGTTAATCAACTAATGGGTTAATTAGCATATGAGTGAACAGACCCAGTAATAATACTCCAAGAATGCCTTAATCAACAAACATCCAATTTTTATAATGAAAGTCACCTAGGCCTCTATCTAATTCTACTCTTATAAGTTGAAACTTTGCCTTTATTTTTCTCCAAAGATATCTGAAAAAAATTGAGACAAAGAAGATTAGTGAGTTCCATACATAAGAGTAGGGACGTCAAATGTAAGTAATATTTTAGTCATATTCATTCCTCCTATCAACTATCAGATACATAACCGAATATTATTCGTTTTATCGAACTTAATTTGTTTTAAAATAGTTGACACTTAATAAAAACGAAAAGCATTCTATTAGTTTTTCTTCTCAAATGTATCCTTATTGTTCAAACTAACTTTATTTATTTTAAAATTAAGTGAGACATTTAAGGACAACCAAAGTGTAATTTAGACAAATATTTTTATGATTATGGCTATCGAATTTCTTTTGTAAGAGGCGTGCAAGAATATTAAAAAATAATATTTATCAATTCCTGCAAAAGGAAGGGAGGTCTCTGCCGAGAAGAAATTCTCATTTTCGGCAAGTCTAATATCCTTTTAACATCTTACTCCTTCCGTTCCGAAATAAACGTCGTCTCAAATGTTGGTACGCATATTAAAAAAATTATTTTTAATAGAATTAATTATTAAGTATTATTTCACCTACACTATATTTATATTTCCTTAAATCTTTTATTTGTAGACGAGGCTACTACTAAGAAGGTAAGCCAGAGAAACTCTTCCCTCTCTCCAAGAATACCTACATGGACATAATTACTACACCACCAATTATACCACCGAAACCACCAGGCAAAAATATCTAAATGGATGTAGAAGAAGAACAACACACTCCTATAAGAAAATACTACTCGACAAACAGACAGTAAGCCAAACAAAGTACTACGATGAGGATCCCCCAAATCATCAAAGATGATAAAGGAAAAAATATTGAAGGCTCAATTGCCCTCTCACAAGAAGACAAGAAATGCCTATACCAATCATGGCGCTTCTCAGTAATCATAAAGGTTTTTGATCGTATAATGCCTCACAATTACCTTCATTCTAAATTGATTGACCTATGAAAATCATCCGAACAGTTAATCCTGATTGACTTAGGATGGGACTTCTTCATTGTCAATTTTAGTCTAGAGAAAAATATGGCTAAGGCACTACACCTAGGGCCATGGTTCGTCTCTAGGAATTTTCTATCAGTGCGTAAATGGGAACCAAAATTTGTCCCACAAGAAGCTACACTCTCTTCTACAGCCAAATGGATTCGCCTACCCCATATACCAACAGAATTCTATGACAAAGAAATATTAGAAAAAGTTGGTAGGAAACTTAGCAAACTACTAAAATCAATTCATGCACATCTTCCACATTGAGAGGAAGATATGCACGCATATGTATCCAAGTACCACTTGAAGCTCCATTAGAAACATCAGAAATCATTGGAGACCATAAACAAGCAGTGATTTATGAAGGTGAAGGTACGTGTACAACGTGTAGACGAGTTGGCCACACAATAAAAAATTTCAAATTCAAAAAATTTCAACCATCGCCGTCACAAGAAGCGCCTGAAAAATCAGGAATAC
The DNA here is from genome assembly GCF_000393655.2 of Nicotiana sylvestris. Classification (NCBI taxonomy): domain Eukaryota; kingdom Viridiplantae; phylum Streptophyta; class Magnoliopsida; order Solanales; family Solanaceae; genus Nicotiana; species Nicotiana sylvestris. The sequence goes on from NC_091059.1 coordinate 206,978,162, forward strand.
ACACCAAGGAAGGAGAGGACGATGGATGGAAGACAGTCAATTTCTCTAGACGAAAGAAAACAAGCCAACACCCGATGAAGGGAAGGAATAAAGGAAACGAAAACGATCAGCATCATACACAAAAATCACAAAATATCCAGGTAATGATGTTCGATGCAAACTCTGGTAAGTTTCTGGAAACCAAAACTTTTCAAGATAATTCTAAGTCTAATAATATGCAGTGCGAAAATTACAATAGGACCAGTGGCCCTATGAATAAACAAAACCCCATATCTAAAAATTAACTAGGCCCGTTAATGATGTCTATCAGAAGGCCCCCACCAATAGTCCAACCCCAAATATATACCCAGATAAAGATGTGGCCTTGGGCCACCGCGCCAATACCCAATCAACCACTGGGGTCCATACCCAATTGGAGCCACCCAATCCAAATAATTATTCCTACCCAAATACCTACATGTTGCATACTCCCCTCCCAGCGGAGTACTCTAATGGAAAAAACTCACCACACTCCATGAACTCAGGTGCCTTACCTGAGAATCCACCCAATCTCAGGTGACATAACACCTTCCGTCCACTCCAATAGATACCAAATTAATTCCAAATTCATTTCTCCAGATGCAATAACCAATGACCTTTCCACTAATCTAGACTTGACACCAAATGACGCCATTATGAGTCGGCTCATTAACATAACCCTCACACTTGCCCAAAGAGGTAAAACAAAAAAACACAAAAATGAAAAAAAAAACCCAGATGCCACCCACCATCATGATGTCGCTTCCACTTCCACCGGACCACTCACCGGCATCGTGGCTGGAAGTTGCGCTTCTTGGGAAATCGACCAGTAACCTTGATAGTCCAAACCTTTGCGCATCTAGAGAGGGTAACGGTGGAGGCCCTAAACAGGGCCTTGGCAGCCTTTAGCCTAAGCCTGTGGCAAACGATGACAAGCAATGGACACAGGTAACCTAATCTGGACCCACCAATGATCAACACCCTCATCTCCCAAGCGTTCCAGTCAATCCCCTTTTTCCCAGACCTGGGAATGGAGGATCCAACAACGTCTCTAGTGTTTGTAACTATCGAGCCCTAATCGCATCAAACTTTATCACCTTCTACTCCAGTATAGAAGAACTAGTCCCCAACAATGGACAACATTACAAGGGAGATCAACAAAGCTCTAGAGCTTTTGAAAAGGAAAAGCACACCGGAAATAGAAGGAACAGTCTACGACCTTCTACGCACAGGCTCTCTTCTGCTGGAGAGTAGCGAAGTGCTTATGCTACTATGTCCCAGAGCCATGACCAAGTGTGGTTTGAGCCTGGTCTCTCACCACACCCTAAGGTGTGACCAAACCACTCCTCAATTTGACCCCAGTTCTAAGCATGAAGAAAAGGAACCAAAATAAACAAGTGAGGTCTTTTCGGGGAATGGAAAAGCCTCATAGAAACCAATCCCCCAACCGCCAACCACCCCTGATGAACTACCTCATATGGAATGTTAAGGGTAGAAACAATGCGAATTTTAGGAGACACTTCCTCGACATGGTTCAGCTTCACAAGCCAGCACTGCTGGTTCTGTTAGAAACTAAGATGGCTAACCATAAAAAGTTGACTAAGGAACTAAACTTTGATATGCTTATACAGTCTCCGGCAGTAGGGTTTTTTGGTGGGATAGTTATGATGTGGAAAGAAGACTATGTCACTGTTGATGAGGTATCTACTACCCCTTAGGGCATCCATGCCATGGTGAAGGTACTCCCATCCCACACACCTTGGTTATTTTCAGCCATTTATGCTAGCAACATATTAGCTGATAGGAAATTATTATGGGAAAGTCTTGTTACTGTCTCTAAAAGCAATACTAGGAACTGGTTTATAGGTGGAGACTTCAATGAAGTCTTAAAAGCTAGAGATAAATTTGGGGGTGACCCCATTAACTCAAATCGTAGTAACCTATTTTGGAATTGCCTCAATGAATACAAACTAGTTGACTTAGGTTACAAAGGCAGTAAATACACCTGGACTAACAAAAGATAAAAAAATAGGAGTAGTTTAATCTTAGAAAGGATAGATAGGTGCTTTCCGAACGAATATTGGATTTCTCAATACCCTTAGGCTAGTGTTAACCATATCCCTAGGACCCACTCAGATCATTTCCCTATTCAAATAATGTGAAAAAGAGATTTTTTCAATAATTCTAATAGACCCTTCAGGTTTGAATCAATATGGACTAGCCATCTCTCTTTCCCTAGTATCACCAATGAGGCCTTCACCAATAACTCCCCCCTAATCCAATCAACTTACATCTTCAAAATCCTTGTGACCCAGTGGAACAGGCACACCTTTGGTAATATCTTCCACAAAAAAGAGAAAAGATCCTAGACAGAATTGGTGGGATCCAAAAATCCCCTAATTACTAGTTCAACAGTTACCTGCTGAATCTGGAAAGTAACCCGACGAGGTGACTCCATCCTAAAAAATGAGGAAGACTTCTGGAAACTCAAGTCAAGGGTCAATTGGCTAACTGAAGGTGATGCCAACACTAGATTTCTCCACACCTCCACCCTCAATAGGAGAAGAAGGCCTCTATAATGCACTTCTTCAGGGGCCTCTACACTTCCTCTCACACCCAAGCTCTTATTTCCACTACCAGTTATCTGGACATGACCCATATCCTCTCAAACTCTCAAATAGATAGCTTAGATAGCCCCTTGAGGTTAGAGAAATCAAAATGGTCATCTTCTCCTTTAAACCTTTTAAGGCTCCAAACCTTGATGGGCTTCACCCATTCTTTTACCAAAGGTACTGGTGCATTGTGGGGAACTCAGTAGTTGACTTCTGCAAGTTATGTTTTGAAACACACTCTATGGATGAGGCCATGAACCAAACTTTCCCCTGTATCATCCCCAAGTGTCCCCAAGCCACTATGCTCAAAAACTTCCGAACCATCTACAAGACCATCACTTAGATCATTTTTAATAGGATCAAGCCCCTTCTACCTGCTATAATTGGCCCTAGCCAGGCTAGTTTCCTATCTTATAGAAGGGCATCTAATAATGAAATCATTGTCCAAGAATACATCATCAATTTTGGGAAAATGAAAGGGAACCAGGATCATATGATTATCAAAATTGACTCAGAGAAAGCTTTTGACAGGCTAGAGTGGTCCTTCATTGGAGATATACTGCATGCCTTCAATTTCCCTCCTGGGCTAACTAAGTTAATCCTATCCTGCATTAGCTCTTCAAACATCTCCATCCTAGTGAATAGGGGCAAAACAAACACATTCAAGCCTTCTAGGGGTATTAGACAAGGGTACCCAATGTCTCATTACCTGTTTATTCTGTGTATAGAGAGGCTCTCCAATTCAATTAATAAAGTTGTCCAGGATAAACAATGGCTCCCTATCAGTATCAGTAGTTCTGCCCTAAAATTTCTCACATCTTCTTTGCTAATGACCTTACTCTCTGCAAAAGCAAACATTAGGAATTGCACCACAATCTACTCTATCCTGCAGGCCTTCAATGAGGCTTCTGGGAAAAAAATCAATTTCACCAAGTACCTTGACACAATAGAATGCCTCACAAATACCCTATCAATCCAAGCTACTAGATCCTTTGAGAAATACCTAGGATTCTCTATGTTCCATCGGAGACCCACTAGTACTGACTTCCAAATCATACTAGACAATATGCAATCCAAACTGGCTGGATGGAAAACAAATTGTCTAAATATGACTGGAAGAATTATCCTTTCCAAAGCATCCCTCAGTAGCATCTCAAGATATGTCATGCAATACATCAAATTGCCCATCAATACTACCAAACAAATTGATAGAATTCAGAGAAATTTTATCTGGCAACAATTGCAAACAAGAAAAAATGCCCCTGGTTAGCTGAATAAAGTCACTAGGCAGAAGTCTCATGGTTAGCTAGGTTTGTAGAAATCTGAGCTTAAAAATAAAGCCTCCCATGCTGGACTAGCCTAGAGGATCTGCCATATCGCCTCCAGCTTGTGGGCTAGAATCTTGATCTCTAAGTACTGTAATTGGAACCATACCCCCAAGAAACTAAAATTTTCAATGTGGCAATGTATCCTCGAAGGCTTGGATATGTGCAATAAGGCCAGTAGATGGGTTGTCCACAAGGAAAATAGGGTGAGCTTCATCAATGATGCATGGATCTAGAACCAACCAGCAATTAAGGACATAATTGAGGGCTCTTTAACCCCTAATGATATAGCTACCAAAGTGGACACTGTCTATAATTCTGGAAACTGGGATATCTCATCCATCTCTATAGACATCCCTAAGAACATTACTAACTTCATCAAATCAACTTTTACCCCTACTAACTCTGCCAAGGAAGACAGGCTAATATGGGGGTTTACTCCAAATGGGTCTTTTTGTAACGACCCGGCCGGTCGTTTTATGAGTTACAACCCCGTTTACCCTATTTATGCTTCCGTGTGTATTTTCCAGCTGTATTTTATCATATCATGTTGGTTGTATTGTGTTTGGAGTGGTGTTAGAGTGGAATGAGACACATAGTCTCTTATTTGGAAGCTTAAGTTGGAAAAGTCAACCGGATATTGACTTATGTGTAGAAGATCTTGGATGTGAATTCTGATAGTTCGGATAACTTCGTTAGGTGATTTTGGACTTAGGAGCGTATTCAGGATGTAATTTGGAGGTCCGTGGTAGATTTGGGCATGAATTGGTGAAATTAGAAATTTGGTATTTTTCGATCGGTAGTGGAAATCTTGATATCGGGGTCGGAAAAGAATTTCAGAAATAGGAGTAGGTCCATGGTGTTATTTTTAACGAGTGTGCAAAATTTCAGGTCATTCGGACAAGGATCGATAGGTTTTGGCATCGTTTGCGGAATTTGAAAGTTTGGAAATCCTTAGGCTTGAATCCGAGGGTGATTTGATGTTTGATGTTGTTTTGAGTGTTTCGAAGGCTGGAGTAAGTTTTAATGGTGATATGTGACTTATTGGCATGTTTAGTTGAGGTCCCGAGGGCCTCGGGATGGATTTGGGTGGTTGACCGAAGGTTTGGCTTTGAGTTATTGTTGCAGATTTTGCTGCTCCTGTCATTTCCGCACCTGCGGATTAAGGACCGCGGGTACGTGGTGGAGACTGCAGATGCGGAATTTGGCCTTTAGGAGAAGAACTGCAGGTGCGGTGTGTTGGGCGCATCTGCGGGACCGCACGTGCGGTGCCTAGGCACAGATTCGATCCTAGGGACTTTAAGTGAAAACTGCAAGTGCGGTTGATTTGACCGCAGAAGCGGTTTGCAGAAGCGTGAAAGGGAGTCGTAGGTGCGAGATGTCTGGGCAGAAGGTATTTAAAGGAACCCTTCGTGAATTTTGGGTGTTCTTTACAATTTCAACTCGGTTTTGGAGCTTTTGGAGGGTTTTGAAGAGGGATTCAAGGGGAAACTCGTTGAGGTAATGTTTTTGAACCTAAAACTCGATTTTATGATAATTTTCAGTTGATTTAAGCATGCAGTTTGTGGGATTTAAGGGTGAAAATTGGGGGATTAGTACTTGAAATTGGAGAGTTTAAGTTTGGGATTTGAGGGGCCATTTGAGTACCGCTTTTGATGATTTCGGTATGTATAGACTCGGGAGTGAAAGGAGTTTCTAGTATTATGATTTTTGTTGGATTTCGAGACATGGGGTAGGGGGTCGGGTTTGGCCAATTTTGGGATTTTTGAGTTAATTTGATAATTTTCGCATGGGCATTGTTCCGTTACCGTGTATTAATAATGTGATACTGATTTTGGTTAGATTCGGAGCATTTGGAGGCCAAGCCGAGAGACAAGGGCATTGCGGCCTATAGTTTTGTCCGTTTTGAGGTAAGTAATGACTATAAATCTTGTCCTGAGGGTATGAAACCCCGAATATCACATCGTTTCACTACTTTGAGGTGACACACACGCTAGATGACGAGTGTGGGCGCGTGCACCGTTGGGGATTGTGACTCGATCTATCCCGTACGACTATTAGGTCGCATATTTGACTGAAAACTATTTAATAATATTGTGTTTTGGAAAGTATTACTGTGTTTTGGGTTGAATGCCATATTTGACCCTCGTAACAAGTTATTGGGACCCTTAGGGGCTTTTTACTACTATTCCTCACTATTTTGATTTAATATCTGTACTCAGTCATGTTGTGTTCTTACTGATTTCATAATTCAACCTCATATACTCCGTTTTGATATTATAAATGATATTTTGGGCTGACCACCCTCTTTTACTGTAGCCCGAGTGGTTTGAGAGGTTTTAACTGAGTGAAGCCGAGGGCTTGTATTGTGAGGATATCATGGGATCGGGCTGCGCGCCGCAGTATATTGTACTGATTTGTGATATATGAGAGGCCAAGGGCCTGATTTGTTATGCCACGAGATGCCTTGTTATGGCGTTTGGGATGTAGGAGCCCCTCCGGAGTCTAAACACCCCCAGTGAGCACGGGTACCCTGAGTGAGTGATATGATGTTGCCCGAGGGGATGATCTTGATTCATGTTGTGCCCGAGGGGCTGATTACGAGTGACTATGAGGTAGCCCGAGGGGCTGGTTCTGAATAATGTTATGCCCGAGGGGGGGGGTTATGATACATGTCTTACCCGAGGGGCTATTTATGATTTCCATCGTTTTTACTCTAAACTTCATTGAATCTTTGTTGAACCTGTTAGAAAGACATTTTTCAAAGGATTTTTACTGAAATTGGATTTTTAACAAGAAGATGTAATTTTTATACTATTTTGAAAACACACAGTACTTACTGTGGTGTTATGACGTGGATTATGTATTTTCTTACTGCTCAGTCTTTATTTACTTTTATTACTTACTAAGTTGGGGTACTCACATTATTCCCTGCACCTTGTGTGCAGATCCAGGAGTTACGGATCCTGACAGCGAATGCTGATCTTTCATCCAACGGGTCTTTCGGAGTCGGCAAGGTAGCTGCATGACGTTCACAACATTGCTCTTCTCCCTCTTATCTTCCTTAGACTATTTTTAGTATTTTCCGGACTGTGATAGTCTTCGTTGTATTCAGACCTTAGTAGATGCTCGTGACTTGTGACACCTCGATGTTGGGCTTGTATTTCTTTCCGCACTTGTTATTTAGATGCATATTATGGGATCTTTAATTAATAGCTTAAAACGTCCTTATTTTGAAATATTGGCTTGATTTGGGATTGTGTCGGCTGACCTAGTTTCATGATAGGCGCCATCACGACCGGGTCGGTTTTGGGTTCGTGACAAGTTAGTATGACTTGAAATTTTGCACACACATCCCAAATGACACAACAGAACTACTACAACTCTTGAAATTCCATTTCGGCCCTCGGATCAAAATCTCACTATCGAACCGGACACTTCCAAAATTCAACTTTCGATATTTCAAGCCTAAATTAGCTACGGATCTACAAAACACAATCTGAACACACTCCTAACCCCAAAATCACCCAGTGGAGCTAACAGAACCATCGAAATTCTGTTCCGAGGCTGTCTCCATACTGTTCCGACTATAGTCACTTTTCCAATACTTAAGCATTCATTTAGGGACTAAGTGTCCCAAAACTCTCCGAAACTAAAAACTGAACATACCGGCAAATCAAAATAGCAGAATAAACTTGGGGAAAACAGTTAATAGGGGATCGGGGCGTTAATTCTTAAGACGATCGGCTGGGTCATCACGCAATCCGAGTTTCCAACAAAAGTAGTCTCAATTAAAAAAAAGAAAATTACATAGGTCTCGTGAGTCATGAGAGGGTTTAGTAGAGTTTTGCGGATCGGTACGGAGACATCTTCACTTATCTTCGAGAGGCTGCAGAACCTTTAGGATAAACTTCACATTCTTGAATTCCTGTCGTGCGAATCTATTGATTCTGGTTACTAAACTTCTATTATTCTATTCTCTCACAGATGGTGAGGACACGTGCTACTAGACCGGATGGACGACCACCAGTACCACCAGCTGGGGCCACTAGAGGCCGAGGTCGCGGTCGAGGCCGTGGTAGGGGCAGGGGTGTAGCCCGCACTGCAGCAAATGTAGCACCTACAGATCCACCAGCCGCCCCAGTTCATAATCAGGTCCCAGTTGCGGACGCTCCAGCAGGACTAATTGATAATTTAGGATTTTAACATGTTTTATGCCCCTACTTGCCTATGTTTTGATCATATATTGTTACAAAATAGTCCTAAAAGGCTTACAAGTTGTGCTTGATTGCAGGTTTTATCGACAAAGTGACGAAATGTCAAAGATTGGCTCAAAAAGGAGTGAAACCTGCTCAAGTATCAAAGACCAAGGAATCTAAGAAAAGAAGGCTTGCACTAGGTGGTTCAGAGAGTTGGTGATTCAGGCTAGAAGAAGCGCGGTCGCGGTACACATCTCGCGGTCCGCGGTGAAGGCTCCCCGGCCGCACTACTCTTTTGTGTGGTCCGCGGTCATGAGATTCAGAGAGATGAAGTTTTCAAAGATACAGCCATGCGGTCCATGGTCGTGAGTGCACGGACCGCACCAGCTCCCTCCGCGGCCGCGGTCCATTCTACGCGGTCCGCGAAGTCCAAGTTCAGAGAAGCAAAAGTGAACCCAGTGCGGCCGCGGTCCATTTAATGCGGCCCGCACTGACCCCGCAGGGGTATTTTGTCCAGTTTTTCCAGCCTAGTATAAATAGAACATTTTACCATTTTTAGGTATTAAGATAGATCAGTTGATAGCTGCGCTCGTGAGACCGACTTTTGTAGCCATTTTTGGCACTTTTGCTTTACATTTACAACAGATTCTTATAGATTAATTTTAGCAATTAATTAATATGCTTAGTTCTTCATCTATTTCTTCAATTTCTTTATCTAGCATGAGTAGCTAAACCCACACAACCCTAGTTTGGGTAATTGATGATGTTGTCATCTAATGTGAGATTGACTATGAGTGTTTGTTATTTGGATTGATTTTATGTTTTAATCTAGAATTGGTGGTTGCAAACACTGATTCAAGCCTTGTGGGCTTAATTCTTCTTGAGAAAGAGAATCTATGACCTCCAAATTAACCCAACAAGGAATTGGGATGGACTCATGAGAAATAATAGTCCCAATTAACAGGTTAAACCTCGAGAGAGTAATTACCCTACTTGAACCCTAGTTGTTTGGTCTACTTTGCCTACCTATTTGGTCTCGAGAGAGTCAATTGGGCAAAATCACTCTCTCTACCGAGAGGTGTGTGAGTGGGTAAAATTTTGCAACGGTTATAGTATAAGCCCCAATTATGTCAATCGAACCATAGTAACATCTACTCGTCAATTAGCCACCTAGGAAATGTCACGGCCCTAGTGCCCTTCTTCCCATTAGATACAACTTAGCACTATTCTCGTAGCATAATTTAGAGTTACTCAATAGTTTTATAAAATTAGTTATAATTCGAAAACTCAAAAATGTTTGAAGTGACATTAGGAGTACAAACACATCTCTAGGATAGACAGAAAATCCAACTCCACTTCTATCTCCCTAAGGAAATCGATCCCGACCCTCATATCGGGTAAAAGCTATTGCGACCCGCTCTTCCTACCTTAGTATAGCATCGAGTTGGCTGTAATCACTAACTCAGGCACCGGCTGTGCCTATTATTATTCCAGGCCTTCAAGAGGCCCTAAACCAGATTCTATCATTATGCACTGCCGTGGCTCAGGCAGTCTCAGTTACTACGGTTGCAGTTATTTCTTAGGCCAGGGGAGGCACTCAGACTCCCGCCGCTCACATACCGGAGCAGGTTATACAGGGACTTCAGACACCGGGGCACCTCCAACCCAGCCGGTTGCAGCTGCTCAGGACTATGTAGCTCCTGTTATGCCAGAGGACGAGCAGCGCAGATTGGAGACTCTAGCCTCCGTCATTTAGTGGTGCTGAGGGTGAGGATGCACAGGGTTTCTTGGATAAGTGTCAAAGGATGCTTCGGATCATAGGTATTTTAGAGACCTGTGGGGTCTCATTTACTACTTTCCAGTTCTCCGGGGCTTCACTTAGTTGGTAGGAGGCTTACGAGAGGTGTAGGCCGGTTGGCGCAACGCCCCTTTCTTGGCAGTAGTTCTTGGTTCTCTTTCTGGAGAAGTTTCTACCTGAGTCTTGCCGAGAGAAGCTGCATAGGCAATTCGAGCAGCTTCGTCAAGGCGATAGTTCTATTTCATAGTATGAGATACGATTTTATGAGTTGGCTCGTCATACGGTATGGTTGGTTCCCACAGATCGAGAGAAGATTAGGAGGTTCATAGATGGCCTCGATTTTTAGCTTCGGTTGCTTATGACCAGAGAGAGGGTGTCTGGTGCCACTTTAGATGAGGTTGTTGACATAGCTCGACAGATTGAGATGGTTCATGGTCAGGAGAGGGTTGAGAGGGAGGCCAAGAGGCCTCGTGGTCAGGGTGGATTCAGTGGTGTTCCTTACGGGGGTCAGTTTCAGCACGACAGAGGTCGTCCATTCAGACATGCTTAGTCAGCTCGCCCAGTTTATCGTGGGGCATCATCGGGTCATGGTTCTCATAGTTCTCATCAGGGCCATTCATCACTTAGTGCCCTTCCAGCCCAGAGTTCGTCCCGTGCTCCATCAGTTCAGGGCTCTTCCATGCCAGGTTCTTCTGCTAGTCATCCTGGTGCTAGGGGTTCCCTTCAGTCCCTGTCTCCAGCACTAGGAGGTTGTTATGAGTGTGGAGAGTTGGGGGCATATGTGAGGTAGTGTCCTCATCGTCATAGGGGTCCGCCTCAGTAGAGGAGTCAGCCATCGACTTCAGCACCAGTTACTTCACCACCCACCTACCCAGCTAGAGATGGAGGACAGTCAGTTAAGGGTCGTCCCAAAGGGGGAGGTCGATCAGGTAGTGGTCAGGCCCATTTCTATGCACTCCCAGCCAGACCAGATGTTATTACTTCAGATGCGGTGATTACAAGTATTGTCTTAGTTTGCCACAGAGATGCCTCTGTGCTATTTGATCCTGGTTCCACTTTTTCATATGTTTCATCATATTTTGCTTGTTATTTGGATATGCCCCGTGAGTCTCTTGTTTCATCTATTCGTGTATCTACTCCGGTAGGCGATACTATTATTGTAGACTATGTATATCGATCGTGTGTTGTGGCTATTGGGGGTTTGGAGACCCGAGTGGACCTTCTATTGGATTTTGATGTGATATTAGGCATGGATTGGTTATCTCCGTGTCGTGCTATTTTGGACTGTCATACTAAGACAGTGACATTGGCTACGCCAGGTATGCCACGGATTGAGTGGCAAGGTTCGACTGATTTTGTTCCCAGTAGGGTAATTTCATTTTTGAAGGCTCAACGTATGGTTGGGAAGGATTGTTTTTCTTACTTAGCCTTTGTGAGGGATATCAGTGTAGAGACTCCTAGTATCGAATCTGTTCCAGTAGTGAGGGACTTTCTAGATGTTTTTCCAGCAGACCTGTCAGGCATGCAACCGGATAGGGATATTGACTTTGGTATTGATTTGGTGCCAGTCACTCAACCTATTTCTATTCCACCGTATTGTATGGAACCGGCGGAGTTAAAAGAGTTGAAGGAACATCTTCAGGAGCTCCTCGATAAGGGGTTTATTCGGTCGAGTGTGTCGCCTTGGGGTGCGCCTGTTCTATTTGTGAAGAAGAAGGATGGCACTATGAGGATGTGCATTGATTACATGCAGTTGAACAAAATCACAATCAAGAACAAGTATCCTTTGCCTCGTATTGATGATTTATTTGACTAGCTTCAAGGAGCGAGGTGTTCTCCAAGATTAATCTCAAGTCAGGGTATCACCAGTTGTAGATCAGGGACTCGGATATTCTTAAGACGGCTTTCAGGACTCGATATGGTCATTATGAGTTCCTTGTAATGTCTTTTGGGCTGACCAATACCCCAACAGCGTTCATGCATTTGACAAACAGTGTATTTCAGCCTTATCTCGACTCGTTTGTTATTGTATTCATTGATGATATTTTGGTGTACTCGCGTAGTCAGGAGGAGCACGCTGAGCATTTGAGAGTTGTATTGTAGCGGCTGAGGGAGGAGAAGTTTTATGCAAAGTTCTCCAAGTGTGAGTTTTAGCTCAGTCAGTGGCTTTCTTGAGACACATGGTGTCCAGTGTGGGTATTCTGGTTGATCCGAAGAAGATAGAGGCAGTTCAGAGTTGGCCTAGACTGTTCTCAGCCATAGAGATTTGCAGCTTTCTTGGTTTGGCGGGTTATTACCGTCAGTTCGTTCAGGGATTTTCATCTATTGCATCACCCTTGACCAAACTGACTCAAAAGGGTGGTCCATTCAAGTGGTCGGATGAGTGTGAGGTAAGCTTCCAGAAGCTCAAGACTGCCTTGACCACAACTCCAGTGTTAGTTTTGTCATCAGCTTAAGGTTCATATACAGTATATAGTGATGCTTATAGAGTTGGTATTGAATGTGTGTTAATGCATAAGGGTAGAGTGATTGCTTATGCTTCTCGTCAGTTGAAGCCCCATGAGAAGAACTACCTTGTTTATGATTTGGAATTGACTACCATTGTTCATGCATTGAAGATTTGGAGGCATTATCTCTATGATGTGTCCTGTGAGGTGTTTACCGATCATCGTAGCCTCCAACACTTGTTCAAGCAGAAAGATCTCAATTTGAGGCAGCGGAGATGGTTAGAGCAGCTAAAGGAATATGATATTACTATCTTGTACCATCCGGGGAAGGCCAATGTAGTGGCTGATGCCTTGAGCAGGAAGGCGGTGAGTATGGGCAGTTTGGTGTATATTCTTGTTGGGGAGAGACCTCTTGCAGTTGATGTCCAGACCTTGGCCAATCAATTTGTGATGTTGGATATTTCGGAGCCCAGTCGGATCCTAGCTTGTGTAGTTTCTCGGTTTTTCTTGTTTGATCGCATCAGAGAGATCCAATATGATGATCCCCATTTGCTTGTCCTCAAGGAAAGGGTTCAACACGACGATTCCAGAGATGTGACTATTGGTGATGATGGGGTATTAAGGATGCAGGGCCGGATATGTGTGCCAAATGTAGATGGGCTTCGGGTGTTGATTCTGGAGGAGGTCCATAGCTCGTGGTATTCCATCCATCCGGGTATCACGAAGATGTATCAGGATTTGAGGTAGCACTACTGGTGGAGGAGAATGAAGAAATATATAGTGGGATTTGTAGCTCGGTGTCTCAATTGTCAGCAAGTGAAATATGAGCATCAAAGACCGGGTGGCTTGCTTCAGCAGATAGATATTCCATAGTGGAAGTGGAGCGGATCACCATAGACTTTGTAGTTAGACTCCCATGGACTTTGAGGAAGTTCGATGCTATTTGGGTGATTGTGGATCGGCTGACCAAGTCCGCGCACTTTATTCATATGTGTACTACCTATTCTTCATAGCAGTTTGTAGAGATTTATATCCGAGAGATTGTTCGCCTGCATTGTGTCCCAACTTCTATCATTTCAGATAGGGATACTCAGTTTACATCGCAGTTTTGGAGATCCATGCAAAGAGAGTTGGGTACTCAGGTTGAGTTGAGCATAACTTTTCACCCTCAAACGGACAGACAGCCTGAATGTACTATTTAGATATTGGAGTACATGTTGCGCGCTTGTTTCATTGATTTTGGGGGTTCATGGGATCAGTTTCTACCGCTCGCGGAGTTTGCATATAATAACAGTTATTAGTCGAGGATTCAATTAGCTCTATATGAAGCTTTATACAGGAGGCGATGTAGATCTCTAGTAGGGTGGTTTAAGCCGGGCGAGGCCAGGCTTTTGGGTACAGACTTGGTACAGGATGCTTTGGACAAGGTGAAAGTGATTCAGGAGCGGCTTCGTACACCGCAGTCAAGACATAAGAGTTATGCTGACACGAAGGTTCGAGATGTGACTTACATGGTTGAGGAGAAGGTTCTACTGAAGGTTTCACCCATGAAGGGTGTTATGAGATTTGGAAAGAAGGGTAAATTGAGTCCTCGGTCATTGGGCTTTTTTTGAGGTGCTTCGGAGGATTGGGGAGGTGGCTTATAACTTGGCTTTGCCACCTAGCTTATTGAGTGTACATCTGGTATTTCATGTTTCTATGCTCTGGAAGTATATTGGCGATCCGTCTCATGTTTTGGATTTCAGCACGGTTCAGTTAGACAGTTATTTGATTATGATGTGGAGCCAATAGCAATTTAGAGCGGCATGTCCGAAAGTTGAGATCAAAGGATATAGCTTCAGTGAAGGTGCAGTGGAGAGGTAGGCTAGTAGAGGAGGCCACCTGGGAGACCGAGCGGGAGATGCGAAGCAGATATCCACACCTGTTTGAGGCTTCAGCTATGTTTCTTGACTCATTCGAGGACAAACGTTTGTTTAAGAGGGGGATGATATAACAACCCGGCTAGTTGTTTCATGAGTTACAACTCCATTTCCCCCATTCTGCTTCCTTATGTATTGTCCAGCTGTATTTCATCATATTGTGTTGGTTGTGTTGTGTTTAGAGTGGTCTTAGAGTGGAATGAGACACATAGTCTCTTATTTGGAAGCTTAAGTTGAAAAAGTCAACAGGATGTTGACTTGTGTGTAGAAGATCTCGGCTGTAAATTCTGATGGTTCAGATAGATTCATTAGGTGATTTTGGACTTAGGAGTGTGTTCGGAATGTAATTTGGAGGTCTGTGGTAGATTTAGGCTTGAATTGGCGAAATTGGAAATTTGGCATTTTTCGCTCGGCAGTGGAAATCTTGATATCAGGGTCAAAATGGAATTCCAAAAATTGGAGTAGGTCTGTGGTGTCATTTGTGATGTGTGTACAAAATTTCAGGTCATTCGGACGAGGTTCGATAGGTTTTGTCATCCTTTGCGGAATTCAGAAGTTTGGAAATCCTTAGGCTTGAATTCGAGGGTGATTTGATGTTTGATGTTGTTTTGAGTGTTTCGAAGGCTGGAGTAAGTTTGAATGGTGATATCTGATTTATTGGCATGTTTGGTTGAGGCCCCGAGGGCCTTGGGATGGATTTGGGTGGTTGACCGAAGGTTTGGCTTTTTGAGTTATTGTTGCAGATTTTGCTGCTTCTGTCATTTCCGCACCTGCGGATTGGGGATCGCAGGTGCGAGGTCGCAGGTGCGTGGTGGAGACTGCAGATGCGGAATTTGGACTTCAGGAGAAGAACCGCAAGTGCGGTGTGTTGGTCGCATTTGCGGGACCGCACGTGCGGTGCCTGGGCGCAGATTTAATCCTAGGGACTTTAAGTGAAAACTGCAGTTGCGGTTGATTTGACCGCAGAAGCGGTTGATTTGACCGCAGAAGCGGTTCGCAGAAGCGTGAAAGGGAGCCTCAGGTGCAAGATACCTGGGCAGAAGGTATTTAAAGGAACTCTTCGCGAATTTTGGGTGTTCTTCACAATTTCAACTCGGTTTTGGGAGCTTTTGGAGAGTTTTGAATAGGGATTCAAGGGGAAACTCGTTGAGGTAATGTTTTTGAATCTAAAACTCGATTCTATGGTGATTTTCAGTTGATTTAAGCATGCAACTTGTAGGATTTAAGGGTGAAAATTGGGGGATTAGGACTTGAAATTGGAGAGTTTAAGTTGGGAATTTGAGGGGCCATTTGAGTACCGATTTTGATGATTTCGGTATGTATAGACTCGGGAATGAAAGGAGTTTCTAGTTTTATGATTTTTGTTGGATTCCAATACGTGGGGCCGGGGTCGGGTTTGGCCAATTTCGGGATTTTTGAGTTAATTTGATAATTTTTGCATAAGCTTTGTTTCTTTAGCATGTATTAATGATGTGATACTGATTTTGGTTAGATTCAGAGCATTTGGAGGCCGAGCCGAGAGGCAAGGTCATCGGGGGCTAGAGTTTTGTCTGGTTTGAGGTAAGTAATGACTGTAAATCTTGTCATGAGGGTATGAAACCCCAAATTTATCATCGTTTCACTACTTTGAGGTGACGCACACGCTAGATTATGAGCGTGGGGGCGTGCATCGTTGGGGATTGTGACTCGGTCCGTCCCGTACGACTATTAGGTCGCATATTTGACTGAAAACTATTTAATACTATTGTGTTTTGGAAAGTATTACTATGTTTTGGGCTGAATGCCATATTTGGCCCTCGTGCCAAGCTGTTGGGACCTTTAGGGGCTTTTTACTACTATTCCTCACTGTTTTGATTTAATATTTGTACTCAGTCATGCTGTGTTTTTACTGATTTCATAATTCAGCCTCATTTAATCCATTTTGATATTTTAAATGATATTTTGGGCTGAGCACCCCGTTTTACTATAGCCCGAGTGGCTTGAGAGGTTTCTGACTGAGTGAAGCCGAGGGCCTGTATTGTGAGGATATCATGGGATCGGGTTGCGCACCGCAGCATATTGTACTAATTTGTGATATATGAGAGGCCGAGAGCTTGATTTGTTATGCCACGAGATGGCTTGTTATAGCGCTTGGGCTGTAGGAGCCCCTCCGGAGTCTGAACACCCCTAGTGAGCGCGGGTACCCTGAGTGAGTGATATGATGTTTCCCGAGGGGATGATCTTGATTCATGTTGTGCCTGAGGGGCTGATTACAAGTGACTGTGAGGTAGCCCGAAGGGCTGGTTCTGATTGGTGTTATGCCCAATAGGGGATTTCTGATACATGTCTTGCCCGAGGGTCTATTTATGATTTCCATCATTTTTACTCTAAAACTTCGTTGATTCTTTGTTGAACCTGTTAGAAAGACATTTTTCAAAGGATTTTTACTGAAATTGGATTTTTAACAAGAAGATTTGAATTATATACAGTTTTGAAAACACACACTGTACTTACTGTGGTGTTATGACGTGGATTATGCATTTTTTTTACAGTTCAGTCTTTATTTACTTTTATTACTTACTGAGTTGGCGTACTCACATTACTCCATGCACCTTGTGTGCAGATCCAGGAGTTGCGGATCGTGACAGCGAGCGCTGATCTTTCATCTAGCGGGTCTTTCGGAGTTGGCAAGGTAGGCGCATGGCGTTCACAGGCTTGCTCTTCTCCCTCTTATCTTCCTTAGACTGTTTTTAGTATTTTCCGGACTGTGATAGTCTTCATTGTATTTAGACGTTAGTAGATACTCGTGACTTGTTATATCCCGATGTCGGGCTTGTGTTTCTTTTTGTACTTGTTATTTAGATGCATGTTATGAGATCTTTTTAATTAATAGCTTAAAACGTCCTTATTTTAAAATATTGGCTTGATTTGGTATTGTGTCGGCTGACCTAGTTTTATGATAGGCGCCATCACGACCGGATCGATTTTGGGGTTGTGACACTTTCACCACTAAATCAGCCTATACCTTCCTTGGCAACAATAAAGAGATTTTATTGAAAGAGAGGGAAGGTAACTTCAATTGGATATGGAAGTTAAAAGTTCCTGACAAAATCAAAAACTTTATCTGGCTACTTGCCCAAGATAGGTTGCCTACTGGAGCCTTCCTGCACAAAATTGGGGTTAATTACAATCCTCAATGCTGTTTTTGCTCAGCATGTCCTAAATTCAGTAACCACATCTTCTTTGACCTCCCCAATGCAAACCACTTCTGGCATGAAATACTAGCCAAGGGATGTATGGAAAGTTAGTAATTGAATCCCATATTCTCAGCTCAGCTCTGGCCAATAACTTGGAACAAGCTAAAGAAGCTTTCTTTTAACAATTTTATCCATGGGAAACGCAACCTTCCTTTTTTGCTTCTGGCACATCTGGCTAGCAAGAAGCCATAACCATTTTAATAATAAAAGAGATAACATCTCAGCAAATAACACCATCTTCAAATCAGCAGAATACTATATGTTGGCACAAAAAGGTGCAAATAGGAGGTCATTCCATACCAGAGTTAAATGGGAATTCTCCCAGGAGTGGGCACTATAAACTCAACATGGATGGGGATGCCAAGGGCAACCCAGGCATTGGGGGAATTGGTGAAGTATTCAGGAATCATAGTGAGGATTGGATTATGGGGTATATCGAAAATATACCATATACTACATACCACCAACACCATGGCAGAACTAAAATCACTGCTAAAGGGCCTCCAAATTGCAGAACAATATAGTCGGGTTCCTCTAGACATAACTACAGATTTGGCTGAAGTAATAAAAATACTACTCACCAGAAATACAACTTACGATCCTATGATTTGTGAATACAGGTTATTGATGCAAAGGATGGACAAGGTGGTGGTGAGACACAGCTACAGGGAACAAAATAGGGTGGCTGATGCACTGGCAAAGGAGATAGCAAATTCAAGTTTTTTGAGTAGAACTACCATGTTAGCAGTTCCTCTGATGTTTGCAAATGATGTATTTGGGCATACATCCTAGGAACTGAAGTAGTTTAGAATTTTTAGGCATGTAATATTGATACAATTGAACAAAATATGACCGTTTTAGGGGAGCTACAGTACCCCAATATAGACAATAATCTGTAATGTAATACCTAGTTTCTTATGGGATATATATATATATATATATATATATATATATATATATATCTCCCATAAAAAAGAACCTTTATTTGTACTTAAGACTTTTTAGATCTTTATAATTGGAGCAAGGGTAGATTTTTTTAAAAATTTTATTTTATAATTTGCTACAACCCATTTTAATTGTTTTTTATCTCAATATATAAAACTACTCCAGATTAATTGTAACTTTAAGAATTCAAGATTAAAATTGTTAATTATTTCCAATTATAACCTTAATATTTTAAAAGTATTATTTTTTTAATACCATTCAATTCTCAAAAAAAAATTAATAGGGAGTAACTTAATAAATTATACCTTGTATTCAGGGTCGGCTGGAGCCTAAGGCCACTAAGGCAATGACCTTAGGCCCCCAAAATATTTAGGGTCCCAAAATCTATAAATTATAGGAAATACTACGCGGCACAGCAAACATATATATAGTATTTACTATTTGTAGTTATACTTTCAGAAAATTACCATTCATAGCAATATTTCAATTTTATAGCAAATCCACCAAATAAGAGATGAATTGTTTTGAATTTAAACGAGAGAGCAACAAGATTTTGTAGCTTAGTTGGTTAGAGTACTAACTTACTAAGCGGAGGTTTTGAGTTCGACTCTCAATGAAAGCATTTTATTTTTTTGTATTACGGTATTCGTACCGACTGTATTCGACAAATAAAATTGATACAGGTTGTATCCGTTGTATACACCCCTGTATCTTCTGTAATACGAACGAATAAACCCATGTATCTTCTGTAATACGAACGAATACAGTCGATACAAATACAATATATACAAGTTATATATTGTATTTGTATTCGTTGCGCGAACGTATACAGTTGATACATGTTGTATTCGTTGTGCGAACAAATATATGTAACAATTAAATAGTAGCTACGTATGGTAATTAGGCAAACTATAGTTACGTAGCTCTAAAGTGTAGTGCTTTATGAAAGTTCTTCTAAATTATATATATAAAATTTACTAATTATGTGCCACTGATAGAATTTTAAAATTATTTGGCTGAAATAGTTATAGCTTAAAGTTTTATACATTTTAAATTGTAGTTACTAGTTGTTTCATGTCTTTAATTCGTCCCAACTTAAATCGATCTTCTTACAATGTTAGTTAGAACAATTTTTCTTAATTTTTTGAGTGCATTTGTAAATATTTTTCAAGCTACTTTGATAAGTAACTATTAAATTACCAACAAGATTGTGGTGGATTGATAAGTACTCCTACATCATTAACCTGCAGAGATCTCGGGTTCGAGCCCTGGTATGGAGTCGTCTTTGTTAGGGAGCGCTTTACCCCTCAATGTGGGACTTCTCGGCGCGAATCCGGATGTATCGCGGTCCCAATACGGGTACCGGACATCGAGTAAAAAATAATTAAAATTTGTCCTTAACATTGAATGACTCTTGAAACATAGTAGTTACTACAATATTATTTGTTTCAACTTATATTTAGAATTAAAAATACTAAGAGAAACTATATAAGTAGAAAAATATTCTAATTGGCAAACTCAATCAGGTAGAAAGTATTAATTCATTTACCGTTAATAATTTTTATATCAGTTACCTCGGTTAAAAAAGTTTTTCAAAATTAAATTAATAAAGTTCAACATGATAACATAAGAGAGATAAAATAAATTGGTTAGACATTGACAAGAATTAAAACTGATTATAAATTCTTTAATTTCAATAAATTATAAGAGTAACAAAAATAATTAAAAAAATTTAAGGCCTCACTTTTTAATTTCACCTTAGCCCCATTTTATGTCGAGCCGCTTGTATTTATTATTTTTGTAATGGGTTTAAAAAAAGTTAAAGCAGCAATTAAAATTGCGCGGAGGAAGTACTTATTTTCACAAATTAACCAATAGTACTAATTTTGGATTTAACGTTAAACGTTACTTGACCACATGCATTCATCGGTTGCACTATTAAGTATCATGGGACAAGTGCTCGCTTCCTGCATGGCTGCAAACATGTGTCGAAATATCTTTAGTCAAACTAAGGCTTGTCGTTAAGTTTCAGGTGAATATCAAAGACTTTTTAATTAATGTCACCTCATCCTCATTAACTCTAATTCATATCCAATCATCAATTTATTCTCCAGAAATAATTAATACTAAACAAGTAATCATTTTTAATAAGCAAACTCCTCAGTCTTTAATTATAGGAGTGATTTTGAGGGAAAAAATTTTGGACAAAGATTTCGAATTCTCCAGAAATGGTTTTCTATTGGGCTCAGTAATGGAGTAATAACTTTCACGACAAATAGATAAATAAAGAAATAAACCATTTTTCACTTTCAAGCATTTATAACATTTGTGAATTTGTTGACGTAGGCAAAGGTCAACGATGACATAGTTGATATTTTGTCTTATGTGATGCAGTCTGGTTAAAATTAAGAAAAATTCTCACCAATACCAATATACCATTCCTTATAGTTTTGCAGCGCATAATTTAATTTTCTAAATTAAAAAAAAAATGCTAGAAGAGGGAACTGTGAAAACGAAGAGAGGGAAAAAAAGAGGGAGAACTTTTTAAATTTTCATTTTTGAGAAAAAATAAAGTGGAGATAACTATTGTAATAACACTAATGACGTGTCATTGACTCACTAGTTTTCATTATTTCTTACACAAAGATAAAGATAATAAACAAAAGTAGTGGCATATTAATTGCTCAAAGGCTAGTGACTAATTCTTTCACATAGAATTTTGAAATTGAAAACTAAAAATTAGCTCCAATCCCTTTTGTTTAAACTGATGTCTGAACTGAAGTCTTTTTCTTTTTAAATTTAAAACAAATTTAACTTCCTCGATGCCTTTTTTATTCAATTGATGTCTGAATACTGAAGTCTAACATTTGACTTTTGTAAGTCGAAAATTAAGTCAATAAATTTAAAAAGCAGAAATGTTAAGTAAGTATAATTTCAATATTATCATTCAAATTGATAACAATATTTAATCTATTGACAAGAAAGCAAAAACATGTTAGTCAAATTACAAGGTGGTTCTGCAAAATGATGTCTATAAAGTTATACTGTAGAGCAAATTTAATATTAAATAAAATTTAAAAACTTAATATAATACGAAAGACATCATGGTGAAGGAGAACATAACATAAACGTTTCATTTTTATAATAAATACTTTGGTTGATATAATTCAAATATATTGTTAGCAAAACTTTTAATTGTACTAATAGCATAGTTTTTTTTATGACGCTTAATGTGTTAAGTAATTTATTGTTAACATTATCAAACACGTCTTAGAATTTATATTGTATTTAAATATTGACCCGAATTCGATATTTACTTTGAAAGAATTATTAAGAGAAGATTTAAATTGCTCCCTTTTTGTTTCAATTTTGTTATCCACTTTAATAATTTAGTTTGAAAATTTATTAAGAGATGATTTGAAACTAGAGTTGTTTAATTAATATTTTTGTACAAGTGAGACCATATTTTTATTTTACACTAGGTTGTTGTTGTTATAGTAGAAGGGACAAAATTATAATGAAAAAGTCACAGTGAAGCTCTTAATTGGTATTTAGGAATGACATCTGGCATTATTTTGGTGGGTTTTAAAAGGGAACTTTCTTTTCTTTCCTCGATAATATAATGTCCTTTAAAAGGCTTGCTTAAAGGGAAACAAAAAAAAGAATTAGCAAAGAATAAAAGATTAAGTAACCAAGAGGAGGAAAATCCAAAGAAAATAATAATAATAATAATAATAATAATAATAATAATAATAATAATAATAATAATAATAATAATAATAATAATAATAACAACGGTGATAATAACTAAGTACTCATACTTGTTTAAGATTGAGTCAAGTAATAGTTGTTATAATAATAATAATAATAATAATAATAATAATAATAAACATATTTTCTTTGTAGTCATTGATTGGATGGTCTAGTGTGGACGCATGAGATTGCATGGTCGTCTTAGTCAAAATAGATATAGGTCTGGTCATTGCAATGGCTGTTTATTTGCACATATATGATATTGAACAAGAATTTTAGTAACATTTCAAAGTGGAAATTCAGCAAATTAATTTTTGTAGCGAGTTCAACAATTTGAATTATGAATTTTCTTAAATCTTTTAACATAACGGGAACCACATTGAGCGGAAACTTAGTTACGACTTTACCATTCATTATACGTAGTGCAAGATTCGTTTCTTAACCAAGGATCTTCCTGTATTCTTTCTTATTATTTTTCTATTTACGGGCCGAGCACTCTCCCAAATACCTATCAACGAGCACTAGAAATGTTCATACACGCGCTCTCTCTCTCTCTATATATATAAAAATAAATAAATAAATAAAAATAATAAAAACAAACAAAAGAGTTTGTAATATCCTTGAGCCAGGGACGGCCCGACTAATTTTGTGGCCTAAAGTCAAACTTTATAAGGGGCCTTAATTTTAAAGAAAACTATTATTTATTTGAAGTCTTTTTTTTAATAGCTTTTCTTAGATACAAAGTTATTAATAATTTTCTTAAAATCAATAACTCTTAATAAGTATTTCTCAATTGATAATATAGCTAATCCATTTAACCTTTCTTGTGACATTGTTGATCTTAGGTAAGATTTTATCTATTTTAATTTTGAAAACTTCTTTGCGCTGAAACAACTGTAACATGAATTATTAACATTATTCCATAAGCAATTTAGGCAT
Organism: Nicotiana sylvestris; assembly: GCF_000393655.2. Classification (NCBI taxonomy): domain Eukaryota; kingdom Viridiplantae; phylum Streptophyta; class Magnoliopsida; order Solanales; family Solanaceae; genus Nicotiana; species Nicotiana sylvestris. The sequence continues at coordinate 207,001,353 of NC_091059.1, forward strand.
TTGAAAAAGAATTAAATCTTTTATTTGATTACGTATATCAATTAAACTGCTATCTTCTAATTGTACTATTTTTCTTAATATTTTTAATTTAGAAAAAAAAAATCTAAAACATCTATATCGAATTGATTATTATGCTTTAAGGAATATTCAAGATTAAGGCAATATTTTTTTAAATTTCCAACATCTAGTAATAGAAAACCAAAAATATTTTTATATTCTTCGAATTGTTCAAATCTATTTTGTAGTGAAAAAATATCCTTGTTTATTATATATAAAAGTAATCAACTCTAAAGGACTCTTCGATAGATTTTGAGATTTTATTATCAACATTCGCATCAAATTATTTCTCCCTATATATCACATATTTTATACGAAATTAGGGTTCGATATTTATTTTCCTTGGTAGAAATCATAACAGTTGCAAATCCTTCTTCTCTATATTTATTATAAATAAAGAAATCAAACATTTTTAATTTACAAAACTTTTTTTAGAACTTATACATAGTCTATTAGGTGTAATAAAAAATGGGACCCCCACAAATATGGGGCCTAAAGCGGTTGCTTTACTTGCTTTATGGAAAGACCGCTCCGGCCTTGAGCGCGCGAGGTCCACTTCTGCTTCTTGCTTGAGTTCTAATTAATTATATAATAACTATTGGAATAAAAGAGTAGTGACAGGTGAGCAAGTGTCAACAGTTAAGTGAAAAATAAGGTCAACAATAAAAACAAAATTATAACAAATAAACTCGAGTCTTTTACATAGAGATCAATGAGCCACAAACTGATATTAATTAGTAGCTAACTTTCTCATTAATTACACGTTTGTTTGTGTCTATTTTAAAACTGAATACTGTGTGCTGCTTAGGAAGTAGCTCTTAATTGCATTTCTTGGCATTATCTATTGATAAACTCTGATCTTTGCCATAGCGATTTAACAGTGAAAACTACTGTATACAATTGTAATTTTATTCTAAATCAAATTAAGGATATTTCCACTATCACTGATAATAATAATTTTCAACTTGGTAGAGATAAATGTCACTAATATCATTTTAACACCTGAGTATTTTATACACATCGTTTTTTCACCATTAAGGTTTATGCTTCGTGAATTTTATTTGTAAAAAATTATTTATCTTAAATTAGTATAAAGTGCGCAAATCTACAAATTTATAACTAAAAAAAGAATATAGAACAAATTTGGAATAAATTTCTTAATTATTTGATAACTCACTAGTATTAGTACTGGCATGGTAAGTGGACAAGGGAGGTAATCAACAGATAATTATTTTATCTTGATTTTTTTTCCTCCAAAAGTTAAGGTCTCATATGTCTTAAGGCATGCATTACAACAAAATCAACAAGGGTGTGTTTTGATTAAAAAAGAATAAATAGAGAATATTTTATCTTGAAAAATCATTTTCTAGGTTTTTCTTTTTAATATTTAATAAAGCATAAAGGTAATGACAAATGGTAATAATACAATGTGGACGATATGATCTGTAGATAATACTTTAGATAATATTTTTGAGTAGTAATTAATAAGTACGCATTAACATCTATGTGTTGGTTGAACAAACGACATAAAGTAAAAATTAAAATATTCGTAAACGCAAATGGCTAGCGCGTAAGTAGCTAAACACCGACATATACACTTTAGACGCATTTAAGTAACCAAATACTAGAAAATATTACCCGCCGGTATACTAAAGAAACCCTAAAAGGAAAACAAAAACAAAAAACAAAAAGTATACCCTTGTCTTGACTCAAGAAAGAAAATAAAAGAAAAAGCAAATAAGTCAATAAAAATTATTAGTTTGGTCAACACTCAACATGCACACTAGCCATTAGAGGATTCTATATAAGCAGAGGCTTAAGTGCAAAAATCACACCTCAAACAAGCTTAAGCTAAACAACCTTCTAAAAAGTTAGTGTTTCACTTGTTAATTCAGCCATTTTCCCTTGAATCTCCTCTTCATTATGTCTCAACAAGAAATTAATAATCAATCTAATGAAGGATTACTTAATCCAATGGCTCCTTATAATGGGATGATTAATGAAGTTCGTGTGATGCTTGTTGATCATGACCAGGAGGTTATTTATGAGATGGTTGATTTGCTAGAGTCTCACAAATATAAAGGTATAAACATGGCCATCTTTAAATATATAGAACTAACCTTTTTTTCCCCTCTTTGATATAAATTCTGTGTGATTTCCCTTTTATAAGAGATTTAATTGATGCTTGTTATCTCATTTGTGAATTCTTTAACATCTCTTTTAGATTTTGTTTATCCTGTAAATCTTGGATTTCTTTTCCTTGTCATAACACTATTTCTATGCTTGTTTCTATTGCTTTTGTAGCTAATAAATGAGTTTTTAGTGGTTATACATAAATAAATTAGATTCTCTACTTTTGGTCCTTGCTATGTGCTTGTCACACAAAATCGCGATAATAGAGTTCTGTGTTTCAAATCGATTTGTCCAAAAGTAATGAAAATCACATTGGTGAGAATATATGTCGATGTGTCTTTGATTAACTTCCTCCACAAATGTATATATGGTTTTCCAAAGGGGAGGGAGGATGATAGTTTTAAGTTGATTATTTTATTTATTTAATCAATCTAAAATCCGTCCTTTTATGTTTCTAAAATAATTCCGTATGTTTCTTACACCTAGTCCTTTTGAAGATAAAGGGAAATTAAACGACAGAGTTCTTTGTCTTGGCCTACAGTGACAAGAGAGTTGGAGGAGGAAACTCCTTAAAAATGATTTTTGAAGATAGATCTATGATTATACAAATCCAACTATGATTTAGAGAGAAAAACATTCCCCCCCCCCCCCCTTTTTTTTTGGGGGGGGCACTGGATTAGGGCAGAGCGGTGGAAGGAAGGAAAATGAGAAGGACCAGATTAGAATCGACATGTCTATCATTATTATTAACCTTAAGTAAAAGATTTTATCTTTTTATTGAATGGAAACAAAAAATTGGTTGACATGATTTTCACAAATAAAAAAAATATTTTTTTGTTTAATCAAAAATTTCCTTCCTTTCATTTGGAAGTATATCCATGATGCCATTTTTTTTCCCTTTCCATTTATGCAAGGTTTTACTTTTGCTTAAGAAACATATCATGGACTTTTTCCTATGTAATTTCCAAAACAAAAAAAAAAAATCTTGCATCTTTAAAGAACTTTTTTTTTGTAATTTTTTTCACAAAAATATGTTATTTCACCCTTTTGATTGAGCGTATTGAATTAAAAATTATTTCAAATAATTTTTTTCTCAATTTGAAAGAAACAAAATTGGATCTATTTTAATAACTACTTGCCAAATATTATTTTGCATTTTTGGCTCAACCCTGATGCTCACTTTAATTATCACAATAAACAATTTTCAGAATATTTGAAAAAATGAAGTAAGTGCTACAATTATCTTACCCAAAAAACTAGCATAAAATGTGGATTCTCTTTAGATTTAGAGAAAGAAAATATAGTCATTACTTGTCTACAAAATGGTATTAATCGTTTTGACTAGAATTGGTATGCTACATTTTGTTGTAGTGGTTGTAACATTTTATTTTATGGAAATAAAAAGGATGCATTTATCAGGTAAAACGATACAGAAAAGAATGAAAAAGATGTTTAAGATATCAGATTTTAATTCGCATGGCATGATAAAAAGCATAGCAAAATGTGATAGAAAAAGATGGGTTTATTATCCTTTTTCTGCCTTTAGAAACTTCTGAAACTCAAAGTCAATACCTAAATAATGGGTTAGGGTTTATTTTAGATACTTAAGATTGAAAAAAACACCACACTGTAATATAATCCATAAAATGCTAATATTATATTAGGTAACACATCTTTCTGGAAGGTGGAGATTTAGGTAACACTATTTCGGTAAGTTAAATATTTTGTCGATTTGTAATTCATCGAAGTTCATTGAAGATTCAACACATCATATTCTGTCGTCTTATCATCTAATAACCGTTTGTACTTTTGTTGTCGTAATTAAGATTCTTGAATTCTATTAAACGATGATATAATATATTACACATGTAAATAACACGAGGATTTTATAAAATTTTCAATTAATATTCAATTGGATTAGAGAATAATAAATTGTTAATAAATCTGTCCCTCTTTGAAAAATCTTCTAAACTTATTAGAATCTTCATGAAATAAAATTATATCAAACTTCTGCGCCTATTATATCTTGCTTTTGATAGTATCTTTATTCAGTGTTTGTTTAATTTCATCCAGTCATTTGAATAAATAGGAACAGATTCTTAGCTTTAAGAATTCCTCACTATATTTCTACCCAAAAAAAAAATCCTTCACTATTCTAATTACAAATTTATCCTAAATAGTACGTCTTTTTTTTTTTTTTTTAACTAGTACCTGTCTAATTGATTGCACGCATTGCTAACAAATTACAATAAAAGTTGATCGATATGTGCCTTAAAAAAAGTTTATCAATATGTACAATTTGGAGTTCGTTCCATAAATAATATAGCATTATAACATACAAATTTATAATTGAAAATTATATGAGAAATAAATAGATCCTCATGCTAATATATATATATATATATATATATATATATATATATATATATATATATATATAACTTAAATAGTTGTCCACCCAATCGTCTAAACTAAATATCATCCATGTATAACTATATATTATTTACGTATATACCGGCTAAAAAAAAAGCAAAAAGAGTGAATGCTATTTATTATGTAAAGATGAAAATTGTGTATACTTTCTTTCCTTGTTCTTCACTAACTTTCAAATGCGTTGATACAGTTACGACGGTTGGTGCTGCCGAAATGGCTATGACTATGTTGTCCAAAGGCAAAGAAAGATATGATGTTATGATAATCAATGCCTATTCACCTGATTTGCTTTCCACTCAGCTTTTGGGTCAAGCAGTGGAGTTGGACATCATTTCGATCTGTGAGTATTTCAAATATTGTTATAGTGAATAAATTTCAGTAAGTTTAACGTAACATAATTATAATTTTTGCAACTTTATTCTAATGATCAAATAATGCAGTTGTATGTGATGATAACAATCCTCTTTTAGCAAAGAAGGCTTTGGACGTTGGAGCTTACCTCTACTTGAAAAAACCACTTCAAGAGGAAATGGTGAAATACTTGTGGCAGTTTGTACTGAAGGAGAAACTGCAAAGGGAGAAAGTGAAAAAAGTTTTAGAAAATGGAGAGAACATGATCATCAACATTGGTGATGAAGATGAAACTGGTGAAAATGTTGGTGATGAACAAGGAGAGAAAAGTATGGCTAATGATGAGGAACAGAATAACAATAATGAGGTTGAAAACAGTGAATCCAATGGAAAATACAAGCTGAGGAAAAAGAGAGGTAGAAAAAGCACAAAAGAGGCTAATCAAGGAGATAGCCATAGCAGTGGTAAGTCCGTTAAGCGAAAGGTTTGCACAGAGTGGACTTTGGAACTTCATGCTAAATTCTTGGAAGCTGTGGCTCAACTTGGTGAAGGAAGTAAGTTTACTTCACAATTAAATTTCTCTTGTACAGTCAAACCTCTCTATAACAGCATTCATATATAGCCAAATTTTACTTGGAACCGATTTTTATGTATGTTATAATATATGTCTTCTATAACAACACTTCACTATAGTAACCAAAAAATATCGGAACAAATAAAGTTAGTATAGAGAGGCTTGATTATACCTTATATAATAATGGTATGAGATGAGCTTAAATAGAACGACATGCTCAGTCAGAATTAATATTATTATAACCAACTTGATTTAGGAATATCTCAATTATATTAAGTTATATTCTTATGGAACCTACAGGATGTTATCCGAAAGAGATTCTTGAGCTGATGGATGTGCCTGGCCTTACCAGGATGCAAGTTGCAAGCCATCTTCAGGTACATTGATAGATATATAATTTTCTATGTGAAAATTCACGATTCATTCGATTTACATTGAATTCATTCAAAATGATAAATAGAACAATTTTGCTATATATTTAGCAATTATTTACGGCTCGCACCCGTGACCTCATGTTTTCAGGTTACTAACTAATGTTACTAATTCCTTTTTCACCTTCAACACCTATCAGAAATGTCGCAACGACAACTGGAGAGCTCCAGAAGAGCGAAAATCTTCTCGTAACTCATCAGGTCAGGGCTCGTCCAGTGGTTCTCAACAACGAAGTGGCCACAGAAAGTTTGGTTCAATGCCTCGTATCCAACCGAATATGGTCACAAATCTGCAACAGCAGCAACGTGACCAAGAAATTAACCAAAGAAGTCCTCCTGAGTTTCAGTTTCCACCACTGAATAACAGTAGCATTATTGCTAGAGGAGAGAGCTCAACTCAACAGGAACAAGCTTATCGCCCACAGCTTCCTTATGTTGAACCCCAATACCTTAGCATTGGGAGCCCATTTAATAACCCAAATTTTACCCAAAATAGTGCTGGTGGTTTTGTGCAACAACAACAAAATGGACCTTTTGTTGGAATGGTGGGCCAAGGACAAGGCCCAATAATTGGGGGCACTAATTACAGGCCTGGGTTTCCGATTAATAATGGGCCGGATCAGCATGTTCAAAATGGCTACAACATGAATGTCAATTCGGCCCATTTGGGATACTCAGGTGGCCCAATGATTTCAGATATGAATGGAAATGTGACAATGAATGGGCTGGGCTTTGCAGCAGCAGCAAATGCTAATTTCCAGCAACAATATGGTCAGCCCAATATGACTGAGCCCAGCAATTTTGTGGCCCCATCAAATGTGAGTGATTCTGAAGGAACTGATTCAAATGATGGACAAAACTGTGATCAGTATTTCGATTTCAATGATGTGGATTATCTGTTCCAGAATCTTGGACCTCCTACCTCCAACCTACCTAATGAACAAGGCACTGAGTTTGGTCCAGTTTACTCTGATGATCAGGTAACTGCTTCTATCTAACTTTGCTTATGTCGGAACCCTACTATTGACTTATTCGAAATGTACATTGAGTTGTTTATTTACAGTCTATAGGTCACGGTGTCATTAATATTTGCAATAAAGTAGGCTGTTCACATCACACCACCGGATGTGTCCCTTCCGCGCACCCTGTGTGAACACAAGATGCCTTGTGAAGCTGCCCTTTTATACGACAAAATGTCATTTTCGAAAGTAAAAAAATCCGAAAAGAAAGTATTTTTTTAAAAAAAATCGATAACAATGTCAGTAAATATGCTAGCTGATTATATTTTTTTAGTAGTAAAGATGTATAATAATATCTAAATGGTGGTTAAGACTGATATAAAATTGAAGTTGAGTTAATGGGGAAGAAAAATGACTTCCGCCTAAAGGTGAGGAGAAAATGACACTGTATAGCTGTTCTTAAAATACTAGCCGAAGAAATGTATATTTTTTTTTGTATAATTTTATATATAAAAATTTACAAATTTTATACATTTTTTTCGTTTACCGAATATAAATATTTTCTGGCGTGGGTTAAAAATGATAATACCGCAAGTCATTTTTCTCCTCTTTTTTCCCTGTACATATTTCCTCACAAATAAATATCAAACATTGAAAAATAACTTATTTACTAAAAATAATTTTTCATGCTACCAAACAGACTAGTCTCTTGTTGATTTAACCTTAAACCAACATATGCAGGTGAAACCAAGTGTCCCGTTTCCTGGAATAGCAAACTTTCCTGACGATTTGGCATGATCCGATGCTCATTGACAATTCTGTTTTCTGAAGTGGAAATTGCATTTTTCATTTGCTGGATTTTGGAGATTATGTTGTTTAGTATTATTTGGTTTGCAGGAACTATTGAATTGGTATTTTGTTTTTTGTTTTTGTTGGAACTAATGGCCAGTATTAGATTGCAGGCTTTGGCTATTTTCATGATTTGGGATTATTGTTTCCTTTAGTATCTCATTGATCATTAAAACTTTTTGGTTGACTGATTTATATTATGGGATTGATTATCTGTGGGATTAATTGCATCTTAGTTATGCAATAATGTTTGGTTTTTTCTTTAATCAATGGGATGATGCTTTTTTATTATTGCACTCGGCTTTTGTTCCCGCACCCAACCAATTTTCTTCATTACTTGTCTTGTCTACTCTTTTTCTTTAAAAAAAAATTAAATTTTGATACAAAAAAGTTTAATCATACTCCCATTTTTGATTGATGCTATTTCCTTGTTGCTCTTTTTCAAGAAGACAATCTCAATTAGTGAATTACAATAATCTCTTTACCTAAGTGTTTCTCAAAATTTCAATCCTTTTTCAAAGGGTATTGATCACGCCCAACTATGCCTTATAAAAAGGGCAATGCGGACGTTGCAAATATAACCCGAGTATTACGCCCAGGATCGAATCCACAGAGAGTTAACCTATCAATCACTATCTTTAGACCCACTAAACTCTTCAGAACCAGCTTCCCAAATGTTTGAATCACAAGTTGATGGTTTCTATAGTAACTAAAATTGCAAGTAAATTAAACAGCTGTAAACTAAAGTGCTAAGGTTGTAAACAATGATGAGAAAAAGCTAAGGTAAAGATTTCCCCTATTGATGGAATCCCTTCTGTTTATGCGTCATACAAATTTACCAACACACCTCTATCAATCATGAACACTTTTCTTACCGTAAATCTCTCCCGAGTAATCACAGTAATATACTATTGCACTCTCCCGAGATACACTAGCTAGCTTTAATTAACACAGTTCACTTAAGATTGCACCCAAGGCTTCGTTATCCCTAATCCCGCCTTTAAACCCGCAGTTATAGATTCCTCTTATACTTTAGGAGTGGTGTTATTCAACAATAACCTAAATATGCACTCTCTCCCGAGTTATGCACACTAAATAGGCACAGCTAATTGAGGATCCTGTCAATTAACTACAACAAGAACATAGTTGAATAAATAAAGATTGAAACTAGCAATTTGTATTCACATAAACAAGAAGTTCATCCCCCAATAGGTTCCATCAAAACCGTAGACAAAGGATTTAGCTACTCCTAACTATGGGTAAATAAACTAAAACAATATTCATCATAAAACTTGCAAGAAAAATAAAGAGAAGAAGAAACCAAGATGTTTTGGGTGATCTCTCACACTTGTTCTTCTTCCAAAAACTCCTCTCCAAAACAATACATCATCTCTTGGGCGGAGTCTAGTGTTTAAAATAGGGTTTTGGGCTTAAAATCCCGTGTTTTGCACTTTAGTCCTTGAAATTTCCACCTCCTGCCGCGGTTATACCGCGGTCGCGGTCAAACCGCGGTCAAACATGGCCTCTGCTGCTTCAATTGTCTACGAGCAGCCCTCACCGCGGTTCTGCCGCAGTCGCGATAAAACCGCGGTATTTCATCCTGTTCCCTTTAGAATATGAAAAAACATAAAACATGAAAGTTGTATCCCTTTGAGTTATCTTTCCAACCATATATTATAGAGCCCAAATGGGGTTCGGAGTAAACGTTATGTCTATTTTACTAGACAGTGTACAATATGCCTCTTCGAGTTTTCATTTTGTTGTTTTATCATCTGTTGATCCCCGAACGTGATCCCGACTTAATTCCTTGAGCTATTACTCAGACTTCAAAGCTCAAAACCACTTAATTTCATTACATAACATCTATATAGCTCGGAATCACACCTACAAGGCATAAAACACACAATTAGTGCAAAACACTAGCGATTAAAGCGCAAACTCAACTAAAGTGCAGTAAATTAGAGTGTAATAATCGACTAAAATACATAATTATAGCCTATCATCAACACCCCACACTTACACTATTGTTCGTCCTCGAGCAATCAAACTACACTTTTTTTTTATAGACACGACCTTTTTAAACAATTCTCCTAACTCATCACACCAAGAGTATTTAAAATAGACTAAGCACAAAAGCGTAACATCTTCACCTCAAGATTTGACTCATAAGTACCACGCATTATTCACAATTCACCTACTTACTCTAACATAGAGGTCACTGACATTACCTTTCCTTCATGAATCAAGTGCCCTCACACAACAAAAGAGAGTAGTTCCACACAATAAAATTTAAGAACACTTAGGAACTCAAGATAGAAAGAATTCACTCACTCTCAGAAATAACATTCATATGCCACAAAAGATGCACCATAAGCTTGCCCGTAGTGTACTACTCCACTAATCGAGCTCATTCAATCTAGGATCAATTAGGACTTTATTTGGTTGTAATGTAGGCTACGGGACAGGTAGGATACATTTAGATATAAGAGTGACTACAACTCCCTTAGCACTTTAATACATATACTTTAACATTCAAACCCCATACTTATGTCAAGCCAAACTCCACCTTCACATCAATATACATCAACTCCCAAATTATTTAAGCACAATTATATCAAGAGTCACCACTATCAAAGAATATTTTTTTACAGCAATACAACTTTTTTTTCTTTTTCAATTCAAGAGACTCTTGCTTTTCAAATCAGTGCACCCTTTCTCCTTATTTCATTAGTTCCACTCAAAAGCCAAACCAACCACCCCACACTTTAACTTTTACAAAGTTCATAAATAATTCAAGTGTTCATGAGAGGTTACAATGGTTCAATAGATGGTTAATTCAAACAAATGGGTAAGGCTTGTAATGTGGTTGCCAAAGGAATAAGATTATAGGCTCAAAGGGGTTAACTACGATACATAACAATTAGGTGGGTAAAACATGCATATCTGGCTCAACAAAGAAATGCCTATATCACTTCCTAGACTGAACAAAACTACTATTTCGCTTTGCAAACACACGGGGCAAGTTCTAGGCATCAAATGCAATGCACAGAATACAACAACCCTCACGCACACATGGCACATGACTCACTCAAGATTAGATCATCAAGACACTCTAGTCAAAGCAGTTGAGCAAAGTTAAGATAATACAATTTAAGGTACTTCTACAAGAGTCAAAAACTGAGTCTAAGCGTCACAACCAAAGTACTCACTATTCTCAAGGCATAACAAAGTCAAGAGATATTGCTTCACTTCAAAACACAACATAATGGCTCCTACTCCCAAAAAAGAAAACTAACTACACCCGGTTCAAATAAAAACCTTGGAAAAGAACCGTGGTATAAAGAAAAACCAAGGGGGAATTACTACACTACCTAGAAAATAACAATAAAATAAAATAAAAAGAAGCTACATGGACTACTTCCCTCAAGAGTACTGTCCAAGTGGTCCGTCCTCAAGAAGAGTCCTGTACCTTTTTTTTTTAAGATCCGACTTTGACCCTCAAGAGACCCGTCGACAAGCGTCCGTCGTTGGTCCAAGTCAGTTACTCCTAATGTGAGTACAATCAACTATACGCAACAACACATATACAATATTAGAACATGTTCCATGTCTATGTACACTACAATACAGTATCAAGGCAAGTCTCCCATCCTACACTTAAAATTGTGCATTGTCCCCAATGCACACCATACTAATAAGAGGGTAAAAGAAACTCCCTGGTAGGCCAAAGGCCGAAGCACTAGCAGCTCATGGGGTACTCAGACTTCTCCCAATATTGGTCCTTCGTGCGGATACCTCACACTTAGTTCCAACCAATGGTTTGTTGTTACATTCTTCCAATGACTTTGTGTTCCATGTTCCTAAAAATAAAAAATCTACACTACAAGAATAATACAATAATAAATAAAAATAAAATAAAATAGGGTTGCCTCCCAACAAGCGCTTGATTTAAAGTCGCGGCACGACGCAAATAATTTTACCACTTTTCTCGCCACTTGGACGATATGAACTGTGCACCTAGCTTGGAATCAAGCTTGTGACCACGAGCGATAGGGGGTGGTAAGTTGATTATCGAGCCGAGCCTTAAATTCTTCATTTTGCACTTCTTGGCTCTCATGTGAGGAATGTCATTTTGGTTTTTTGTTTCCTCAAATTGTAAAATGTATGGTTGTTGCCTTTCCTCCTCGCAGTCCCTCACGGACTCATGTAGTTCAATTTTTATATCACTACACAATTCTAATGTTGAAAAATGCTTGGAATGTGACTTCAAACCTTCATTTTGCAATTTTTCTATTCTGACATCCTCTTCTTCCCCCGGACTAGAGTCATTCTCAACCAGATTTTTATTTACACCGGTTGATTCTAAGTCCATGTTTTTCTCGGCATCATTGGTACTCATGGGGTCGGTTGGCGGAGGTTCAATTCTTGACTCTTCAAATTTTAGCTCACATTCTTCCTCATTTTCAAGAATGGTCTCCAACATGAGCATTATTTTCTCATTTTGGGCATTTGAGAGTTCTTGGTTTTGATTAAGTGCCAAGGAATTTTGGAGACTATTTTCCAAAAGCTCCTCCAAGGCACTTTGTTCTTTGTGTCCTCCTTCAAGTAAGCACTCCAACATGAGCTTGAACTCTCCCTTTCGGCCATGCTCAACTTCTTCCAATTCGTTAGCCCTATCATTTTCATCAAAAACAATAGAATCATCATAGCGGGGGCTTGGGGAAGGGAAGGACCAATCAACACAATCATCCCAATGACCATTTTGAAAACCACACTTATCACGAATACTCCACTCATGGGTTTGAGATTGTGCGCACAATCCACCCCCCGGGAAAATTTAAAAAATTTTGCCACGAGTGTGGTTCTCCACAATAAAGACAAGGGTCATCACAGTATGAACAACTATCACCCCACCAATTTTTATTATATGATGCCATTTTTCAAAACTAAGAAAATAAACAAGACCCAAACAATAAAAATAGACTAATGTAAGAAAATTTAATTACACAAATATTCACAAGTTGGGTATAGAGAAAACTGATCATACTAAGAATTTTTTTTATTTCTATCAATGGTAATTGATAATTCCGTTAACTCCCCGGCAACAGCGCCAAAATTTGATCACGCCCAACTATGCCTTATAAAAGGGCAATGCGGACGTTGCAAATATAACCCGAGTATTACGCCCAGGGTCAAATCCACAGAGAGTTAACCTATCAATCACTATCTTTAGACCCACTAAACTCTTCAGAACCAGCTTCCCAAATGTTTGAATCACAAGTTGATGGTTTCTATAGTAACTAAAATTGCAAGTAAATTAAACAGCTGTAAACTAAAGTGCTAAGGTTGTAAACAATGATGAGAAAAAGCTAAGGTAAAGATTTCCCTATTGATGGAATCCCTTCTGTTTATGCGTCATACAAATTTACCAACACACCTCTATCAATCATGAACACTTTTCTTACCGTAAATCTCTCCCGAGTAATCACAGTAATATACTATTGCACTCTCCCGAGATACACTAGCTAGCTTTAATTAACACAGTTCACTTAAGATTGCACCCAAGGCTTCGTTATCCCTAATCCCGCCTTTAAACCCGCAGTTATAGATTCCTCTTATACTTTAGGAGTGGTGTTATTCAACAATAACCTAAATATGCACTCTCTCCCGAGTTATGCACACTAAATAGGCATAGCTAATTGAGGATCCTGTCAATTAACTACAACAAGAACAGAGTTGAATAAATAAAGATTGAAACTAGCAATTTGTATTCACATAAACAAGAAGTTCATCCCCCAATAGGTTCCATCAAAACCTTAGATAAAGGATTTAGCTACTCCTAACTATGGGTAAATAAACTAAAACAATATTCATCATAAAACTTGCAAGAAAAATAAAGAGAAGAAGAAACCAAGATGTTTTGGGTGATCTCTCACACTTGTTCTTCTTCCAAAAACTCCTCTCCAAAACAATACATCCTCTCTTGGGCCGAGTCTAGTGTTTAAAATAGGGTTTTGGGCTTAAAATCCCGTGTTTTGCACTTTAGTCCCTGAAATTTCCGCCTCCTGCCGCGGTTATACCGCGGTCGCGGTCAAACCGCGGTCAAACATGGCCTCTGCTGCTTCAATTGTCTGCGAGCAGCCCTCACCGCGGTTCTGCCGCGGTCGCGGTAAAACCGCGGTATTTCATCCTGTTCCCTTTGGAATATGGAAAAATATAAAACATGAAAGTTGTAGCCCTTTGAGTTAGCTTTCCAACCATATATTATAGAGCCCAAATGGGGTTCGGAGTAAAACGTTATGTCTATTTTACTAGACAATGCACAATATGCCTCTTCGAGTTTTCGTTTTGTTGTTTTATCATCCGTTGATCCCCGAACGTGATCCCGACTTAATTCCTTGAGCTATTACTCAGACTTCAAAGCTCAAAACCACTTAATTTCATTACATAACATCTATATAGCTCGGAATCACACCTACAAGGCATAAAACACACAATTAGTGCAAAACACTAGCGATTAAAGCGCAAACTCAACTAAAGTGCAGTAAATTAGAGTGTAATAATCGACTAAAATACGTAATTATAGCCTATCATCAGGTATATTTGATGGTAGGAGCTTCAAAATTCATGTTAATTTGAATTTTTTATTATGGTTTGATATAAAATTATTATGTTAAAAATTTCTAATCATGTGCTGCACAATTTATGTAAGACCTATGTATTTATACTTAATAGTGAAGAAATATATGTTCTGGTTCTTTCATTCCAAATGATATAATAGACAATTAATTACTAGAAAAAAACATAATTTTTAAATTGGTCCTCACTCTATCCATAACACAAGGGATACTACCACCAAAACACATACAAACCAAACAAAAGGGAGAGAATTAATCAATTTTATCAACACATTTAAATTAACTGTAGGTTAAATTTTTTTAGTCAAATATCAAGATTTTATATCGGTACAAGATGATAAGAGATTCTTTCCACAATAAACAAGCTATTGCTTGAGTAGAGTTACAGAAATTTTAAAGAAGAAAGTGTGACAACAAATTAAAACAATTGTATATAAAAGACATTCTTAGCAGAGTCTAAAGTGTAGCTTCAACTTGGAGATGTGTAGCTAGAATTCGAAGTTAGAACTGAAAGCTATTTGTTGGAAAATGCGTCATAATACTTCTACCAGATAAAAGTAGAGTTTCTTTTCGTAGCAAGGATTTCCACCTTGCTTATACATTAGTCAATGGCTAAATTGTTTAATTCATTAGGATTTCTGTAACAGTTACTACTAAAAGATTGAGAGTTACTTTCTTGAAACTCAATCAACAAAAATTACTACGTAATTACCTTGGTTTTCCTCCTTTTTGTTGAAATAAATCAGAACCCTCTTGAGAGCTACTATCTTGAAATATAGACTGTCTTCTGCAAAACAGAAAGAATTATTTTTTTAAAAAAAAGGAAGGAGTTTTGTGTAGTTGATTTTTGTATGGCCTAATTATTTATCTTAGACTAAGTACTACTGCTTTTATGTGACAATAAGTTTTATATTTGTTATCCATTGTTGATTATGCATGAACTTGGGGATATTATATTGTTGCTTTAATTAGGTGGTGTAACGTTTGACAAGTCGTCGATACATGAATTTGCCATTAATTATAAGACTCTTTCGCTTAAATTCTATACGTATAAAATATTCTTTTTTCTTTTTGGGTGTGTAACATTTAAGTTAAATCTTTTAGTACCGATTAAGTATTCGTTGTCAAATGGGATATAGCTTCGTATAGAGGGTACGTAGTGATTAGTGAACACTACAAGTTAATTATTAGAGAAGATTCATGCATAGAGACTAACGACGTATCAAGTTTGAATTGCTATTATCAACATCACTCTCTACTCCACCCTATTTATGCTAAAATCACTCTTTAATCGTTTTTGTCTCGCGTTTTGAAATATAGTGGTGGATTCAGATACTATGGGTTCTAAGTTGAGAAAATAAGTTTTAAAAAGATTTACTCTCTCCGTTCAATTTAATTGTGTGGCAGACCGGCGGTATTCACATTTCAGAAGTCAAAAGAGTTTCTTTTAGTACGATTTCTTTCAAATATTTTAAATTATTTATCATTGTAACTTATAGTACTTTTACATAGTTTTCAAATATATTAAAAAAAAATTATTTTGTTTTTATAGATTTTATGTCCGAATTCACAATCAAAGCTAAGATATCTGACTCTCGAAATTCAAATTATGGCACATAAATTGGGATGTATATCTATTTGTACTTATTTTTCTCACATATATCTAGGTGTCAACTCCGAAAAAATTATTTGTCAAAAATCATTCTAAAGAGACAATCATGATTTTGCCCCTACAAAACCACGACGATTTAGCTATTGAGACCAGTGGCGGAGCCTCTTTATGCTGGGGTGTCAACTGACATTTTTTTGTTGAAAATTCTACTGTTTAGCTAGGTCAATATTTTATTTTGTATGTATATACATTATTTGTTGATTCCTCTTATTTTCGTTGTGTATTTGCTTTTTATATTTTGATATTCCGTAATAAATTTCTGACTCCAGCACGAGACAAATTGTCACTAAAATCATCTTTTTCTTTTTGTTTTACTGAAAACCTATTAATGGTGTCATTTGGATCTCCATGGCAATGGCAATGCCAATGCAGAATGAATAGACTCCATTGGGTTTCCACGCGGACAGTACAAAATACGCAAATCTTAAGGAAGCACAAAGCTAAAGTTGTCATTGAAATTTGGATTGCTTTTAATATCCGCCACTACTCTCACTTCTCACGTATTCATTCTGAGAACCAGAAAAGAAAAAAAATCCAAAATAACATGTCATGTGCCAAATAGCCTGAATCTTGTCCTACCACACGTGGATTCCCCAAAGTCTCAGCTCCCCTTTTGTCTCTTCGATAAAATCCCCCATGTGATCCTCCCATTCTCAAAAAATAGGATCCTTGCTGGCAAAAAAAAGAAAGAATTGAAAAAATAATTTCTTCATGCTAAATAAGAATAATAAGTCTTTTTTTTTTTTGGTAATTAAATCCTTGTATTAATCACTTAAGTAATATTTACAAAACAGTAGGTCAGCTCAACCTAACTTTCTATCCTCCATCTAACTGCAGAATAATGGGTCTTTGAGTACAAAGATCACACTTTAACTTTTAGTGGATTCAAATATTAAATTTTTTGAATTTTTGAAATGAAATTACCTATGTAACGAACTACCTTAGATGTAATATTATAAATTACAACTTGTTATAGTAAAAAGTAGTTGGAAAGATTGTTGTAAAAGAAGTGTTCGCTTGCTTAGAACAAGAGTGTCAAATATTATATTACTGTACTACTTACCAGAGATTTAACTTTATGAGTTATGGATTCTAGAATGACGAGTTTAAGTACTAATAATTGGGTTCTAAATGTGATATTTGTACATATCTGAGAAATTTCTTAGCATAAATATATTGTTTGAGCAAAAGATACTGGGTTCGGCCGAACCTGCATCTAGATTTGTAGCTCCGCCCCGGCTACTTACCATGCACAACCAAATAAAGCTCCATAGATAAATGAATCCCCTCCATCTACTACTTGATCAGATAGCTGTTGCCAGTAAATTTTTGAACTCTGTTTCACCCTTCTGATCATATGCTAGCTGTAACCTTTGATGAAATATAATACTACTGGCCTACAAATATTTTAAAAACTAGTAGTGTTATTCATTATTCTCCCAAAATAAGACTTGAGCAGTTGAGCTCTCATTAGGCCATTTTCATTTGAAATCAATGGATCCTCCACCACTTCCATCCCAAATCAATGCCATTCCTACAACTAATGCCATCACTCAAATTGCCCAACAAAACTATCCAGATTCTGCCAGCTCCTCCCCGAGCTCACGCCAAAATGATACGTGGGATCAGGAGTCTCTGGCACAAGTCCCTGGTGCCAAACTCCGCCTCATATGCAGCTACGGGGGTCATATTATTCCCCGTCCCCACGATAAGTCCCTCTGTTATGTCGGTGGTGACACCCGCATTGTGGTAGTTGACCGTCAATCCTCCCTCTCCGATCTTCAAATTCGCCTTTCCCACACTCTCCTCAATGGCCGCGGATTTTCCCTCAAGTATCAGCTCACGAATGAAGAACTTGATTCCCTTGTATCTGTCACAACTAATGAGGACTTAGATAACATGATTGAAGAGTACGATCGTGCAATGTCTGCTTCGCCTTTGAAACCTTCTCGTCTTCGTTTGTTCCTTTTTCTTGCCAAACCTGAGACAGCAGCTTCTATGGGTTGCCTCCTTGCTGATTCTAAATCCGAGACGTGGTTTGTTGATGCTCTTAATAATGCTAGCTTGCTTTCTAGAGGGCTTTCTGATTCAGCTGCGGGAGATAATTTCCTGGAACTTGAAACCATTCCCAAAAGTGATTCTGGTATAAACCTGGAGGCTCAGAATGAGTCATTGGCGGCTAATAATAGGCAAATGGCAAAGAATGCAATCCAAGAAGTGCAATCCACTATGCCTGACTCACCAATGGTTGAAACAACCTCATCATTTGAGTCCAGTGTTTCATCCCCATCTATGCCAAATTTGCCTCCAATTAGAGTTAGAGCTGAAGATGCAGGTTACGCGAATGCAACATTCAACGATCAGATGCTTGGGATAGATGAACAGTTCTCACAGATGAATGTAGCTTCAAATGCACAAAAGGTGGATGATGGTTACCTTCATTTGGCTGCAGCAGCGGCAACACCACCTCTTCCTACTGTAATCGGCGGTGCAGCTGTTATGTCATCGGCTACTTTGGTGAACACTGCACCGGCTACAGGGGAACATCAAGGCCGGGTTATCTCTGATGATGAAAGATCAGATCATAGCGCGCCTACTGGGCGCCGAAAACCTCCATTGCCGTTACAGCCGATTCAGAGGAAAGTTGGAGATGGTTATAGCTTGCCATCACCTGATTCAAAACATGCTGCAGGGGGTTACAACTTGCAATCACCTGATTCTGTAGCAAGGTATGATTGTCGCATCAGAATGTTCAAAGATCAAGTAGCACTAGCAGATTATCTAAGAAAAGATCACTATGATAACCTTTTTTGTCTTTTCAGAAGTGAAACATCAGTAACTCCTTAATGCACCAGACAACTATTCAATCTTTTAAACTCAAAATTTATTGTAGGATATATGTTCTTATTCAGAATCTTGGCAGGTAAATGAAATAGCTAGCTTATAGTACATAAGCTTGAAGTTCGTCCACCTAGTCACTTCGAAAGTTAGATCTAAACAACAAACAGAACTAGTAATAAACCACAAAGAGACAAAAAGACTTGAAATATGTTTGTTGCTCTTTACTTTTGGTATGTTTTAGTGTAATTGGGATTAAAAACCATGGAAAAGGTTTTACTTTCGTCAACTAAGACAGTTTTGGATCTTTTTCAGTGATAGCAGCATTGCATCAGCTACGTCCTTCTCAAAACACGCGATTTACCAAGACGCACCTCCAGCAGCAAGTCGTGAAACCAGAGTGCCTTATGCAGTAACTGACCCCAAAAATAATGTTCTGGACCAGAACTCTCAAATTCAGATGCAGCAAGTTCAAGATTCTGTAGTTATACAAGTTCCACAGCAGCAGCAGCAGCCGCAGTTCATTCCTACCAGCGGACATTACATCCAACATACTGCAACAGGTCCAGTGGCAGTCCAGCCTTGCTATCAAATGTATGCACCCCAAACTCAGCAACCAATTCACCAACAAATGGACCAGCAATATCCCATGTACTACATGCCAGTACCTCAGACTCAGCCGTATAATATGACAGTGCAATCTAATATAGTTGATGCTAATGCTGCAGCTTCAAGCCAGCAGCTAACACCACCAAATCAAACAATGGTTTCATCCTCAGCAGCCTTTAAAGAAGCTCTCCCGCCTATTTATCCAACAAGAACTGTCCAGTCCTCTAACCCTGAAATGCCTGTCAATGTATATAGAACAGCTACCCCAGCGACTCAAACAGTAGTACAAATTCCTCAAAGTCAATATCATCAACAGTATTACGGTCTTTCCCAGGTTCCTCCTCCACCACAGCAAATGACTGCTGTTTCTAATGGCGCTGCTAATTTCGGCTATGAGTATTCTCATCCTGTGCATGAACAGGTGTACTATACTCAAAACACAGCTCCATCACATCCTTCTCAGTACCAAACTATGAACCCTACCACTGCAGTTTTATTATCACAGGCTTCAGCACAGCTAGCTGCAGAGAATACCACAGCTCAGAACAGAACTTCATAGCCTCTATAAATAGAACTTGGCCGCTCAAAGATTTGATGTCATCTGTATTTTTCTTTAAAGGAAGGAGTATATTATGCAGAGAATAAGGCCGGTATTGTGTTATTCTTCATCCTGCAACATGCTGCTGCTTTGATGGGGTTAACAAGATAGATACTTACTTGTGGTGTCCTAACTCCTAAGGTGGAACTAAGAACAGTGTTTTAATTGCTTCCTATGTATTTATTGCTCTCTTTTTGGTTATATATTTTCTTAATAACTGGTATTGAATAATAAACAACCTTTTAGACTAATTCTTTGGTCGACAATATTCCTTCCATTTATGCTTCTCTGGCCTATGTAAAAAAAGAGAAGAAATGGTCTCCTCAGATAACTCATGCTTGATATCTGTCATGTTGTTAAGCTCAATAATTTGAAGACTATTTCCGTGGTCTGATAGTGCCTTATTATTCAGCATTGTGGATTTGTTGGCTACGAAAATCAAGAAGCGCGCTATAGTCCAGTAGGGAGGGCAGAAAGAACTCTAGTTCAATCAAGTTAAAATTCAACTCTTCTAGAGATATAATACAAGACCAACAAGAATTGCTATAGGCAGTTCGATTCATAAATAATGTGCAGTATTATTAACAAGACTTAAGGAAAAAGGAATATGCTGATCTCAATAGGTTGAAGCACGAAATAACAAATCCTTAACATGGCAAAGATAAGAAAAGCTGGAAAGGCTATAACAAGCTGAATTTCCTATTGCCGTTTCCTAAAAACTAATCATTGTTTCATGATTCATTTCTGGCTTCATGCATCAAATGTGCCAAATCTAACATTACTGCCGCACCAACACTATCAGGTAAGTCAACAGCACATGTTCTGTGAATGCTCAATTAGTAGGAGGATTTTGACTTCAAATTGGGCAATCAAGTTGAGAATTGTATAATATGTGGGCTGCTTACTGATGCCTGCTAGATATTGAAATTGAAAAATAGGAGGGAGAAGGGATTAGCTTGTAAAAATTACTCGTGTCTGAGCAAATGCAGCTGGCTTAGTTATCTTATACTATAGTTGTTATTCCTTTGTAACATGGTCTGTGACTCCTTCCCTTAAAAAGGGGAAAACCCTCTGATTGTCACTTAAACAAGATTAGAAATTGTCAGAAATGAAACTCATATGAACATAATTAAAAAGATCTCCATTTCTTAAATGGAATAATAATTCTAATATCTACTAATTGCTGACTGTTTTCATGTTGCA
Source organism: Nicotiana sylvestris (assembly GCF_000393655.2). NCBI lineage: Eukaryota > Viridiplantae > Streptophyta > Magnoliopsida > Solanales > Solanaceae > Nicotiana > Nicotiana sylvestris. Next base: position 207,022,698 of record NC_091059.1, read on the forward strand.
TACTGCTTTCCTAGCACGTAGTTTTCTACTTGAAATCCACATACGGTCAAAACGAAGGACGAGTTGACTTACGCATCAAATGTTGAAGATGTTGATATAGTGAATGTATAGCCAGCGGTTCAGGAATTGAAGTTTATAGGTCATTAGACTACATCGACATTAAGTTAATATGCAATGATAACTGAATTCAAAGTCAAATGTTTGTAGATATTTATGAGATTTCTTATTATATATATAGAGAGAGTCTGGCAAAAGCTACTGATTCCCATGAATACCTATATTGTCCTCTAGATTTGCCATTGCCAATGGACACACACGAAGAGCATTTGCAAATTCATTTGCCAGGGCCAGAAAATAGACAGGAAATGGTTTCAAAAAAATCACAGTAATTAGTTTGTATGAGATGGAACGAACCCTGAAACCATTAGAAAATAAGTCAGCTGCACTTGTATTGGGAAAAAACTGAGTCTGAATATTGAAGATGACGTGTCATGACACGTGGACTGGTCAAAAGGTCAAAACGCAATAAATAGCCAAGAGGCACGGGCGACAACAGATATGGGAAAAAGAAAGCAACATAGATGTGGACCGTTACTAAAATAGGTACGAGTCTCGTACCTATTCGAGTCATTTAAAGATCAAAGATCGGAAGAAGTTGAAGATACGAATCTGATGACGTAAAAGAGTCTAAATACAGCATTAAATATCAAATACATTAGAGAATCTGAATTAAATAGAAAAGATTGTATAACGTTTCTTTTAAATGTCATTTATTGCTTATAATTGTCTCATTAAGACAAAGACATTACATCTTCTCCTAGAATCAACTATAAAAGGAGAAGGACTCAACATCTGTAAGGACACGAAATATTATTGAGATTACACTGAAATACAAAACTACTTATTACTTTATTATTCTCAGAAATCTTCTATTATTTTCGTCTCCAGATTATCAGTAACCCGAATTTCTCTTTATTTTTAGTTTTAATCAAAGATTCAGATTTTTTGTTAAACTGCACTGTCGCACGCCATTGTTAAGAAATTTCCATGTGGCGATTGGCAAATACCCACGTTACCTAATTGTTTCCTCAAATTTCCATAATTTTATAATCAAGCTCATTGGACGATATTATTTTCATATTCCAAATTTACAGACTTGACTAATTCGAATTCACATTGCATATATACGGTAATACAACCAGAAAATAGGAATTTCGGTCAAAGCTTAATTTTGGAAAAACTCGGGTTACTGATAATCAAATATGGAACAAATAAGAAGAATTGACTTAAACGATATCTGAGTAAGTAAAAGAAAGCAAAGTAGTGTATTCCAATAATATTTTGTGTCTTTACAAATGTTTATTTCTCTCCTTTTATAGCTATTTCTAAGTTATACGTTTCTTTCCTCTCATAACAGAACCATTATGAGAAATTAATGGCATTAATTTAACGTTATAATTGGCAATCGTAATTGTTTCGTGAGGATTCTATAACGTTTTTCATCATTGATGCTCATTTACGGATAATACGTATCTGTGCTTTTTGCTATCTAGGTTCATTCCTCCGATGTCTCTTCAAATTACCAAGAGGTCCGAGTAACCGTTCCTTCCTGTTTTCTTGAATCTTTGGCCGTATCTATTAAGGCTCGTGTCTCTTTGAAGATTCTTTGCCAGCTGTCATTCTTTTATTGATCCACGTGTTTTGTCGTGTCAACACATAATTAATTCCAAATGTTAACTTGATTTTTCCCAATATAGATAGTCCCCCCACTTGCCATTTATTCATCAATTGAATATTTGGGAAGTGGATCTCATTAAAGCGGGAATTTTAGCCGCCATTCTTCATATCATTATACTTTCTCCAGAACTGACATTTCGCATGTCACTTCCATTTAATGCATGTGACATGTGGTGACTTTTGATTGGTTCAGCAACCCTTCAGCGCCTTTAGAGGTTTTTTTACGGCTTACATCAATCACGAAGTGACAGTTTTCATTATGTCGTTCCCATCATTACCTTTTTTTTACGGTTTCTTTTGAGTATAAATATATCCTTTGTCTTTTATTTCTCATAAAAGTTTTCCATCTTTGAATATTCATTCTTCTCTTCTTCCTCGTATAGTTATGTCTTCTTTGAACCCTAATCCCCAAAAAGTTCATATTTTTGATGAACTTTCCCTTGCTCTTACTAGAAACAGAATAGGGGGAAGATTACGCAGTCTAGGGTCGGTTGCTATTAGAGGTTCTTCTTCTTCTCTGCCTAGTTCCACTCCTCCTTCAGCTTCTAGAACTAGGGCTTCTGCTAGAAGTAGGGATTCTAATGAGCCAATCCGTGAACCCATAGTAGACGAGATTATCCCTTCTGAACTTTCCTTCTATACCGATAAAGAATCAATTAAGAACCAGGTTTCCTCTATGTCCTCTCATGATTGTGCCGATGTTTTCCCATCACAGATTACTGAAGGCTTGATTTTTGTTGTTCGTAGAGACTGTCACTGGAGTTTTGATTTCACAATTCTGATTCCTAATGCAAATCAAAGGATTACTTCTTTCAAAGCTGGCTTTTTCTTTGTATATGTGTACCATTTAACTTTGGGCTTTAGACCCTCTATTGATCCGGTTATCATTAAACTCTGTCGTTTCTTCAATGTGTGTTGATAACGCCTAACTATGCCTTTTAAAGGACAATTTGGTCGCTGCAAATATAATCCAGTTTTTAAGTCTGGAACCGAATCCTCAGAGAACTAACCTATCTATTACCCTTTTCGGCAATGTTATTATCAACTCAATCAATCTCTAGATGCAAGATTTTTGATCAATAACAATTGGGTTTTTGTTTAACTACTTCGACTACTATTAAAAATAATGGTAAGCTAAAACAAATATAATTCAATGGTAAAAAGGTCTAGGGCAGTGATTTCCTCAATTGCTAGTTTAGGTCCTGACTCTTCCGCTATAATCTCGCCATAATACTCTATGAGGATTAAGAGCTATGGGTTATCGTAATTATCTCTCGATCAATTACAATAATTTACTAGAGCATTCTCTCGAACTACTCTAGCTGACAATAGTTATGCAACTCTAAAGTATCCCACCAAAGTTTTGTTATCTCTAAACCCACTTTTAAGTTCAAGTAATGAATCTCTTCAATTACCCAAAAGTGGTGTTGTTCAACCGTTGTCTAACCTAATACTCTTTCTCAAGCAATATAAGGTAATTAGACACGATTAATCAAGGGCCCATTCAATTAATCACCATACAAAACGTAGTTGAACAATCATATCATAAATCTGGCTCGATTATAACAACTTGAGTCAAAACTTCAACCAACAATTGGTTCCATCAACCCTAGATAAGTATTTAGCTACTCATAGCAAAACAAGAGAAAACTACTAAATTGTTCATAATGTAAAATTGCAAAAATTAAAAGGAGATAGAAAAACTCTAATGTTTTGTTGATCTTCTCACACTTGTTCTTCCTCCAAAAGTAGTCTAAAATTAGCTTCTCCCTTCAATTGGGCGAGTTTCTAAAGCTTATAAGAGTTTTACAAAAGTTTCCCCGAAATTACACTTTGGTCCTCAAACTTCCAGCTGCGTGAACAGTGCACCACGGTCGCGGCCAACCGCGGTCGACCGCGGTGAAAGCTGACCTTTCTGCCTCACTTCAGTAACCTGTCGCGGTGGCCTTCTTGCCTAGGCCATTTATGCTTCTTTGTGCTCGGGTACTTCTCGAGTGGGTGTTTTTCTTCACATTATCGCCTCCAAAATAGTCCATGTTGCTTCCTCTCATATAATATTCCCTGCTAAACAAAAGAACACTATTTAGAGCATTTTATTGGTAATTTATCTATAAAACAACAACAATGTATGGTCATATTAAGGTGTAAATATCAACTATATCGCCTACTATCAACACCCCACACTTAAATCATTGCTAGTCCTCGAGCAATCCACCACACTCCATCAAAATTTCTTCCCTAAGATTTTCCTTTAATGACTAACACCATGAACATTTTACAAAAATTTGCACCTAGTAGTGAACAACCTTTACCTCAAGAATCAAACCTTTTGTACCATGCAACATTTATACTTACTCAAACTACTCTATACAAGAGTCAAGACTTACCTTTCCTTTGTGGATCACATGCCCTCACATCACACAAGAGAGTAGTTCCACATATAACGATAATTAGAACAAGTAGGAACTAAGATAGACAAAATTCGCTCACTCTCAGAAAGAACGTTCACATGCCACAAAGATGCACCATAGGCTTGCCCGTAGTGTAATACTTTACTAATTGAGCCCATTCAGTCTAAAATCAATAGGACTTTACTTGGTTGTAATGTAAGCTAAGGGACGGGTAGGATATATTTAGATATAGTGACTAACCTCCCTAAGCACTTTTAATACAATTACATTAAACTTACAGATCATAGTTGTGCCAACCAAACACTCCACCTTATTAGATAAAACATCCCCATCCATTAGGTGCAATTTGTACAAGCCACCATTTATCAACCATTATAATTGTTTATGATCCATATTATAATTGTTTATGACCATTTATCAACCATTTCGTGGTGCTTTTTCTTTTATGCTTCAAATTCCACACATTTTCTCTATCTCAATGGTTCCACTCAAAAACCAAACCACCACCCCACACTTTTACTTTTGCATATTTCCATTACCGTTCAAGTGCTTATTAGGAGGTAAAAGGGTTCAAACGGCAAGCTATTCAAACAATTGGGTAAGGTTCGCAATGTGGTTGCAAAAGAAATAGGCTTATAGGCTCAACGGGATTAACTACGATGTATTGCATTCAGGTGGGTTTACTTTATATATCTGGCTCAACAAAGAAATGCCTATATCACTTCTAAAACTGAAAGAAACTACTATTTCGCTTTGCAAACACACAGGGCTAGTTCTAGGCATCAAATATGAAACATGGAACACAGTAAAACTCACACACATATGGCACATGACTCACTCCGGATTGGTTTATCAAGACATTCTCTTTTGAATGTTCAAGTTATATACAAACGTACAATTTTAAGGCACTCTAACAGGATTTAACCAATGAAGCTAGGTGTTAGACTCTAGTGTCTATTGTGTTCAGGTGTAAAAAATCGATTTCCGCTCGTAGCCCATTAATCCTAACCTAAAACTAAAAAGAACAAAAACAAAAATTACCTATACCCGGTTCAAGCTAAACCCTTGGAAAAGAACTGTGGCCCAAAGAAAAACCAAGGGAGAGTTACTACACTACCTAAAAATAAAATAAAAAATCTTTTTGGTCTTTTCTCTAGACTACTTCCCTCAAGAAAATTGTCTAAAGGATCCATCATCAGGAAGAGTCTCCATATTCCAATTTTATTTTATTTTTTTCTCAACTTAGTCCCTCGAGAACCTCGCCGAAAGAGATCTGTCATCGGGACAAGTCACTTACTATTTTAGCTTTCCTAATGAACTATTACTCTACATCAAAACAATCAAGGCAAGACAAAACAAGAAAAATTAAACAGTCAATTATTGCAATTATAAACATACAATGAAGTATCCCCACCCCACACTTAAAATGAAGATATGTCCCCATGGTTTAAAATTTAAAGAACAATGAGGTTAAGGAACTTCCCTGAAGGCTCACTCCTGATCGGAGACAGTGTTTGGGTTCACGTTGCAAGCACATCCTAGCGCTCTCAACCAGCCCAAGAATTTCTTCTCCGATTTCACTTGCCTCTCAGCCACCACATCAATACGGACACCCAAATCAGTGACTGAGGTATGAAACCCAGCCATATCCTGCTCCAAAGCTGTCATACGGGTGCTCCGGCGTGGCTGTGATGGGCTTGCCACATCAGCTCTCGAAGGAGGGGGAACCTCAGCTACCTCATCATCATCATCATCATCAGTTGAATCATCATTAGAGTCATCAACATTCACCATCGGCTCTCGTCTAATTCCAATTTTTCTCGCCCGGAACGGGGCTTTTAGTGGAAATCTCCCATCAACCCCAGGGTCTTCAGGGACTCGAGCAATACGAAACAACCGGGTGATCAGCGAAGGGAAGTAGTGGCCCATTGGTTAGCTCAGGTGATCTAATGAACATCTCTTCATAGATGAGCCGGGCCACATCAAAATCACTGTGAAACATGAAACAGTGGATTGTGGATGCCCGTGGTAGATTAACATCTGTCGTGTTGCTGGATGGCAACAATCGATTGTTGACAATGGTGAGCCAACACTTAGCCTCCCAATTCAGACAGTGGGAGTTGAGAGTAATCCTGTGCTTGATCCATAGGTGTTTTCCGTCCGGCACACGGATAGTATCAAGAAGAGTGCCCCACAAGGCCCGTGTTCCGCTAAAAGTACGATAAGGATCAAATTCACCCCGAAACACAGGCAGCATGTATACCCTGCGGATGGTGTCAAGGGATGCATTTACCGGGGTATTGCGCACCATCACAACCCCATTCTCATATTCTGGCAAGTTCACATAAAACTCCCTTACTAGTTGAACATTAGCCTCCTCCGGTACATCGAAGAAGATGTTTAGCTGACACCGCCTCAGCAAAATTAAACATATTGGGGCATTCCATCTCCAAAGTTGTTCGATCAATGTGCACCTCAGGTTGTAACTTCTTAGCTTCTTTCTGGTTGTACCTATCCTCCGCTGCTCTGGATACAAACCAAGGGCTATCGAACTGAGGTGCACTGGCTTAGCTCCTAGCTCGTGAGGAGCCTCCCGATCCACTAGTGGAGGGGCCAGTGTTTCGTCGCTTCCTAGAAGAACTCATTGTACCTGTCATATAACGAAACGCCTATTAGTAAGTGCGCAAAATATATGACTATGGATGGTTACTCAGACTTCACCATAACCATGTCACAATAGCTACTTATATCTCCATTGGGTCAATTTCCCAAACACCTTGTGAGCAGGGCACTATCCAGACATATATAGCCCTCATGGGTACATCAAAGTTCCTCACCAATCAAGTATACTACCACACCAACACACCCCACACTTACTTCATTCAATCACCCACCAATAACACCGTTCAAACATGCAATGCACAGCCCCTTCACCAATCAAACTCAAAAATGAAATTTAAAAGCAAAAACAAGAAGAAAAAGAGTATACCAACAATTACATCCCAACACAATATAAAATTACATAAACTACAACACAATACTAAAGAAAAGAGAAATAAGAGGTGAGGAACATACCGTAGTTGAAGAATGGGGAGAGGAATGGAGGTGGGAGATGTTAGTATGAGCGAAGAAGAAGAAGAAGAAGAGAGTATTTGAGGGGTTAGGGTTTAGAGAGAGAGAGAAATTGGAAATATGGGGGAGGAAAACGGGTGTGTTGGGTTTAAGAGGGGGGAGTTTGGGTTGTAAAATTAAAAGAGGAGGAAAAGAAATAAGAAAAATGGAACAAATAAAAAAAATTAAAATTACCTGGGACCCACCGTGGTCCACTGCAACCGCGATGGGTTTAAAAATTCGAGGTAGAAAGTTCACGCTTCACCGCGGTTTACCGCGATCCACCGTAGTCGCGGTGAGGTGAAGAATCTGAGGCATAATGTTAGCCTTCCACCGCGGTTTACCGCGGTTCACCGTGGTCGCGGTGCTAGCGTTGTTTTCATATATATATATATATATATATGAAGTTACATGAACACACTAACAACACACTCGTGGGTTGCCTCCCACGCAGCGCCTGATTTAGCGTCACGGCATGACGCAAGCATTTGATCATCATTCCTCATCCGCGTACTGGGGCTCTTCCAAAGTGATTAGCACTCTATCCCTTTTTTCTTCAGCCATTCCCAGGTAATGTTTCAACCTTTGCCCATTTACTGTGAACTTGTTTGTCACATCTTCTGATTCAATCTCTACAGCTCCACTTAAGAACAATTGCACCACTCTGAAGGGTCCTGACCATCGGGACTTTAACTTACCTGGGAACAATCTCAATCTCGAGTTGTATAACAACACTAGATTTTCGGGTTTGAAGTTTCAATCCAAGATGTGCTTATCATGCATTAATTTCATCCTTTCTTTGTATAATCTAGCACTCTCAAAGGCCTGGAACCTGAATTCCTCTAGCTCATGTAACCCAGTGATTCTGTTAGTACTTGTTGTCTCCATGTCTAAGTTTAACTGCCGCAATGCCCAAAGTGCTTTATGCTCTAGCTCAACTGGGAGGTGGCATACCTTACCAAATACCAACTTGTACGGTTACATACCAATTGGAGTTTTTAAGGCTGTGCGGTACGCCCACAATGCATCATCCAATTTCTTTGCCCAGTCAGTCCTTGTTGCATTCACTATTTTTGTGAGGACACTTTTAATCTCCATGTTGGACACTTCAACTTGCCCGCTCGATTATGGATGGTACAGGGTGGTTACTTTATGACGAACTCCATATTTTTCCAACAGCCATGCGAATGCTCTATTGCAGAAATGGGTTCCGCCATCACTGAATATAGCTCTTGGGTACCAAAACGTGTGAAAATGTTCTTCTTCAGAAAACCTAATACCCTTTTAGCGTCATTGGTTGGGAGAGCCACTACTTCGACCCACTTGGAGACATAGTTAACTGCTACCAATATGTACTTGTTACCATACGAGCTGACGAATGGCCCCATGAAGTCAATCCCCCACATGTCAAAAATCTCCACCTCTTGAATTGTGGTCATTGGCATCTCGTGTATACGATATATGTTGCCAGTCCTTTGGCAATCATCGCAGCTTTTAACCCAAGCATGGGCATCCTTGAATAGAGTAGGCCAGTACAAGCCTGACTCCAACACCTTAGCTGCTGTCTGAATTCCTCCAAAGTGTCCACCATATGGTGAAGCATGGCAAGCCTGCAAACAGAATGTTGATCTTTCTCGGGGATATACCGCTGGATCATGTTATCTACACATATTTTAAACAATATAGGTTCATCCCAATAATAATACCGACAATCACGAAAGAACTTTTTATTTTGAATTGAGGAGAGTTCATAAGGTACAATACCACTTGCTAAATAATTAGCAATATCAGCATACCATGGTGCCTCCTCCATTGTCATTGCCAGTAACTGTTCATCCGAGAATGTCTCTGTTATACCCTTAACCTCTACCTTCTTTTCAGCTCTTTCCAACCTTGAGAGGTGGTCAGCTACTTGGTTCTCTTTCCCTTTTCGGTCATGTATTTTCAGATCGAATTCTTGTAACAGAAGAACCCAGCGAATCAAGCGTGGCTTTGACTCCTTCTTTTCTATTAGGTACCTAATTGTTGCATGGTCAGTGTAAACAATAACTTTCGAGCCAATCAAGTATGACCTGAATTTATCGAATGCAAAAACAACAGCCAACATCTCTTTTTCTGTCACAGTGTAATTGAGTTGTGCACCGCTTAACGTTCTGCTTGCATAATAAATCGGGTGCATCAATTTACCCTTTCGCTGCCCCAAAACTGATCCTATGGCATAGTTACTTGCGTTACACATGAGCTCAAATGGTTGCTCCCAGTTGGGTGCAACAATGATGGGTGCAGTCACCAATATCTTCTTCAGCTCCTCAAATGCCAACCTGCAATCATTAAAAAACATAAAGGGGTGATCTTTTTCAAGGAGTTTGCATAATAGGTTAGCAATTTTGGAGAAATCTTTTATGAATCGCCTGTAGAACCCGGCGTGCCCAAGGAAACTTCTCACCGCCTTGACTGAAGTAGGCGGTGATAGTTTTTCAATCACGTTAACCTTACCATGGTCGACCTCAATTCCTTTACTAGACACTCGATGTCCCAGGACTATCCCTTCTTGTACCATAAAATGGCACTTCTCCCAGTTCAACACTAAATTTGTCTCCACACATCTTTTGAGCACTCTTCTTAAGTTGTGAAGACAGTCCTCGAATGAATCTCCCACCACAGAGAAATCATCCATAAAGACCTCCATAATATCATCCACCATGTCTGTGAAAATGGCTAACATGCACCGTTGAAATGTTGTTGGTGCATTGCAAAGCCCAAAAAGCAATCTCCGAAAGGCGAAGATTCCATAAGGACAAGTGAAGGATGTTTTCTCTCTATCTTCGGGGGCTATTGATATCTGATTGTACCCCGAATATCCATCTAAGAAACAGAAGTGCGATCGCCCAGCCAGCCTATCCAACATTTGGTCACTGAAAGGCAAGGGGAAATGGTCCTTCCGGGTGGTTGTATTCAATTTTCGGTAATCCATGCAAATCCGCCATCACGTGACTGTGCGAGTTGAGATCAACTCATTGTTCTTATTTTGCACAACAGTCATTCCCCCCTTTTTCGGCACACATTGGACAGGGCTGACCCAATTGCTATCAGAGATGGGGAAGATGATTCCCGCATCTAACCATTTGATCACTTCCTTCTTTACTACATCTTTCATGTCCGGGTTCAACCTTCGTTGATGTTCTTTGGAAGGTTTGTGCCCTTCTTCTAAGAGAATCTTGTGTATACAGAAGACTGGGCTGATACCCTTTTTATGTCTGCCATGGTCCAGCTAATAGCAGTCTTACTTTCCTGCAGTACCTGTAAGAGTTGTTCTACCTACACATCTAGCAAACCGGATGATATAATAACAGGCAAAGTAGAATCAGGGCCTAAGAAAACATACCTGAGGTGAGCTGGGAGCAGCTTCAGCTCCAGCTTGGGTGGTTCCTCTACTGATGGCTTTGCTGGAGGTATAGCCTTTTTTTCTAACTCAAAGGACTCGAACTGAGGGTCCCTTTTCCAGAATCCTTGGCCTTCAAGTGCCATGACCCACTCAGCTAACCCTTCACCATCCATCTCTTCTAAATTTGTCAGACATGCCTCCAATGGATCTTTAGCAGTCAGGGTCACATCATCTTCTTGCAGAATCATATCCACTGCCTCCACTAGAGAGCAATTAGCATATTCACTGGGTCTCCTCATAGATTTTTGAACATTGAATATGACTTCTTCATCGTTCAGTCTCATTTTTAATTCCCCAGTCTCACAATCGATCAATGCTCTCCTAGTGGCCAAAAATGGCCTACCTAAAATGATAGGTATCTCCTCATCTACCTGACAATCCAAAATAACAAAGTTTGCAGGGAACACGAACTTCCCCACTTGCACCAACACATCATCAAGAATCCCAGTAGGCCTTTTTACCGTGCGGTCAGCCAGCTGCAGCAGCATCGAAGTCGGTCTGGCTCTGCCAATGCCCAGTTTGGTGTATACAGCCAGAGGCATCAAATTTATACTAGCTCCCAAATCACATAATGTCTTTGCAAAGTGTTGCGACCAAAAACACTCACGCAAGTGCACGTGATCGTCAAGTAATAGAGTAGTGAGTAGAGTATCGTTCCCACGAAGACTTATGATTAACTATTGACTAATTCAAACTCAATTAATTTGTCTATCCAAGAGGTTTTTTACAAAATAGAGATGTAATTGTTTTACTACCTAAACTACCAAGCAATAATCTAACTAGAGCAATTAACCAAACAAATAACAATTTCGAGTAACAAACAGTAGGAGAGGATATTCCAGGGTCACAGGCTAGTTAACAATCGTGTTATGTTCTTGGCTTAAAATTACTAATCGATTTATCTGGATTGTTGATTGACAGGGTTAATGTTACTCATAAGAATCTCTCGAGTTCTTACTTGCCTATTCAAGTTAACTCAATGCCTATATGTCTATGGAATTAAGATTAATAAGAATACATTTATAATTCCTATATTTCAACCAAGCAAGGCAATTGGGTATATGTCTATCCCAATTGCTAATCCATTCCCCGAGGCCCGGGTTCAAGAACTTGCTCTATTTAATTCTATATGCAATCTAAGGTTCCCACTTTCGAGTTCAACTAAAGATTCGTAGATAGTATTTCACTGTTAGCTACTCAGCAAAATAATTAAAAGCAGATAAACAACCCAATATGATAAACCAACTTTGTCAAATTAAACTTCAAACAACAATATTCATGTTACACTCATGACCCTAGAACAATGGGTTTTAGCCACTCATACTAGTGTTCATCACAAATAGGTTCAATTTCATCACAAATAGCAAAAATCAAGAGAAGAAAAGAAGAACTTGATGGTCAAATCTCCTCCTTGCCTCTTGCCTATCTCTTTCTTGCACTCGACTATGAAAACCTTCCTTTTTCTTCCTTGGGTGAGCTTGACTTTATATAGGTTAAGTGAGTTTTCCTCCAGATTTCCAATTCTGCCCCTAAATAACTCTTCCCGAATTTTGGACTAGCCCGACCGTGCACCTGGACGCGCATCTGGCCACGCTAGTTGGCTGAGATTCTGTCATGGACGCACTAAAAGGAGCGCGGTCGCGCACCTGGGCGCACATGTCCAGTTCTGTGTTTCATCACTTATTTTCCTCGTCTTCAAGCGTACTCAGCTCTGAGGGGTCTTTCTTGCTCCAAAATGGTTCCAATCACAACTTTTTAAGGCATCACATAGGCTCCTTATCCTGCAAGGTATACAATTCACAATTAGAGCCTATTTTTCATCAATTAACCATATTATGATATTGGAATATAATCAAGTGGGGGCATAAACAATCGCCAAATTACCTAGATTTAACCTATTATCAATACCCCACACTTACTTCATTACTAGTCCTCGAGCAATCAAACTATACATTCTAAAGGTTCCTTCACTCAACCATTTCCCCTAACGCCCTACACCCAGAACAATTTACATACATTACGCCTAGCAGTGAACAATCCTAACCTCAAAAGTCGACTCTTCAAGTGCCATGCAATATTCATACTTCCTCAACGTACTCTACACAGAAGTCAAGACTTGTTTTTCCGTCCCGAATCATATGCCCTCACAATCACATCAACGAAAATTGAATTCAATCCACACATTCGTATCATATGCTCACATATATTAAAGAAATCACTCACCCTCACAAAAGAAGTCACATGCATGCAATTGGTACCATAAGCTTGCCCTTAATGTAAATCTCTACTAATGTAGGCTTGTTTGACCCAAAATCAATTAGGATTTTTTCATGGTTGCAATGTGGGCTAAGGGACGGGTAGGATATACTTAGGAATATTGACTAACCCTCCTAAGCACTATAACACATCACATGATCAACTTTAGCGCAAATTCTTCAACCCACTTCACTTCCACAAACAATATCACCCTACAAATACTTCCTTCTTCTTTAAGCACTATATTAATTCATACCCACTAGATGGAACAAGACACAATGTATTCCTCTCTTTTTTTCCAGTTTATTCTTCTTTTCACTCAATTTTCGCTAGTGGTGTATTAGTTTACAAAACAAGTGCACCTTTCTTCGTTTTATTGGTTCCACTCAAAAGCCACCCCACACTTAGTTCCTTCTTACTCCTTTTAGCGCTCATCTCACAATTAAAGTGCTTTAAGAGGTAAAAGGATCAAAACAATGTAAATTAAGAACAAAAAGGGTATAGGCTCGTAATGCGGGTGCCAAACAAAAGTCCATAGGCTCAAAAGGGTTAACTAGGAAAAAATTTTATTTGTGACAAGCAATTAAGCTAAAAAATATTAAAGAAAGCCTAAAATCATTTTTCAAACCGAGCATCACCTAAAATTTCGCTTCAGCTCACATACCGGGCAAGTTCTAGAACAAGTACAATACATGGACTACACAAAAACCTCACCACATATGGCATAGGACTCATTCCATATTAGCTCATCAAGACACTTCGTTATGAGCATTCAATTCAGCAACAAACATACAGATTAAGGCACTTTAGTGAGATTCAATAAATAAGACTAAGCGTTAGACTCTAGGGTCTATTGTGTTCAGGTGTGTCAACTCTATGGGTTCTCTTTTGATTCTCTAGCTCGTAGCCCATTAACCTAATCTACAAATCGACAAGAAAACAAAATAAAAAGAAAACTACCTATACCCGGTTCAAGTTAAACCCTTGGAAAAGAACCGTGACATAAAGAAAAACCAAGGGGGAGTTGCTACACTATCTAAGAAAAAAAATCTTTTTGGTATTTTCTCTAGACTAACTTTCCTCAAGAAAATTGTCTAAAGGATCCGTCATCAGGAAGAGTCTACGTATTTTCCTTTTTTTTCTCGACTCAGTCCCTTAAGAACCCCATCGACAGGGATCCATCGTCGATGAGCCATATATCTATTTTATACTAACGATTCCTACTTAACAATATCAAAATTATCAAAGCAAAATGAAACAAAACAAAACCAACAGTCAATTGATACAATCACATACATACAATGAAGGAATCCCCACCCCACACTTAAAAATGAAAACATGTCCCCATGGCTTAAAAATTGAAAGAGCAGTGAGGTAAAGGAACTTCCCCGAAGGATCACTCCTGGTCGGAGACGGTGTCTGGATTGATGTGGAACGCACGACCCAGAGCTCGCAGCCAGCCCATGAATCTCTTTTCCGATTTCACTTGTCGGTCAGCTACCGCGTCTACTCGAGTGCCCAAATCAGTCATGGAGGTTCGCAAACCAGCCATCTCTGCCTCCATCGCAGTAAAATGGGTCACTTGGGCAACTCCTGACGATGTTGCCGTCCCAGATGGTCCTGCTGCTGCCACATTTTGCTCCTGAGCCTGCGGTGTTGTCCCCATGTTCTCCTCAGCATCCTCTCCGTCATGAGAATCATCAGAGCTACTACTTGCAAACCGGTCACCTCTCGCCTCCTCCTCTACTACTTCCGGCTCTTTGCCCGTGGTCACCTTATCAGCACGGAATTGGCCTTCCTTTTTCACCAACCCATCCACAGCTAGATTTTCGGGCACCTGAGCATCCCTGCATAGTTGAGTAACTAAATAAGGGAAAAAGAACCCATACCTTTTGACTTGGATACGGACGAATATCTCTCCATGCATCACTTTGGCCACGTCGAAGTCTTGACCATTTACAAAGCACCAAATCAACGGAGCACGGGGCCCATTGACCTCTGTAGTACTGTGAGATGGAATCAAGCGGTTGTTTATGAGGTACAACCAGCACTTCCCTTCAAAGGTGAGTGTTGAGGAGTGAAACTTCTCCCCATAGTCCATCCAGGCCACTTCTTTCCCGGGCGCACAAATTGTCTCAAAGAATCGCACCTATTTTTCGTGCGTTGGGTTGCGGCCGTATTCATAGAAGTCATCATAACCAACTGGAGGTGGAGGCAGCTGGTAGGTCGTCTGTATCGCCTCAACAGAAGCATTCACTTCCCTTCGGTGCACCGTGACTACTCCATTATCATGCTCCGGCACATTCGCATAAAACTCCCGCACAACCATTGCATTGCCCTCACCAGGCTCATTGATGAATGTGTGCAACCCCCGCCTTACCAACTCCTCGTACATGTGAGGGCAGTGTCTCTGGAGCTGTCTGATGTTAATACCTCTCTCCGGAATTGGTGTTTTACGAGCCTTTTTCGCAAAGCAGGCCTGAGCATTGGCCGAAACAAATTTGGAACTATCAAAGGAGTGTGCAGGTGCAGCCCCTCGTGACCTAGATGAACCAGCCTGGATGCTCAATGAGGCCCCTGTGGTGCGTCGTTTGCTAGATGGAGTCATGATGCCTGCAAAACGGAGACACATTAGCACAGCCCAACAGAAATTTTGTGACTCAATGCGGTTACTCAGACTTCACACGCATAAGAGGTCACAAACTATATAATAACGATCATTGGGACCTTTCCACAAACACCTTGTGGGCATTAGGCCTTCACAATCCCTTTTTACACTTTTTAGAACAAGAATCACTCACTTACACTCACCAACATCACATATCAAGTGGGATTCCACCCCACACTTATCATCCACCAACACTACAACATCTTGCACCAATTTCTCTACAAAATTTAAGTACAACTACTACAACATAGGCATAAGAATATAACCAAAAAAAAATCTGAAAAATAGAGAGAGAATAAAAAAAGAGAAGAAACAAACTAGGGCTCATACCTGTGGTGAAGGGGAATGGGGAAGATGCTAGTGAACTCGGGGGGGTCGTGAGACGGGGGACGGGATGGTGTGGGATTTGGGAGTGTTTGGGGGAAGGTTTTGTTTTTGTTTGAGTTGGAATGGGGGAGACGAAGGGTAGGGGTTTTCTTTTGTTGAATGGGGGGTTCAGGTACGGGGGGTGGGCAGTTATTAGATGGGGGCAAGGGGTAATTTTAGTCTAAAGAATAAACAAAATAAAAAAAATGAAAAACTTAAAATACACTTGAAAAATGCCGGATTTTTTTACGGAACTAGCGCGAGCGCGCTAGATTTAGCGCGTCCAATACAGAACCCAAGAGCTACTAGCGCGTCCAGATGCGCGTTTAGTAGCGCGTTCAACAGCGTGACCAGGTGCGCGGCCAAGGCAGAAACTTTGCAGTTTAGCGCATCCAGTAGCGCGGGCGCGCACTTGGGCGATTTGTTTCTTCAACTTTTCACCTGTTCTTACCCCGTTGGATGGCCTTAGCACCTGCCCTTTGTCACCTGCATTGGTTAGCTCTTCCTAAAATACAAAATTAACACTACTACTATCGTTGGGTTGCCTCCCAACCAGCGCCTTATTTAACGTCGTGGCACGACGGTTACAACAATTCAATGGGTAGCCTCCCATCTAGCGCCTGATTTAACGTTGCGGCACGACTCAACATGTTCTCAAGTATCCGTCAAGTCCACCGAGGTCTTGTGACGTGCAAAGTCACCACCCCAGTAATGTTTTATCCTTTGACCATTCACCAAGAAAGTATCAGTTGAACTCATATCCCGCAACTCCACAGCTCCATGAGGATTCACACTTACCACAACAAAAGGGCCTAACCAATGAGATTTAAGCTTTCCTGGAAAAAGCTTCAACCTCAAATTGAACAAAAGAACTTCTTGCCCTGGCTCAAACTCTCGATGTTGGATGTGCTTGTCATGCCACCTTTTAGTCTTCTCTTTATACAATTTGGCATTTTCATATGCGTGCAAACGAAACTCATCAAGCTCGTTGAGTTGCAACAACCTCATCTCGCCAGCCATGTCCCTACCCATATTCAGCTTTTTAATTGCCCAATAGGCCTTGTGTTCAAGTTCGACAGGCAAGTGACATGCCTTCCCATAAACTAACTTATACGGAGAAGCACCTATGGGAGTTTTGTATGCAGTTCGATATGCCCACAATGCGTCGTCTAACTTCCCTGCCCAGTCTTTTCTATTTACACTCACTGTTTTCTCAAGAATCCGTTTTACCTCTTTGTTTGACACTTCCACTTGACCACTCATCTGGGGGTGATAGGCAGTGGAAACTTTGTGCTTGTCTCCGTACTTTGCAAGAACATTATTCAGCAGTTTGTTGCAGAAATGCGTTCCTCCATCACTGATCAACACTCTGGGAGTTCCAAAGCGTGTGAAGATGTGCTTCTTAACAAAGCTTACCACCACCTTTGCATCATTAGTAGGAAGAGCAATGGCCTCCACCCACTTAGACACATAATCGACCGCCACCAAGATGTACCTATGACCATTGGAGTACGGAAACGATCCCACGAAGTCAATTCCCCAAACATCAAAAAGCTCCACTACCAGAATGTTTTGCAGCGGCATCTCGTGCTTCTTTGTGATCGTTCATGTTCTTTGGAACCTGTCACACATTTTAACAAAGGCGTGTGCATCCCTAAACAATTTTGGCCAATAGAAACCTGATTGTAGCACTTTTTGGGCGGTCATGTCTCCACCATGATAACCTCTGTATGGCGAGGCGTGACAGCTATGAAGTATGGCATTCATCTCCTCCTCAGGAACACATCTCCGCACCAACTGATTTGCACAAAGACTGTATAAGAATGGCTCATCCCACATATAAAGCCTCACATCATCCAGGAACCTTCTTCTATTATCGGGTGTCAATTCTGGTGGTGTCACCCCGCTTACAATAAAGTTCACATAATCTACATACCACGGGGTTGTGCTTGAGGTGATTGCCAATATACTCATCAGTGAATGTTTCTTTGATTGCACCCCCTTCAGCTACATGGTTCCGATTTTCTAATCTGGACAAGTGATCAGCCACTTGATTCTCTGTTCCTTTGTGATCTTGGATCTCTAAGTCAAACTCTTGCAAGAGGAGGACTCACCGAATCAATCTCGGCTTGGCGTCTTTCTTCTCAGACAGGTATCTGATAGCTGAATGATCTGTGTAGACGATGACTTTGGTCCCTACTAGATATGGCCTGAACTTGTCAAACGCCCACACCACGGCAAGCAACTCTTTTTCAGTGTCTGTATAGTTCATCTGAGTTGGATTCAGAGTTTTGCTCGCATAGTAGATGGAGTGGAAGATTTTATTTCTCCTTTGCCCCAAAACAGCTCCAATAGCCAAGTCACTCGCATCGCACATCAACTCAAATGGATGCACCCAATCCGGAGCAATTATGATTGGTGCAGTCACCAACCTTCCCTTCAGCTCCTCAAATGCCTTTAGATAGGCAGCATCAAATTTGAAGGCGACATCCTTCTCAAGCAACCTGCACAAGGGAGAGGAAATTTTCGAGAAATCTTTAATGAAACGACGATAAAACCTGCATGGCCCAAGAAACTGCGAATGCCTTTGACAGATATCGGTGGGGGAAATTTTTCAATCGCTTCCACCTTTTGCCTTGTCCACCTGCAAACCATCTTTGGATACCTTGTGCCCCAAAACTAACTTAGTTTCTTCACACCTAGCAAGTATGAAATCAAGGTTCACCAAGCAGTAATCAAAAGAACATCCAAACACAAAAAAATCATCCATGAACACTTCCACAAACCTCTCAACCATGTCAGTAAAAATGGCTATCATACACGTTTGAAAAGTCGCAGGTACATTACAAAGACCGAAGGGCATTCTCTTGAACACATACATGCCATAAGGACACGTAAATGTGGTCTTCTCTTGGTCCTCTAGGGCTATAGCAATCTGATTATACCCCGAGTAACCATCTAAGAAGTAGTAGTACTCCTTGCCAGCTAATCTATCGAGCATTTGGTCAATAAAGGGGAGGGGAAAGTGGTCCCTCCGGGTGGCATTGTTCAATTTTCTATAATCAATGCAAATTCTCCACCTGGTGACAGTTCTTGTAGGGATTAAATCATTATTCTCATTAACTACTACAGTCATCCCCCCTTTCTTGGGTACACATTGAATGGGGCTTACCCATTTGTTGTCTGAGATAGGAAATACAATACCTGCATCAAACCACTTAATCACTTCTTTTCTTACCACCTCTTTCATGATTGGATTGAGTCGGCGTTGTTGCTCTATATTGGGCTTGTGTCCGTCCTCCATGAGGATTTTGTGCATGCAAAAGGCTGGACTAATGCCCTTAATGTCAGACATCGTCCACCCAAGTGCTCGTTTGTGCTCACGTAGCACTCTCAACAGCTTTTCTTCCTGCAATTTAGACAAGTCAAAAGAAACAATGATGGGTAAAGTGTCAGAGTCACCCAAATAAGCATATTGCAGGTGAGGTGGAAGAGGTTTAAGCTCTAATTTTGGGGCTTTCTCAATTAACGGCTTTTGAGGATGTCCTTCTGGCCTATTCAAAGGCTCAAAGGGGTGTATCCTTTGCATGTACGCACAAGATGTATCAAGGATGTGCATCATCTCCTCAACCTCCTCATCAGTCCCCAAGCTATCAAGCAACATAAGTGCTTTCTCTAGAGAATCATCTAGATATACACTCGGATCATGAATCTGCTCATTAGCCTCAACAATAGATATCATTGAGAGCTCCTCATAGTGGCGGGGAAGTTGGATTGCTTTGTAGACATTAAAAACTACTTCCTCGTCATCTACCCTCAAAATCATCTTTCCCTCTCTCACTTTGATAATTGCATCACCAGTAGCTAAGAGAGGTCACCCTAATATGATTGGAACCAGTTCATCAACCTCATAATCGAGGATAATGAAATCAGCAGGGAAGATGAATTTCCCAATCTGCATCAACACATCTTCAATCACCCCTTCAAGTTGTGATATCGATCTATCAGCCAGCTGCAACATCACAGTAGTGGGCCTTAGAGCTCCCAGGACCAATTGCTTGAACAAAGATAGGGGCATCAGATTTATGCTCGCCCCCAAATCGCAAAGAGCATGACCCACATCAATATAACCAATGCGCACAGGAATCGTGAAGCTGACAGGATCCTTAAGCTTTTGAGGGAGCTTATTTTGGACTCTTGAAGTACACTCCTCATAAGTGCCACTGTCTCAAATTCAGTTAATCTTCTCTTGTGAGCCACTATATCTTTTATATACTTAGCATACTTTGGAATTTCATGAAGCACATCAACAAGTGGGATATTCAAATGAACCTGGCTCAACATAGAGAGAAATTTTCTGAACATGCGATCATCATTCTTTTTCTACAATCTCTGGGGGAAAGGTGGTGGTGGCCTTGGGGCCTCCACTGGCTCTGGAATTTCAGCAGCATTCTTTGGCTTGTGAATCACTTTAGGGATCAACTCTCCCTCACGTATGGGCTTGTCTTTCTTTTTCTTTGGCACTTCCTCTAGCTCCCTCCCGTTTCTAAATGTAACTGCATTCACTTTAGGGTTCTTTTCTGTATCACTAGGGAGAGCGCCTACAGGTCTAGTGTTTTGATTTGTTGCTAACTGCCCCATTTGCCTTTCAAGATTTCTGAAGTCGGTCCTGAGTTGCTGATTGTCAATCAACAACTTCTTTAGCAAATCATTGGTACTTTCTTCCATTTGTTGGGGTGGTCTCTGAGGCTGATTAAAACTCCCTTGGGGTCTATGCTGATTCTGATTCTGCTGATTTCCACCCCATGAGAAGTTGGGATGATTCCTCCAATTTGGATTGTAAGAATTCCCGTATTGTGCATGCTGATTCGGTGGACCTCTGTTCTGTTTCCCCACATAATAGATGGATTCTGGATTCGTGGGGCACATATCACTCAATGGACTGTCACCACAGAGTTCGCAGCAAATAGTCATTTGTTGTACATGTTGCATTATCTGTGGCTGCTGCATTGTCATCCTAGTCATCTGATTGCCCAACTTTGCAATATCGGCTCTCATGGCTGACACTTCGTCGAGCTGAAGTAACCTAGTTGATTTTTGCTTAAGTGCTTTTCGTGAATCACCCTCACCTTGCCAGTTATTATCATTAGCAGTGAAGTTATTCAGCAAGATTTGGATTTCACTGTACGGTCTGGCCATGCAACTACCCCCACAAGCTGAATCAAGATTCATCTTTGAAGCATCATCTAACCCATCTACAAAAGTGTGACCCAATACCTCGTCCGTTTGGCAATGATGAGGACAGTCTCTGAGCATCTTCTTGTACATTTCCCATGCTTGACGAAGTGTCTCGCCAGCTCGTTGTTCGAACCCAAGAATTTGACTCCTCAATATCTTTGTTTTCTTAGTGGGGACAAACTTGATTAAGAATTTCCTTGCCAGATCATCCCAAGTGCGGATTGAAGTCGTTGGCTCCTTATTCAACCACTCCTTAGCTTCCCCAATCAGTCAAAAAGGGAAAAGTGTCAGCCTGACATAGTCCTTGGAAACGTTCGGATAATTGTAAGTGTCCATAATTTCCAAGAAATTCTGAATGTGCCTCTGCGGGTCTTCATGAGGTAAGCCCACAAATAGCCCTGTGGATTGGATCAGCTGCACCATGTATTATTTTAGCTCAAAGTGCCCAGTGATATCAGGTTTCACAATAGCCTGAGTCATATTAGCCAGACTGGGCCTTGCGGCTTCGATCACCGCGCGTTCCTCATTACCTGCCATCTCAATTGGTTGTGGTTGAACTACGATGTCCAACTCTCTTTCAATTCTAGTTCTAGTGTCCACCTCCCTCTTCAATCTGTGAAGTGTTCGTTCAATTTCGGGATCAAGAGGAAGGATATTGTTTGTGCTTCTACTTCTTCGCATTCAAGAAAAAAAACTGTATTAGCACAAACAAAGTGAAGTGAAAATTAAAACTTGAATAAATAAATAAATAATAAAAGCTCAACTCAGTCAAGTAGCTAATTGCTAAGTCCCTGGCAACGGCGCCAAAAATTGTTGCGACCAAAAACACTCACGCAAGTGCACGTGATCGTCAAGTAATATAGTAGTGAGTAGAGTATCGTTCCCACGAAGACTTATGATTAACTGTTGACTAATTCAAACTCAATTAATTTGTCTATCCAAGAGGTTTTTTACAAAATAGAGATATAATTGTTTTACTACCTAAACTACCAAGCAATAATCTAACTAGAGCAATTAACCAAACAAATAACAATTTCGAGTAACAAACAGTAGGAGAGGATATTCCAGGGTCACAGTCTAGTTAACAATCGTGTTATGTTCTTGGCTTAAAATTACTAATCGATTTATCTGGATTGTTGATTGACAGGGTTAATGTTACTCATAAGAATCTGTCGAGTTCTTACTCGCCTATTCAAGTTAACTCAATGCCTATATGTCTATGGAATTAAGATTAACAAGAATGCATTTACAATTCCTGTATTTCAACCAAGAAAGGCAATTGGGTATATGTCTATCCCAATTGCTAATTCGTTCCCCGAGGCCCGGGTTCAAGAACTTGCTCTATTTAATTCTATATGCAATCTAAGGTTCCCACTTTTGAGTTCAACTAAAGATTCGTAGATAGTATTTCACTGTTAGCTACTCAGCAAAATAATTAAAAGTAGAATTAAATAAACAACCTAATATGATAAACCAACTTTGTCAAATTAAACTTCAAACAACAACATTCATGTTTCACCCATGACCCTAGAACAATGGGTTTTAGCCACTCATACTAGTGTTCATCACAAATAGGTTCAATTTCATCACAAATAGCAAAAACCAAGAGAAGAAAAGAAGAACTTGATGGTCAAATCTCCTCCTTGCCTCTTGCCTATCTCTTTCTTGCACTCGACTATGAAAACCTTCCTTTTTCTTCCTTGGTCAAGCTTGACTTTATATAGGTTAAGTGAGTTTTCCTCCAGATTTCCAATTCTATCCCTAAATAACTCTTCTCGGATTTTGGACTAGCGCGACCGCGCACTTGGACGCGCATTTGGCCGCGCTAGTTGGCTGAGATTCTATCATGGACGCGCTAAAAGGAGCGCGGTCGTGCACCTGGGCGTGCATGTCCAGTTCTGTGTTTCATCACTGCTTTTCCTCGTCTTCAAGCGTACTCAGCTCTGAGGGGTCTTTCTTGCTCCAAAATGGTTCCAATCACAACTTTTTAAGGCATCACATAGGCTCCTCATCCTGCAAGGTATACAATTCACAATTAGAGCCTATTTTTCATCAATTAACCATATTATGATATTGGAATATAATCAAGTGGGGGCATAAACAATCGCCAAATTACCTAGATTTAACTTATTATCATAAAGGCATAACTCCCAATCGTGCATGGAATAGTGAAGCTACCTGGGTCTGACATCTTTTGAGCCATCGGTTTGGTCACTACTGCGCTACAGGTCTACGTCAAAGTCACTGTGGATAGGTCCTGAAAATCAAACTTCTGTGACATTAGGTCTTTCATCATCTTCGCATAACTCGCATCTCCCTCAAGGCATCCATCAAAGGAATATTCAACTGAATTTGTCGTAGCATCTCCATGAATTTCTTTTATTGATCTTACTTCTTATGTTTTACTAGTCTTTGAGGGAATGGTGCCGGTATCACCCTTTGTGCACTATTTGTTGGCTTCTCTCTGTTGGGGTTTTGTGGCACAAGAGGCACCACCTGCTCTGCAGCTTGTTCATTTACCTTAGCCTTACCCTTTTCATTTTGACCCTGTTCAACCACCACTTCAGTCAGATTTGATGGTTCATCTACCTCTAGTGGAATTGGAGTGGCTGTCGTAGTCTCTTTGCTGGCTTGTGCAACCTCCTGCTCTTTGTCTAAATCTCTCCCATTCCGGAGACTTACTGCCATCAGCTGATTCGGGTTTGGCTCCTTGGGGTTAATATTTGTGTCCGCTGGCAATGTTCCTTGGGGGCAGTTGTTTAAAGCCATAGACAACTGCCCCAACTGAGTTTCAATGTTCTTTATAGCTGAATCATGTACTGCCAATTTTTCTTGCATCTTACCATTTGTACCAATGAGTTGCTGGAGCATCCCCCTGATCTCTACCATGTTGTTATCTTGATGCTGAGGAGGTGGCTGATATCTCAACTGTTGTTGGTTCTGTTGTGGGTAGCCCTGTTATCTCTGGTGGTATGGCACCATTTGGCCTTGAATTTGCATGCCCCCAGGATGAGGCATGTTAGGTCTGTATCACTGATTTGGTGTCGGTCTCCACTATTGTCCTCCTTGTCTCTGACCCCCAAAGTTGTTAACATAATTCATATCTTCCCTTGCCCCTTGATTTTCACCTTCCCCGCTACATGAACACACATAAGACTGATTAACACAGGGTGTACACAGTCCTCCATTTGTCGTGTCAACAATGTGCACCTGTTTGGTACCCATCTCATCTATCTTCTTTGTCAAAATACTCATCTGCGTCATGAGTATGGTCATGTTCTCTGCATGCGAATTATTTGGGTCAAGAGGAACTGAATGCACTATGGGTGCCAGTGTTGTACCTCTAGTCATCCACCCCGAATTCTGGGACATCTTGTCAAGAAAGACTTTGCACTCGGTGAATGTCTTACTCAAAAATGCACCTCCAGCTGAAGCATCCACATTGGCCTTTAGATTGTCAGCTAACCCCATGTAGAATCTCTGGCCAAGCATCTGGTCTGGAATGCCATGGTGAGGACACTTCACTAGCATCCTTTTAAATCTTTCCCAAGTTTCTTGAAAGGTCTCAGTCGGCTGTTGCTTGTACTACAATATTTCATCAATCTGCCTTGCAGTCTTGTTGGGCGGGTAGAACTTATTCAGGAACTGCTTTACTAATTCCTCTCAGGTAACAATGGAATTGATTGGGAGCGAATTCAGCCAAGTCTGAGCTTCCCCAGTCACAGAGAACGGGAACAGTAATAGCTTGAGAGCTTCTGGGGTCACATTTGGTTGCCTTTGAGTCACACAAATTGACAGAAAATTTTTCAAATGTTGTTGAGGGTCTTCAATGTGTGACCCGGAAAACAATCCCTTATTCTGCAGCAGATGCAGCATGTTGTTGGTGATCTAGAATGTCTCTGCTTGAATTGCGGGCACAGCTATGGTAGTTGCCAGGTTGTCAGCTGTGGGTTGAGCCCAATCATACAGTGCAGCTTATGGCACAAGAGGTGCCACCACTCTGACGTTTGGGTCAGCTGGCTCATCCCTGATGTTTCTGTTGACGTTCTCTACGTCACCCATGTCAAAGTCAAGCTGGTGTGGTTGTTGTGTTTGTTGGATCCTCCTATTGGCCCGATTCAATGCCCTGAATGTTTTCTCGGGGTCTGAAAGTCCTTCAAGCAGTTCTCCAGTCCTCAAAGAATTTCTAGGCATACACCTGAATTCCACAAGAGATCAAACATTAGAATTTCAATGAAAATTGTTTAACACTTTTGAAATTTGATTTGAACTAATAATTTTAACACTACTTTTAAGTTGTAATAAATAACACCGTTAGTTCCCCGGAAACGACGTCAAAATTTGATAATGCCCAACTATGCCTTTTAAAGGACAAAGCGGTCGCTGCAAATATAATCCGATTTTTAAGTCCGGAATCGAATCCTCAGAGAACTAACCTATCTATTACCCTCTTCGGCAATGTTATTATCAACTCAATCAATCTCTAGATGCAAGATTTTTGATCAATAACGATTGGGTTTTTGTTTAACTACTTCGACTACTATTAAAAACAATGGTAAGCTAAAACAAAGATAATTCAATGGTAAAAAGGTCTAGGGCAGTGATTTCCCCAATTGCTAGTTTAGGTCCTGACTCTTCCGCTATAATCTCGCCATAATACTCTATGAGGATTAAGAGCTATGGGTTATCGTAATTATCTCTCGATCAATTATAATAATTTACTAGAGCATTCTCTCGAACTACTCTAGCTGACAATAGTTATGCAACTCTAAAGTATCCCACCAAAGTTTTGTTATCTCTAAACTCACTTTTAAGTTCAAGTAATGAATCTCTTCAATTACCCAAAAGTGGTGTTGTTCAACCGCTGTCTAACCTAATACTCTTTCTCAAGCAATATAAGGTAATTAGACACAATTAATCAAGGGCTCATTCAATTAATCACCATACAAAACGTAGTTAAACAATCATATCATAAATCTGGCTCGATTATAACAACTTGAGTCAAAACTTCAACCAACAATTGGTTCCATCAACTCTAGATAAGTATTTAGCTACTCATAGCAAAACAAGAGAAAACTACTAAATTGTTCATAATGTAAAATTGCAAGAATTAAAAGGAGATAGAAAAACTCTAATGTTTTGTTGATCTTTTCACACTTGTTCTTCCCCCAAAAGTAGTCTAAAATTAGCTTCCCCCTTCAATTGGGCGAGTTTCTAAAGCTTATAAGGGTTTTACAAAAGTTTCCCCGAAATTACGCTTTGGTCCTCAAACTTCCAGCTGTGTGAATAGTGCACCGCGGTCGCGGTCGACCGCGGTGAAAGCTGACCTTTCTGCCTCACTTCAGTAACCTGTCGCGGTGGCCTTATTTCCCAGGCCATTTATGCTTCTTTGTGTTCGGGTACTTCTCGAGTGGGTGTTTTTCTTCACATTATTGCCTCCAAACCACTCCATGTTGCTTCCTCTCATATAATATTCCCTGCTAAATAAAAGAACACTATTTAGAGCATTTTGTTGGCAATTTATCTATAAAACAACAACAAAGTGTGGTCATATTAAGGTGTAAATATCAACTATATCGCCTGCTATCATGTGTTTAGGACAAATTGGCCCTATTGTGTGGAGGTTGTTGCATGTCTTAGGTCCTTGGCTAATTTGGCTCAATTGCCTTTCACCTTTTTTCATCTGATCCACATCTAGTCCCCTAAGTTGTTCTGACATGGGATCTTTACTTTGGTGGTGATGAGTAAGAGAGTTTTAGTCAGCCCTGAGGATGACAAGGACCATGGCTGGTACGCCAGATTTATCGTTGCTCCTACGGCAGAGTTAGTAGGTAAAGAAAATATATCATTCCCTGAAAAGTGAAATTTTTCACGTAAGTTTTCTTTATAACTTTCTTTCTTCTCTTTTTCCCTTTTTTAGAAAGGGTTTGTTCTTCCCGTGACTGTTTCACTTTTCTTTTTCAAGCAACCATGGGAACAGTTGAAGAGATTCCTAATTTTCGTGGTTGGGTAGAGAAATTGTTGACCATTGCTCTAATGGAAGTTAGATCTTGGAAATACCTTTCAAATAGGTTTGGTTGGAAGGTTAAGACCCATGGTAAGAATTTTCCTTCTATTTTCATCTGTTCTTTTATTAGAATGTTTTTAACCCTTCGTTTTATCAAGGTTTCCTATTCGCGGTGTAAGTGCTAAATCGATTGCAGCTTCTAGACTTTCTTTGGCAAGAGACCATGAGATAATCTTGGGTTCTTCATCGAAGGAAAGCTGACAAACCCCAGGATTTTAAGGAGGAAGACGAACGGGATGGAAGTTCTTTGGTTAGAAGGCTGCGGGCTAGAAGAAGAGTCATTTTGGATGACGAAGCTACTCCTCCCCGTTCTATTCCCGTGATCGAGTCTGTTGAAGCCACCTTAGTGAGTTCTAACAAAGATACTCCTATGGCAGCTCGTGACTCTGATGAACATGTTTTTTCACGTGGGTTTGATAGTGAAGGTTTTGATTTGGTGTCTGATAAAGTACCTCTTGCCTCTTTCCCCGTGTCTGTCCCAATGGAATGCTCTTTGCTTGTTTTTACTGCTGCTGTTTCTACCCCACCTCAAGCTATTATGACTTCTTCTACGGTTCCCACTACTAATATTTCTCGAACTGAAGTTGGTTCTTCAAGTGGAAGTAGAGTGATAAAGCAAATTACCATTGAGGTTCTTGCCGATGGTAATCTTCTGAAGAAGTCTGGCCAAGCTGACGTATGGTTGAAACCCCTGATTGGTCCCGTTGAAAAGTTCAAGCTAGAAAGTCATAGTTCTTTGACTTGGATGAATGACATAGTGCAATCATCACTGAAGGTATTGATGCCTTTTTCATGTTCTATTCCATTTTCTTTCTACTGAAATTCTTACCCTTTTTTATATATAGATCAATCTCATCGGTACGGAGATGATGAAAAGGGTTTCCTATACAGAGTGATTGATGCATGATTACCAGATTGAGGTATATAATTGGAAAGAGCAGTATGACAGTCTTCAGCTTGAGATGGAAGTTTTAGAAGAAAACAAATGTACCTTAGAGCAGCAATTGAGGGTCATGGCATCGGAGTTAGCAGTTGAAAAAGCTTCTTCCAATCAGGCAGGCAAGGATAAAAATCTCCTCGAGTCATCTTTTGCTGAACAACTCTCCAAAGCCACCGAGGAGATCAGAGGTTTGAAGGCCTTGTTGAATGAGAAAGAGGTTTATGCAGGTGAGCTTGTTCAAGCACTCACCCAGACCCAAGAAGATCCCCGTGTGTCTTTTGATAAGGTCAAGTTTTTGGAGAGTTCCCTTGCCCCTTTACAATCTTCTTACGATGCTGCTTTGACTGAGAGGGAGGAACTCAAGAGTGAAATTGATCATTGGGAAAGATACTACGAGGCTCTTGAGGACAAAGCTGTTGTCGAAGTAAGTTGGGACATATTGAACACGCGCCATGATACCCTTATGGAGGTTAGCCAAGAAGGCTTTAACTTGAATGCTGAGTTAGCAAAGATTAAAGAGACCATTGAAAAAACTCAGCAAGGCCAAAGTTTCTCTTCTCCCATGGCTGATACTCTCGAGAATGTTGAAGCTGATCCTGGTGCGCTGGATGTCCCAGCTCCTTCAGACCAAATCGAGCCTTCTGTTGCTGATGATGTCGTCCTGAACTCTTCTTCTAAACCTGCTCCATAGTGAGTTTATTTGTGAAGTTTGACTCCTTTTTTTTCTTTTTGGTGAAATGTGTGGTGGTATTACCCCTGGTCTCATTTTGGGGGTTATGTTTTTGGAAATAGCATGTCCCCATGTCTTTTCGGGGCTTTAAAATGACAATCAGTTTATGACTAAGTTCATACTTAGTTTTAACTTAATATTATAAAGTTTTCGTTTTAACTTAATTCTTTTGAGTTTCTGTTATACTCTTATAATAATTTGCCTTGTTTTTTTTATAAGTTCAAGGTCTTGCTTTTTAATTCGTGGATTTTTGTCTTACCCTTTTGACTGTTTGCATTTTTAGAAATGCTTAATTAACTTCATGGATCTTTGAATTAAACATGAATTATAAAAGAGGTCCCTTTTATATACGATACTTAATGAAGAAGACATCTCAACTTCATAATGGTATAAACATACGAAAGGAGAAATAGGAACACACATGTTTCTTGAAATAATTTGATAAAGTTTTCATTAGAAATTTGTCAAGTTTAAATAACATCTTACATGTATTTAAATATCTTCTATTACTCTTCCGTAACTGTTTTCTTTACAACACATTTGCAAAAAAATAAAATACATGGGTTTCTTTATGACCCATGGCTAAATACTGCCTTTAACCTAAACATTCATAAGATTTTGAAATTTGTATCCACGAGTGTATTCTTCACAGGTTTTTGGATCAGGATTGCGTTTTAGGCTCATGACTTTGCTCTGAACTTGATATTTATTGAGTAGACTTTAGGCTTGACTTGAAATTTAATTGTTTCAACCTTCTTTGCCTTCCTTATATATATATCATATGTATATTATATAGTCTCCCAAGTGTTTGAGCTTTGAAGTATGAAATCTCGAGCACTTGATTATTCCTTCCATGCGGTCCTTTTCCTGAAAAGGAAAAACATACGGGACTCGGAGGTACGATTTTAGATTAAGACTGCTTAACCCATTTAAATTTCTATCAGAATAGTTGTAACCCTAGACCGGGAATTATGTTCTTTCCACGTGTTTTTCAGGTCGTAATTCATGATTTAGTGCATGCTAGCTTTCTGTCTATCATCTAAAATCGTTAGTAAAATATTAATAATTCAAAATAAAAATCGTGAGTGGGGATACCTGCCCGTTGGTATTTTCTTTCCTTAGAAGTAGTATCTCTTCAGATGAACAGCATTCCAATTTGAAGGTAGAATCTTGCCATCCAATGTTTCAAGCTCGTATGCTCCTTTTCCTGCGATACCATGAATCTTATAAGGCCCTTCCCAATTTGGACTTAACTTTCATGCGTTGGCTGCCCTCGTGAATTGGAAAATTTTCTTGAGTACATAGTCCCCAATCTTGAAGTATCTAAGACGAGCTTTCCGATTGTAATACCGCTCAATAACTTGTTTTTGCGCTGCCATCTTTATTAATGCAGTTTCCCTCCTTTCTTCAAGTAAATCTAGGTTTATCCACATCTATTCTTCGTTCGATTCTTTAGTATCTTGAGTATATCTCGTACTTGGTTCCCCTATCTCGACTGGAATTAAGGCTTCATCCCCATATACAAGTGAAACCGGTGTTTCTCCCGTACTTGTTTTTGTTGTTGTTCGGTAAGCCCACAAGACTTCAGGTAGTACCTCTGGCTAACTGCCTTTAGATTCTTCCAGTCTTTTCTTCAAGTTGTTGATAATGACTTTATTTGTTGATTCAACTTGTGCATTACCCACCGGATGGTACGGTGTTGAGGTAATCCTTTTAATTCGCCAACTTTGGAAAAAATTTGTGATTTGTGCACCTATAAATTGTGGTCCGTTATCACATACGATTTTCTTTGCCATCCCGAATTGGCATGTGATGTTTCTCCAGATGAAGTCTCTGACCTCTTTTTCTCGCACCTGATTGAAAGCTCCTGCTTCTACCCACTTAGTAATATAGTCAGTGAATACTAACAAAAATCTTACCTTGCCTTTGGCTTGTAGTAGTGGACCTACAATATTCATCCCCCACTTCATAAAAGGCCATGATGCAACGACCGGATGTAATAATTCAGCTGGTTGGTGCATATTGTTACCATATCTTTGGCACTTGTCACATTTTGCCATAAAATTTTCCCCGTCTTCTTCCATTTTTGGCCAATAATAGCCAACTCTAATTATGGTTTTTACCAAAGCTCTTCCTCCAATATGATTTCCATAATGTCCCTCATGTATTTCTCTCATTACGTACTCCATTTGAGAAGGGCCGAGACATTTTGCTAGAGGTCCACCGAACATTTTTCGATATAGATTGTCTTGATTTAAACAGTAACGAGCAGCTTTTTGGCAAAGTGCTTGAGTCTTTTTCTTATCTTCAGGTAGTATTCCATACTCCAAAAAATTGACAATCTCATTTTTCCAGTCCCAAGTTAGATTATTATAATTTACCTCGTTTTTGTCTTGATCAAGCACTGAATGAAACAAATGAATCACGAAAGAATTTTCTTTATTTGTTACTTCTGCAGCAGATACAAGATTGGCTAGAGCATCTACCTCTGCATTTTCTTCCCTTGGTATCTACGTGATTTTCCAAGTTTGGAATTGTCTAACTAAATCCCGTTCCTTTTCCAGGTACTGTTGCATCCTCGCTTCTCTGGCTGTGTAAGTCCCCTGCATTTGGTTAACTACAAGCTGTGAATCACTTTTAATCATGACCTGCTCTATTCCGAGCTGTCGCGCCAATTCCAACCCTATAATCACATCTTCATATTCTGCCTCATTATTAGTGATTGGATGATACTTTATTGCTTGTCGTATGGTTTCACCCGCAGGTGGTACCAGGACAATGCCCAGACCTGCTCCTTTTACATTTGATTAACCGTCAGTAAATAAGGTCCATGTACCTAGATTAGATCTATTAAATAACTGTAGTTCCTTTTCTGCTTCCAACAGTATCCCTTGGCTAAAATCTGCCACGAAATCTGCTAAAACTTGTGACTTTATTGCAGTTCTAGGTTGATATGTAATGTCATATTCACTTAGTTCAATAGCCCACTTGGCTAATCCACTCGATAACTCTTGTTTATACAATATATTACGTAAGGGGTAGGCGGTTACCACAGAAATAGGATGACATTGGAAATAAGGTCTTAATTTCCTAGATGTCATAATCAAAGCTAATGCAAGTTTCTCTAAATGAGGATATCGAGTTTCAGCATCTAGCAAAGATTTACTAACATAATAAATCGGTGATTGTTTACCTTGGTCTTCTCGAACTAATACGACACTTACCGCCACTTCTAAAACTGTAAGGTAGACAAGTAATTTCTCCCCATTTTTCGGTTTGGCTCGCAATGGTGGATTTGACAGGTACGCCTTTAAATTTTTAAGCGCTTGTTGACATTCTTCAGACCATTCAAATTGGTTTTGCTTTTTTAAAGCTGAAAAGAATTTGAAGCACTTTTCTGATGACTTGGAAATAAACCTGCCCAAGGCTGTTATTCTTCCTGTCAGCCTTTGTACTTCTTTTTTGCTCGTGAGTATATCCGAAATTTCTTCAATAGCTTTAATCTGCGTAGGATTTACTTCAATGTCACGGTTATAAACAAGAAATCCCAAGAACTTACCTCATGAGATGCCAAATGCACATTTCTCAGGATTTAACTTCATGTTAAATTTGCGAAGAATCTGAAATGTATTAGTCAAGTGTTGAATATGGTCCCCTATTTGTTGTGATTTGACCAACATATCATCTATATACACTTCCATGGTTTTGCCTAAGTGTTCTTAAAATATTTTGGTCACTAGCCTTTGGTATGTGGCCCCAGCATTCTTTAAATCGAATGGCATGACTTTGTAACAGTAAGTCCCCCTGTCTGTGATGAATGAAGTTTTTTCTTCATCTAGAGGATCCATTTTAATCTGATTATATCCTGAATATGCATCTAAAAAACTTAACAATTCATGCCCTGCAGTAGCATCAATTATTTGATCTATGTGCGGTATGGAAAAGAATCTTTAGGGCAAGCTTTATTCAGATCAGTATAATCTACAAAAACTTGCCACTTACCATTATTTTTAGGTACTACAACAGTATTAATCAACCAATCTGGATACTTTACCTCGCGGATGGACACAATTTTTAAAAGTTTTTGCACCTCATCTTGAATCACCTAGTTCTTGAAGGAGTCTTGCTTCCTTTTCTTTTGTTTGACAGGTAGGTATGATGGATCTTCATTTAATTTGTGGGTCATTACCTCCGGTGGTATACCTGTCATATCTGAATGGGACCAAGCAAAACAATCTACGTTAGCCTTTAAAAATTTAATCAACTTACGTTTCATTTCTGGGCTGAGGTTGGTTCCAATGTAGAGTTTTTTGTTTGGCCAATGTACAAATAGCACCACAGCTTCCAATTCCTCGATCGTTGTTTTGATATTTTCATTTTCTTCTGGTTCCTGAATAGTATCGGGCCTCGAATCTACATCTATTTTCCCATCTTCAGTTGAGGTTCATGTTGCTGCGTCCTCAACTGCATTCTGTGATTGCTATTTTTCGTCACTTTTAGCGTTTGAATCTGCCACGGAATTAATGTTCTGTGAAGCTTGTTAGTTACCACGGATTTTTCGTATCCCCCATTATGATGGAAACTTGATAACTTGATGTAAGGTAGATGGAACAACGTCCATTTCGTGAATACATGGTCTACCGAGAATCATATTGTAAGTCATATCCATTTCTACCACATGAAATTTCGTATCTTTGACTACTCCTTTTGCGAATGTCGTAAGTATTATCTCCCATTTTGTTACGACGCTCAAGTTGTCAAAACTAGACAAGGTGTGTGCCTTGGGTATCAGCTTATCATCGGCTTGCATCTCGTTTACCACTCTTAACAAAATGATATTCACGGAACTACCTGGATCAATCAAAACTCGTTTTACATTAGTGTCATGTACAAGTAAAGATATTACTAGTGCATCATTATGCGGGGTTAGCACGCCATCTGCATCTGCATCATCAAATGTAATACAATCTTCTTCCAAAACCTGTCGAACTCGCTTCCTGTGTGTAATTGTAATTTTTGACACTTTCTTTGATGTCGTATATGTTACGCCATTGATCTCTTCTCCTCAACTTATGACATTACCCGTCCTTTTTGGTGAAGGAGGTTTTGGAGGCTCCTGCGTATTCTTCATATATGCTTGCTTTCCTTTTTCACTAAACAATTCAGTTAAATATCCTTATTTTAATAAATGTTCAACTTCACCTTGCAGCAATCTACAATCCGTTGTTTTGTGACCGTGATCGTTGTGAAACTCGCACCAAAAATTAGGATTTCGCCTGTTCGGGTTTGATCTCATTTCCTTTGGCCACCGTACCTTATCTCCCATGCTCCTTAAAACAGCCACCAACTCAGATGTGCTAATATTAAAACTATAACCGCCGATCTTTGCCTTCGAGCTGTCATCATCTCGCGTCTCTCGCGTGTTTCGTTCTTTTCCGAACCTTGATGATGAACCTGACTCTCTATCTCTTGATCTATGATCGTACCTTGGGTTTTCCTGTTTTGAACGCGAGTCTCTTCCTATTGGTCCCATGTAAGGCTTGTATCTTTTTTTACTGGATTTTTTTTCAGTTTCAGCTAGTCTTGAACTTATCCTTTCATCTTTTCAAGACTGAATGATGGTATCTTCTTCTATCCATAATTTCGTGTTGTATCTGTTATAAACATCATTCCAAGTTGTTGTTGGAAATTCTCGTAAACTTTCCTTGAGTCTCCTCGTGGCTTCTGAACTTTTTTCATTTAGATTACTGGAAAATGTCGTAACATCCCAGTTATCAGGTAACGTGGCAACATCATCCTCTCACGTTGGAATCTGTCTACGAATTTCCTAAGCAGCTCTGTATCTCCTTGTTTTATTTTGAAAATGTCCTCCATTCTTTTTTCAACTTTTTGAGCTCCCGAGTGTACTTTGATAAATGAATCTACAAACTAAGCAAAAGAATCTATAGAATTTTCAAGTAAAGAGAGAGTACCATATTAATGCTCCCTTAGTGAGTGTTTCTCCGAATTTTTTGACCAATGCTGATTCAATTTCTTGCTTGGTCAAACCGTTGCCCTTTACACTGGTTGTGAATGCAGTTACGTGATCCCGTGGATCAGTTATTCCATCATATTTCGGAATTGGTAGAGAAGCATCACTTGGCTTCCAAGGTTGTTGTGAGTATTTGTCCATATCTATTCTCTTGATTACAAGCGGCACTCCAGGTATTTGCTCTATGCGGTCGCTCTGCTCCTTGGGCTGTTTCTGCAAAGTTAAGTACTAAATTTTGTAAATCGGAATTAACTGGGTTACCTGGCCCTCCATCACGAGATTCGATGGGGGTTCCGCCACTGCCTGAGTTAACGAGTCCTGAGCGAGGATTTTCTAGGGTATTGTTGTTTGGAGTTGGTGTTGGCGGTACAACCGGCAACTGGTTGGTAAAAACCTGAAAATCATTGCTGACCTATTGAGCGATTAATTTTTTCAAAGCTTCATCGATAGCTTGATCATTTGCAAGTCTGTCATTTTCATGCGATGCAGACCTATCAGGAGTCCCCTCTCATGATTGTCGAGGAGAATGTTATAGTGAGGGAACTGGAGTTTTGTCACCTTGTTGGTTCAGCTGATGTTGTGGATCTTCTTGGTGTGGTAAACTTTGTTGATTGTTGTCGTTGACATTCGACATGATTGTTTTGACAAAAGAATCGATTTGGAAAGCAAAAGATTATCAGATTCCCGGCAACGGAACCAATTTGTTTAACCAAAAAATAGGAATTTCGGTCAAAGCCTAATTTTAAAAGAACTCGAGTTACTGATAATCAAATATGGAACAAATAAGAAGAATTGACTTAAACGATACCTGAGTAAGTAAAAGAAAGCAAAGTAGTGTATTCCAATAATATTCTGTGTCTTTACAAATGTTTATTTCTCTCCTTTTATAGCTATTTCTAAGTTATACGTTTCTTTCCTCTCATAACAGAATCATTATGAGAAATTAATGGCATTAATGTAACGTTATAATTGGCAATCGTAACTGTTTCGTGAGGATTCTATAATGTTTTCCATCATTGATGCTCATTAATTACGGATAATACGTATATGTGTTTTTTGCTATCTAGGTTCATTCCTCTGATGTCTCTTCAAATTACCAAGAGGTCCGAGTAACCGTTCCTTCCTGTTTTCTTGAATCTTTGTCCGTATCTATTAAGGCTCGTGTCTCTTTGAAGATTCTTTGCCAGCTGTCATTCTTTTATTGATCCACGTGTCTTGTCGTGTCAGCACATAATTAATTCCAAATGTTAACTTGATTTTTCTCAATACGATGCCCATCAAAAGTTTTGACATCCCAACCCAAAACTTTTGACTAATGCTAGAGACATTTTATCTATTTCATGGTACTATTAATGAAAATAACATAAAAGATCGTAGCGGGAAATAGAAGGCTATTTTGCAATATTGGTGATGCAATAAGAGGTAGTTTTCTCATAGTTAAATAATACAGAAAAATTGCATTATATGTCGTTAGATATTTCATTAATAGTTGTTAGATGTTCCATTAATAGTAGTAAAATTGTGATATATGATGTATTATCTGTAACACATGTTTGGTCTTAAATTGGCGATTTGTTTCCAATAGTACATTTGGCTTATATTACGTTACTTAATCTAATTTTTTACTCATTCAGCATATTACTCAGTAACAAATATGAACATAATTATATTAAATTAATAATTATTAGCATTATCTTAAAGGCTAAAACAAAGAAGAATTTTAAGAAGAAATTAGAATGAGGTATGACTATAGACTTATCTAATACTCCTGCTATAATGGGGCACAAATATATATGTTGAAGTTTGGCAAATTTTTTGTCCCACATCGGTGGGCTCTTGAGTTTGGGGGGATTTTCCTCCTATAAAAGAAGGCCTAATGTTTAGGATTTAAATACACCTCTCATTTGCCTTCTCATCTGTTTAAGGCATTTGTATCTTCTTCTTTAGTATTATTTCACTTGTATTTTTGGAGTGGAATAAAATATTGGTTGTGTCCAATGAGTAGGCAAAATTAGCAGAACCTCGTAAATTCTGGTGTTCCCTTTATTGTTGCTTTATTGTCTTATTTATTATTTGGTGGTTGTCATAATTTTTGGTATAGTAGTTGTGACTTATTCACACTATATACATTTGGCTTCCGCAACAATTGGTATCAGAGCCAAGATACTGTCTAAGTATGCTCTGTGGTTGCAGCATAGTCTGATCTTCCACATTCAGAAAAGATTTATCTTGGTAACTGAGTCAAGGTTCTGTCTGAGTATGCTCTGTGGTTGCAGCTTAGTCTGATCTTCTACATCAGAAAGGAAATAATCTTGATTTGTGTCGTCAGCTATTAAATAATATTTGTGTCAAATATGGGAGACAATAAACAAGAAGAATCTACATCAAGTGTCAACAATACGTCATCATTGGCATCTTCGCTTATGACAAGAATTGTGTCAAATGCGAAATTTGCGGTAGAAATTTTTGACGGGTCCGGGCATTTTGGGATGTGGCAAGGCGAGGTTCTAGATGTCCTTTTTCAACAAGGGCTAGATCTGGCCATTGAAGAAAAGAAACCAGATGTTATTGGAGAAGAAGATTGGAAAATTATCAATCGTGTTGCTTGCGGTACCATTCGATCCTACCTTGCTAGAGAGCAGAAATATCCATACACAAAGGAAACTTCTGCAAGTAAATTATGGAAAGCACTGGAGGATAAATTTTTGAAGAAAAATAGTCAAAATAAATTGTACATGAAGAAGAGACTGTTTCACTTCACCTATGTTCCTGGTACCACGATGAATGAACATATCACCAGTTTCAATAAGTTGGTCACAGATTTGCAAAATATGGATACAACTTATGATGATGGTGACTTGGCCTTGATGTTGTTGGCGTCACTTCCTGATGAGTACGAGCACCTTGAAACTACTCTACTCCATGGAAATGACGAAGTTTCTCTCAGAGAAGTTTGTTCGGCTTTGTACAGCTATGAACAAAGAAAGCGAGAAAAACAGAAGGGCGGAGAAGGAGAAGCACTGTTTGTGAGGGGTCGTCCTCAAAATCAAACGAGGACAAAGAAGGGAAGATCCAAGTCAAGATCCAGACCCAGCAAAGATGAATGTGCCTTTTGTCGAGAAAAAGGGCACTGGAAGAAAGACTGTCCGAAGTTGAAGAATAAGGCCAAACATAACAATGGAAAGGCCATTATGGATTCAAATGTAGCTGATTGTGATGATTCAGACTTCTCATTAGTTACAACAGAGTCATCAACATCATCAGACATATGGTTGATGGACTCGGCTTGTAGCTATCATATGTGTCCCAACAGGGACTGGTTTGTGGAATTTCAAGAAGGAGAATATGGAGTCATCCACACAGCGGATAACAGCCCTCTTACCTCATATGGCATTGGTTCAATACGATTAAGGAACCATGATGGAATGATCAGAACATTAACAGATGTTCGATTTGTACCGGATTTGAAGAAGAATCTCATCTCTGTAGGAGCCCTAGAATCAAAAGGGTTCAAAATCATTGCAGAAAATGGAGTGATGAGAGTATGCTCCGGTGCACTAGTGGTAATGAAGGCTAATCGGAAGAATAATAATATGTACCGCTATCGTGGCAGTACAGTTATTGGGACAGCGACAGTGACATCCAGTGACGACAAAGAGGCAGAAGCAACCAAGCTATGGCACATGCGCTTGGGACATGCTGGAGGAAAATCCTTGAAAACTCTATCAGATCAAGGATTGTTAAAAGGAGTAAAGGCTTGCAACTTGGAGTTTTGTGAGCATTGTGTCAAAGGGAAACAGACAAGGGTTAAATTTGGTACAGCGATCCATAATACTAAAGGCATTTTGGATTATGTACACTCTGATGTTTGGGGTCCTTCCAAAACACCTTCATTGGGTGGGAAGCACTATTTTGTAACCTTTGTTGATGATTTTTCCCGAAGAGTATGGGTGTATACAATGAAGAGCAAAGATGAAGTGTTGGGAATTTTTCTCAAATGGAAGACGATGGTGGAGAATCAAACAGGCAAGAGGATCAAGTGTATTCGCACAGATAATGGAGGTGAATACAAAAATGATCATTTCAATAAGGTCTGTGAAAATGATGGCATCGTCTGACACTTCACTGTTAGACATACACCACAACAGAATGGAGTGGCAGAACGTATGAACCGGACCTTGCTGGAGAAAGTACGGTGTATGTTGTCCAATGCTGGCTTGGGCAAAGAATTTTGGGCTGAGGCAATTACATATGCATGCCACCTCATTAATCGCCTACCATCTGCTGCTATTGATGGCAAGACACCATTTGAAAAATGGTATGGAAAGCCTGCTGTAGATTATGACTCTTTGCACGTGTTTGGCTCAACTGCATATTATCATGTGACAGAGTCAAAATTGGATCCAAGGGCAAAGAAGGCTATTTTTATGGGAATTACTTCTGGAGTCAAAGGATATCGCTTATGGTGTCCTATGACAAAGAAAGTAATATTCAGCAGGGATGTTACCTTTGATGAATCTGCTATGGTAAATAAGGTAACAGAAGATACCAAACAAAATGAAGGTGCTTCTAAGCAGGTGGAGTTTGAGGGAAAATTTATTTTTCCTACACAAGAAGCAGAGGAGGAAACAAATGAAGATTACCCTCTGGAAGGAGAGCCAGTAGAGGAGATTCCAACTCAGGAACCTCAACAACAACTTGAATCAATAGCAACCAGCAGGCCAAAAAGAACAATAACGAAACCTGTTCGTCTCATAGAGACGGTTGCTTGTGCAACCTCAATTGTAGCTGATGATGTTCCTACCACTTATAAAGACGCTGTCCAAAGTTCAGAAGAAGATAAGTGGAGGATTGCCATGAATGATGAAATACAGTCCCTTCATCAGAATCATACATGGAGATTGGTCAATCTCCCGAAGGGAAAGAAAGCAATTGGGTGCAAATGGGTATTTGCAAAGAAAGAAGGATTTCCTAACCAAATAGATGTTCGCTACAAAACAAGATTGGTGGCCAAAGGATATGCTCAAAAGGAGGAAATTGATTACAATGAAGTGTTTTCTCCAGTTATAAAATATTCCTCCATTAGAATTATGTTGGCTTTGGTAGCACAATTGGATTTGGAACTAGTTCAGATGGATGTAAAAACTGTGTTTTTACATGGAAACTTGGAGGAGGAAATCTACATGACTCAGCCAGAAGGATTCAAAGTTGCTGGAAAAGAAAATATGGTGTGCAAACTTGAAAAATCGTTGTACGGATTGAAACAATCTTCTAGACAATGGTACAAGCGATTTGACGAGTTTATGTTGCGGCAAGGGTACAAGAGAAGCAAATACGATCATTGTGTGTATTTGCACAAGCTTAAAGATGGTTCCTTTGTATATCTTCTCCTATATGTTGATGATATGTTGATAGCTTCCAAGAATTCGGAAGAAATTGATAAGTTGAAGATTCAACTGAAGAAGGAGTTCGAGATGAAGGATTTGGGTGAGGCAAAGAAAATTCTTGGCATGGAGATAATTAGAGATAGACGTTCAAAGAAACTCTGTTTATCTCAAAAGGAATATTTGAAGAGAGTACTTCAACGTTTTGGCATAGATGACAAGACTAAGCCAGTTAGTACTCCACTTGCTTCCCATTTTAAGCTAAGTACTACTATGTCGCCAATGGATGAAGCTGAACGAGAGTATATGTCAAAGGTACCATACGCAAATGCTGTTGGTAGCTTGATGTATGCAATGGTTTGCACAAGGCCTGACATTTCACAAGCTGTTGGAGTTATTAGCAGATATATGCACAATCCAGGGAAGGAGCATTGGCAAGCTGTGAAGTGGATTCTACGGTATATTCATAATACTGTAGATGTCGGGTTAGTTTTTGAGCAGGAAGACAATCAGTCTGTAGTTGGATATTGTGACTCAGATTTTGCGGGTGATCTGGACAAACGAAGATCAACTACTGGTTATGTGTTTACTTTTGCAAAGGCACCAGTTAGTTGGAAGTCTACTTTGCAGTCAACAGTTGCTTTGTCTACAACAGAGGCAGAGTACATGGCTATTACAGAGGCTGTGAAGGAGGCAATTTGGCTTCAAGGATTGCTAAAGGAGCTTGGTGTTGAACAAAAAGGTATCACAATTTTTTGTGATAGTCAAAGTGCTATTCAATTAGCGAAGAACCAAGTTTATCATGCAAGGACGAAGCATATTGATGTTCGGTATCATTTCGTACGAGAAATCATAGAAGAAGGAGGAGTCACAGAAATTCATACTACGGAGAATCCTGCTGATATGCTGACAAAGGTGGTGACTGCGATCAAGTTTCAGCATTGTTTGGATTTGATCAACATTGTTGAACACTGAAGATTGAAGATTTAGACACAATCAAAATTTTGAAATTTGTTATTGAGAGAAAATTGAAGATGTGGAATTTTGCCAAGGTGGAGATTTGTTGAAGTTTGGCAAATTTTTTGTCCCACATCGGTGGGCTCTTGAGTTTGGGGGGGGGGGATTTTTTCCTTATAAAAGGAGGCCTAATGTTTAGGATTTAAACACACCTCTCATTTGCCTTCTCATCTGTTTAAGGCATTTGTATCTTCTCTCTTTAGTATTATTTCACTTGTATTTTTGGAGTGGAATAAAATATTGGTTGCGTCCGAGGAGTAGGCAAAATTAGCCGAACCTCGTAAATTCTGGTGTTCCCTTTATTGTTGCTTTATTGTCTTATTTATTATTTGGTGGCTGTCATAATTTTTGGTATAGTAGTTGTTACTTATTTACACTATATACATTTGGCTTCCGCAACAATATATATATATATATATGCTGTGTGAATTCAGTATAAAACAGTAATGTAAATTACAGCATCACTTTTAAAATGAAAAAACCGAAAAATTAACCGACAAGGAGAGGAGACAGCAGCAATCATGAGCTTATGCAATTCTCGTCGAGTACAATTTCCAATCGATCCAAAAACTTCAAGCTTTAATCGGATTCGGATTGGTAAAGTGTACGATATAACAAAGTCAAAATTGAGATTTACACTCACCTGTTGAAATTGAAGGTTTTTGGCCTGAATCCTTGTTGACCAGTTAATAACAACAGTAGAAGGAAAATAACCCCAGGAAAGGACAAGACGTCTTAAATCAGAAGTTAGAGGAAATAGAAAGAACACAAGAACCTGCAAAAAGTTGTAACCATAAGATCCATTCAAATTTATAATTGAAAGAACCTTAGAGCTGTAGCACAATAATTAAATAGAATGGACGAGGTTGGGAGTTGTGAAAACATTTACTACTATTGAACAAAAAGCATGAGTTCAAATTTCTATTTATCTACCTACCTAAGGCAGAATCTAGTAAAGATCTAATGTTTGAGCAGACAGATGTGTACCCTGAATCTTGATTCTGTCTTCTTCATATTCCTTCTCGATCATGTTTACTGCCATCAATTTACACTCCCAACTTTCACTGAACCGCCGGTTATTTTTAACCCAAATCTCCGTTCAACTTCAATCTAGGCAGGCTCTGTTTCTCTTCTCTCCATAAATATAGTCGTTACTTATATGCTTTTGTTTGTATCTATTGTGCGTAAAATATCTCAATTTTTTGCTTTGACTTCAGGAATCTCAAGATCAGTAGCTGTCTCTCTCTAAACAAACCCAAAGATCAAACCACCAATGCATCAACAGCAGCTGCTGGAACTGGAACTGACACTCTTCGAATCATATTGGCCGCAGGGGGCACAGGTGGCCATATATACCCAGCTATTGCCATTGCTGATGATCTCAAAACCCTTGACCCAAATGCCCAAATACTGTTTGTTGGGCTCCCAACTGGAATGGAGAGCACTGCAGTGCCAACAGCAGGATATTCGTTTACACCGATTCAAGCCGCACCATTGGGCCGGCCCTTCATCTCTCTGTACAACGTATTCGTCCTCCCTTATATTCTCATTAAATCCCTAATCAAAAGTTTCCTAATACTTCAAGAGTTCAAACCCCATATAGTAATTGGAACTGGTGGGTTTGTTTCTTTTCCGATTTGCCTAGCTGCTGGACTTAAAGGCATTAAACTAGCAATCCAAGAACAAAATTCAGTACCCGGTGTAGCAAATCGGGTGCTTTCATTATTTGCTGACAAAGTGTTTGCTGCATTTAATTCTAGTGTTGATTGTTTTTGGCAAAAGAACAAATGCGTGGTGTGCGGAAATCCTGTGAGATTGTCGTTGAGGCAATATGCATCCAAGGCTGTGGCAAGGCGTCATTTCTTTTCAAAGGCGGTTGTAGGGAAGGGGGACGGTAAAGTGGTGTTGATTCTTGGTGGCTCTTTGGGTGCCAATGCACTTAATGTAGCTATCTTGCATTTGTATTCTGAAATGTTAGACGAACGGAAAGACTTGTTTTTAATATGGCAGACAGGCGTTCTAGCATTTGATGAGATGGAGAGCCTCGTAAAATTCCATCCCCGATTATACATTACCCCGTGAGTGTTGTTTCATTTAAACGAAAAACCATATTTCATCATTACTGCTATAGATGTTTTATTTCCTGATATAAACTGGAGAATTGTGGATTACTATATGGCAAATTTTGCATTTCAGGCAAATTTCTTTAAGATAAGAGGTGTCCTTTTATCCGTTTTAATCTGATTTTATCCTATCTTGGTGAAGGTTCTTGCATTCTATGGATTTAGCATACTCAGCTGCAGACCTTATTGTATCTAGAGCTGGAGCAATGATCTGCTCTGAAATCTTGGCTGCTGGGAAACCTTGTATTCTGGTAATAAACAAATATTCTGTCTGACATTTTACAGATCCATGATGCAAAAGGCCTTGTGGCTCACGATTTGATTTTACCATTTTTGGGAGGAAATTTGATGGGAGGACAACTCTATTCATGTGTAGTGTTTATTGGACACGCAATATGCATCAAAATAGCAGCCCCTCTGAATGATCGCGATTAGATAGTTGGAGAATATTCGAGAGAGATTAAGTAGAGGACCATAGCATTTGTCCAAAATTTACGTTAACTTACAATTCATAGCTGAAGTATGGCTTCTCGTTTCTTCTCATTATAAATGAAAAGAAATCCGTTCTTACCTATATGTTTATGAACATATATTGCCTCCATGGTTTTACAACTCTGGTGTTTCACATTCCTTGAGAGATTAGTTCGTTAATCTTGGCAAAACACTTCTTTATAGCTTTCTCGTGAAATTTTTGCAGATACCTTCACCAAATGTGGCTGAAGGACATCAATTTCACAATGCTTGTCTAATGGCCGATGTAGCTGGTTCGAGGGTTATAACTGAAGATGAACTTGACTCTCTGACTCTTAAAAGTGCGATTGAAGAAATTTTAGGTATGGTGTTCTGTCTCGTATGTGTATTATTCTGACTATTGCAATTACTCAAAAAACAATCCATACGTCATCTTGCTGTCATGGTTTTGTTTAATAAACTTTACTTTTTCTCTTCACCTGACTATCTATGGTTTTGTTTCTGCATATGAAATCTATAAATTCACAGTGGATGTTGGCGTGACTAATAATTTGTAAAACTGGAGGGGCTTGAGTTAGCGTGGTATCAAGTCTATAAATGTACCTGGTTTTAGTAATTGATCCGACCGCAGCC
The DNA here is from genome assembly GCF_000393655.2 of Nicotiana sylvestris. Taxonomy (NCBI): domain Eukaryota; kingdom Viridiplantae; phylum Streptophyta; class Magnoliopsida; order Solanales; family Solanaceae; genus Nicotiana; species Nicotiana sylvestris. Next base: position 207,067,326 of record NC_091059.1, read on the forward strand.
AAGGTCATGTTTGTCTAGCTTAAACTAGAAATATCACTTTTAGTCTTTATGATCTGAAATATCTTAAAAGCTATCCTCACATTTTAGAAATATGCTGAAAGAGGATGCAGGTACATTTACCGGGCTGCAACAAGTATGACGCTTTCCTGATGTCCTCACAAATCAGTAATCACAGAATCTTTGACACACTTGAGACATACCAGAGGGTGGTGGGGTGGTGTAAACATTCAAGATGGTTATCTGTGACACTTTAGATTGGTTGATGTATGTGTAGATTTTAACTGTATTTGTGCCTGTCTTAGTATCCACATATAAAACAAGAATCCACAGGAAAGTGAATAAACAACAGAGCTACGGTGCCTTAGTTTATTGAGTGTAGTAAAAACAAATAAGAGATTAAACATGTTGCTTAGTTGCTTCAAGTTGCTGAAGATTAGGAGTATGTGCTTTTCTCACAAGATGTAATGTGTTCATCGGAATAATAATGTCAGTAGTACAGAGGATATCTGGAAAGGGCCAGCTTGTGTTTTAGATGACTTCCAAAAAATACCGAAATTCATAAATAGCAGCAGTCTTGTGTCGAATGGTGCATATAAGGTGTTATGCACATACTAAAATCTAAAATTTAGAAAATGAACAAGGAATCATACTTTAGATTTGTTCTACTACTTCAGTACCTCTAGTGTATTTCTCTTCAGACAGAAAGTATTTTACCATAGTCTTGTCATGGCCTAGATTAATGTGTCACTCAACTATCCCAAATTATCTCCTAAAGTCACTTTTCTTTCATTTGCAATAACAAAGTCACTGAACTATGCCTATTGTACTCAGAAGGTCACTCAACTGGATTTTCCAAATTTTGGATTGCCAAATACCTATTTTACCCTCTAAATTGTACTCAAAAGATAAATGCTTATAATTTAGAGGGTAAAATAGGTATTTGGCAATCCAAAATTTGGAAAATCTAGTTGAGTAACCTTCTGAGTGCAATATGCATAGTTCAGTGACTTTGTTGTTACAAACAAAAGAAAAGTGACTTTAGGAGATAATTTAGGATAGTTGAGTGACCATTTGAGTAATGGCCTCTATTCTTGTTCTACCTATTTTATCTTGTTTCTGTTCAGCTGTGATTTTCTACTTATTTAATTTGAGTAGGCAGTGGAGGTTTTCGGGTTTATGAACAATACTTGCCTTTGTCTTTGATCAGCTTTGCACTTTAGCATCCTCTGGTTTGGATCCTTTTGGTTGCTCTAGATGCATTTTTTAAAGTGTTTTCTGAAACATGTTATTGTCCTGATCAAAATCTTTCCGCTAATTCTTATTGCATCGGTCCTCCTGATGCACCATGCTGTTTTGTGCAGATAATGAGGGATTGATGACAGAGATGTCTGAGAGAGCGCTCAAGGCTGCGAAGCCAGATGCATCTGTTGAAATTGCTAAACACATTCTTTCTCTTGTAAACTTTTCGTCACCTCAAGGATGACATTCTGAATCATGCTTGCATTTATTCATTAATAAAGAATAAAAACCTTAGTTGAAACTTCATTTGGGGTATTGCTCCCCTTGTTTGCTTGTCAACTACTACTACACTACTCAAAGAAAAATCTCAATTATTTTGTAGATATTTACTAAAGTGAATGGACATAATTTTCCAGAAGATGCTTTCAGACAGCAGTTTTAATTTTGCAATGAGACTTTTGTGGCAACAATATTGAAGGCTTCCACTTAAATATCCAAGCAATGATATTTTAATTGGACAGAGCTAATGTTTGTGTACTTGTTGTCATTGACTTTCTTTTTCCATGCAATGAGATTTTACAATACTGAGAAGATCTTTGTGTTGTTGATGTTACTCAATTGCGTCTTTCACTAATATACCAATTGGATAAGAAATCAAATATCTCAATATGTAATCTGGAACCGGCCAGGCTGTGGCCAAAAGGGGCACTTCTCTCTTTCACGTTACTTCCTCTGTCCTCTTCTACTCTTTTCCTGGATAATTGCCTTCTATCACTGTCTTTCCTCCACAAGCCATTTTATTCCCGATAATATTACTACAATTTTTATAATTTTCAAATTTATGTGATATTTTTTCCCTTACGTAACCTTTTTAACCATTTCTTAATTACTATTTATATCACATTATAATGTACGATATTTATATATTTAATAAAATTGGGATTGAGGAACTACTGTTATCCCGTGGACCGGACACGTGCACATGTTGCATGCATTTAAGATACTATCACATTGATTGATGAAAACTGAAAGCAACAAATATGAATAAAACGAGAATTTGGAAATTCGCACCTTACGCATCAAATATTAATGCCTTTCATGCTATACTAGAAAAATTAATACTAGTGTAATAAAATGGTTGCTTTTGCTCCATCGGATCTCCGTTGGGCGATTCACGCGCCGGCTGGCCTTCCGTCTTTCTCCGCCGGAGAACCCGTCGCTGCCGTTGTTAGTCCACCGCAGATGCTGAGGCCACGCGCAGGTGGTAAAACCAGCCCTAAGCCCTCTGTTTGTACGGCCGATGAGCTTCATTACGTTCCCCTTCCCAACAATGAATGGAAACTCGCCCTATGGCGCTACTTGCCTTCACCACAGGTGCTCTACATTGAAATTGAACTCTATAATATGTTTATAGAAAATCTAAAAAAATATTATTACATTACACATTAATATACATATATATTAAGCTTGGAAAGCCTCGTTCCCCTTTACCTTCCGAATATTATAGATATAATGTGAAAATGCGTGTGCAGCGGAGCCGCAGGAATCATCCTCTGTTATTATTGTCCGGAGTAGGCACTAATGCCATTGGCTATGATCTTGCTCCTGGTGTAAGTCTCTGCTTTTTTATTCCTCCTCAACATGCCCCACTGGGCTACTCCTTTTTCCAAATTTTACGGGCATCTTGTTGATGATAGAGTATTTGCTTATACCTTCAAGATTTTCCTTTGCACACTTTTTGTCCTGTCGTACGTAATGCATTAGCAGAGTAACTTGTATGTTAAGTCCATGGCTCATAAGACGATTTGGCTGTATCCTATTCTCTTAATAACTGATACGCTAACATCAGTACATTTCCTCCAATCTTTCACCTCCAATAATGGGATGGTTGTTTCATGTTTAACATTTATTTGTTTAAATGTCCAAGGTAGGGGTAAGGTATGCATACACACTACTCTGCCCAGACTCCACTTGTGGGATTTCACTGGGTTTATTGTTGTTGTTGTCCAAATTTTATAACAGCCTGTGAAAATTACCATACCATCTATGCTTCTGGAGATAGTTTTTTCACACTTTATTATCATAAATGTACAATATATTGTACACCATGTACCTGTCCAATTACAAAGTTCAGTCATCTCATTATACCTGAGGGTATGGTGCTTTTTCTGCTCTCTTAGATTGTTCATACGGCTTTCGTCAATATGTAGTGCAAGATAAAAGCAAAAGATATCTGTGTGAGCTGATGTGGATTGTTAAACTTTATTCTGATTTCGCAGTTTTTGGTTTGTCTTTGATTTTAGCTAGATGTCAGTTTGATGGTTAACTTTCAAATGAAATTTTTTGATTACTCTGCAGTCATCTTTTGCACGATATATGTCTCACCAAGGATTTGATACTTGGATTCTTGAAGTTCGAGGAGCTGGCTTGAGCGCAAAAGTTAGTCAAGATGAAGGTCAGTGTTAATGGATTATTTATCCCTTAGCATACAAAATCAATCAGGAAGCAATTGGAAAAAAATGTAAAACCCTGTTAAAAAGGCGGTTTCATTGCCATCACATTCATATTTGGGTAAAAAATTCAGGATTACAAGATGCAACACAAGTGTCTACTATTACAAGCCAACTCAGGGAATTTGGTCACGGACTTGGAAATATTGTTGAGGAAAGTCAACAACCAATCTCTCAGTTTACTGGTCTGCAAAACCGCTTTTCTATTACAGTAGAAGATTTCTTGAAACAGCTTCATCTGATTGGGAAGTATAACTGGGACTTCGATCATTACTTGGAAGAAGATGTGCCTACAGCGGTGAGGTGACATCTCGTGGCATGGATTTTGAATAGATTGGTCTTTATCTCCTTGTGTAATATAATACAGGAGCTTTTCTAAGATTATTATATTTATGCACTTGACTTGCATTAGTTACTAGTTAGTGCTTCTGTTTTTGTTTATGTAGATGGACTACATAAGGAACCAATGCAGACCGAAGGACGGAAAGTTGCTCGCTATTGGCCATTCTATGGGAGGTATCTTGCTGTATGCAATGCTCTCACAAAATGGTATAACACCTTCTGATCCATCACTACTCTTGTATTTTCTAGTCTTAGGTTTGGGGAAAAATGGTAGCCCAAGTTAATCAAATAATCCTTTGGTTTGTGCTTTGGTTTTTTATTCAGCAAAAGGAACGATTACTAGCAGTGTGTTTATTATTAAACAATTACTCCTCGAGAGTCAATTTGACTAAATCTCATAGCTAAAAGCAGGATAGACTAATTTATCTCAAAATTTAGATATTTTAAACTAACCAATGAGTACTATAAGTTGCAATTCTCCTAGTATCAAAATGGTGAAATTAGGTCTAAGTTTATTTAGTCTGTATCTTGGAAAGAGAAAAGTGCCGCCAAACATTTTGGTAAAGAGGGACGATATGTGTCACTTCATGCAGTATATATATACATGCATATAAATTAATGTGTATCAATTTACCAGGTTCCAGAGGAAAGTGCACCGAGTTGGCATCAGTCATCACTTTGGGTTCATCACTGGACTACACTACTTCACGGTCATCCCTGAAAACACTTTTACCCTTAGTAAGTAAAATGGAAGACATCATGTGGTGCACTTTAGGGTTTCAAATATACTGCAACTTTTGCTTATCTCTAATGTGATGAAAGGAGGATTTTAATTGTTGGTGGATGCACAGGTAGATCCTGCAAAGGCTGTGAATCTTCCAGTTGTTCCACTCGGAGCATTACTCGCAGCCATCTATCCTCTTGCATCTCATCCTCCATATCTCTTATCATGGTTAAATCCTCAGATATCTGCGGAAAATATGATGCATCCGGAAATGTTTGAGAGACTTGTCTTGAAAAACTTTTGTAAGTATGGCTGGTTTTCTTTCTTCGTCGAAGATCATAACCATCACTGAGAAGAGATGCAAAACATGATTGACTTGTGGGGTTTTCTTTGTCAGCTCCATTTATTGATTCTCTACTTTTATGGTTAGTCGCTTCCTGCTAGTGAAAGCCTTAAAGGGAAATGATATAATTGGTTCCATCTTAGGTGAACTGTTGACTTGGGATGACAAGTGCACTCCATCCTAAACAAGATTGGTATCCTTGTACGGCATTACACAAGAACAGCAATATCCAACAGGCAATCAAGTTTTTTTCACACTGTTCGTAGAAGCATTTGCCTGTGATAGGTGTTATTATACAAGAAATCTTGTTTCACTTTCTTAGTTTTCCACGGCTGTCGATTATCATGGACTGCTATGTCATTGCACAAATGAATCTAACGTTTTACTCCTCCAATCATTTGGGTGTCATCACATATATTCTACCTGAGGACATCAGCACATTTGAACTTGGATAGTTTATAATGTTATGTTTCTGTTACTCTGTGCTGTACTCCATTAAAACTTTTAAAAACCTTTAGTTTAAAAAACACTCGCATTTATTGTAGACAAAAAAGCATAACAAGAATTTATTTCTGATATTACTCTAAATTTAACCATACCAAATCTCTGTCAAGCAGATCCCCGTCCAAGTATTTTGATGTATAAATTGACTGAGTTTGTCAACTGTTGTGTTGCATCAACCGTCTTTGAGACCATTAGACCATTGCTAACATGTTGCTAACATCTATCATAAAGCCTTCAATAGATTAAAATGTTGCATCCTTACTGAATAAGAATATAAGAAAGAAAAAAGATAAAAGAAACTCTTTGAGTACTTTTTCGGCATTATTTATGGAGTATCACATGGTTACATTTGTGCAGGCACTATTCCTGCTAAACTTCTGTCACAGCTATCAACAGTCTTCCAAAAGGGTGGTCTAAGGAATAGAAGTGGGACTTTCTTTTACAAAGACCATCTTCACAAAAGCAATGTGCCTGTTTTAGCTCTTGCAGGGGACAGAGACCTTATTTGTCCTCCTGAAGCTGTGTATGGTAGAATATCATTTTGTGATTTGTTATCATGCTCACTCATATATTTACCTTCTTCCGGTCATTTCTTTAAGCTGACTGCTAACTTTTTACTGCCATGTTAACCTACTAGAAACTGCCAAGCTGATTCCTGAAGACTTGGTCACGTATAAAGTTTTTGGTGAACCTCGGGGTCCAAATTATGGCCATTATGATCTAGTCGGTGGACGAATGGTATGTGATATAAAATTAGTTTTTCAATTTTTTCCAAATTTTATTAACCTAAATGGACCTATTATTAAGCAGAAGAAGTTCTAAATGCAGGCCTTCTATCAAGTATACCCATATATAATTGAATTCCTCAGTCGACATGATAGAGTGTAGCATCCTCTGCAACCAGTGCCGAGTTAAGTTGTAGCAGATTACTAACTCTTTCATCGATGGATTATCTCTGCCACAGTGAAAATATTGTGCAACAGTGGGAGAAGCTTAACCTTTAATCCTACATGGGATGCATGGGACATGAGATGGGCGTCAAGACAGCAGCTCAAACAATCCAACTCTAGTGATATGTACGTTGAGTTCCATTTGAAAGATAACTAGGAACCACTGTGGGTAAGAGATATGCAGTTATGAAGCATGAAAAATACAATTCATTCATAGTGCAGTTGCATTTATGGCCATTTTGATTTTGCTCTAATTTCATTGTTATAGCAATAGAGATATTGAGGTTGACGTCGTGCCCACTCACAGTCCACAAATCTTGATCACAAAATGAAGGAATCAAGGTCCATTTATTTTGGCGAAAGTGATTGCCTGGTACTGACCCACTATTAAGAAAGCTCAATGCACTTCACTTAAATATGACTATATGAGATGGCCCACTCCTTAAATGGTAACATGATGGTGTCAAGTTTTCCATTATCTAGACCAAAATACCCACCTCAATAAAGATACGTATACCAGATGCAGCACTTGTCAATTTGAGCCTCACATCTATTTTCATCCAATAATTTCCCCTCTAGCAATAAAGTTGCGGTTTGGTGCTGGGGTGCAAATATAAACAAACGGACTAAACTGCCATGAAATTTGAATTGTATTATGAAGCACCAAACCAATCTTGACATAGAATAGCAGAAACTCATCTGAAATACATGTAAAATTAATTGTAGTAGATTTTGTACCATTCAACCCTGTACTCAAACAAGAAGGCTAATACATTGTATACCACTCGTTTCAACCCATATTGGATTGCCACTCAAACAACAGAACCATCAGTCTCAGTAATAAAATAGGATAGAAACGCCCTGTAAAGAATTTTCTAGCTTGTAATGACAACAGAAGCTATACAGAAAGAACAACAGGTTCATGAGGGGTGGAAATGTTTTTGATGTTTAGTCATTAGACATAGCTGCAGATTTACAGACGGGGCAACTATTTTTTTGCATTAGCCACTGCTTTATACAACGAATGTGATAGAAGTGTCCACAATCCAGCTTTCCCATCTCATCCTCAGCCTCATATTCCTCCTGTATTGGGAGAAGCAGAAAGGACAAAGTGTCAACTGTTAGAACAACCAAACTAAGTTTTCAAGAAAAGCAAGTAACGAAAATAATGTCTAGAGATTTTTTTTTAGAAATAAACCTGACAGATGCTGCACTTCCTTTCCAATTCTGTGCGGATAAGAGAGAAATTATTCAAAAAGAAGGGCCTGGTCCTTCTAACACATCGAGCTATCTCGTCTTCTCTCAATCCTGTGTTGACATATCCAATTTTATCACCAAGTTCCAGCAATTCCTGTTTATTTAAACGGTGATCATTGATTATGAGAAGATGAGATATATTTAAAAGGATGGCTAGATTGACAAGGGAATGACTTGCCTCATATGACATGTTATCCACGTCAAGTCTCAAGTCCCGATATCGATCAAGACCAACTGTCCTTCCTCCCATAAGACTATTTTGAAGCATCACAATCTGCAATCACACCCCACAAAGATCATGCATATTATCTTCCTAAGATTGGTTCCAGTTGATCCATGGCAGTCAGGCAGAATACAGGAGATTACAGTGACGAAGTATTGTAGACTATCACATTTCAGAACCTTAAGCAAACATTATCCCCCAAAGTCCATGCACATTATCCCATTGTGCATTTCTCCTCAACTCTTAAACAAGGATACTCCATTAAATTAGGACCACAGACGGCTTTACCATTATTAAGATCATAAAGCAATTTAAGGCATGGCAATTGGAAGGACAGAAATCAGATTAAGTTTATGATGTTTCCCAAAAGAGAAAACACTTTTGTTTACTATGTCTCTTAAACTATAGCATCAAACTGAATTAACCTCTGGGGTTGGTCTGGTGGCAATTGACTTGAGCCTTGGGGAGCAGTTTGCTCCCTTTCAAGGTCTCAAGTTCGAAACCCACTGGGTGCAAACAATTTCTGAGGGCCATCGGATTGGGTAAAACCTGAATTAACCGTGGTGCACTTGCGAGAAACTCCTTACCGAGGGCCTGTGCACCCCCGGGAATAGTCGGGGCTCGAAGAAACTCGGACACCCGGTGCAAATCAAAAAAAAAAAACTATAGCATCAAACTTTGACAGCATTGAGCCAATGATGCTCAATTCCTGTGATAAAACGAGCACGAGCATTTCCTTGTGGGGCTAAGCATGACCTCTCATTTAATTTTATTTGGCAATCACAACTAATTTAAACAAGTCAATAAACGATATGCTGGGTATCTTCCTAGCTAACCAGACATATTTAAAACACTAAGGTAAAAATCGTTAGCAGGATGCATCAGCATGCAAAGCCTCTATACCAAGCTGCTCAGATTGCTGTGTTCCAGCAATAATTTGGACAAAAAGTTGTGCAAAAACCTATTTCCCTTATATCGTTTCCTTCTAAAGAAAATGACAATTGTAGAATTAATAGATATTCTAAAGAGTCGAGATCATTGTTCAGCAAGGTACTGTGGGATCATAGCTAGATGCTCCTGAGCACCGGAAACTAACTTTTACTTGGACATTCGCGCACGAATGACAACTTCGCAATTTACATGACAAAAGGCAGTGAAGCAGCAAGATATAACAAAATCTGTGTGGCAGTAAAGTATGTATTAACTCACCTCAGCAAGCCCTTCCGGGTAACCATGGCGAGAATGCCGATGATGCCTAGATGCAAATAATTCTACTTGGGATCGCGGCACACCAAGGCTACTTTCCATATCCAGAAAAGGGTTGTCTTCTGGGCTCACCATTCTTCGTACAGGATATGTAGATCGCTGTACAGAAACAAAAGGAAACAATTGTTAGATTTGCAAGAATTAACTTGTGTAAACCTTATAACCAACTTTATAAAAAAATAAAACGTAAACTATATACTCAACATTCATCTACTGACTCCATTAAGCTGAAGTTACAACATAAATTCAAAAGTGAAACTGGTGAGAAAATGAATTACTGTCACTTCACAGCGAGGCAAAGAAGTACAAAAGCGAGAAAAACAAGCAGAACTGACAATGAGAGATCGAGCAGAAGGATAACCAAGCATGACCCTTTTTTTCTTTTTTATTATGTAGGATCAGTAAGCATGACTTACCAAATAACTTTGAGAATCAAAAACTTCAATTCTTTGAGGGAAAGATGGTAAAATGCAGTATTAGAAATATCAGCAATTGACAAGTCTAAAGGACGTATGCTACAGCATAGAGAGCAGGGAGGTAAAGAGATGACATCCTAATCCACTGAGGAGCACCTTCCCACTTTCATCATCAGCTAACTCTAAACATAAACCAGCTAATGAATTAAATTAAAAGATAATGTTACCACTGAAAGCTAATTTCAGAATAACAGATATAACAATGAGAGAGAAATTGCCTTGACCCTGAAATTCAACCTGGTGAAAGATATAAAGGGTGGTCCGGTGCACTAAAGTAAAGGGACGAACCACAAGGGTCTACTATACGCATCCTTAACCTAGTGAAAGATGCTTCACCAAAAGTCCAAGAGAAAATCCAAAGCTTAAGACTTAAAGATCATATGAAACCAAGAACAATAAGTAAAATCCAACAGTAAACAAACTATGCCTATTAATTCTCATGTTGAAGCAATCTACAATCAAGAAAACAAAACATAACAGTACCTCTCTAGGGGTAACCTTGTCATTTTCAATTCTTCCCCTACCAGAGACGGGTCTTCTTGAAACAACACAATCAACAGAAGCAGCATCAGTAGTTAATCCAATTCCAGGACCACACCATACATCAGGAACACCCACACAGCTCGATGATGATGACGTATTATTCAGTACAACATTAATATTATTGCACCCAATCCCTCCTCCGTTAACATTAACAGCAGAATTAACGGATTTGTTCTTGTTGCTGTTCTGTTTTTTCTTCTTGACTCTCTTGGAATCCCAGTCAGCAGAAGTTCTAATTACAGCAGGAACCGACACTTGTGATGAAGCCGTACAACCAAGTCCTCTAAATGTCGTAAAGTTTTTCTTTTTAGTGGAAATAACTGTAGAGGTGGTACTGGTTGTTGTTGGGTTTTCATGGGTTGGACTTGTAGGAGAAAATGGTGCTAAAAGTAGAGAGGAAATTGTAGGCTTTGAGCGAGTAGAAGAAGATAATATTGGAATTGGATCTAAATCTTGTTGTTGGTTTTGGGTTCTGGATTTTCTGTATCTAATTTGGTCTGAAATATTTGAGCTTTCTGAAAATACTACAGGCATGGTTGTGAACTGTAGAGGAAAATAACTATGGAATTCAAGAATTTTGGTTATTTTTGGAAAGAATTGATTTTGGTTATAGAGAGAGTAGTGACAATATTTTAGGTGGAAGCTAAAGGAGAAAGGATGAAATTCAGAGGGAAAGAATGAGGATGTCAGAGAAGCAGCATTTCAGAATTCAGAGGAAGAAGGAGAGAAACACAAGAATAATGAAGTGAAGAGGAAGAGGAAAGATAATATATTTCCTCCATAGTGGTAGGAGTACTTTTTAAATTAAAATATCATTTTATGAGAAATAAACCTTTTTTTATATTTCATAATCATATTAGTATGGAAGTAGATAACTTAATCCATTTTTCTTTGTTAAATTTCTATCTTATCTGAGGCACTGCTAATCTTTACTTTAAATATAAAATTTTACAAGTAACTTTTAAATTTTTGTTTTATCAAGTATTTCCTATATGCCAAAATAAAGTGGGGTCTGGGGGAAGGAATATGAAAAGATGAGGTGGAGGAATTTTTAGCAGTTAGGGTTGTTTGATTATTATGTATTAGGGAAAATAATGTATGTATTAATTTAATATTATTAATTCTTGTTTGGTAGTAGTATTTTTCATTTTATGTATAACTAGTAATTTATACATGTATTAGTTATACACCTTATTCAATATTATTTTTATACATAGTAAATCATGGCATTAGCAATACCATATAATTCTTAATACATGAATAAGAATGTACAAAGACAGAACTGCCCTTTTAAAAACTTTTCCAAACAGTCGAATGGTATTTTTGTAACAAATAACTACAACAACAACAACATCCCAGTATAATTCCACAAGTGGGGCCTGGGAAGGGTAATATGTACGCGGACCTTACCCCTACCCCGAGGGCAGAGAGGCTGTTTCCGGAGACCCTCGGCTTAAGAGAGCAACAAGAGACAATATATTAGTACTATCAATAGACTCATAATAAATAACATAAAATACATAACATAAAATAACAAAATAACAACAATATAAGAAATATAGGAAATACGAAAAGGATGGAGAAAAGGATGTAAGGTATACTAATATCCAACAGATACAGCCCTGCATCAGTAGCTGATCAGTAGCATCCTAAGTCTAACTCCTAAATGGCTAGTCTCCCTCTAGTGCACTGTAGTAATATTCACAAACTTCCCCTAACCTACAACCTTAATGTTCGACCTCCACAATTCCCTGTCAAGGGCGATGTCCTCAAAAATCCTAAGTCGTGTTATGTCCTGCATGATCACCTCCCCCCAATACTTCTTAGGTCTCCCTCTACCTCTCTTCGTGCCCACCACAGCCAGTCGCTCACACCTCCTCACTGGTGCATCAGTGCTCCTCCTCTGAATGTGCTCAAACCATCTGAGTCTTGCTTCCCGCATCTTGTCCTCCATGGGGGCCACACCCACCTTCTCTCGAATATCTTCATTCCTAATCTTGTCCATCCTTGTATGCCCGCACATCCACCTCAACATCCTCATCTCTACTACTTTCATCTTCTGAATGTGTGAATTTTTAACCGGTCAACACTCGGTCCCATACAACATAGCAGGCCTAACCACTGCTCTATAAAATAACTCTTTAAAATAATTATACAATACATATTATTTTTAGTCGTAATACATACGGAGACACCTAAAGTTGGCACGATCTTTCACTTAGACACTTAAACTAGACCTCTTTCCAATTAGACACGTTTCTTAGGCAATTCTCATACCAATTAGACACGTTTTTTGCTGGCTTATTAATTAACCAAGCGCGTGTTCTGCAATCTCCGTCTACGTGGCAAAAATAACCATTATAAATCGTGCCACATCATTTTATTTGTCCACCTCAGCTATATAGTGTTATTTCCACTAAAATACAGATAATGAAGTTTGAATTGACCAAATGTGGTACCGTGTCATCAACAGGAAGAGAATGAGCAGAGGTATCGACAACAACAATAGGAGGAAGAAGAAGGCGGAAAACGACGAGGTTGAAGAGCAGCTGCAGGCGGCAGAGGATGATGTATTCCTCAAGCTCAGCCTCAATTCCCATATGGCTCGTGGTTCTTCCACCCAATTCATCGATCCAGATCTCGATCAACGTTTCCGTGCCCTCAAATCCAAGCAAACCCCCAAAATCAAAAACCCTATTCCCCAACAACCATGTTCAACCTCTACAGCTTCCGATGTTAACTTGTTTCCCAAATTTGCAGCTCTCAAAAGCTCTCTTCCCGCTTATTCTTCTTCGGCTAACCAACAGGCTGCGGAGGAGAATGAAGAGGCTGACGATGAAGTTGAGAAGGTGATTAAGCGGGCCATTGATGCTGCTAGGCTTGACCCTTCACCTCCCTCTGACACTGATGAAGATGAAAATAGTGAGGATGTGTTAGCTAAGCGGAAATGATTTATGAGTGTATGTGGTATCCTTTTTGTTTTCTTCCAATCACAAATACTCACCTTTTCGTTTTCGGCTGAATTTGAATCTGGTATGGGATTCGAAAGAAGAATAGCGATTTGAGTCGGAGAATATGACGGGAAGTGGAGGAAGCAATGGTGGAAATGGTGGTGGACATAAAGAAGAAGAAGAAAATAAAAAAAAAATAAAAAAAAAAATCTGTTTTTTGGGCTTTTCACGCGCCCATATTGGGTGAAACTCACTTTATGTGCCAACTCAGCAAGAAGTGTTTAATTGGAACAAAGTTCATGTAACATACGTGCTCAATAGGAACTCTCTTAAGTTCAGGTGTCTAAATGAAAGATCGTGTCAACTTTAAGTGTCTCCGTATGTATTACGCCTTATTTTTAATACACCAAACCAAATATGTAGTTGATAAGAAATTATCTCAACATAACTAATCATAGCATAATTAATCCCAACATTACTAATTATTCTTATACACCCAGCCAAACGACCCCTCGGAGCATTTACCCTTCGTATTATGCACCTTTTTAGTCTTTTTTGCTTTTCCTGTAGTAGAATTAAGGTAGAAAATTTCAATTCTATATTACCACAAATAATGTACAAGACGTGCATTTTTTTTTTTTATCATTTATTGCAATTAACTGATACTCCTACTTACTCACTCCGGTTCATTTAAGTGATTTTTTGGTTTTTTTCATACATATTAAAGAAAATACCCTTTAGTATTAATTAACAATAAAATTGATCATATTAACCTTAATTTGTTCATTAGAAATATAACAAACTACTCCTATGCTCTTTACTCCAAGGACAACTTTAAAAAAAAAGGTTAATTCCTTCTTGATATCTGAAAAAATCAAATATTGTGAACCACAAAAAAAAAAAAAAAATCACTTAAGAAGGGATTATTTATTTTATTTTGTGTATGTGTTAGTATTGGTTACGTTTGGTGCAAATGATTAGAATCATTTTTGGTTTGGTGAGGATGCATTAATTTTGTCTTCTTTGTTAGCTGCGTGACTGACTAATCAGCTGAGTTGCAATGAAAATGTTTCGAGTGTCAACTTTGGAGCTCTCTAATTTACCTTTTGCTTTACTTTTTTTATTGACAAAGTGAAATGGAAGGGATTCCAAAACAATTAGTGCCAACCAAAAGCAGAAAATCAAAAGAAAAAAAAAACAATTGTTTTTGCCATTTTATTAGTGCGCTTAATGCGAAAGGAACACTTAACAAATTGTCAAAGGGAATCGAACCTAAATCATATTCAAGTCTTTACTCGAAGGCATAGGCATTTATTCTGAAGCTGCTGCCCTATCTAATTTTTCTAAATTTGTTGAAGAGTAAACTATTTTGTTTCACACTTGCATATGAATTCAGGCCCAAATTAAATATACTTAACTCTAACTTTCCTTAATTAAGCAAAAAAATTAGCTGCAACCATAGTTATACTCATCTAGTTTACGTGCATAAGATCGAAAATGGCATGCTTCATTTTGAATCAAGTGAAAAGTTCCGTTAATTTGTTGCAAATAAAAAATAACAATAACAGTATAATCATGGAACCAAATAGTTTAAAACGAGAATGGAAAAAGATAACCAGTGTGGAGTAGTACAGTGTTGCTAATATTTAAATGGGGTCCAGAAATCAAGAATCACAAGGTCAAACAATAGCCGGTGCAAATAACACCATAATAGTATCTATTTTTGGCGTCAAGTTTACACTTCCTTTAAGTGGGAAAACAGATTTAAATCATCATGTGATAGCGTAAAAGCTCTACTCTATTTTTGACCTATAAAACATGTCTTCACTGTAAACCATGAAAAATCTCCCCATATTCTTCCCCGTGAATTATGTCTTTTCTAATCTATACTACTACCTTTGACAAGTCAAAGTACAAAATCAAAATTATATTGCCTCCCTCTCACATTATTAATTGTAATTTTTAAAAGTAGTTATCCCAAATTATCTGTCATTTTAGATATAATCAATTTATTTTCTTATTTTACCCTTAATAGTAAACGGAGATGACACATAAATAAAGTAAATATTAAATGAAGAAAAATCATATCTTAAGACATAAATAAACAGAAGCGGACCTACGTTGAGGGATTGGGACTACCGGAACCCGTTAGCTTCGGCAAATAGACTATATATATACAGATCCCTCAAATATTTTATGTGACCCCCTAAAATTACAAAATTTGGACAGAGGAGCTGGTTTATAAAAGTGTTTAAGTATCTTCAATCTCTTGATGGCTCATGTTCAAATAAGAATAAATTAGTCAAAAATCCCTCCGAATTAAAGTTTTCTTAATGGGTGTTTACTATTACAGACTAATAGTTATCTTTCAAAAGCAGTTCTTAGGATATTTGCCTAAAAACCTTTATTTGCAAACACAGAAAAAACTACTACAGTAAAAATTTTGTGTTGTCAAAAAGGTTTCTCCCTGCTCCTTAATTGAAATTAAATTACTTAATGTATTTTATCACTACTGAAATTTTAAATTCTAGTCTTTAAAATTTATATTCACTTCATTTGGTGAATAATTTCACTTTATGCTCAAGTGATACCAAAGTTGAACTTCAAAATTTCTGTCTTCTCCCTCCTCTTATCTGCGAAGCTATTCTTTCGTAAGATGTAAAAAGAAAGAAATGAGAATCTAGTACTGTACATATGATGAATGCTGGTGTTACTTTTCGAGGCAGAATGAATTAATGAAGATAGCGACAGTATTTATTATAGTACCATCTCTTGTTTCTACACAGCCTACAGGTATACTTTTTACAGCTAATTATCACTCTCATTTTGCCACCAAATGTTTGCTTTTATTTTAATTTCTTTATACTATTTTTAGATTGCTAAACTTCAGAAGAAAAAAAAAAAAAAGGAAAAAGCCTCCGCCGGAGTTTTTTTTGGTTTTCTACCCGGTGTTCGGTACCCACATTGGAGCCCGGTTATATCCGGATTCGCTCCGAGTAAGGCTCCATTCGGGGGGTAGCGCTCCCTACCCTGGAGTTGGCAAAACAATAAGCTCTCGGATGGTCATAAAATTTGGAAGTTTTTTTTTAAAATATTTATTTCTTTATAGATTTTAACCAATTTTTAGCAGATTTTGAAAAAAATCTTCAAATCTCAAAAACAGCTCTAGAGAAGTTTACTTATAGTTTTAAAAGTTCTACTCCCAGAAAACTTCAAATTCTTTTCGAGTAAAATGTACGGCCAAACACATTTTTAAGTTTCAAAAACTATTTTTTATCTCCTCTTAAAAAACTCATTTTTTTTTTCAAATTTCAACCAAATTTATGTCCAAACGCTAGTTAACTCCACCAAAGTTTGCAAGATACTTCCTCCATTTCATTGTAGTTATGCTCACACCCATTAAATAATAAATACACGATTTAGTTTATTGAATTACTCTTATTAAAAAAAATTGAGAGTTGAATAGTATTAAAAAGAACTATTATTGCTTTAATATTAAGGTCATTTATTGAAAGTAATTAACAAATTTAGTCTTGAATTTTTAAAGCGATAATTTTTTTTGAGCTAAAGTTGACTGTTAATTGGGACGAAAAGGTACTAAGTTATAATTTAAGTTAAAGTACTTATTAAATTAAATATAAATATGTGATAAAAACTAACTTTAAAAATGCATATCATGTAATTTATTAATTTATCGCAATTCTAAATATGAATAACTTTTTTTGTTTGTTTCCCACTCAGTATTCGGTATCCAAATTGGAGCCCGACTAAATTCGAATTCGCGCCGGGAAGTCCCATATTAGGGGGTAAAACACTCCTTAATAAAGGCGACTCCATGACTCAAACACGAAATCTCTAATTAAGGATGAATGAGTACTTATCATGCCATCACAACCCTGGTCGATAAATATGAATAACTTTTACTAACAACTAAACATCAAATTGGGACCGCTCAGGGGTTTACTACTGAGAGTACGAAAATTTGTTGGGTTTTGCAGAGTGGTCGTCGTATTGGTTGAAAGTACTCTTTTGTTACCTTTAATTTCTCTCAAAAAATGCACTGAGCACTAATTAGGACCGCCAAAATAATTTTTTGAAAAGTTTAGAAAACTGGGAAATGAGGAAAGTTTGGACTAAGAAAGTGACCACAGTGCTTTTAAGGAGACTGATATAATAATAAAGAGAAAAGAAGAAGTTGATTGGTCTTTTCTTTTTGGTTCATTTTCTGACATAGTGACATTTACCTTTTGACTTCCCTCTTTTGCTTTTTACCCGCTTTGGGTTGTGAGGCTGAACCAGGTAAGAAGAATGAATTTATATATGCGTACGGGAGTTGCTGGCCGGCGGCCGCTCAACTGTTCGAGCGCAATGCAGTGGTGTTGGTTCCGATTTGACAAAGGTAGAATGCTTGGTCGAAGGTTCAGTACAGTAGGGCTCTTGGAGACCAATTCTAATCTAGTTTATATACTCCCTCCGTTTCAATTTATATGAATCCATTTGACTAGGCACGGAGTTTAAAAAAAAAAAAAGACTTTTGAATTTGTGGTGTAAAATGAGACACATATATTTTGTAAGGCTATAAATCATTGCATAAAGGTAAATTGTTTCCAAATAAGGAAAGAGGTCATTCTTTTTGGCACGGACCAAAAAGGAAATAGGTTCACATAAATTGAAACAGAGGGAGTAGCATATTTGATTAAGCTTGTAAAATCCGCTTATTTTGAGAAATGTTTTTCTTAAAAGTATGATGAGAAATAGTTTATGTTTGGCTAATTAATTTAAAAAATACTTCTAAGCAACAATTAGTATTTGACCAAGCTATTTAATGTTGCTTCTATAGCCTGTTTGCCAAACTTCTCTTCAAAAACACTTTTTTGAAAAAACATACACTTAAAAGCAGTTTTTAAAAGTTTGGCCAAACACTAATTGCAATTCAAAAGTACTTTTCAAATTAATAAGCCAAACACAAACTGATTCTCACCAAAAGTACTTTTGAGAAAACCACTTTAGAAAAAGTACTTCTCAAAATAAGCTGATTTTTGCAGAAAAGTGCTTCTGTAGTAGGGCTGGACATATATCGGGTAAAATCGATAACCCGAGCCGTTAATTGTTTATTGGGTTAATGGTTCGGTAACGGTTTAGAATTTTTTCACTATTGGGTTATCGGTTCGGGCTTCGGTTTGCCAATTTGTTAATGGGTTAACCGATAACCCAATAAGAATTAATAAAATTATGACTTTACCCTTAAGTATATACATATGATAGGGCTTCATTTCATTCTCTCCTATTCTTTCTCAGTCGTACTCTTCAGTTGCTTCATCTTCATTCTTCATAAACCTTACAAGTTACTCCTAGCATAAGTCTTTAGTCTTATACATTAGGTTTTTAATTTCTATAACAAAATTCATCTTCATATAAGGATTGTTCTATGGTTTCTTTTCTCAGGTTAGGCATTTGACAAACAATATCCATATTATATTGGACTATTTGAGGGCTTCAACGCTTGCAGAAGTGCAGGTATTCTGTGAAATAAAAATTCTAAATCAAGTTATCATATTCGAGGAGGCAACTAATGTCTGGGAACATTTTGTGGGAATTGATGCAGTTTAATAAGTATATATCTACTGATTTTTTGGTGAAGCCTATAAGGAATGAGTAGTTGTTGTCTTGTTAACTTGAATTTGAACTGTTAGTATTATATGTTGGACTTGTTAATTTTAAGGTAAAATTGCTACTACGTTGTATTATTATTAATGTATTTGGACAACTGTTATTGAAGAATTAGTACTATTCCAGTTGTGGCCACTTGATGGAACGCAGAAATGGGTAGTATAGTGTATGTGAATTCTTCTCTTTCTTGCTTAACTCTAGTGAATTATCTTCTCTTTTTGGCTTAACTCTAGATTGAGTTGTCTTATCGGGTAAACCGATAACCGAACCGATAATGATCGATACCCGATAACCGATATTTTATTGGTTCGGTTATCGCTTTATCAAATTTGTAAGCCGATAACCGAGATGCTAAACCGATAATATTCATAACCGAATCGAACCGAACCGACCGATCTCCACCCTTATTCTGTAGAGAAGTTACTTTTTCTGCTTCTTTAAAATTATTTTTATTTCTACTCAAAAGCACTTTTTTCTTCTAAAAGCTTGCCAAACACTTCAATTTTGAAGAAATTTTTTTCTGAAAAAAGTGCTTTTGACCTTAAAGAAGCCAAACAGGCTATTAGTTGTGAATTTAATTATAGTCACTATCATGGTTAAAAAATGATATACATTTGGAATAATTTGACCTATTAGGGATCGTTTGGTATGAGGGACAAGAGATAATTGATCCTGGGATTAAATTTTAGATGAGTTTATCCTATGTTTGGTTGAGATAAAATCGTGGTATAACTAATCTCGTGATTAGTTATTTCGGGATTGTAGTGTTTTTGTATCCCTATGGGAGGGTGAGATAACCAATCCTAGAATAACTAATCCCAAAACAATTAATCATGACATAACTTGTTTCCAACCAAACAACTCCTTACATCATTTTTTGTCTCTCCTATTTTTTGAAGTTATACATACTCGTTGTCACACCTCCTTTTGCGCGCCCCGCCCCGAAGGGTAAGATGCGAGGGAGTTTTTCCAATTTAGGTGACAATATTCGAAATGGGATTATTTATTTAATTCAGAGTCGCCACTTGGGAAAGGTTTGGCTTTTGGTGTCCCAAGTCACCGGTTTATCTTGAATCCCAAATTGAGGAAATTTTCGACTTTCCAAATGAAGTCTGCGAACCAGAAATTCTAAGTAAGGAATTATGTTGACCCGAGGGAAGGTGTTAGGCACCCTCGAATCCCGTGGTTCTAGCACGGTCACTTAAATTATTATAATGGCTAAATATCTGATTTAAATACATGTCGTGACTTATGTGCTTTTATTAAGTTAAACCGCTTTTATTATTATCATTTATTTTTTATAGAATTGCAACGTCGTGAAAATGCATCTTGAACCACGTCACAATCAATGCACCCGTAGTTGTTAACACATTTCGACTCCGTTGAGATTTGAATTTGGGTCACATAAATGCACACCCGAATTTAAGAATGTAATTTAATTAAGTCGCGCCTAAAGAGTCTAACGCGTTTTTATCTTTGGGGAAGGCAGTGAAATTCACTAAACAGTCCATCCCAAATTCTAAATATTTTCCATATATACATTTTATGAGGGCCCCGCAGTTTGTGCATTTTATTTGGCGAGGCTCGTCTCATTATTTTAAAAGGATAATACTACAGCGACTACATTTTTCTATTATGTTTGTCTCTAAAAATAGAAGAAAGAAAATACATGCTAATTAAATTACATGTTTGGCCAACTCCGGGTTCTTATTAATTATCGGATTAATTATCTGCAAGGTGGGGAATTTTTGTACGTTATTGAACATGCTTTTAATTTGATGAAAGAAATTGCATGCAAGGTAAATAGCATGCTAAGCTCACGCTAAACATCCTTCGAGTTTGAATTTAAGCTAACTTATTTAACTAGATTAATAGAATTAAACTACTAGAAGCTGCTACTAATGAGATTCGAACGTGGTCCTATAAACTGCCTAACGGGATCCGATAAAGTTAAAACTCAAAAGATTAAAACTACATTGTATTTAGCAAGGTTAAAGCATTCTACCTTATACATACAACATATAGCTGAAAGGAAATCTAGTTATCACTATGCCAACTACTCGTGCATTCCACAAATTGCATGATTATATCATTCGTACAACCAAACAACTGTAAATCACAATACTTAAACAGGCTAAGCTTCAGTTAAGTACAAAACTACCTATTGTATTATGCTATTGAGTTACAACCTAGCAAGTTACACAAATCTAACAACATCTACAAAAGCTGTAATTACTGTAGCAAATGATTAAACTTCTTCACATCTTTCATTTCATGCTTTCACTGTTACAACAATGTGAAATTCTAGTGTGTACCTGGATGTTGAAATGCAAAGAAGAAGAAGAAGGTAGAGAAGTCAGCAACAGTAACAGAGAATAGCAGCAACAACAACAAATACAGTAGCAGTAGCACCCCCAGGCAGAATAAACCAGCAGTAACTCAATGAAACAGTACCCAATGTCCAAGTAAAAGACTCAAGAAGGCTCAGTTGAGACCCAGGAAACTCCAATGTTAATCAACAGGTAATAGGTGAATCCGACACAATAATGGAACATAGTTTCTGATTTTCAGACACTCAAAGGAAAGAAACCCAAGTTTTGAATAGAACAAAGCAGTTGATGCTGATTTCAAACAGAAAAAAATGAATAAAAGTAGAATTTTCAGCTTCTTCTTTGTTCTCAAATCTCTTTTGGTCCCAAACCCCTTTTCCTTTCCAGTTTTTTTTTTTCACTTCCACCTTTCTGATTTCAGAACTATCCTTGCTCTCTCCTTTTTTTTCTGAACTCCTCCTGTTCCCCCGAAACTAAGGGAAACCTTCTGTTTTTATATCCTAGCATCAGCCCATTCAACAGCCTGTTAAATAACTGAACCCCTCCCATGTTCTCCTCTTGTTTTTTCCACTCAACAGATTAAAATAAAAGGCCCTTCCCATGAGATTCCCCTGACAGCCTCCTTTTTGTTGTTAAAGTGGCCTATCTTTTATTCAATTAGCAAAGCATGGGCAGCATGAATATGCCCTGACAGCATATGCTGTCCAATTAACCCTAACTTATTAACAACTGACAATGCACATGCTATCCACGCAGGGACAAAATTCTATGTCAATTTGAACTTTGAAATCTATGTTAAACTGCAGCTATAAACAATCCTTAAACGATTTCTGATTCAAATACACATGCTAAACATAGTGAAATCAATTCTCAGAAGCCTCAGTAAGCAAATCAAACATATGAGTCAGATAAATACCATTCCAAACTGAAACTGATTGACGGCACATATCGAATCGACTGTGTGAATTACAATACGCACAAATCAATAGCAGCTAAACAAACTTGAACAAACACAGATTATGATTTCATGTTGACAGGCACAGGGATTTGTGGAAAACATAACTGATTGACGGAACTTATTCGACTCGATTACACAAACTGTAATTATGCATAATAAACACAGAAACCAATTCGACCAAATAAAGATCTGGGTGAGATGGACGGACTAGTTGACACAATAACAGATCAAACTTACACTCAACATACGAACAAATAACAAAACCAAACAAACATGAAAACAATAAAGAAAAGAAGGAGAGATACCTTAAAGGGTTAAAAATCAGACTGCCATGTCCCGGATTTAGAATCGAACCTCTTTTGGGGGTGAACGGACTTTAACCGAAGTGTTCTCAACTGAGAATACTTTGATTAAAGTCTATTAGACCTCAACTTTCTTGTTTAAACGGACAAAAAACTCGGATTTTGGATTTCTATGGGTCTTAGGGCAGATTTGGGATTTAGGTTTTCTGGTTAGATTCGGACCAAACCAAGCCTGGTTTGGTCACGAGGGAGGTCAGGGGGTAACTGGTATGGATTTGGGGTGGTTTGGCATAGGCTGAGGTCCGGCTCGAATCTTCAAATGAAGATTCGAGACGATGGGGGAAGATTCGAGACCCACGGCTGGTGGATCTGTGTTCAGGGGGTCGAGGTGCCTTAGGAGTGTTAGTCTAGGGGTCACCGGTGTTGTTGCCGTCGGGTTTACGGTGAGGGGAAAGGGGGGCGGCGCTAGGGTTTTGTGGGGTGTTTGGTTTAGTGAGAGAGACGAAGATGAGGGAGGGGTCTGGCTTGGGGGGTGCGGGTGAGGGATGAGGGATTATATACGGGGTGGGTTGTTTGATCCTGGCCATTGAATCAAGTGGGATAAATGGCCAGGATCCTTTCGTTGATGGGAAACGGTGTCGTTTGGCTTAAAATGTGGGACTGGGTCGGTCTAAAATGGGAATAGGTCGGGCTATGAGGTGCGTTGGAGACCGTAGGATTGAACAAAACGGATGGCTCCGATGAAACATCTTTATACGACGTCGTTTAGTTTGAAACGGGAGTTGAATTGGACCGTTAGATACATTTGATCAACGGTCCAGATCTGATAGGCCTTGAACGACGTCGTTTGGTGAGGTCAACTGGACTGGGTTATGAAAATGCATTGGGCCTGATTTCTTGGTCTCAATTTTAAGCCCAAGTCCGAATTTCTCTAATTTAAACCCCTTTCTTTTCCTTCTTTTTAATTTCTAAAAATCCCCACTAAAAATAAAAACTATACAAATATTAAACAACAATTATCACACACATTAACATTTAATTAAAATAAAATCACTCAATGACAACAAATAGAATAAAATATGCATATTTTGTGATTTTCCTTTTAATAACCGAATTATGGTTTGATTAATTCCTAATAGTAGAACGATATCCTAAACTTACACACGACATATATTTTTTGTATTTTTGTTTGATAAGACTAAATAATCACAGACAAAACCACAAATAACTACCAAAAATGCCACGTAAATTCCAAAAATTATACAGCAAGACCATTTGTCATTATTTTGATTTTTTTTTGGAGTAATTGTCGTGTAAACAAAAATTACGTGCTCACAGCTGCCCCTCTTTGTCCGAAAACACGAAGAGTTTTCGTGCAAAGATAAACTGAGCGGATATGAGCGATTTTGCCCATTGGAATACTCCGTGTGAAGCACATTTTTTGAAAGTTTTGACCGAATCTTTGCTTCAAAGATTTCCTACATATCCTGGGCTAAACAGGAATCAGGTCAATGTAGTTCGGGAAACTTTGGGATTGCAATGCTCGCTGTTACTGCTGTTGCTGTTACCACTGCTGCTTTAGTGACCGCCTTATTACAACCAAAGGGAAATTGAAACTGAACTAACTACTTATGCCTGTCAAACGCTAGTTACAAGATTCCTATCTATAATTATTTTGCAACTTGATCTTGGGTCTTAGCTGATTCTGCTTGTAGACTTCGATCCGAATCTTGATGCTTGCAAGTCGTAGGCGCCTGTTTATTTCTGCGGTATTGAGTGAGACGAGTTTGGCGGAGCTCGGGGATTTGATCAAATTTCAAGCGACCTGCCCTTTGTCTGTTCCGATATTTGGGAACATCTTCTTTTTTGTTCTCTTTTTTTTTTCTTTTCTTTATTCTGGATTGAGACTCATCCCGTAGGTCATCTCGATCCATGCGGCTCGAGGTCAGACCTGCTGAGACAACAAAACAAACGAACGAAATTTTCTGCCCCAGTTTCAACTAGGCAAATTTCGTGAGTTAATTGTCATGAAAATTTACAGCGCTGATGTGGGGATTGGAAAAAACTCTAGTCTACAAAGCGCAACTCAGGGATTGGAGCCCTAATGTCGCCAAAGGTAAAAATGCACAACTCAGGGATTGGAGCCCTAATGTCGGCTTGACAAAAAAACGCTCAGTTCAGGGATTGGAGCCCTAATGCTGGCTAAACAGAAAAAATGCTCAACTTAGGGATTGGAGCCCTAATGCTGGCTAAAACAAAATGCTCAACTCAGGGATTGGAGCCCCAATGTCGTCTAACAGGAAAACGCTCAGTTCAGGGATTGGAGCCCTAATGCTGGCTAAATGGAAAAGTGCTCAGTTCAGGGATTGAAGCCCTAATGCTGGCTAAAACAAAATGCTCAACTCAGGGATTGGAGCCCCAATGTCGTCTAACAGGAAAACGCTCAGTTCAGGGATTGGAGCCCTAATGCTGGCTAAATGGAAAAGTGCTCAGTTCAGGGATTGAAGCCCTAATGCTGGCTAAAACAAAATGCTCAACTCAGGGATTGGAGCCCTAATATCGGCTAACAAGAAAACGCTCAGTTCAGGGATTGGAGCCCTAATGCTGGCTAAATGGAAAAGTGCTCAGTTCAGGGATTGGAGCCCTAATGCTGGCTAAAACAAAAAAAAGTGCTCAATTCAGGGATTGGAGCCCTAATGCTGGCTAAAACAAAACGTTCAGTCCAGGGATTGGAGCCCTAATGCTGGCTAAATGGAAAAGTGCTCAGTTCAGGGATTAGAGCCCTAATGCTGGCTAAAACAAAATGCTCAACTCAGGGATTGGAGCCCTAATGTCGGCTAACAGGAAAACGCTCAGTTCAGGGATTGGAGCCCTAATGCTGGCTAAATGGAAAAGTGCTCATTTCAGGGATTGGAGCCCTAATGCTGGCTAAAACAAAATGCTCAACTCAGGGATTGGAGCCCTAATGTCGGCTAACAGGAAAACGCTCAGTTCAGGGATTGGAGCCCTAATGCTGGCTAAAACAAAAAAGTGCTCAGTTCAGGGATTGGAGCCCTAATGCTGGCTAAAACAAAACGCTCAGTTCAGGGATTGGAGCCCAAATGCTGGCTAAATGGAAAAGTGCTCAGTTCAGGGATTGGAGCCCTAATGCTGGCTAAAACAAAAAAAGTGCTCAGTTCAGGGATTGGAGCCCTAATGCTGGCTAAAACAAAATGCTCAGTTCAGGGATTGGAGCCCTATGCTGGCTAAATGGAAAAGTGCTCAGTTCAGGGATTGGAGCCCTAATGTTGGCTAAAACAAAATGCTCAACTCAAGGATTGGAGCCCTAATGTCGGCTAACAGGAAAATGCTCAGTTCAGGGATTGGAGCCCTAATGTTGGATAAATGGAAAAGTGCTCAGTTCAGGGATTGGAGCCCTAATGTTGGCTAACAGAAAATTGGGGATTCTAACTAACCCCCCCCTTTTTTGGGTTTTCTTCTTACTTCTTTTTTATTATTTTTGTTTAGTAAAATGTAAGGGAGAATTTAGGGGAAACTTCCCATTTGGATAGATTCCTTATTGCAAAGCTGTTTCTTGCATTCACGTATTTCTTCTCTTTTGGGCGACACCTGCTTCTTGCACGGTTGCTTTGGATCGCACTTATTCCAATTTTCCAAACAAAGAAACAATTGTCAGTTTGAAAAAATGGTGGTTGGTTCGGTGACCTTGATTGTTCCAATTGCTTTGTCTCGTCCTTATTCCTGTTGAGAAACTTTGCCATTGATTGGATTCACAGGCGACACCCTTTTAAACTGCTCAGACTCGCATTCTCGGATTTGTGATGATTTGCCCGTGTAAGGCTTTGGTTCTTCCATCCCATTCTGCTTGGGGATTTTTACCGAGGTAGACTCAGTGGGGATTTTTATTGGGGAGACTCTGTGGGGATTTGTACAAGGGAGACCCTGTGGGGATTCGCTGGGGCAGACTCTTTGGGGGATTTTTACAAAGGGAGACTTCGTGGGGATTTTTACCAAGGGATTTTTTTTTGATTGTGTGGGTGTGTGTGGCTTTACTTCAAATGCAACCAACATCATGATCAATCGGGATTGGACAAACGTACCACTGAAGCGGGGTATTTACTTCTTACGAAACGGAGCTCCATGAAACCGGTCCTGCCACCTATTCTTTCCAGTATATTTGGAACTTGGGGTTAAAAATGAAAGGGAGAGAAAAAAAAAGTAAAACAAAGAACGGAGAAAGCAAATTTTAGAAGAGAAGTGTCTCTTTCGGGACAAGAAAGACTTATCTAAGGAAAACATGCTGACTTTAAATTGACATGACATGCTTTTTGGACTGGACGCTCGATCTTCAACGAACTTGCATTTCCTCATGAACCAAAACAGATCTATGTTTCCAAACCGGTGGAACTTTGCCAAGACTTCCTGAGGTGGAATCATCCTTTCGGCCGATAGTGACCTTTGCGGGTTTTCGCTAGTCGACCTCTCTCGTTTCTCTTCTGGTTGTCGCTTTATAGCACTCTTTGCGAGTTTTTACTAAACAAGCTCTCTCATTTTTGATTTCTCTACTCCCGTCGCCTCACGGTGCCCGAAGGTTTTCACCGACAAGACTCTCTCATTTTATTTCTCTCAATTCTGAATGTACCGGCCTCCAATCATGATATCTCTTGGCTTCCTCTGCCTTTGGCAATTGATCCGAAGGGCTTGTGCTTGGTAAAAGAATGGTAGATGAAACTACAACTTCTAAGCTGTTTGGTGTGCCGCGGTTTCAATTTCAGGGTAAATTGGATTTTATTTTTGGCGTGACTGAACCTCAGAGAGAGGCTGCCTACGTATCCTTTCGGAATCAAGTCAGACGTAGTTCAGGACAATAATTTTTTTTTTGTAAAGTAGCCAAAGAAATGTAGTCGGCTCAAAGGGCTTGTGGAGAGAGTTGATAGTGTTTAGGCAGTGGGGATAAATCCTTCATCATCTCAAATGTGTCAAAATATCACCGAAGTAAACTCAAACATAGTACCTTTTGACTGCATCCGCATTCACTGCTGTTTCAGGATCATTTCCTTCAATATCGCCCAGATACAATGCTCCTCTCGGCAATATCTTCCTGATGATGTACGGGCCTTTCCAATTAGGAGCAAATTTTCCTTTCGCTTTCTGGTGATGTGGCAGAATGCGCCTCAATACCAGTTGACCCACTTCAAAATTCCTGGGTCGGACTTTCTTGTTGTAAGCACGAGCCATTCTTCGTTGGTACAACTGCCCGTGACAAACTGCAGTCATTCGTTTCTCGTCAATCAAAGTCAACTGTTCTAATTGAGTCTTAACCCACTCGCTATATTCAATTTCTGCTTCGACAATGGTTCGGAGCGAAGGAATTTCCACCTCTGCTGGTATCACAGCCTCGGTCCGATAAACCAACAAGTAAGGGGTTGCCCCTATTGATGTGCGTATTGTAGTGCGATATTCCAACAATGCAAAGGGTAACTGTTCATGCCATTGTCGGGAACTCTGGATCGTCTTCCTCAAAATCTTCTTGATGTTCTTATTTGTTGCTTCAACAGTGCCATTGGCCTTGGGCCGATAAGGAGTGGAGTTCCTATGCGTTATTTTGAACTGTTCACATACATCTCCCATCAAGTGACTATTCAGGTTTGCTGCGTTATTTGTGATGATAGTTGCAGGAATACCGAAACGACAGATAAGATTTGAATGTACAAAATCCACCATAGCCTTCTTAGTGACTGATTTGAGAGTGACAGCTTCTACCCATTTCGTGAAGTAGTCGATAGCAACTAATATGAATCTGTGTCCATTTGAGGCCTTCGGCTCGATCGGACCAATGACGTCCATGCCCTAGGCAATAAATGGCCACGGTGTAGACATGGGATGCAATTCTGTGGGAGGTGCATGAATCAAATCACCATGCACCTGGCACTGATGGCACTTTCGAACGAAGCTAAAACAGTCCTTTTCCATGGCCATCCAGTAATAACCTGCTCGAAGGATTTTCTTTGCCAAAACATACCCGTTCATGTGGGTCCCGCACACTCCTGCGTGTACTTCATGCATGATTCTTCCCGCATCCTCGGCATCAACACATCTTAACAAATTGAGGTCCGGGGTCCTTTTATACAATACCTCACCGCTCAAAAAGAAACCTCATGCATGCCGCCTGATAGTTCTTTTTTGATCTCCAGTAGCATGTTCGGGGTATTCTTGTGTCTTCAAGAACCTCTTGATATCATGATACCATGGTTGTGTACGTGATCCTACCTCGATTACATTACAGTAACCGTGTCTTTCCTTGATTTGGATTTCCAAGGGATCGACATGGGCGTTGCCTGGGTAGGGTAACATCGAAGCTAAGGTAGCAAGTGCATCCGCTAGTTCATTGTGACACCGCGGGATATACCTGAACTCTATTGATTTGAAACGCTTGCTGAGGTCCTCCACGTGTTGTCGGTAAGGAATAAGCTTGACATCCCGAGTTTCCCATTCACCTTGGGCTTGCCGGAGGTCCTCCACGTGTTGACATCTTCAACATCCTTATCGATCGCCATATGCATGCCCATGATGCAGGCTTCATATTCAGCTGTATTGTTTGTGCAAAAGAAATGCAGTCTAGCTGTAGCAGGATAGTGCTAACCAGAGGGGGAGATCAAAATTTCCCCAATTCCTACACCTTTGGCGTTTACGGCCCCATCAAAGAACATTTTCCAAACATGAGCGTTTTCCGAGACTACTTCTATGGTGTTTATTTCTTCATCCGGAAAATAAGTACTTAATGGTTGGTACTCCTCATCAACCAGGTTTTCGGCCAAATGATCCGCTAATGCCTGGGCTTTCATTGCCGTGCGGGTGACATAGACTATGTCAAATTCAGTAAGCAAGATTTGCCACTTGTCTAGTCTTCCAGTAGGCATTGGTTTCTGAAATATGTATTTCAAAGGATCCAACCTTCTTATGAGGTAAGTAGTGTGAGCTTGGAGATAATGTATCAATTTTTGAGCAACCCATGTCAAAGCACAACACGTTCTTTCCAACAAAGTATACTTGGCCTCGTAGCCGGTGAATTTCTTGCTCAAGTAGTAGATTGCCTGCTCCTTCTTTCCGGTTATGTCGTGTTGCCCGAGGACGCAACCGAAAATTTTTTCCAAGACTATCAGATACAAGAACAGGGGTCTCTTTGGCTCTGGCGGGACCAAAACTGGGGGATTTGAAAGGTATTCTTTGATCTTGTCAAAAGCTTCTTGACATTCAGCCGTCCATTTGATCGCCGCATCCTTCCTCAATATCTTGAATATGGGCTCACATGTGCTAGTCAGATGGGCAATGAATCGGCTGATATAGTTTAATCTGCCCAATAGACTCATCACGTCTTTCTTCGTTCTTGGGGGAGATAGATCTCTGATAGATTTTATCTTTGTTGGATCTAATTCGATACCTCTCCTGCTTACTATGAAACCCAAAAGCTTACCTGATGGGACTCCGAAAGCGCATTTGGCCGGGTTCAGCTTCAAGTCGTACTTCCTTAGTCTCTCGAAGAATTTCCTCAAGTCTTGGATATGATTGTCCCGAGTCCTAGACTTGACTATCACGTCGTCCACATACACCTCTATCTCTTGATGCATCATGTCATGAAAAATGGCAGTCATGGCCCTCATGTAAGTTGCCCCAGCATTCTTCAGACCGAATGGCATAACTCGATAGCAGTAAGTGCCCCAAGGTGTAGTGAAGGCAGTCTTCTCGGCGTCTTCTTCATCCATCAACACCTGATGATACCCAGCGTAACAATCTACGAAAGACTCGATCTCATGTTTGGCGCAATTATCAACAAAAATGTGGATGTTGAGCAATGAGAAATTGTCTTTGGGGCTCGCCCTGTTCAAATCTCGATAATCCACACATACCCGAGTCTTCCCATCTTTTTTCGGCACTGGAACTACATTCACCAACCACGTGGTGTACTGGACTACCCAAATTACTCCCTTTTTCAACTGCTTGGTGATTTCTTCTTTAATCTTGTCACTGACATCAGTTTTGAACTTTCTCTGCTTTTGTTGAACTGGAGGACAATCAGGGTGAATTGACAATTTATGCACCACTAGATCAACACCTAATCATGGCATGACATCGTATGACCAAGCAAACACATCTTTAAATTCAAAAAGGAGATGAATTATCTCGTCTCTTATTTTCTCGTCCATGTGAATGCTTATCTTGGTCTCTCGAATTTCTTTAGGAGTTCCCAAATTAACCGGTTCAGTGTCATTCAGATTCGCTTAGGTTTATTCTCAAAGTATTCCAATTCTCGATTTATTTCCCTAAAAGCCTCTTCTTCGTCATATTCTGGTTCTTGGTTCATTATTTCACAATTAAATAGCTCGTTGTGATCTGGGCGTGAAGTCCGCAAGCATGTCATATTATTTAAAGCCGCATTATTATAACTGAAAGAAAAGATAAAGGAAAAATAACAGAAATCAGAATAAAGGAAAAAAATGAGAAAATACTGATTTTTATTCCTTGGAATTTGGAAGATAACAAGGTTTATATTTCAAGAATTCAAAACAAGAAACTGAAGGAAAAACATCCGAGTTACATCCTGGGGATAACTCGTGATGCAGGAAAGGTGGCAGGACAGGTCTACCCGGACTCCTGTCTAGTTGGGAATGGCGTGGCCTCCCAGTTTTGAAGCTTGGCATTTGGCCCCACATATAACATCTCAGCGGTGCTTGTGCCTTCTCCTGGTTGAACCATGTGAGCTTCGTAGAGCATTCCTCTCATTGCCCCACATATCTCCTCGATTTCTTCGGTCGTGAAAACCTCATCGTCTTCTTCTTCGATGTATTTCGGTCCGACGAAAGTCTCGTACAAATCTGACAATGGCCGAGGCAGTTTCCAACCCTCATTTTTCCTCTTCTTTGCCCACTCTTCATCTTTTGTAGTGGGTTGAAAACCTATCCCAAGAAGTTTCTTGGTGGAAGGCAAGGTGATGGGTTCCGTTATTCCTTGCAATGTTCGTCCGAGCCCTTTCCCTGGCCTGAATCCATGTCGGATCATTTCTTTAGCCACCATGATTGAGGCGTTGGACAAGAAAGGTTGGGGGCAAGGTCTTCCTTCTTCATACTGCTCTGCTAGCACAACTTCGAAAGCCTGATAAACCGTGTGCTCGCTCCCTTCCCTTGATTCAAGATATGGGATGGATGGGTCCCGATAAATAGACTGTTTGTCTTCTCCGTGGACCACAATTTCCCGATCTTCGTGTTCAAACTTCACCATCTGGTGAAGAGTGGAAGGCACAGCCCCTGCCGCATGAATCCAAGGTCTGCCGAGGAGAAAATTGTAAGACGTATCCATGTCAAGCACCTGGAAAGTTATTTTAAACTCCACTGGTCCTATAGTTAACACCAAGTCTATTTCCCCGAGGGTGTCCCTCTTGACGCCATCAAAAGCCCTTACGCAGACATTATTGGGGCGGATTCTTCCGGTCCCAATTTCCATTCTCTACAGTGTTGAGAACGGACAAATGTCAACACCTGAACCTCCATCCAACATTACCCGCTTGACGTAGTAGTCTTCGCATTTAACTGTCAGATGTAAGGCTTTGTTGTGAGCTGCTCCCTCTGGAGGTAAGTCGTTCTTGCTGAAAGAAACCTGGTTAACGGCGAAGAACCTCTCCGTCATTCGTTCCAGTTGTTCGACTGAGGTTTCAACTGGTATGTACGCTTCGTTCAGGGTCTTGAGCAAGATCTTTTGGTGTTCGACTGACCTCATCAGCAGAGATAGCATGGACACTTGCTCGGGGCACTTGCGTAGCTGATCCACCACTTCGTAGTCTGGCATTTTCATCTTTTGGAAGAAAGCTTCCGCTTCCTCAACGCTTACAGGCTCCTTGGGTGGGAAGCGTTCCCGTGTGGCGTTGTTTAACTCTTGAGTGTTCGAATACCTTCCAATGAAAGTATTTTCCAGAAGTTCTCCCGTGACTTCTCTGCCTTTGTACGTAACCAACGTTCTTTGATAGTTCCACGGTACTGTGTACGGGTCTGTCATCGGCTTCTGTGGCACGCGTCCGATAACCACTGGCTCATTCAGCCTAGGTGGTTGAATCGTTCCCCGGACCACATAGGCCCCTTTTGGTATGTACATTGGTTTTGCCCTTTTAACTTCGAATCTCTGCGGCTTCTCTGCTCGACCTCGTGGAACGTAAAGAACTTCATTCCTCACAGGTACCATCGTCACTGTTTTTTCCTCGACCTTCTCTTTGGGTTCAACCTTGACAGTACTGTCCTTCTTTTCCCCTTTCTCTAGTTTCGGGGTGGTTTTAGGCTTTTTCCCTGCATCGACGATGGTGATTATAGCTTTTAAAGAAGGATCAAATTCTTTGTCCTCGCAAATCATTCCAATCAACGGCCCGTTATTGTGAGCGGGCAACGGATTGTTAGTCACATTTGGGACCTCCTCGTCCCTTAGTACTATCTTCCCTTGCTATATTAAGTTCTCAACTACCCTTATCAAAGCCCAACAATCATTTGTATCGTGCCCTTCTACTCCTGAATGATAGGAGAACCTAACACCGGCTTTGTAAGCAGGTGATGCCGGATTGTGCCTTGTCTGAGGGACTGGCTGCAGGAAACCCATCTGGACTAGCTTTGGGAACAAAGTAGAATATGGTTCACCGATGGGTGTGAAAGTCCGTCTTCTAGGTGGTTCCTGAGGGCGGAAGTTATTTTGAGGGGGTTGTGGATTATAGTGGTTCCGGTAGGGAGGCTGATATCTAGGAGATGGAGCTTGGCGTCGATTGGCTTGCTGCGGTGGATGGACATAGGGCTGGGTATTCATGACCATGTAGGGTTGAGGAGCATAAGTCACATTTTGGTGGGGGTAGTAATGTTGTGGGGTTCTTTCTGGAAAGCGGAGCCTAGGATTACGATATTCCCTCGCTTCTGATGCCGCCATGGATGTTTCTTCCTTTTTCTTTCCTCTTGTCATCCCTCCGGACCCGCTTTGGACGGCTTGGGAGGTTGCCCTTATGGCTGCTTGACTTAAGATTCTACCCGTTTTCAAACCATTCTCTACCATCTCCCCGGTCTTGATTGCTTCCGCGAAAGGCTTTCCCATGGCTGACATCATATTCTGGAAATAGTCTGATTCTTGAGCCTGGAGAAAAGTAGTGACCATTTCTATCTCGTCCATGAGAGGTTTTACCCTCGATGCCTGCTCACGCCATTTGATAGCATATTCTCTGAAGCTTTCTGAAAGTTTCTTCTTCAAGTTTGACAGAGAATTTCTGTCTGGTGCAATGTCGATGTTATACTGGAATTGTCTCACAAAATCTCTAGCGAGATCATCCCATATATGCCATCGAGATATGTCTTGGTCCATATACCACTCTGAAGCCATTCCTATCAGACTTTCTCCGAAGTATGCCATCAACAATTCTTCTTTGCCACCGGCTCCCCACAACTGGTTGCAATACTTCTTGAGATGAGCAATGGGGTCGCCGTGCCCGTCATACTTCTCAAACTTTGGGTTTTTGAAACCCACAGGTAGGTGCACGTGAGGGAACATGCATAGATCGGTATAGGAGACACTCTTATGTCCGCTTAAACCTTGCATGTTTTTCAAACTCTGCTCGAGGCTCCTCATCCTTTTCGCCATCTCATCTTGTTCAGCAGCTTTGGGGTTTTGATCCTGCCCAGGTGCAAACTCGTATTGAGGTTGTTGAGGATGAGTGCTGGTGGTGAACCGAGCTGGTTTTAGTGAGAAGGATGGTGCTTGGAATGTGAATGAGGATGAGTCAAAATTTGGCTTGTGTGTAGCAGATTGTGCCACGATTGGACAGGGAGGTGCAATGAATATGTTCGTAGCTACGTCCGTTGTTGACATCCGGGGATAAGAATCAGAGGGCGATCCAGCAGAGAGGGCTGAAATGGCTGGGTACCCGAATGGGGTAGCTGGATAGCTTATGGGGACGTTGGAAGTCCCACTTGTCCTGGAGAACAACTCAGGGAACCCAGGGATTACACTCGGTGGCTCTTTTCCGTTATTCCAGTCATCCAACATTTCCAACATACGGAGCCGCAGGATTCTATTTTCCTCAGCAGTTGCTGACTCGGGCGTCAGGACGGCCGAGATTGAACTCTCCTCGGAAACAGGAACTGTCGGCAAAGGAATTTCTGAAGACATCTCTATGCTTCCCTTTGATCTTGTGAAGTAAGTGTGAATACTCCCTCTCGACTTAACAACGGGTAACTGAACACTTCCTTTCGACCTCGTGAAGTATGAATGTGAGGCCAGACTTCCACCGAACCAAACCACCTTTTCTAAAAACCTGGATAACTCAGCAGCAAGCAAACGGTTAGTTTGAAACAAATAACAGATAGGTAATCGCACGTTGGGGCGTGATGCACCTATACAGTTAAGTGAATTTCTACATGTTTGCAACGAAGACATGCGTCATCCCGGCTTCTCTTTAGGCTTTCCTTTATTTATCATCATTTTTTTTCTTTGTTTTTTTTCTATTATTATTGTTTTCATTATTTGCAGTTAAAAATGTGACCGGATCCGATGAGGATTGCCTACGTATCACGATGCCGCGTAAATCAGATCATTACGTAGTTCAAAACAGATGAGTGTAAAAGAAGCACACATTTTATTACTGAAACAATCTATTACAAACTAACATTTTTGAAAAAAAGGAAAATAACAAGCCTTGAAATAAGTACAGACTCAACAGACTAATACACCTTGATGCAAAAGACGGACAGACTCGACCTATGAATACATTAAGGTTCCGAGAATTGGCGCCCGCGGGGCATCGTTCGGCCTTGCCGCGGTCCTAGGTGTGAGATCCCTTTCAAGTTGTTCCAGCTCATGCATGGTCTGCTTGACATAAACCATCACTGCCGAGAGAACGGTAATGCTGGTCATGTTTTCACACCATAGACACCTTCTGATGATGGCATGGGAAATGATCTTAATCTTATCCTTGGTTTGCCTTCTTTCTTTGAGTAGGTGCTCTATTTGATCCTTGCGGGCTGTCATAACCCGAGAATCCTGGAGGCATTGATTTTGCCACTGCAGAATTTCTACTTCCATCTGGGCTAAGAGTTTGCGGCAATGTCTATTTTCAACTCCCAGGGTTCGGGTTTGCTCAAACGCTCTGTCCACCTTTTCTTTCAGATTGGCAATGGTTCGCTCGTGATCCCTTTCCAACTACCGCAGGTGCTGGTTACGCTTTTCTGTCCTTCTTGCCCAGTGTGCTTCGAGCCCTGCTATGGTATTTTCTAACTCACTCTGGCACTCCCCAATTTCCATCATTAAACCTTTTATCAATCGTTCATCTGACCGGCTCCTTTGCTGGTTATCGGCATCTATCCTCATCTGTTTGATTTGGGCCCTAAGCATCTCATTTTCCTGAGTCAACCTATTCTTTTCTCCAAGATCGGTAGCAACTTGCACGTTGTGCTCATATTTCAAACCTTCAACCTGTTGCTTCAATTTGCTGATTTCGGCATGATAGCCTCTTTCTTTTGCCAACCAATCCCAATGTTTTTGCGATGACTCGGCGAAATTCAAGATGTGGGGTCTTTTAGCCGGCCTTTCGTGTTCAAGTTCTCTTCTGTACCACGCAAGGTAACCTGGCGCCATTTCACTTATGGCCTGATCCTGCACACAAGTATCCGCCTTCAAATGTTGACATTCATTCCAGATCTGGCGGATTTTTGCTTCAGGAAA
The DNA here is from genome assembly GCF_000393655.2 of Nicotiana sylvestris. Classification (NCBI taxonomy): domain Eukaryota; kingdom Viridiplantae; phylum Streptophyta; class Magnoliopsida; order Solanales; family Solanaceae; genus Nicotiana; species Nicotiana sylvestris. The sequence continues at coordinate 207,103,648 of NC_091059.1, forward strand.
TTGTCCGTCAGGGCTAATCTCAATTGTTTGAGCACTAAGGTCTTCCTCATGTGGTACTATCTGGTATCTTCCGAGTTGCCTCAAGACTCGGCAGGGCACGTAAGGTTGAATGCTCTTAAGTCCAATCAGTAGAAAGTGAGTTCTAGATGCTGGCATATACATGACCTCATCAACAGGCAACCATCCCAGTGTCCATTGTATTTGGCTGGCAGTGAGAGTCTGAAATAATGAAGTCCATGCCATAACTCCTTTGGGCAGACTGATATTTTCGGTTCTTGTGTAAAACTCTTCTATGCAAGTTTTCTTCGAGGAACCATGGCTCAAAAGCTCGGAACGATGGCAGAGATGTTCAGTCATCCATATTTGTAACAGCAAGTTACAACCCTTCGAAGAAATTCCCCCGGCTTTGCAGGCTGTGAGAGCTCGAAAGATATCAGATACCACCATAGGCGCGAGAGTACTATTGTTCTGAGTGAGCAAAGTACTGACGACCCCGGATATTTTCAGGTCAATATTTCCGTCTTTCCTTGGAAATACCAGAAGGCCCAAAATGTTATCATGAAAGCCACCTGTCGGTGCTCATCCCACTTCTGACGACTACCTTTGCTGCATAGCTTGTTAATCGGATTATTGAATCCTCCCTCATGACCATACCTGTCGTATATGAAGCATGGATTACAAAAACCCGCGACAAGATCTGGGTTATGGACCGTCCTGGGTATTTTTAGTGAGTCTAGAAATCGATGCACCGTGACAGCTCTTGGGGCAACCAGGTATTTTTGCCTTAATGGAAGTTCAGCATTTCCGATGTACCCAGCCATTTCCTCCAGAGTCGGGGTGAGTTCAAAGTCGGAGAAGTGGAAAACATTGTGCGATGGGTCCCAGTAGGTGACCAAGGCTCTTATGATATCTCCCCGAGGCTGAATTTCCAATAAACCCGTGAGACCTTTCAGATATTTCTTGACCTCATCTTGCCCTTCAGCACCTAGATCATTCCACCATAGTCGTAACTTGACAGGGATTTTAGTCATTATCGAAAAGTGATCATTTTGCATTGTGCTCATCCTGCACATTTATTAAGGTGACTTTAAGTAAAAATGATTTGACTCAAAAATATTTTGACTATATTTTTTAAAAGAAGGTCCGATTTTCGAACACGGCCTTTTAGCACTTCGGGGATGAAGATTTTAAGGCTGTGAGGGTCAACCGATCAAAACTCTAAAGGATGATCGAAAGTGGTCGTTTATGCAAAGTCAGCCTTCCGCCGTCCCTTTCGGGAACATTTGGCTATTTTTGACAAAAACAGCATCACTTGATTTATTTATGACGAAATTAAAATTCTGACATTTTGGCTATTTCTGAAAAAAGGGAGGTTGTACCCGATGAGGCTTGCCTACGTATCTCATACCCTGTGAGAATCAAACCGGCGTAGTTCGGTCCGATCAGGCGTAGAGTAAATAAACTAAACCCCTTCTGAATACAATCTTTTTAAAGAAAAGGAGAAAAAAAATATTTTTCTGGATTTTTTGTAATTTTTTTTTAAAAAAGAGATGAAGACTAAAGAAATATATATTTTTTCTTTGAATTTAAGACTTTTCATTCTTTTTTAAAATTTCGAATATCTTTTAAGGAAGTACTTGGACTATTAGTGTGAATTTATAAAAGAGATACTACAAAAGAAACAATATTTTTTGAATTTTGAATTTTCCTCCTTTTTTTTTTTACTTTTAAATAAATACCCTTTTTTTGGATTTTGAAAGTGATTAAAAGGAAATTTCTTTTTTTTATATATGTTTTTTTTAATAAATCAAACTAAAAGACAAATTTTGTTTTCATTTTTTTTTCTTTTTGCTTTTTTTTTAAGAAAATTCCGCCGAGGTTTTGACACTACTTGGATATTGGTTTTATTTTTCCAAAAATAAGTAATTATCTCCCTACGCTGCTATTTTTTTTTTAAAGTTTTTTTTTAGAAACCGGTCAGCATGCAGAACTAAAGCAAATAAATGCGCAAAACAAACGGGATGCAGCAGGATGGTCTTTTTCTTTCCGGTTGCCTGTCCTAGACGGACCCAACCCCTGTGTTGAGTCCCCTATGTCAAATGCAACATGATGCAAATAAGCGTTCCTACTAGGGATTCGGCATGAGGTTTTGTTATACTAGGTTTATAACCTGGGTATATGTTCTAGACTGTGTACCCGAGCGAACAACTCAAGTCGAGGAGGGGGCTACGTACCGGGGACCCGCGAGATCGTCCGACTTTGTAACTTGTCCGGCCTCTTTCTTATTTCAGGTATTGACACTAACAGAATAGGGAGTCTCGACCATCGAGCTTCTCCCCGGAGGTAAGAAGAGAAGGGTTTTGGCATAGTTTATATACAGTTCAGATAATATCAAAGCGGTAAAAGACAACATTTAGCACGTTATGCCAAAACATATAATAAAGATCAGATAATAAAGCCAAATATAACAATTATTCTAAGCTCAAATTCTTGAACCCTGAACCAGAGGTTCTGGGTTGAAATCTCCAGCGGAGTCGCCAGAGCTGTCACACCTCCTTTTGCGCGCCCCGCCCCGAAGGGTAAGATGCGAGGGAGTTTTTCCAATTTAAGTGACAATATTCGAAATGGGATTATTTATTTAATTCAGAGTCGCCACTTGGGAAAGGTTTGGCTTTTGGTGTCCCAAGTCACCGGTTTATCTTGAATCCCAAATCGAGGAAATTTTCGACTTTCCAAATGAAGTCTGCGAACCAGAAATTCTAAGTAAGGAATTCTGTTGACCCGAGGGAAGGTGTTAGGCACCCTCGAATCCCGTGGTTCTAGCACGGTCGCTTAAATTGTTATAATGGCTAAATATCTGATTTAAATACATGTCGTGACTTATGTGTTTTTATTAAGTTTAAACCGCTTTTATTATTATCATTTATTTTTTATAGAATTGCAACGTCGTGAAACTGCATCTCGAACCACGTCACAATCAATGCACCCGTAGTTGTTACCACATTTCGACTCCGTTGAGATTTGAATTTGGGTCACATAAATGCGCACCCGAATTTAAGAATGTAATTTATTAAGTCGCGCCTAAAGAGTCTAAGGCGTTTTTATCTCAAATTCTAAATATTTTCCATATATACATTTATGAGGGCCCCGCAGTTTGTGCATTTTATTTGGCGAGGCTCGTCTCATTATTTTAAAAGGATAATACTACAGCGACTACATTTTTCTATTATGTTTGTCTCTAAAATAGAAGAAAGAAAATACATGCTAATTAGATTACATGTTTCGCCAACTCCGGGTTCTTATTAATTATCGGATTAATTATCTGCGAGGTGGGGAATTTTTGTACCTTATTGAACATGCTTTTAATTTGATGAAAGAAATTGCTTGCAAGGTAAATAGCATGCTAAGCTCACGCTAAACATCCTTCGAGTTTGAATTTAAGCTAACTTATTTAACTAGATTAATAGAATTAAACTACTAGAAGCTGCTACTAATGAGATTCGAACGTGGTCCTATAAACTGCCTAACGGGATCCGATAAAGTTAAAACTCAAAAGATTAAAACTACATTGCATTTAGCAAGGTTAAAGCATTCTACCCTGTACATACAACATATAGCTGAAAGGAAATCTAGTTATCGCTATGCCAACTACTCGTGCATTCCACAAATTGCATGATTATATCATTCGTACAACCAAACAACTGTAAATCACAATACTTAAACAGGCTAAGCTTCAGTTAAGTACAAAACTACCTACTGTATTATGCTATTGAGTTACAACCTAGCAAGTTACACAAATCTAACAACATCTACAAAAGCTGTAATTATTGCAGCAAATGATTAAACTTCTTCACATCTTTCATTTCATGCTTTCATTGTTACAACAATATGAAATTCTAGTGTGTACCTGGATGTTGAAATGCAAAGAAGAAGAAGAAGGTAGAGAAGTCAGCAGCAGTAACAGAGAATAGCAGCAACAACAACAAATACAGCAGTAGTAGCACCCCCAGGCAGAATAAACCAGCAGTAACTCAATGAAACAGTACCCAATGTCCAAGTAAAAGACTCAAGAAGGCTCAGTTGAGACCCAGGAAACTCCAATGTTAATCAACAGGTAATAGGTGAATCCAACACAATAATGGAACACAGTTTCTGATTTTCAGACACTCAAAGGAAAGAAACCCAAGTTTTGAATAGAACAAAGCAGTTGATGCTGATTTCAAACAGAAAAAAGTGAATAAAAGTAGAATTTTCAGCTTCTTCTTTGTTCTCAAATCTCTTTTGGTCCCAAACCCCTTTTCTTTTCCAGTTTTTTTTTCACTTCTACCTTTCTGATTTCAGAACTATCCCCGCTCTCTCCTTTTTTTTCTGAACTCCTCCTGTCCCCCCAAAACTAAGGGAAACCTTCTGTTTTTATATCCTAGCATCAGCCCATTCAACAGCCTGTTAAACAACTGAACCCCCTCCCATGTTCTCCTCCTGTTTTTTCCACTCAACAGATTAAAATAAAAGGCCCTTCCCATGAGATTCCCCTAACAGCCCCCTTTTTTGTTGTTAAAGTGGCCTATCTTTTATTCAATTAGCAAAGCACGGGCAGTAGGAATATGCCCTAACAGCACATGCTGTCCAATTAACCCTAACTTATTAACAACTGACAATGCACATGCTGTCCACGCAGGGACAAAATTCTATGTCAATTTGAACTTTGAAATCTATGTTAAACTGCAGCTATAAACAATCCTTAAACGATTTCTGATTCAAATACACATGCTAAACATAGTGCAATCAATTCTCAGAAGCCTCAGTAAGCAAATCAAATATATGAGTCAGATAAATACCATTCCAAACTGAAACTGATTGACGACACATATCGAATCGACTGTGTGAATTACAATACGCACAAATCAATAGCAGCTAAACAAACTTGAACAAACACAGATTATGATTTCATGTTGACAGGCACAGGGATTTGTGGAAAACATAACTGATTGACGGAACTTATTCGACTCGATTACACAAACTGTAATTATGCATAATAAACACAGAAACCAATTCGACCAAAGAAAGATCTGGGTGAGATGGACGGAATAATTGACACAATAACAGATCAAAATTACACTCAACATACGAACAAATAACAAAACCAAACAAACATGGAAAAAACAAAGAAAAGAAGGAGAGATACCTTAAAGGGTTAAAAATCAGACTGCCCTATCCCGGATTTAGAATCGAACCTCTTTTGGGGTTGAACGGACTTTAGTCGAAGTGTTCTCAACTGAGAATACTTCGATTAAAGTCTATTAGACCTCAACCTTCTTGTTTAAACGGACAAAAAACTCGGATTTTGGATTTCTAGGGTTCTTAGGGCAGATTTGGGATTCAGGTTTACTGGTTAGATTCGGACCAAACCAAGCCTGGTTTGGTCACGAGGGAGGTCAGGGGGACACCTGGTATGGATTTAGGGGGGTTTGGCATAGGTTGGGGTCCAGCTCGAATCTTCAAATGAAGATTCGAGACGGTGGGGGAAGATTCGAGACCCACGACTGGTAGATCTGTGTTCAGGGGATTGAGGTGCCCTAGGGATGTTAGTCTGGGGGTCACCGGCGTTATTGCCGCCGGGTTTACGGTGAGGGGAAAGGGGGGCGGCGCTAGGGTTTTGTGGGGTGTTTGGTTTAGTGAGAGAGACGAAGATGAGGGGGGGGTCTGGCTTGGAGGTGAGGGATGAGGGATTATATACGGGGTGGGTTGTTTGATCCTGGCCGTTGAATCAAGTGGGATAAATGGCCAGGATCCTTTCGTTGATGGGAAACGGTGTCGTGTGGTTTAAAACGTGGGACTGGGTCGGTCTGAAATGGGAATGGGTCGGGCTATGAGGTGCGTTGGAGACCGTAGGATTGAACAAAACGGATGGCTCCGATGAAACATCTTTATACGACGTCGTTTAGTTTGAAACGGGAGTTGAATTGGACTGTTAGATACATTTGATCAACGGTCCAGATCTGATAGGCCTTGAACGTCGTTGTTTGGTGAGGTCAACTGGACTGGGTTATGAAAATGCATTGGGCATGATTTCTTGGTCTCAATTTTAAGCCCAAGTCCGAATTTCTCTAATTTAAACCCCTTTCTTTTCCTTCTTTTTAATTTCTAAAAATCCCCACTAAAAATAAAAACTATACAAATATTAAACAACAATTATCACACACATTAACATTTAATTAAAATAAAATCACTCAGTGACAACAAATAGAATAAAAGATGCATATTTTGTGATTTTCCTTTTAATAACCGAATTATGGTTTGATTAATTCCTAATAGTAGAACGATATCCTAAACTTACACACGACATATATGTTTTGTATTTTTGTTTGATAAGACTAAATAATCACAGACAAAACCACAAATAACTACCAAAAATGCCACGTAAATTCCAAAAATTGTACAACAAGACCATTTGTCATTATTTTGATTTCTTTTGGAGTAATTGTCGTGTAAACAAAAATCACGTGCTCACACTCGTCAATAAACAAAGCAAAGTGTAAGAAGTTTTAATGGTGGAACCAGAACGGACCTATGTTGTAAAAAGAGGGGTCGTTGGTACCGGAAAGTTCGACAAAATATTCATTATACATATATATCTTTAAAAAAATAGTGATATATTAGTAGCGGTACCATATATATAAATAAATTTTGGTTGAATATAAAAGTACAACGACAACCTTCAAATCCTGGATCCACCTTCGGCCTTTGTATGGAACTAGTACAAGCATATTATGAAGTCAATAATTTGGTGAGAAGGGTTTGAATTCTAGGTGTTGCCTAAATTTCATCTAGTTCGTGAATATGAGTTTGAGGCCAATCTGGTAGGAACGTAGATCTGAATCCTTTGGGCTTTTATAGTTTTGATTTGATGGGCCATCTATTGTTGATGGACTCACTCGTGGGCCGTGGCTCGTATATCCATGAACACAAACTTGTAAACAAGCCCATCATTTCAGTTAATTTAGTAAAAATAGCACGGTATAGCCAGTTTTCGGATTGGTCATTCAAAAATAGCCACTATTTTGCTGCAACAGAGACCGATCCAGCATAATATACTAGAGTTCGGTGCACCTGCGTATGAACTCCAGCATATTATGTTGGACCGGTATACTTTGCTGACTCCAGTATAATATACTGGAGACTGGAGCATCGGTGCTCCAAACTACAGTATATTATACTGGACAATTATACTTGCTGGAACTCCAGTATATTATACTGGAGTTCTAGTGTACTTATGTTGGAACTCCATCATATTATGCTGGAGTTCCAACATACTTATCCTGGAACTCCAGTATAATATACTGGCGTATTTTTCGATTTTTGAACAATGTTTTCGCTCAAATTTATCTTTACATAAAAAGTGGTTAAATTTCGATTACTTTTGAAACTGGGCTATTTTTGAACGACCAGTTGTAAATCTGACTATTTTTGAATTTCTCTCGTTAATTTATGATGTAGACCTTACTCGGAAACAGAGAGAGAAATGACATCATGTAGCCACTCTAAAGGGTTGTTATTTAAGAACTAGCCAATGTATCCTAAATTTCAGATTTTCCGTTCAACTTTCAGGACGTAAATATCCTAAAATTAAGATTTTTAGTTTAAATTCTCAGAAGAAGATAAGTACAGGCTAATCTCTAAATAACAGTCTTAAGAATGTTTATTTATATACTTTCCCTGAAATAGAACCGTCAATATAGGCTTGACCCACGGGGGCAATCCAGTCTAGCACGTGGATTAACCCACAGGGCTAATCCGAAAAAATATTCTAGTATAATATACTGGAGTTCCAGTATACTTATGTCGGAACTCCAGTATAATATACTGGAGTTCCATCATAATATACTGGAACTTTCCGCGTGTTGGAGTTTTAGCATAATATACTGGAAGTTCATATACAGGTGCACCAATCTTCAGTATATTATGTTGGAACTTTTCGTGTTGCAGTAAAATAGTGACTATTTTTCAATAACTTTGCAAATGCTGGCTATTTTTGAATGATCAGTCCGAAAACTGGCTAGCCCTTGCTATTTTTACCTTTTTAGATCGACCAAATAAGCCCGTGGAATGGGCCTATTAAAAAAATATTTTTAATTAAAATACAAAATGTAAAATGAAACAACGAGCTGAAAATAATAAGAAAAGTAGCTCAAGCTCAAAGTCAACTAAGTCCATCATATTAAAAGTTTAAAGTCTTAAAGTTTTAATTTGTGATATAAATTGAGTTAAATAAAATTATGAAATAAGTGAATAATAAAATCTTGACTTCATAAACTATAAAAAATAGTAGCAATCTTTCTTCTCTTTAATTGTCCGAGATGAAGATGATGTGTTTGCATTGAATATGCCTGAATACTATAAAAGTTTTTTCAAGTTTTGATTTTTAATAAATAAAATATTGTCCTCCCTTTATTGTGTTTTAGGTTAGAATTTTAATTTGAAAAGAAAAAACTATTCTAAAAAGTGACGGGCCAGCCCGTGGGGGCCCGTGGACCACGTAGTGGGCTAGATTAGTCATTTTAAAGCCATCGAAATGGCGGACCGTCCCAGCCAAACCCATTAAATACCAAGGCTTGCGTAGACTGGACTGGTTCAGCCCATATTAACAGCTTTACGTGGAAATAATGATTTAGTATTTTAGCTAGTTATTTTTCTTTCCATTTTTATTTGGCTTGTAATAAGTAGTGTGATTTCTTAGGATTGGGTGAAGTGCATGGTTAGCCAGTAGTAACATATGTATTTACTTTTAAGCCACTCTTTAAAATATCTTTAGTTTTTAGTCACTGCTTTAATAAACTTTACCTGTCCGGACGAAAACACTCTTCTGCTCATAAAGTTCAGGAACAAGTGTCCTTAACTTTTGAACTTGTAACTCTAAGTTCAGGACTTCAGGACTATATGTCCTTAACTTTTGAACTTGTAACTCTAAGTTCAGGACTACATGTCCTTAACTTTTGAACTTGGAACTCAAAGTTTAGGACCACATGTCCTTAATTTCTGTGCTTGTAACTCTAAGTTAAAGACTACTTGTTCTTAATTTTTGAACTTGTAAGTCTAAGTTCAGGACCTATTGTCCTTAACTTTTGAGCTTGTTAGTCTAAGTTCATGGCCAAGTGTCCTTAACTTTTGAACTTGTAACTGTAAGTTCAAGACCAAGTGTCCTTAACTTTTGAGCTTGTTAGTCAAAGTTCAGGACCTATTGTCCTTAATATTTGGGCTTCTTAGCCTAAGTTCAGGACCTATTGTCCTTAACTTTTGAGCTTGTTAGTCTAATTTCAGGACTTCAGGACCTATTGTCCTTAACTTTTGAACTTATTGTTGAAAATTTTGGATGATTATGGAGAATAAAAGATTTAGCTTGAGGTGTGTCAAGGACACTGTCCTTAAGGATATTTCGCCCACACAGTGATATATAAAATTAGGCGTATCCCCCAGGATTCAACAAGCTCTTACAGTTATTAAACTGGGAACAAAACTAGCAGAAAACTTAAGAAAGAAACCTAGCATATAGGTGGAAGCACATGATTCAGAAAGTTATGTTAGAAAGTGTGCATTTAGCTCTTCAAAGACTATGTTTATATAAGTGTTGTTCCAACGGCTAGTTAACGGCTAAATAACAGCTAGTTTGACTTTACTAAATGTAAAGTAATTTACTAAAACTAGCCTAAATAACGGCTAGTTTGACTTTACTAAATGTAAAATAATTTACTAAATAATAAATAAATAGAAATATAATATTTCATAGAAGAAATTTTTTTCCAAATCAAAATATTGGACATTCCCTTTTGAGATACCATTAATTTTTCCAACAATCCCCCACATATCTCAAAAGGGATAAAACAAATAGGAGCAATAATAAATTAAGATGGTGTATTTTGCTGGGTTTTGGGTATAATAAAATTCATCTGATGTCTTATAGACTATGAACCAAATATAGATAAAATAAGATTTAACTTACAAAATAATTGGTGAAGTTAATAACTTCTATCAACCAAAAATTTTGGTTGTAAGCTAGAGACCTTATTCATCATATTACACCCCGACAATTTCTGCTGTTATCGCGGTTTTGCGCTAATAGGCCATGCGCGCGCCTGGTTTTCATGAATGCTCTAGAAATTTTGCCACAAATTTCATAGGAGCGACCCCACTCCACACTCATATAGGTTCATCCATCAAGTGTATTCTGCAATGCAATACACCACCTACAAAAGGCTATGGATCATTGGATTAAGAGTATAATAACTCAACCTCACATTCCTTGCAGTCTTGCACTATATACACACACACCATAGGAAGAGAAGTAATTTAATAGCGTATATTTGATCAACTAATGACTTGTTATTACCCATATGAACCTACTTCATGGGATCTCCAATCACATAGGTTGAGTTACCATCATTGTTGATACATCTCAAATTGGCAAAAGTCTCAACCCCTTGATGTTTCACTTATAAATACTCAAAGGATAGGTCAAATTCTTTTTTTTTACTACACATAATATGTATAAAAAATTCTCATCTCTATGCAATTGCTTTATGACATTATATCTTAAGAAATGTGTCTACTCTTCCCATTGAAAGATTTATTTTCTTACAATGGTTATTGCGCTTTGGCAATCACAATTCATCGACATAATTATTGTCGGTTTAACTCACCAAGAGGTTGCTTAATAAACCTCACTTTCAAGCAATTTAAATATCATAATACCCCACCAAAAGGTGATCACAATCACACAATCATTAGTGAGTTTTTCATGTCTGAATCAGAGATCAATATCAACATTGTATCCTTCTAATACAATGAAAAATTCACATACAAAATATTAACTCATAGTATTTCTGAGGCAAGGCATAAAATCATCTCAAATGAAATGGAACTTGACTTCCATACAAGTGCGTTTTGAAACATCTTTCAACACATATAAGAATTTATTTTCTTTTGATATCTTCCATATTCAAATATCACAATAAAATTTTCTGAACATAGAAGCAATTTTAACTTCTACTGAAATATCTCAAATTAATATAAAATATGCCATAATTTAATAATTTCTTCACCCAAATTACTTAAGAGATCCAAAACAAGATAATTTTTCAGAGCTAGAACTACAATATAATTTTGATCTTCCAATATAAATTTTCACCACAAAAAATCTCAATTTTGTATGGCCTCATTATAATTTTAACAAATAATTCCTAAGTATTTCCTTCTTAGGAACATGATATATAACTCTGGACACCACGGACCCCCACATTTTCAAAAAACTTAGGTTAAGGAGATAACGTTTTCACAACTTATAAAGAATTCTACTCTATAAATAACAAGCTAATAATATAGCTTCACCCTGAAGTTTATTCTTCTATTTAGCTATATCTTTAAATTCAGAAGAAAATACATAGACATACCACTAATTTTGATGTTCTAATATGACCATTAAGCATTCGTCGTCCGTTGATATATATATGACAATTATGCTAAAACAAATTAGGCAAATAGAACTTACCTCACAAAATAAATATATTTCATGTCTTAACTTACGGTGGTAGACAGATTGATTTTACTTTTTCTGAAAAAAATAAATGGATGAAGGATCCTTACCGCCATGTGAAAATTGAAAAAAATGATCTTTGACAATTTATTAGTGGTGTACAATTGTGGACTCCTCATCCATAAAGAATACAAGTCATTTTGTCACGACCCGGATTTTTCACTCTCGGGAATCGTGATGGCGCCTACTAATACAAGCTAGGCAAGCCAATTAATTGCAAAATTTACCTTTTTACCCATTCTATATTCATTAACAATTTCGAAATAATAACAGTTAAACAACAGAATTTAACATAAGCGGAAGAAAGAAACAATAAGTTATCTGAACATGAATATCCAATACAACTGTTTGAGTCTCGACTACCCAGAACTGGTGTCACAGTTTCACAGACAGCCTAAAAATACTACAAATAAAGGGTTTGAAAGAATTAAATAAATACAACACTGTCTCTAAAAATGCATGAAAGAAACAAGAATAGTAGATAGAAGGAGATGACAAGGCCTGCGGACGCCTGCAGGACTTCCTCGGGTCGTCTGATGATCAAGAATCAACAATCTCACTGCGGTCCGAAGTCCACAACACTGGGGTCTGCACAAAAGAGTGCAGAGTGTAGTATCAACACAACCAACCCCATGTGCTGGTAAGTGTCTAGCCTAACCTCGGCGAAGTAGTGACGAGGCTAGGACCAGACTACCAAATAAACCTGTGCAGTTCAAATATATACAACGGAAAAGAAATACAGAAATAAACAAATAAAGATAGGAAGGGGAAATATGCTTCGGGGAATAACAGGTAAAACAGGATATCAAGAGAATTATAAAGGAATCAAAATCAACCACTAACAAGAATAAGGAAAACAAAAGTAGATTTCACTTTCTTTTCACATCTTGTTGCAGGCATGCAACCCGATCCCATTTACTGTATCTCGTGGCAGGCATGCCACCCGCTCCCATTTCATGTTTTTCGTGGCAGGCGTACCACCCGCTCCCATTTTATTTATCTTGTGGTAGACGTACCACCAGTTCTCATTTCATTATATCTTGTGGTAGGCGTACCACCAGTTCCCATTTCATTATATCTTGTGGTAGGCGTACCACCCGCTCCCATTTCATTATATCTTGTGGTAGGCGTACCACCCGCTCCCATTTTATTATATCTTGTGGTAGGCGTACCAACCGCTCCCAGTTACAAGCCAACAATAATGACAAAGAATCCCGGTAAGGGAACAAGAGCAATATAACAACTTTCCGGCAATGGAACAATGATATTTCAACAAGATCCCGGCAAGGGAACAATAATATCAAAACAAACATCCCGACAAGGGAACATTACTATCAAAACAAACATCCCGGCAAGGGATCATTAATATCAAACAAACATCCCGACAAGGGAACAATGGTGATAATAACATATGAAGCGCAATAAACCACAACGGAGTCATAACAATTATAATACAAGACTCACGAGCATGCTTGACACCAACGTATAGATACTCGTCACCATGCCTATATGTCGTACTCCACAATTAACATGTAGCAAATAAGACACAATTCCTAATCCCTCAAGCTAAGGTTAGACCAAACACTTACCTCGATGCCACGAACACAATTCACGTTTCAATTATAGCTTTACCCCTTGATTCCACTACCAATTCGCTCGAATCTGGCCACAAGTTACTTAATTACATCAATAAACGCTAAATGAATATGCATGAAAATGAGTTTTTCAAAGTTTTACCCAAAAAGTAAAAAATTGCCCCCTGACCCACATGGTCAAAACTCGAGGTTCGAACCAAAACCTGATTACCCATTCCCCCACGAACCCAAATATATGATTTGTTTTGAAATCAGACCTCAAATCGAGGTCCAAATCCTCAATTTTTGAAAAACTTAGGTTCTACCCAAAACATCCAATTTCCCCCATGAAAATCATTGATTTAGGGTTGAAATCATGTTAACAGATGTTAATGATCGACAAAAACTAGTTAAAAATGACTTACAATTGATTTGGAGAAGAAGAAGCCTTTGAAAAATTGCCCTGGTGTGTTTATATTTTGAGAGGATATGAAAAATGGGTTTCAAATCGTCCAAGTATAAAGTTGCAGGTCGCAGGTATGGGAAATGCGAACAGGGGTTCGCAATTGCGAACCCCGACCTCTGCTAGGCTGGGAAATGCGAGACAAGGCTCGCATTTGCGAACCCTTCAAAAATGCTGGACTTTCGCATTTGCGAAAATAATATCGCATTTGCGACTTGGGAATTGCGACTACAACATCGCTTTGCGATCACTGGCCAAATGGGAAACTTCGCATTTGTGAGAGGGAGCTGGCCTGGGCTTCTTTCGCAATTGCGACAAGCTGTTCGCATTTGCGAGCCAGGCTTCGCAAATACGAAGCCTACAAGCCTGCTATGCACAGCTGAAAAACCTGCAATTTTCTAAGTTCAAAATGCACCTCGTGGCCTATCCAAAACTCACCCGAGTCCTCGGGGCTCCAACCCAAATATACACACAACCTCAAAAAATATCCTACGGACTTATTCCTGTAATAAAATCACCAAAATAACATCATGAACATCGAATTAAACCTCAAGATCAATGAAATTTCTCAAAACTTCTTTAAACATCAAATTTTGCATTTAAGGTCCGAATCACGTCAAACGGATTCCGTTTCTTACCAAACTTCACAGAATTATCTTAAATCATATATAAGACATGTACCGGACACCAGAACCAAAATATGAGCCCGATACCAACATATTCTAATCAAAATTCATTTCCAAACCTTATGAACAATTTCAGAATATAATTTTTCTTCAAAAATTTATTTCTCGGGCTTGGGACCTCGAAATTCCATCCAGGACAAACGCCCAAATCCCATATTTTCCTACGAACCCTCCAGGACCATCCAATCACGGGTCCAAATTCGTTTACCCAAAACGTTGACCGAAGTCAAATTAATTCATTTTATAGTAAAAAATTATCATTTTTCACAGATTTTCACATTTAGGCTCTCCGACTACGCGCCCGGACGGTGCACGTAAATCGAGGTGATGCTAAAAGAAGTTTTTAATGCCTCAAAACGTAGAATTTCATTTTAAAACAAGTGACCTTTTGGGTCATCACATATTTTCTCGCAGCAATGAAAAAATAATAGAAACAATTGATGCAGCAGGTGTAGTAGCATCAATAATAATATTAGCATTATTATTCTCTATAACATTGTGAAAATATCCTTAAGATTGGTGAAAAAATTGGATGATTATGGAGAATAAAAGGTTTAGCTTGAGGCGTGTCAAAGACACTGTCCTTAAGAATATTTCGCCCACACAGTGATATATAAAATTAGGCGTATCCCCCAGGATTCAACAAGCTCTTCCAGTTATTAAACTGGGAACAGAACTAGCAGAAAACTCAAGAAAGAAAACCAGCATATAGGAGGAAGAAGATGATTCAGAAAGTTATGTTAGAAAGTGCTCCTTTAGCTCTTCAAAGACTATGTTTATATAGGTGTTGCTCCAACGGCTAGATAACGGCTAGTTGATAGCTAGTTTGACTTTACTAAATGTAAAATAATTTACTAAATAATAAATAAATAGAAATATAATATTTCATACAAGAAAAGTTTTTCCAAATCAAAATATTGGAATTCCCTTTTGAGATACCATTAATTTTTCCAACACTTATAACTGTAACTTCAGTACCTATTGTCCTTAACTGTAACTTTTGAGCGACAATATATTTATATTCATGTATTCATCATGTATACCTACAAAAACTTTACAATCCCTCGTTATTCTTATAACATCTTGAGATTCGTTGCATGAAGTTGCGAGAACATCTTCCATTTCTATCTTCATATTCGCAGTACTTGAGAAACACTATAATTAGCACATGCAAAGACAATAATGCGTGGACGGGTGGAGTACTTTTCTCCTATCTAATAAGAGGGACTTAGCACACACCTGGACGACATGCCTGCTTCACACTTCAAGAATAATTTTGTCTTTTTATCTAATTTTTAATGTTTCACTTGGATTATATCGATCAAGGCCTGGCAATCACCGCACTCTACAGGCTCTTCTTTCGCTTCTCTCTTCTCACTCTTCTTGTTCTTATCGACATCAGACAGGCAGCTCTTTGAGATACTTGGCAGATGCAGGTTATTTGTATCAAAAGGTTAAAAGGTAGTTTATTGCAAATTCAGTATCACCATTATCAGAAAAGCTTTGCTGATCTTATCTTTGCACTTTTGTGAATTTTCCCGTTTGGATCGTTGTTTCTTGTGAGTTTTCCTTCTCCTCTTCTTTGCTCATGTTTCTCTATTTAATCTTTATGGCATGCTAGGGGATTTATTGCTCAGAGAGTTTAATCTGTTCGTCGATTTTGCTCTTTAGGTGTTTGAGGCAATTCTTGAATGAATTAGGCATTTTTTTAGACTTCTACTATTGTTTTGAGTTTAATTTCTCGAGTGTGAAGTAGTTGGGGAAACCTACGATAAAATGCTAACAACTACTTTTGCTTTCAATTAGACAGTACAAATTGAACTAAACCATCCATGCCTTGTATCTTTTTCTCAAAAAGGAGAGAAATTTCAATAGAGTTTATTTTTTTTGTTCACATTGATTAACTGCTGAATATGTAAAAGTCTATAGATATTCTCAAAGTTTTGTTATTTCACTTACGTAGAAGAGGATGTTTAGAACGAGTAAAAGAAGACGTTGTTTTAGTAGTATAAGCAACTAAATAGCTATTTGAGTATGGTAGTATATTTAATTCTTGATATAGGACATAGAAAGGGAAAACAATTAATTTTTGATGAAACATTATTTTCGCTTTCCTATAGGTTACATGCATATACTTATTTTATGAACTCAGAATTTTTCAACATATATGTCCAACGCTTTAAATCAACTAAGAAGATAAACAGAAATAGCAAATGAAAGCATAATTAGAAGAGAGCGAGAGAGTTGACTGCTAGAATGAAGAATTAGCAGCAAAAGGATTAAGCCATGCCTACTTATATAAACGCAAAGTCTCAAGTTGGATTCTTTCTTGAATTAAAGAAAAAATTATAGATGTAGATCTGTTTGCTGGGCTCAATATGAAAGGGCACAACATTAATCATAATTCTATAGCCAAAGAGAAAGAGCTGAACGAATTGTTCAAAGTCGCTATTAGCTAGCCTAAAGTGCCTCTTGGTATTATTCATGTTCTTCTTCTGACTGATTTCTAGCATCAATATTTATTTTGGTTGGTGCATAGTAACCTCAACATTAAAGAGTTACCGTGGCTTTATTTTATCGAAACAATTGGAAATATAGTGTAAAAAGACTTTGTAGCAATTATCTGCTCTCTCCTATGTCAACCTGGGTCTGTCAAAGGCTAAAGTATCATCTTCACTTTTTGCAAGTTTTTTTTAAAGCTGATGAACGTTGCAACTTTATTATGGCAAACACTTTTTTGTCGTTCATAGATGATTATCATTGTCTCTTTTCAGTAATAGTTTGTTTTGTTTCATTCAGTTCTTGCTTTAAAGGTTTGATCTTGTTTCAAATTTTCATATGAAATGCTGCTGCAAAAATTATCATATTTCAAGAACGTTGGGAATTTGTGTTCAGGTGTTGATCCAAAATCTATCTTATGTGAGTTCTTTAACGCGGAGATGTCTGGTTAACATTTAGAGGGCACTAATATATTTTTGGTTTAATTTGTGCCTCTTTTTTCCAAAAGTCAAAAAAAGCTAAACCTTTGCACTATACATCCAAAACAAAAAGATAGATCAATAAGCTAATTTTGATCAATGGAATTACCTTAGTGAAATAAGGTTGAGTGGTGAAGAACCTGTCCAGAAACACTGATTTCTCTTGTCCAAATGTTTCTGGAGCTTTCATTCATCGAAGTCGAATTTAATTTACCACAGTTTGTCTTCAGTGAGATTGTAACTTGCATCATACAATGTGTATGATGATCATACTGAACAATGGTTGCACAAATATTATACGTAATTGATTAGATAAAAAATATATTCACTGCTAAGCAGATTGTTCTATTTGCTCCAAATAGCTATAAAATTTTAAAGAACAATATTTTTTACCCTGTTTGTGCAATTTCAAAGTACACATATACTTATGATGACTATACTGGACAAGGATTCAGCCTGGTATTAGGTATAATAATAATAAGATAAGAAGATGCTGAAATGAACGTTATGCTTTGCTGGATTTACTAGGATGATTTCATAACCAAAATCATTAATGAGAATTTTTAAGGATATACAAATTAATATAAAAGTCAATTTATTTGCCAGTGATGTATGACATGTCTCTGAGACATAAGCCCTCAGTGATCAGTATGCCATTTTTTTGGTCTCCTAGATAGAATATTTAATAGATATTGTATTCCGTAATATTAAAAATATAATTTATGTCTTTTTTAAACATCTCATGAGAACTTCAGCTGGAAATATTTATAGGTGAAAAGGAAAATTGAACAGCCATAAACTAATGGATTCCAAAGAACCAAACAAGTACTCATACGCAGAAAAAAGGAAGGCTGAAATGCAGCTCAAACGGCGTGATACACAGAGCCAAATATCTGCTCGTAGAAGGGAAGCGATGTTGCTATCGCGACGTATGAGAAGACAAAATTTTGCAAAGTACATTGTGAGCACGTGATTTTTGCTTCACGGAAACTACTCCAAAAGAAATCGGAAAAGAAATAAAACAAGTTACCTTCGGGTACAATTTTGAGGATTTGTGTGACATTTTGATAATTGTTTTGTCCGTAAATGCCCGCCTTGCTATAGTTAAAAAAATACAAAAATACATGTCGCGTGCATGATACATTTAGGAATTAATTAACCTTTATTTGGTTTTAAAAAGCGAAAATCACAAAAAATATGCATTTTTATTCTTATTTTGTTGTCATGGTGATTTTATTAAATGTTTTAATCCATATGATAACTGTTGTTAGGTGTTAATTAATATTTGTGTAGTTTAATTTTGGTTTTTAGGAATTTTTGTTTAATTATAAGAAGGAAAATATCGGATTTGGGCCAAAAAATTCAACTGAAATCAGGCCCAAACCAATACAATGACCCAGTCCGAAACCAGGCCTTCCAGGGACGCCCCAAAACGACACCACGTAGGGCATTTGATCTGAGCCATCCATCCAGTCCAATCCAACGGTCCAAGATCCCTTTCAGCAACCCGTTTCCAAACCCGACCCAGTAATCGGTTCAAACCGACCCCCAACTAAGGCCAAACGGTGCCGTTCCACATTAAGTGAAAGATCCTAGCCATCGATCTCACTTCATCCAACGGCCAGGATCTAACCGCCCATTACGTATATAAGCCTAAACCTTTACCCAACCCCTCTATCCAAACACCCCCCTTCCATCGTCTCTCTCAAGAGACAAACCTAACACCCCGTTCCAAACCCTAGCCGCCACCATACACCATCGCCGTAAACCCGGCGACAACGATGCCGGTGACCACCAACCTAACACCCCTGATGCACCCAACCACCCTGAATACGGATCCGTTACCCCCTTGCCTCGAATCATTCCCCATCGTCTCGAATCTTCATTTGAAGGTTCGAGCAAAACCCCGATCTACACCAACCCACCCCAGATTCACACCAGTCATTACCCTGCCCTCACTCGTGACCAAACCAAGCTTGGTTTGGTCCGAATCTAACCAGAAAACTCCAAGTCCCAAATCAGCCCCAAGAAACCCTAGAAATCCAGAATCTGAGGGTTTTGTCCAATTAAACGAAAGGGTTGGGATCTAATAGACCTTAATCGAAGTGTTCTCAGTTGAGAACACTTCGATTAAAGTCCATTCAACCCCAAAAGAAGTCCGAGTCAGAATCCAAGACAGGTTCGTCTGATTTTCATTTTTCTTAATGTATTTTTTCTTTTCGTTGTCAGTTCCATGTTGTTTTCTGTTGATGTTTGTTTATGTGTTTAAATGTCAGTTGATTTGTTTTCATTTTTTGTGTCGACTATTCTGTCCACCTTGCTCGGACCTTTTATTTGGTCGAATTTTTCTCTATTCAATGACGAGTGTATGCGTTTAACTATATAATCGATTGAAATAAGTTTTGATCGATTAATTAGTTTCCAGGGCAACTCTTTGTTTTGGGCAGTACAATTTGAATCACCTATTAATATTGTTGGATTCTGATCATTTGCTATTAATTGTGTGTGTTGTAATTCGCATAGTCGATTCGATATATGTCGTCAATTAGTTTCAGTTTGGAATGGTAGTAATCTGACTCATGCTATTTAATTTTATTTACTGAGGCATTGTTGGAATCGACTGAGAATTGATTTGTAGTTTGTTAGTCGAATCAAAAATCATCTAAGGATTGGTTATAGCTGCAATTCTTAATGAAGATCTCAGAGTTAGGAAAGTGGGCTGGCAATCGAGTATGGGTTGAACCATTAGAGTAATCTATAGTGCAAATACACCATGGCTGACATCTTTACAGATGAGAAGTCAGATGTAAGATGAGTTTAATAATAAAAGGCTGAAAATGCACATGAGAATAGTAGTGGAACCTGCTGTACAGTAGGATATCCACTGCATTTTTGAATTTCAGCAGATTAAAGTAGAAGAAAACCCCATGCCTAGACAATCCTAAGTGGAAATGACAGCCTTTAGGGTTTATTTTAAGCCATGGGCAGCCTGCCTATAAAATGGGGGTTCTTCTTTTCTTCAAGGGAGGGGGGGGGGAACATAAAGAGGAACTGTAGGGAAAACCGTAGAGAGTTTTGACATAACATTTTGAGAGACAACCAAGAGTTTAAAAACCAGGGAGGAGAAGAACTAGTTTGTGAAGGAGACCAAGAGTTTAAGAGGATATAGAGAGAGTGCAGGGAGAACTGGGGAGAGGAGATAGAATAGAGATAACACTTGAGACTTAAAAGAGTTTTAAAAATAGTTGACAACCAAAACAACAGAAAGACTATTCCATTGAATTTTTCGATTCAGTTTCGAGTTTAGTAGTTGAAGTCGACATCTCAGTTTGATTTCAATTTGCATGAACTTCTTCTGCGATCTATTAGTTCAGCTTTGGTTTAAGTTCAAGTTCAGTTGAGTCTCTCGGGTGTTGATTGTGCTGTTGGGTTTTAACAAAACATTTCGGGCTGCCTTCGAGTGTATTTCTGGGGTATTTGTGCGGTTGAAATTGCTGTGTTGTTGTTCGTTTGCCACTTTTACTCTACTGACCCTTCTTCTTCTTCAATTGTAAGCACTTCCAGGTACATACTTCTGAAACCATGTGTTGTTGAAAGCTTGAAGTTGAAGTAAAAATAAAGAAAATGAACGTCGCCTGCTTCAAAAAAAAAAATCCCCAGCAGAGTCGCCAGAGCTGTCACACCTCCTTTTTGCGCGCCTACCCCGAAGGATAAATGCGTGAGGGAGTTTTTCCAATTTAAGTGACAATATTCAAAATGGAATTATTTATTTAATTCAGAGTCGCCACTTGGGAAAAGTTTGGCTTTTGGTGTCCCAAGTCACCGATTTATCTTGAATCCCAATTCGAGGAAAATATTCGACTTTCCAAATGAAGTCTGCGAACCATAAATTCTAAGTAAGGAATTCTGTTGACCCGAGGGAAGGTGTTAGGCACCCCCGAATCCCGTGGTTCTAGCACGGTCGCTTAAATTGTTGTAATGGCTAAATATCTGATTTTAATACATATTATAATTTATGTGCTTTTATCAACTTTAAACCGCTTTTATTATTATTTTTTAATAGAATTGCAACGTCGTGAAAATATATCTCGAACCACGTCGCAATCAATGCACCCGTGGTTGTTAATACATTCCTACTCCGTTGAGATTTGGATTTGGGTCACATAAATGCACACCCAAATTTAGGAGATTTGGTATCGCAACTATGCCACGGGAACCGTTCCCATAGCCACGATAATTTATTAATCGCGCCTAAAGCAAACTACGAATATACAATTATTTTTTCTAAACTACTTTGAGATTATTGCAAAGCCGAGAGTTATGAAATTATTGTGGTAAAAGTGATGTAGTGTAGATTTTTATTCTTTACCCAGTTTGTATTTGAGCCCGGATCATAATCCTTGCTATGACTTATTAAATCTAAAAGCCCAAAATCTCATTCATCTCACTTTAAATTTAAAAGATCCAATGGCTCTAATATACCATAGTTTCTTTAGCGTAAGGCTCCATTTTTTAGTTTTTATTAGATAACTATAATAATTTTGAACTTAAAGCCATATATTGTTTCATGAAACAAGAAATTAAAATAATTGAACACTAGAAACATAACATCAACTAAGAAATAAAATGCTAACATAAAAATTATTTTTTTTAAAAAAAAGAACTTCCTTTAAAATAATGACTTATTTACGTTCAAGTCTAACATGGATTTCTCAAATCATATTAATCTAACAACATAGGTGAGAAGCTAATTATTTAGTGACTTGAGAAACTAATTCTAATCAAACACACATAAATCAAAACAGAAACAAAAGAAATAATAATGAAACATTTAAACAGATCTAAATCAAAACTGAAACATTCATCTAATGCAAACAAGAATTTAGAGGAAATGAACCTTTGATATGAATATTCTATCAATAGACTGAGAAGACAACCTTCTTCATGAAATGGATACAGCTCAACAATCGTTACTCCAAAACGAAATAAAGCCAAGCAAAACCATACGGACTAGAAGGAGACTCAAACGGAAACCCGGACTAGCGACTTCGACCGGCGACGAAAATCCAAACGCATCTATTCCGATTTCTTTTAGCCGATTTCAGTAGATCTTTTGGCTCATTTTGGGTGGTGTTAGGGGTGGATTTTATGGCTGTTTGCAACGATTTTTTGCTGCTATTTTAGAGATCGTTTTGACTAAAAAAAACGGAGCTATTTTCAAGCTTATTTTGATATGTTTTGAACGGATTTTTGATGGCTGAATTACTGGAGCTTCAAGGCTGGTCTTGATGGTGAAAAGGTCATTGTTTTCTGGTTTGAGAAGAAAGAAAGAAGGAGATCCGTTGGGGAGGGGGTGTTCTGCCCGTGTATACCCACGGTATATCGAAGGTATACTCTATCCGCGTTTTTGGGAGGGTGAGTGTATTTGGAGAAAAAATGGTTCGAGGAGAGAGTTGGGGAGCTCCCCTTGCTGCCTATAACCATGTGTTTGTTGAAGAAACTTAAGAAATGAGGAAAAGGGGGAGAGGTCAAAGTTGTCTTGTTGTTGGAGTGTAACATGGGTGAGTTGGAAATGCATAAAGTGAGAGGGGACAAGGAAAAATGGGGGACAAAAGAAGGTGGGATGGGAATATGAAAATAGTGGGATGAGAGACCGGTGTGTGGGCGAGGGAAAGTGAAAGTGAGGTATTGACGAGATAAGTGGGAAAAGTGGGAATAAATTCAAATAGGGTCAAAAATTAGGTGTCAATATTCTTTATTTTATGTACTAATTATTTCGCAAACAATAGTAGTTAGAACACCTAGAAGAACCAAGTTCTTCTATAGTGAAAATTAGGTACCACACAAATCACCCTTCCCCTCTCTTGTGTGGTATTGACGCCTAAAACATCAGTAAGCCAGGTAGTATATGAATTAGACTTGCCTTCGGACATGGAGTCTGTACATCCAGTCTTTCATATGTCTATGCCCCGTAAATGTATCGGAGATCCTTCTAGAATTGTGTTAGTTGACGGTGTTCAGGTCACAAGGTAGCTATCATATGAAGAAACTCCTATTGCTATATTAGATGGACATATTCAGAGATCGAGAACTAAGGACGTAGCTTCGGTGAAAGTACTTTGGAGAAACAACAATATGGAAGAAGTGACTTGGGAGGCCGAGGAAGACATGAAGTCTAGATATCCCTACTTGTTTCCTCCTCAAGAGAAGGATCCAACTGAGACATCATAACCTTAAGGTACATGTATGGATTCTGGTGTTAGTTATTGTCATTGGTCATGTGAGGCCACTATCGTTATTGATGGTCGTGGTCCTATGTGGCGTTAAATTATTAAGTTTCTACAGGAAGAGTTGGTTGTAGTATTTGTTACCAAGGGCGACTCTGCCAAGATTATATAGATCACGGAGAGTTAAACATTCGAGGACGAATGTTTCTAAGGTGGAAAGGATGTTACATCTCGCGTTTTCGTACGTTAAAAGTTTCGTCTTCAGTTAATTGACGTAGACTCGGGGATGAGACCATCTTGATGTTAACGTATTTACGCTATTTATAATAAGCGATAAAGAAATGTCATAAAGGAGAAATGGTACACGAATTAAAGAAAACGAGTTTCGTTGAAAGTGACCAATTTGGGATAAAATACGGGTTAAGCAATAATACCCGATAATTATGAACTAGTACCATGCAAGGTACCATATGACCACGATAGTATAATGTATAAAGTATATTAAAAATAAGTAGAATTTTAAGTAATTTGAGATAATTTTTAAAATTATGCGGGTAATTGATTAATTACCGGGTAACATGACATTACCCAGTTAACTATTAAATTATGGGATAAGGCTAACACCCCCTCCCCAAAACGTGGCAGCCCCCTCATGTAACTTAAGATGACTCTTAAGTAATTTTGATAGGTGGCAACTCATTTAGCAAACAAAGGGACACATCCTTTCCATGCAATTCTTACCATCAGAATTGTATTAGGAACTTTTACAATTCTTATTAATTCTTACATTGGAAACTTTTACAATTGTATTAGATACATAATTTCTTATCAATTCTTACATTAGGAAGTTTATCAAGAACAGAACGTTGCCATCTTACCAAAACTTTCAAATTTCTGATTTTCAACACTTTATTAACAACGAGGATTTTTAGAAGCCTAACAATGTAAAATTTTTGCGGTTCTAAAGGAGTATGGTGCAATTTTCTCCATGAATATTATACGGAGTTTTCCCTACTCCAAGTATGTTAAGGCCATCCCTTCCTTCTTTTGGCATGGTCCAAATTATACTGAAGAAACGAGCAAATGCACAGTTTTCACAAATTACTCTATTCATAGAAATACTAGGGGTGTCTATATTCTTGATTCCCTATGTGAATTATTATCATCTTGTGTTCATGGGTCTCAGAATAATACGCAGTTGAAAAAGTTTATCCAGAAGGAATATTGACATTTTTACGTATTTTTCATGCATTTCACCCATTTATACATGTGTATCGACCCATTACCAGATGGCGTTATATACGCGTATATATGTAAATATATGTATACGGGATATGAAAAGAGGTTACGACGTTATATACGTACCACCACCTGATCAGTTGACATATGTTGATGACGTTGTCCACAGTGGTTGAGACGATATGATGGGATGCCCTTAGTGGCTTGGTGATATTATGTACATCCATACCTATGCATGGCACGACATTTATACGCATGTGCATGACATTATAAATGTTTCAGAATTTACAAAGTTATTCAGATTTAAAGATGTGTTTCTTTATTCCATGTTTCATTTATGTCTTTTACGTACTAATTTTCATGCTTTACATACTCAGTACATTTTTCGTACTGACGCCCTATTTCACGGGGCTTGTGTTTCATGCCCGCAGGTGTAGGTAGGAAAGCTAACATCCCCACTTCTTAGAATCCTTGATCAGCGAGAGTTGGCGTCCTCCACTTGATTCAGAGCTGCTTTTGATTTTGGTACGACATGCTTGTGTATATATATATGGGTATGACATGACTCAGTTCTATCTTTGTACAGCTGTACTTCTATTAGAGGTCTGTAGACAGTATGTCTAGTTGGGTTGTATGTGGCCTTGTCGATTTCAGTTTTGGATGTATAGTTGTCTATAGCAGCCTTGTCGGCTTGCCCACAGTATTCTGCATATATACGTACATATGCCTTGTTGGCAGGTTTCCTTTATGTATGTTATTTTCGTAATTCAGCAGGTGTTATTCAGGTTCATGTCTTAGACGCATGCTTAGGGGTATTTGACAGGTGGGACTCAGGCACCCGCGTAGCCCATCGTCTTGGATCGTGACATGTAGCATGTATATTTATCATATGTGAGAGAATAAAATACAAAAGTTTAGTTACCAGAATCAACAAATCTGCATGACAAGAATACAAAAATGTGATGTTTCCTAAGGGTTCGACAATCTCTCGAAGATAGGTATAGACGTCTACGTACCGATCCGCTAGACTCTACTAAACCTGCTTATAACTCGTGAGACTTATGTAACCTAGGCTCTGATACCAACTTGTCACGACCCAAAACTAGCATGTCGTGTTGGCGCCTAACGTGGTACTACGCAAGTCGAGACGTTAACAATACTTCCAACACTTTTAAATGAAAACAAAATAACACAAGTTTAAATCACCAAAACTCTCAAAGACTAGATAGAAGGTCACCCAATAT
The DNA here is from genome assembly GCF_000393655.2 of Nicotiana sylvestris. NCBI lineage: Eukaryota > Viridiplantae > Streptophyta > Magnoliopsida > Solanales > Solanaceae > Nicotiana > Nicotiana sylvestris. The sequence continues at coordinate 207,129,646 of NC_091059.1, forward strand.
AAAAATTCCCAGCATCGAGGTGTTACTAAGTACATGAGCGTCTATACATCACAAATCTTGAAGTACTGTCTATAATAGTCTGAAACTAAATACAAAAAGCGTAAAGATAAGGAAGGAGAGACAAGGTCTACGAAACTCCGAGAAGTTACCTTTGAATCTCCAAACGATCAACTGTGCAAAGGAATCAACACCCACCGTGCCCGGAAACACTAGATCTACACACGAAGTGTAGGGTATAGTGACCACAACCAATACAGTAAGTAACAAGACTAAATAAATGACTGAAAGTAGTGACGAACTTCACAGTTATAGTTTAGTTACAGTAATTTCAACATAGGAAGATAGACATGCTTTCAAGTTCGACAATTAAGGCCAAAATAGTTAATTCATATCAAGTTCAATTGAAACAGGATATGATATCTCTTAGAAATTATATGACAGTGATATATGCCAGCTGAAGTGAAACAGTAAAAAAATTAAATGCATCTTCTCAGAGCATCAGTCACTCAGTCCTTCCATTCACTCCAAACTTACAGTCACTCATTCCTCACAGTTGCCCATTTCCTCTCAGTCACTCGGAACTCGGGTACATGCGCTCACTGGGGGTGTGTACAGATTCCAGAGGGGCTTCTTCAGCCCAAGCACTATAATAAGCCATTCATGGCATAAATTAATGAATCATGTTGCGTTGTGCAACCCGATCCCATGAATATCCTCACAATCAGGCCATCGGCTTCACTCAGTCATCAACCTCTCTAGTCTCTCGGGCTCTCAATGATCATGAAAATCAGCCCAAACAGAAATGATATAACGTATCAATAAAGAACAATGGAGAACGAGATATGAAATGCAAGTAAAACTGTGACTGAGTGCAAAACAACAATTTAACAGATAACTCAACATGTACGCTACCTCTATGGGTCCCTACAGTGCCAACATATAGCCTAGACATAATTTGCAGTTCAATTTCTATAACACATGGTGAATGTACAGATAACAACAAAATTTTCAACTATACAGTTCCATAAAATGGACCAAGTCACAATTCCTACGGTGCACGCCCACACGATCGTCACCTAGCAGGTGCGTCACCTCCAAAACCAATCACATGACACATAATACGGGGTTTCATACCCTCAAAGCCAAATTTAGAATTCTTACTTACCTCAAGTCGCACAAATCCCTACTCTAACACGCCGTTGCCTCGTGAATCGGCCTCCAAATGCCTCAAATCTAGCCACAAACATTTCGATATAATCAACACGGTCTAAAGGAATTAATTCCATAAAAAAACTAAGTTATCAATCAAAAGCCAAAAGTCGACTCAAAAGTTGCCCCCTCTCCCCGGGCCCACATCTCGAAATCCGACAAAAATCATAAAACCCAAAAGCCCATTCAACCAAGAATCTAACCATACCAAATTTACCAAAATTCGACACCAAATCGTCACTCAAATCCCCAAATCAGACTCTCCAAATCCCTAGCCTCAAACTCCCAATTTACACCTCAAAATCACACAATCTAGGTGGGAAAATCAATGGGGAAACAAGATTATTGATTAAAAATGAGCACAAGGGACTTACCTCAAGAAATCCCTCAAAAATACTCTCAAGAATCGCCCAATCACAAGCTTGAAATGTTCAAAATGAAGAAAAATTGTGAACCCTTGAATTTAAATATTCTGCCCACCCTTTTCGCTTATGCGGACACTTAGCCACATCTGTGGCGTCGCAGAAGCAACCAAACATCCGCTTCTGCGGTTTCCTCCGCTCCTGAGGTCCATGAATCTGCTCATGCGGACTCGCTTCTGCGAGCCACCCGTCACACCTCCTTTTCACACACCCGAGAGGGGGTGTAAGGGAGTTTTTCCAAATAAAGTGACAATCGAAACGGGATTATCTATTTTTAGATTCAGAGTCGCCATTTGGAATAATTTATGGTGTCCCAAGTCACCGGTTTCAAATCCCGAATCGAGGAAAGATTGACTCTATTTTACAGTCCGCGAACATAGAAATCTGGGTAAGAAATTTTGTTAACCCGGGAGAAGGTGTTAGGCATTCTCGGGTTCCGTGGTTCTAGCACAGTCGCTCAACTGTTATTATTGGCCTATTATCTGATTTTAGAACATTTTGAACCTATGTGCATTTTAACTTTATAACCGCTTTTATTCATTTTTAGGAAGATTTCAATGTCAGCCAAAACATAGCTTTTGACCGCGCCACATGAAATGCACCCACAGTCTGAGACATATTCTATTTGACGTTGTTAAGATTTGGATTTGGGTCACATAAAATGCACACCCAAGTTTAAGGAATTTAAATTAAATAGCGCGCCTAAAGCAACTATGCACTTTCAGGTTTGCGAGGGCCATGAAAAATTTAATTGATGTCACACCTCGATTTTAAAAGAGTTAAAAATTAATTAAGTGAGGGCCATGGGTTTTGGGATTTTATTCAACATGGCACACCTCAATTTTTCTATAAAAGCTAGCTAGTTTTATGAGGGCCATGGACTTAGGAATTTTATTTAGCATGGCACACCTCAAATTATTTCAAAGGGTTTTATTATTCGAAGTTGTTATAATCGGGTCACATGAAATGCACCCCCGAATTTAGGAATTAGGCATCATAACTATGTCACGTGAACCGTACCCATAGTCATGATGATTTGTTAATCGCGCCTAAAGAAAGATATGATGTTCATGATTATTAACGGCCTAATCATGTTACTAGCATTCCAAGCCAATCAAATAACATAATTAGCATAGATGTAATCAAATCTCATTCCTGATGCCCGAAAAATGCCAATTACCTTGATTCCAAACTTTAAAACAAACTACTAAAGCTAACTGTCACAATTTGAGATTAGCTAAATCATATTCAACCTAAACATACAACTATGAGAAAATGAAATTGATATCAATTCTGAATTAAACTACAAAGTTAGTGATTTTCTTAGTTTTGTGACCATATCATATTATAATACTGAACACGATCTATAGCTACGCTACAACCAATTTACAGTAGCTCTAATTCCAGCTTCACGTGTAACTCATTCCAACATGAACCCTTGCCTAAAAAAATCAAAAAATAACACACTAATATCCATGAAACACTACAGATCTGGTGATTGAAGAGCTAAACCACAAACTATCAATTTCAAACATCATGAACCTTATCTGAGAGGCAAATAAGTGACGCTTATTCAGGTTGAAACAAGTTGAAACAGCGAATCCCAATCAACAAAATTAAAGAAGCAAAGGTTATAGCACAAAATCCTGCTTTCAATATTTAAGGCCTCAAAGAAAATAGAAAGGTTCAATCATGTCCCCAAACAATGGGTTGACATTTCATAGAGAAAATATCAGAATTTATTCATATTGGCCAAAACAAAAAAAAAAACGAGTTCACAAGTAAATACCTGGTTATGCGAGAACCAGCTTAAAGGACTGGATAAAGGCGAGATACAGAAATTTGAAACTCAGCAACCAGCGCAGTCCAAATTGATAAACAAGCAGCTCATCTATAGCTTCTAATAACCTTGAAAACCACAGAGATTATGAAGAAGAAAGGCTGAAATACTAAATCGGCTATGTGATTTCAAATCCGACATTTGATTGCTTCTTTCTAAGGAGTTTGAAGTTGAGTTATAGAAATTCTTAAGCTTCAACAACTGTATGTAGGCGTGTTGAGAGTGAGAGGATAAGTTAAAGAGGCTGATTTTTTTATATTTTTTTTCTTTTGAGCATCGCTGCTCTTTGTCAAAGGAAATGGGGTAAACTCTTAGCTTCCTAGGTCCTAAGGTTCCCTGCGAAGAAGAAGGGCTGGTGTTTTTGTGCTTTTGATTATGGGAGATGAGGGGTCTGGATATGGAGGAGGAGGTAGCAGCGATGGAGCGCCGTTAAGGGGTAAGGGTCTGATTGTTGAGCTTGGAGAAATGAGGAACAAAATGAAGAAGAGCTGCTGTGCCGTTTTTCTTGGGTAGGGATTCTATAATTGGGTATTTTATATGGAAGTGGGAAGGGATGATGGCCATTGGATTAGAAGGAAATAGATGGCTAGGATTAAATCTTGCACTTAAATGGGCTAATGGGTTGGGAAGAATGAGCTAAGGGTAATTGGGTTGGACCATGTCTTTTTGTGTCTCAATTTTGGGCTAAGAAGACTCCAAAATTATTATTCAAAACCATAGCTAAATTCCTTTAATATAAGATAATTATACTACATGATACAAAAATAAATTCTAATAAATTAAATTAAACTATATTAAAACATGAAACTATTATATATTTTTTGTATTTTTCAAGATTGTATAAAGATAAAAATAAGGTACTTTTTTTGTATTTTTTTTATTTTATGAAAGGTACATAAAATAAAATATTTTTGTAATTTTTATTTTCTTATAATAAAATAAAGTAAAAGAGTCAAAATTGATTGAAATAGCGATATTAGACCTAAATTAAATATTTACATGCTAAAGTATAAAAAATCTTGAGGAGGGTCAAAAATCACATGTCTACAGCTGCCCCTCTTTGACTTGAAAGACGAAGTATTTTCAGACAAAGAACGACTAGACAGGTTTTTCGATCCGACCCTTATTTGTAGAGACTAAAATTAAGAGAAAAGGAAAATGTGATCGAGCCCTGATATCTGAGTTGCCTACATATCCTTGGCTATAAAGGAATCAGGCCACGTGTAGTTCAGAAGTGAGTGAGATGATGGAGTGTGCCGAGGTAAAGAGCCGGTCGAGGTGCCGTTCCGCTGAGGTTCCGGTCCACAGTCCCGTTATTACATCAAAATAAAAAATAAAAAACTAACTAAGCCTATCAGCTACGATTTACAAGATTCATATCTATAAGTCTTCTGAAGTTTGATCTTGAGTCTTGGTTGTTTTTTCATGCAGACTCTGTTCTGAATCTTGATGTTTGTTAGCAGCAGGTGTTGGTTTAATCTTCTTCAGCTTTTCAAACCAAGACGGGACATGCAGAGCTTGTGATATCAGCCCTATCTTGAGCAGCTCACATCTTTCATTAACTTCTGCATTTGGATTCACTTCTTGTCTTTCTTTTTCTTTCTTTTTTTCTTTTTATTCTGGATTGTGACTAACTTCTGTTAATCCTCTAGGACTGCTGACTCGTATTCTTGATGCGAGCTTCTTTTGTTGCTGACCTGAATTGCATTCTGAATTGAATTCCTTTTTTCCAAGTGGGCGCCTGATTGCTAAACTTGAACCGTCTTCTCTTGTTACTTGACACTGTTTTCCCTTGCATCTTGAACCATTTTCCCTTGAAACTTGAACTGTCTTCCTTCGAAACTGCTTTCCCTTGAAACTTGAGTTGTCTTCCTTCGACACTGCTTTCCCTAGAAACTTGAGTTGTCTTCCCTTGTTCTCCAGGTGAGCACCTGATTACAACAAAACAGACAAAACAAAAGAAATTTTCCTGCCCCAGTTTGATATTGGGAACATCTGTGAGTGTTAACAAAACTATAAATCACCTGCGATGCTGATGAAGGATGCAATGATGAGAGTAAAATTAATGATTCGACTAGGATGTGCATCTCCTAAACGTGATTGAGCTTGCGGAAAACTATAAACTAAGCTTGACTAAAGTAAAAATTGACCCTATTCTCCAGGTAGAGCCTCCTGATTTCAGGAAAACTAAACATTGATAACCTTAAGAAAACAAAAAATTGACCTTTTTTCTTTCAAATCCAGACTTCCTTTTTTTCTTCAAAATATCTTAGGAGAAAATTCGTCAGACTAGGTTTTCTATCTTAGGAGAAAGATTCATCATAAGACGTTAATCCTAGGAGGAAATTCATCATACTAGGCCTTTTTCTTCTTTTTTTTGTTTTTTTGTTGGTATCTTAGGAGAAAGATTCATTCAACTAAGACGTTTACAACAACAACAACCCAGTATAATCCCACAAGTGGGGTCTGGGGAGGGTAATATGTACGCAGACCTTACCCCTACCCCGAAGGGTAGAGAGGCTGTTTCCAGGAGACCCTTGGCTCAAAAAAAGCAACATGAGCCGATATATTAATACCATAAGAAATGCATAATAAAATAATATAACATAAAATAACAGCAATATAAGAGATATGAAATACAGAATACGAAATACGAAATAGATGGCTGGTATAGTAAAACTAGCAGGTAAAGCCCTGCATCAATAGACGACCAATGACATTCTTAGTCTAACTCCTAACTGGCTAGTCTCACTCTATTGTGCTGTAGAAATATTCACAACTTTCCCCTAACCTACAACCTTAATGCTCGACCTCCATAATTCCCTGTCAAGGGCCATGTCCTCAGTAATCCTAAGTCGCGCCATGTCCTGTCTGATCACCTCTCCCCAATACTTCTTAGGTCGCCCTCTACCTCTCCGCGTGCCCACTACAGCCAGTCGCTCACACCTCCTCACCGGTGCATCAGTGCTCCTCCTCTGAATGTGCCCGAACCATCTGAGTCTTACTTCCCGCATCTTGTCCTCCATGGGGGCCACGCCCACCTTCTCTCGAATATCTTCATTCCTAATCTTATCCATCCTTGTATGCCCGCACATCCACCTCAACATCCTCATCTCTGCTACTTTCATCTTCTGGATGTGTGAGTTCTTTACCGGCCAACATTCAGTTCCATATAACATGGCAGGCCTAACCACTGCTCTATAAAACTTACCTTTTAGTAACGGTGGCACTTTCTTGTCACACAAGACTCCCGACGCTAACCTCCACTTCATCCACCCCACCCCTATACGGTGTGTGACATCCTCGTCAATCTCCCCGATCCCCTGAATAACCGATCCAAGGTACTTGAAACTACCTCTCTTGGGAATGACTTGAGAGTCAAGCCTCACTTCAACTCCCGCTTCCGTCGGCTCAACTCCAAATTTGCACTCGAGGTATTCCGTCTTCGTCCTGCTCAACTTGAAACCTTTAGACTCAAGAGCATGTCTCCAAATCTCTAGCCTCTCGTTGACGCCGCCTCGTGTCTCGTCAATTAGAATAATGTCATCAGCAAATAGCATGCACCATGGCACCTCCCCTTGAATATGATGAGTCAGTGCATCCATCACCAGGGCAAATAGGAATGGGCTGAGCGCAGACCCTTGGTGCAACCCCGTAATAACTGGAAAGTGTTCAGAGTCGCCTCCTACTGTCCTAACCCGAGTCTTAGCTCCATCATACATGTCTTTAATCACCCTAATATAGTTACTCGGGACCCCTTTATCCTCTAAGCAGCTCCATAAGACCTTCCTAGGAACCTTATCGTACGCTTTCTCCAGATCAATAAACACCATGTGGAGATCCTTCTTCTTATCTCTGTACTGTTCCACCATCCTCCTAATAAGGTGGATAGCTTCTGTGGTAGATCGTCCCGGCATGAACCCGAACTGGTTGTCTGAAATAGACACCGTCCTTCGCACTCTCATTTCTACCACTCTCTCCCAAACTTTCATGGTATGACTTAGTAATTTGATGCCCCTATAGTTGTTACAGCTCTGGACATCACCTTTGTTCTTATACAACGGGACCATTGTACTCCACCTCCACTCTTCAGGCATCCTATTAGTCTTGAATATAACACTAAACAATGCAGTAAGCCATTCCAAGCCTGCTCTACCCACACACCTCCACAGTTCAACCGGAATTTCGTCTGGCCCGGTAGCTCTGCCCCTTCTCATCTTACGCATTGCCTCCATGACTTCATCGATCTCAATGTCCCTACAATTACTTAATTCATGGTGAGTGTCGGCATTCCTCAATTCCCCAAGTATAATATCATGATCCCCTTCTTCACTTAGAAGTTTATGAAAGTAGGTCTGCCACCTCCTCTTAATCTGGTCATCTCCCATCAAAACTTTGCCGTCATCATCTTTTATGCACCTCACTTGGTCCAGATCCCGAGTTGTCCTCTCTCTCGCCTTAGCGAGTCGGAATAACTTCTTCTCCCCACCTTTGTTCCTTAGTTCCTCATACAGATGAGCAAAATCTGTTGTCTTAGCCTCCGTCACTGCCATCTTCGCCTCCTTCCTAGCTACCTTGTACCTTTGACTGTTCTCTCTCTTCTCCTCCTCGTCAGTGCTCCCTACTAACTGCAGGTAAGCCGCCTTCTTTGCTTCCACTTTACCTTGGACAACTGAATTCCACCACCAATCTCCTTTGTGGCCACCATTGTGGCCCGTAGATATCCCTAACACCTCTCTCGCCGCCTTTCTTATATAGTCCGCCGTCGTCGACCACATTGTGTTTGCGTCCCCACTACTTCTCCAAGCTCCCATTGCCGATAACCTTCCTTCCAACTCCTTAGCTTTATCCTTAGTTAAGGCGCCCCACCTAATCCTGGGGCGTCCTTGTACTGACCTCTTCTTCCTCCTTATCCTAATACAAATGTCCATCACCAAAAGCCTATGCTGCGTTGAGAGGGTCTCACCTGGGATAACCTTGCAGTCCTCGCACAACCTTCTGTCGCATCTCCTGAGGAGGAGATAGTCAATCTGAGTCTTCGCCACCGAACTTTGGTAAGTAACCAAATGTTCATCCCGCTTCGTAAAACTCGAGTTCGCAATGACTAGATCGAAAGCCTTGGCAAAGTCCAACAGCGAAATGCCCCCTCCGTTCCGCTCCCCGAAACCAAAGCCGCCATGCACCTCAGTGTACCCACCTGCAGATGACCCAATATGACCATTGAAATCTCCTCCTATGAATAACCTCTCAGAAGGCGGTATACTACGAACAATCTCATCCAACCCCTCCCAAAAGCGCCTCTTAATATCCTCATCCAAGCCTGTTTGGTGTGCGTACGCGCTAACGACATTTGAAGTACCCTCACCCACCACCAGCTTAATAGTCATTAGTCTATCATTCACCCACCTGACCACTACCACGGACTCTCTAAGATGGCTATCTACCAGGATACCCACTCTATTCTTACCCCTCAGGACACTAGAGTACCACAACTTATACCCATCCACGTTTTTTGCCCTCGATCCGACCCACCTAGTCTCCTGGACACACACTATATTAATCTTCCTCTTCTGCAGGATTTTCGCCAACTCTATGGATTTACTCGTTAGTGAACCTATGTTCCATGACCCGATTCTCAACCTATAGGCTCCTTTGCCCCCTCTACCTCCCCTACTACCCGACCCACTCCCTGACCCCAGCCCCACACTCTGCCCCACCCGAGGACATGCCCTTATTCTATCATCCCAGACTGCAGCCACTACACCTACAACAATCTAGAGAAGACTCGCTAGTGCACAACGGACAACAAATCAAACTAGAAGGAAACAAGTGGTAACTAGTATCCTAGTTGAAAGGTTTAACTATTGCGAAGTAAAGTAACAGTAATTTAGCTAACACCAAAAGAGAAATAGTATAACAGGAGGTACCAACTCCCGATAACAAAACCTGTGGTTGATTTGCTGTACTCGATGTAGTTGTACGCTCACGCACCACTTCCTACTGCCCTTTGCTGACACTCTCCCAGGTTGTTTCCTTTGCCAGTGCTCGTGCACCCAACTTGTCTCCAATACTCTGAGAATTCCTGAATCCCAAAACGTCTCCATTTCAACTGATCGAATCGAAATTTCTTCAGAACCTGTTATGGACGTTCCTGCCGAAGAACAACAAAAAGAGGAAACGGATCTTTTGGAGAAATGGCTGCCTCATCCGCCAAAGGAGGAGTGTTCAGATGAATAACAAGAAAAGATAATTAAATTGCTTGTTCTGAAGAAGACTACTGGCAGAAGCTTTAATGCAGAATTACGCAACAAAAGGAGTATAGGAATCCAGATTTGTTGCTACTGCTACAAGATTCCAAAATCACAGATTTGGAAAGCTATGTCCTTCTAGGTCTATGTGAATGCCACCACTGTTTGTTGCTTGATCTACAGAGGCTCTTCTACGCCTGTTGCGACTGTTACTTGAGGCCCTAGATGAAAGGCCATCTTGAATTTAGAGAAAATGTACAGAAAAGATGATTCAAAAAGTTAGAATCTTGATGCAAAAGCCAATGATTTCAATTCAAACCACACAGTAAATGCAACAAGAAAGATTCATCAGACTAGGTTTTCTATCTTAGGAGAAAGATTCATCAGACTAAGATTTCTATCCTAGGAGAAAGTTCATCAGACTATGTCCTCTATCTTAGGAGAAAGATTCATCAGACTAAGATTTTGATCCTAGGAGAAAGTTCATCAAACTAAGTTCCTTTTTTTGTTATCTTAGGAGAAAGATTCATCAGACTAAGATTCATATCCTAGGAAAAAATTCATCAGACTAGGTCTTCTATCTTAGGATAAAGATTCATCAGACTAAGATTTTGATCCTAGGAGAAAGATTCATCAGACTAGGTCTTCTATCATAGAAGAAAGATTCATCAGACTAAGATTTTGATTGGGAGGAAAACCCATCAGACTAGGACTTTTTATCCTATGAGGAAAAATGTGAAGATCAATGGCAAGATTTTATACACAATAGCAAGACAAATAAAGGAAAAGATTTCAGAAACTTCCCTTTGTCGGTTTTCCTTGTCTTTTCTTTTTCTTCTTTTTTTCTTCTTTTTTTTTCTTTTTTTTTTCTTTTTTTTCCTCTTTTTGAATCACTTTCCTTGCACCGCTTTGTTCCCTTTTCATACAAAGAAAAATTTGTCAGTTTTGAAAATGGTGGTCGATTTGTGGCCTTGAGTCTTGGGCAGCTTAGCTTCTGCTCAATCAGCTTGAGTTGGCTTCAAGAGACTTTTGCTCTACATTAACCCTAATTATTTCACACCTAGTATCATTTGTACTTGCGGCTCAATCAGCCTTATCCCAACTGGAGATCTTTGCTTAAGTGACCTTTTCTGATATCTTAAATGACTTCCTACTTTTTGAGCTATTTGTCTGTCAAAGAGAATCACAAATTATCTTTGCTTGTACCAAGTTGGCTGGCAAGAGTCTTTTGGGAGAGCCTTTGCATGAATCCTCAAGGCATGTTGACAGGAACAACTGAGTGTGCTGGCCAAATTCACTTTGTGCAACTGAAAAGCTGGTAGCAGACTTTGAAATCTTTTCTTGCTTGTTTTGACAAGGACCGACTCGGAGTGAAGGACACAATGATGCAAATAAACAAGTATTACCAAGAAATGCCCCTGTCGGAAGGATAAAAGGAAGAGTTCTTTTTTCTTTTTTTTCCTTTTTCTTTTTCAATAGCTAGCCTTAGTGATCATGACATGCATTTTGGACTCAACGGCCTGATCTATCAAACTAATCCAATCTTCCCTTTTGCCATTCTTATGAGCTTTGAAGTCGGGCTTGTTCGTGCCAATTCTTTGCATCAGCTTTGCGACTCACTTTCGACTAGTGGTGCCCCGAGGAGTTTTCACCAATAAGTCTCTCTCATTTATTTATCTCTGCTTACTGTCATCTTACAGTGCCCGTGAGGGTTTTCACTAATAAGACTCTCATCTTTATTTTTCTTTTCTTTCCCTTTTTGTGAGAAACTCGATGGTGTTCTACGTCATTTGACAACCGTTGCCCATTGCATGCTTCTCTTGGCATTCTTGAAGGCATATCGGGAGGTCTTTATTTGGAATGATTTTGGATAGGATTGGAAATAAAGAACGTTATGAAGGCTCAAAATAAACTCAAAGTAAAGGGGGTTGTGGACTTACAACTCTTGGAATTGACTCTTTCAAAAGTGAAATAAAATCTCTACCCAGTTTCAGCTATTGGGAATTTTTGGGATTTTTCTCTTTTTTTTTTGAATTCTTATTTGGTTGGACCGAACCGTGAGGCTGCCTACGTATCCTTTTTTAAGGAATCAGGTCAAACGTAATTCAAACATCTGACCTAACTATTTTTCATCTTTCTTTCTGTTTCTCTTTTCCTTTTTCCTTTTTTTCCTCTTCTTTTTTTTCCTTTTTTTTTGTTTGCCCCAACTTCTATTTTTTTGGAGACATGGACCTTTGCCAGTTCTTTTCTTCTTCATCATCTTTTTTTTTCACTTGAACTTCCTAAGAATTGTCCCAGTTTGTACTCTTTGGACATAGACTCTTTTTTTTTTTGTATATTTTTTTTTTGACTCTTGACTCTAAACTTGATTCCAAAAGAGGGTAGTCAAAGAAAATAACACAGACTCAAAATGGGTAGCGAAGGATATAAAGTGTTTGGATAGCAGAAAGAGGGCCTCCTAGCCTCGAGAATGCCAAACATAGTATCTTTCGCGATCACAAGATTGACGAACATGACTGTCCTCTTGGTGTGTCGTGGTCACAAGACACTTTCCATCCCTTAATATCAAAATTTCTAACAAACTTCAATTGATTAAACATCATCAAGCCCGATCTTCACGATGATTTGAAGGTGAATTTTACTCGACCTTAATTCCAAGGTATTTCAACTCTTTATTCATCCTCAAAAATGTTTTTTTTTCTTTTTTTTTTTTGTTATCCAATTCCAAATTAAATCAATTTCTAAGATCTGACAAAAATTTCCACATGCATATCATGTCATTAGAACTAGCGAGAAAAGAACTAGAAATAGAATGATACAAAAGGATAAACTGTATTTTATTGAATAGGGATGGAAGGGTTTGACAACTAAACAAGCTACCTAAAATTCGAGTACAACCTTAAAATAACCCGGCTAATGAAAATAGCAACAGAACAGACAGACAAGACTCACACAAACAGAATGGAGGGATAGAAGGGTTTGACTCAATAAAACAAATAAAATCTGGATCACAACCCTGAAATAACCCAGATAATAGAAAAACATCAAAACAAACTACCAAGATTCCTTCCTAGTGAGGAGGGTGTAAGCACGTGATTTTTGCCCTATATGAGAATTACTCCCAAAAAATTTAAAATAAAATGATTTTTCTTGGTGTGCAATTTTGAGAATTTTTGTGACATTTTTGGATAATTATTTGTATTTGTCTGTGCATGTTTATTTGTTAAATTAATAAAAAATACAAAAAATATGTCGCATTTTGCATGTAGGATTTAATTCTACAATTGTTAGTAACTAAATTGGTCTTACAAAAATTGAAAATTACAAAAATATGCATCATTTGCATTTTTAGCATTTAATGTCCAATTGTACAATTTTATGCTTAATTATTACTGAATTGTGTGTTAATTGTTATTGGGTGTTAATTTGCGCTTTTATAAATTAATTTAGTTATATATAATAATTTAAGAATTTTTAGAATTTAGTTTCAAAAAAATAAAAGAAGAAAAGAGAGTCAAAATACAAAAAAAAATCGGAATTGGGCTCTTCTTCTAATTCAAGCTACAAGACCAAGAATACCCAACCTTCCCCATGACCCGGTCCATCTCCACACAGGTCGACCCGGTCCACAACCCCAAAGACCCAACACCCCCCTATCTTGCATTTCAAAAAACAAAAACAAAACAAAAAAAAAACTAAAAAACCCTAAAGAGATCCCCCCCCTCTTTCTCTCTTCTTCTTCTCCAACTCCCCGAGCTCCCCAACCATGGCAGCTACCCTTTCCCCCTCTGCCTCACCTTCGCACACACGCACAGCCCCTCCGTCGACCAACCACAACACCCATCGACGACCTCACATCCAAAATAACCAACGACCATGGCTGCCATGGCTAGCGCTGCCACTGCCGCGTCTTCGTCTTCTCCATGGCGAGCTCAAAAAGCTCGTCCATGGCTGCCCTCTTCTTTGTCAAGTTCCAGCAGCGACGTGAACAACCACCATCGTCGCTCAATGTCCAGTAGCTTCAGCTCACCCAAGTAGCCACCTTCACGCCCAAACGACCCCTCAGAACTGCTTGACGACTGCTGCGCATGCTCCTGCTTCAGTTGTGTTGCTGCTGCATCGTCTGCTTCTTCTGCTCCTTCTGCTACGTCCAGCCATGGACGAGCTTCATCGAGCTCGAACTCAAGCAATCCCATGATTGCCGCTGCATCTTCTCCATTCGCGCTGCTGCTACTGTGCCGCGTTGCTGCATCTCCATTCGCGCTGCTGCTACTGTGCCGCGCTGCTGCCTGCTCCGACGTGTTGCTGCTGCTGTTCCATCGTGTTGTGCTGCTGCTCCTGGAACTGCTACTGTAGCTGATGCGTCGTCTTCAAACGACGCCAAATGACCATCTTCTTCGATCGTCGTTTCGATCCGGTTAGTGGGTTTAAGATTTGGGTTTAACATTCTTGTTTTGTTCATCGTTGAATTAATTTTTTAGTTTGTTCATATGTTTTGTTGATTTAATTTTCAGATTCAAATGGAACTTTGATTAATTAGTTTTTCAGTTTATTTCATGTGCTTTTATTTTGTATTTGTAAAAGAAATTGTTAGTTTAATTTTAATATTGTTAGATGTTAATTTAAATCGTTTGAATCCGTTGTTTGTTGTAGATTAAATTCGTGTTCATTTTGTTTAAAGTTCGTCTTTGTTTGATTGTTCTTGAATCCGAAATTAGTATAAGTTTGATTTTCTTGTTTGTTGTTTATCATTTATGGTTATTTCTTCAGCTTGTTTCATGATCTTGTTTAGTTTTAATATAGAAATTGTTGGTTGTAATGTTGTTAGATTTAATTTTAAGTTCAAATGATTATTGAATTTAGAAATCTGAATATACATGTTTGTTGTTGTTGAATCTGAAAGTAGGTTTGTTTGTTAAAAATATTGTTCAATCAAGATAATTTTAGTTGTTTCTTTGTTGTTCATCATTTAGTTTGAATTTGTTGTTAAAAATTTGTTTAGAAATTGGTCATATTTGTTGTATTTTGGTTGAAATTAATTAGGTGAATTGGTTATAGCTGATGGGGGTAGTGTGGTAATTTGCAGTACGTTCAGAGGTAAAGTGGTAATTTCAGTAAGGGCAGAAGGTTATTTTGGAATTAAAATTCTGAATAATTATTTACTTTGAGTGTTCTTTCCATTAAAATTAAGATAATATTGAAATAATCAATAATGGGGGGACAAGATATAATGGTGGGGAATAATACAATTGTTATAATGGGGTATTTATTTAAAAAAGTGAGGGACAAAACATTAGGCAGTGGTATTAAAAGGGGATGAGTGAGAAGATAGTGGGTTTGGTAGGAGAAAGTGATGGTTTTATTAATGGATTAAAGGGTTTTGGGATGGGATAAATAAGAAAGACTTGAATCAGATTTTAGAGGACAGAATACAGAAGAAAATTTTAAGAGAGAGGAAATTCCGAAAAATACTAAGACTTCAGAAAATAAAAAGAAAAGCATTCTGGAAATTCAAAAGAAGAATAGTATACACCTGATATACAATGATATACGGATTCAGAAATTAAGGGTTAAACACTAACTAGTCTTTCAAAATTTGAAAAAATTCCCTTTGCTTCTGTCCGTTGATTGTTGTTGGTGTTTCTGGATTTTTGTCTTGATTTTAAAATCTGTCACTAAGTTTCTCGTTGCTGATTGTTACTGGTTGCTGGGGTTGCTGTTGTTGTATGCTATCGAATTTCTGCCGATCTCCCTTTTCTTTTGCTTCCAATATCAGGTACACAACTGACACGCTGATTATTGTAAACCGAAATATGAAGCATGAATACGAAAATGAAGAGTTGAAGTTCTAAATTTAATTTAATTATATTCTGAATTTTATTTGTATATATAAATTATTTAGCTTGCAAAAATCAGAATCATGTAGCTATTTAATATATATAGTGGAACATCCGACGATAGCTTAACGGATGAACTATCTATATATTGCCTAAAAATAAATAAATGGTGTAGTAACTCCGTCTAGTCAAAAATCAAACGAATAGGCCATTTAGGAACTTGGTAGGAATATTGTTTAGTTAAATAATATTGGTTAATTTCAGCATGTAAATGGTCTAGGATTAAAATTAGATTGCTAAGTTTTTTTTTAATTTGACAAACTGAGAACATGCCTAGTATAATGTAACTAGGTAGTAACATGTGAATAAGACGGCCCAGGTCTAGTTTTATGCCATACACGTTGGGCCAGGGCCCGCATTGGCAACGGACTGCCCTGCTTGCATCATTGTCAGGATTTATGAATCATATTCGAAACCTAACTATAACAACTCAAGCATGTAAATAAATTAAGACCTTTTCTTTTTCATTTCGTAGAGACAATTTTAATAGAAAAAATGTATGCACTTTAGGATTATCCTTTTAAAATAAATGAGATGAGCCTCGCCCAATAAAACGCACAAATTGCGGGGCCCTCGATAAATGTTTAATTAAAATTACTTAGACTTCGGGATGAGCCGTTTAGCAAAATTCCACGGCCTTACCCAGAAATAATAATACGCTAATTGCTTTAGGCGCACGATTTAATTAATATTACCTTCTTAAACTCTGGTGCGCATTTCATGCGACCCAAATCCAAATCCCAAAACATTGAATAAAAAATGTGTTCCGGATTACGAGTGCATTTCATGCGACTTAATCCAAAGACATGTTCTTTTTAAACAATGTTCACATTTTTTAAAAATATAATAATAAAAGTGGTAAAGAGTTAAAACTTGCACAAGAGCGCATAATTGTATAAAAATCAGATAAATAAGCCGAATATGACAATTGAGCGACCGTGCTAGAACCATGGAACTCTGGAATGCCTAACACCTTTTCCCGGGTTAGCAGAATTCCTTATCCGGATTTCTGGTTCGCGGACTGTAATACAGAGTCATTCTTTTCCTCGATTCGGGATTTAAATTGGTGACTTGGGACACCCTAAATCTCCCAAGTGGCGACTCTGAAATAAATAAATAAATAAATCCCGTTTCGATTGTCCTTTAATTGGAAAAAACTCCTTATACACTCACGGGGACGGAAAAAAGAGGTGTGACAGCTCTGACGACTCTGCTGGGGACAAGACCCACAACCACTGGTTCAGGGTTAGAAATTCGAGCTTATATAAATTGTTATATTTGGTTTTATCTGATTTTGTTACATGTTTTGGTTCAATGTGCTAATTAGTTGCCTTTTACCGCTTTGATATTATGTGAACTGTATATAAACTGTGCCGAAACCCATCTCCTCTCTGAGTCTTCTAAATCATGAAGAAGGGTGCACTTCGTGTGACTTCTTTTCTGTATAGTGTCTAATTCCCAATTTAGAACGAGGTTCGGACAAGTTGCTAAGCCGGTGAAGCTTCTGTATTCCCGGTACGCTGCCCCCTTCGGCTCGAGCTGTCCGCTCGGGTAAGTCAGGTCTAGAACAAACACCCAGGTTCTGAACCTAGAATAACTCAACTTCATGCAGGATTCCTAGTAGGAACGCTTATCTGCATCATGTGCATTTTTTGACTTAGGGGACTCAACACAGGGGTTGGGTCCGTCTAGGAATAGCAACCTGAAACAGAAAAGACCATCCTGATGCATCCTACTTACTGCTTGTGCATGTTATTTGCTTTGGACTTGCATGCTGACCGGTTTTGAATATTGGAAAAATTTGAAAAAAAGAAGAAGAAAAAATAGCAGTGTATAGGGTTAATCTTCTGCTTTGAAAAAATAACAATGTCCAAATAGTGTCGAAACTCTAAAAAAACAAATTATTTTTAATAGTTTGTTTTACTAAAAGAAAAGGAAAAAAAAAGAGTCTTTATTTTTGGAAATTGTTCGCAGAAAAAGAAAAATAAAAGAGTCTTTATTTTAGTTTGGGAATAAGTTGTTTTATTATTTGTTGAAGATGAAAAGAAAAAAAGAGTCGTTATTCTGTCTTGTTTTCAAAAAATAGAAAAGGAAAATAGTTTGTCTTGCCATAAAAGATGAATATGGAAAAAGTCTTGTTTTTTTTTTAAAAAAAGTAATAATAATTTTTTTTTATGAAATGCCAAAAAAAAAGAGAAAATGAAAAGAGTCGTGTTTTGAAAGTGGTTTTATTATTTGTTTATGAAATGCCAAAAATAAAAATGAAAAAGAGTCTTGTTTTTTTTTAAAATAAAAAAATAAAATAAAATATATATATATATATATATATATATATATATATATATATATATATATATATATATATATAATTTGTTTTATGCCCAAACTACGCGAGTTTGATTCTCATCGGATGTGAGATACGTAGGCAACCCTCATCGGGTCCAACCCCACCTTTTGCTAAAATAGCCAAAAACAAATAAATAATAATAAAAAGAAAAAAAAACATGTCAAAATTTTAATTCTGTCATAAAGAAGTCGGGTGACGCTGTTTTGTCAAAACATAGCCGAATGTTCCCGAAAGGAACGCCGGAAGGCTGACTTTGTATAAACAACCACCTTGGGTCATTTTTAAGATTTTTGGTCCAGTTGACCCACACAGCCTTAAAAATCTTCGTCCCCGAGACGCTGAAAGGCCGTGTTTGCAACACCAGGTTTTTATTGTAATTTGAAAAGAAAAAAAAACAAAGAGTCAGCGGTCAGGTGAATACCGTTTGGATTTTTAGTCAAAATAAGCCGAGCCAGCTTCGGCCGCGTCTTAAACCGTTCTTGCCGAAATAGCCTTAGAGTATCTTTCAGTTGTTGAAAGACTATTTTCGTAAAAGAACGGACAAGTTTGTAAAGTGTCATAAAATAATCCTCCCCGGCCTCAAAATTTATGTGAAATTTGGAAGGGGCCACGTTTGCAAAAATAACCGTTCGGTTGCATTTGTCAAACGGAGAAAGGAAGCTGGCCATTTGTTTTGGACTTTGTAAATCTTTTAATTAGAATATGTGGGTTGTTTGATTTTCGAGTTTGTAGGTCATCTTCAAACCTTTGAAACTCAGTTTGTTTTAATATGAAAATTGAAAAAAAATGTTTAGTATTGTTTATCTTTTATTGGGCCGAACTACGCAAGGTCTGATTCATGCAGGGTCATGATACGTAGGCAATCTCCATAAGATTCGACCACAACAAAAAAAAATGAAAAAAAGAGGGAAAAAATGAAAAAAATGAAAAAAATAAATCGAAAAAAGGAAAATGAAAAAAAGAGAAAAAAAGGAAAAGATATTGTTAATAATGAGGACCGACCGAGTCCATTCTAACCTGTTTTGTTGTGAATCACAAAGAAAGAAGGTGGTTGATTTGTGGTAAGCCGGAAATACAAGATCCAAAAGCACACTTTGCAGGGATCAGGCCTGATGACAGAAGCATTCGAGTCCTATTGGGAACTTTTTGACTAAGGTTGATGATATTGAAGTTGGTAATGATCTTGGCAGTATTGATGCGAAGCTCAGTGGCTAAGATGCCAATTTTGATAAAGTGGGAGGACGCTCCGTTCCTTGGTTAACAAGAGAGAAGCTTTTGGTGGCTTATTTTGTTGTCATTTCTGTTGTCCGGATTATTCTTAGGGTTGTAATCCGGATATTGTCTTGCGTCAAACTTTCTTATCTTTCCATTTCGTCATAGCGGTCTGTTTAAGTTTTGTCCAGTTTGTTTTAGGATTTTATTCTGGTTTATTTTGTTTGTCTTGTTATTCAAACCATTTCACCGGTAATCTAATGCAAAATCCGATCTTTTATTATTTCCAGTTTTCTTTTGTTTAGTCCTTTTATCGTTTTTATTCAACGCCGATTCTAGTGACATGACATGCGCACATAGTTTGAGCCTAATCTTAAAAGTTAATCATAAAACTCTGGGAAGGTGATCAAAGCATTTAAAGGAAATAAGAACGGTTTGAGATTATTTGGAGTCCGAGTCATGTGGAACTAGGGCGAGTAAAACACAAAGAAAACCGTTAAAAGCAAGATTCGCCCAATTGGCATGAGGGTCGTTCATGATAACGAGAGTGAGAGTGTCGCCCAACGGTGCTTAGAAAGGACAAATGAAAAAGCAAATGTTGAATATAATTGTCAAGTCCAGCACCATCAGAAGAGGCTACAAATCTTTGTTTAAATTATGTTGTTTGCACTGGGCATGTTTTGAAGACTGGAATGACGAAGGCATTTTGTTCTGCTACCTAAACACTTTGTCCTTCATTACCCCTTTTTCGAGCCTTATTTATTTTTTTTCTTTCGTACCCCTCGTTCGGAATCATTAGCAACGACTAGAAAACACAAGCATGGCAGGTAAAGAAAAAAAAGAAAGAAAGAAAAGAAAACAACAAAACGAAAAAAGAGAAAAAAGAAAAAAGAAAAGAAAAGAAAAATGATAAAAAAAACAAAGGAAAGTCAAATGAAAAAAAAGGAATTAGGAACTACGTTCGACCTGATTCCTCAAAGAGGATATGTAGGCGCCTCACGGCTTGGTCATGGTGTTAAAAAATTAAAAAATAAAAATAAATAATCCCCAAGCAAGAAACTAGGGCATGAGTTGCGCTTGTTGTAAGCAAATATAGTTCCGAAGGTTGTAATTTTGAACCCAAATTTATTTTGTTTTTGAGCCTTTAATACCCTTTCTTTCTAGCCTATCCAAAACCCACATTACGGTCCAAAGAAAGACCTTCTGATCAGTCTTCAAAAGATGTCAAGTCAGACAAATGAGAGTCTTACCGGTGAACATAACACTCTGTTCCACAGCAGAAAGGACTCTAATCCCCAGCAGAAAAGAGTCATACCGGCAACACTCCAAATCCCCAGCTGGAAAGTGATACAAATGAGAGAGTCTTATCGGTGAAAATCTTTACGGACACCGTAAGGCGATGAAAGCTGAGAGAAAAACCAAAATGAGAGAGACTTGATAGTGAAAACCCTTCGGGCACTACAAGTCGAATAAGATGGAGAATCAGATGGGGAATTGCCAATTGAAGGTCTTGAAAGACGATTGACGGTAGAGGATAGGCCACATGTGCATGTCATGACCATTAGAGTCGGTATCTGCATTTGATAGGTTTTTATTTATAGTTTCTTTTGTTAAAGAGTCATCTTTTTCCTTTGTCTTTTTATTCTGTTCCCTTTTATCTTTTCCTTTCATAGAAAAATTCCCCAGTAGAGTCTGTTTGGTCAGAACAAGTGAGAATTGACTTCAAAATATGCCATCAGCTTTACAATTATGCAAGATGAGATCTGGCTAAGTACATCCAAGTGGTATAGTCAGCAAGGAACAAGTGCGAGGCCAATGTCAAGAAAGATATCCCTAGCAAAATGGAATTGACAAAAGGATTGACGAGTGTCAAGAGGGATATCCCAGCCGAAATCAAAGGTTATTAAAACCTCAAGGCCGAGGCCCGTGGACAAAGCAAGGAGAGCAGTGAACATGATTTGGGAAATTCATACTAGACTAAAAGGTCGGGGAAATGCCAGTTTCCGAGCTATGGCACAAAAGAAGAGGAATATCCCCAGCAGAAAGGGATTATCCCCAGCAAATAATATCATTCTCAACAAGTTGTGGAACGCAGAGCAAGGAAGGAGAAAGGGAAAAGCCATCCCAATAGGAGTATCACAACCAACCACCGCGTTTTAAACTAACAAATTTTGTTTGATTTGAAACAAGTAAAGGAAATGGCATTGATGCCAGAAATGTATGCCACAAGGGATATCATCAAACTGGGGCATAAAATTTTCCTTCCATTTAGAAAATTTTCTGGAAGTGAGGTACCCATTCGGGGAAGAATAAAGATAACACCAGTCTCAAGGGAAGTGGTTTTTGAACCAGTGTTTCCCCAACATAATAAGTTTCAATGGAGGAAGTTGTTCCCCAGTGGATAGAACAAAGGGATGAAACTTGAGCTCAGAAAAAGCAAAAGGCCAGTATCATTCCCAACAGCCTTTCGAAGAGTGAAGCACTAGTTCTGAAAGAATCAGAATCCCCCAGCAGTGTTATCCTCGACAACGTTATCCCCAGCTGATAACATTTTATCCCCCAACAGGTAAGTAAATAATTCCCCAACAATGTTATTCCCAGCAGTTTCGAGGAGTCCGACACAAGTTTGGTGAAAATCGGTATCCTCAGTGGTTCCTTTTGGGGAAAGGCAAAACGAGTCTTAAGGGAGGTAGTCTTCGAAGGAAGAAGCTATGCAAAAAAAAAAGAGAAAAAAAAGAGAAAAAAAGAAAAAAAAAGAGAAAAAGAAAAAAGAAAAAGGGGGAAGTAGTTTGCAGAGGAATGAAACATCTTACTTAAAAGGAAGTAGTTTTGGAAGGAGTAAGATAACATATTTACTCAGCAGAGTTATCCTCAGCAGTGTTATCCCCAGCAGGGTTACTCAGCAGTTCGCAGTGTTATCCCCAGTGGATCATCAAGATGTAGAAGCATCCTCGACAGAGTTTCGACCAAGTTTCAAGAGGGTCGGACAACCCAGAGTGGGTAAGGAAGAAAAGGAAAATTCATCCCCAGCAAAATAATCCTCAGCAGGTACGAGGGAAGACAACACAAGTTTTTAAGGAAATGGTTTACCCCTAGGAGATGCACTTCCTAAAGTTTAGTTTTACCCATAAGAGAGACATTTCCTCCTAAGTTTAGTTTTACCCATAGGAGAGGCATTTCCTCCTAAGTTTGTTTTTTTACCCATAGGAGATGCATTTCCTCCTAAGTTTGTTTTTTACCCATAGGAGATGCATTTCCTCCTAAGTTTATTTTTACCCATAGGAGAGGCATTTCCTCCTAAGTTTATTTTTACCCATAGGAGAGGCATTTCCTCCTAAGTTTATTTTTATCCCATAGGAGAGGCATTTCCTCCTAAGTTTAGTTTTACCCATAGGAGATGCATTTCCTCCTAAGTTTATTTTTACCCATATGAGATGCATTTCCTCCTAAGTTTATTTTTACCCATAGGAGATGCATTTCCTCCTAAGTTTGTTTTGCCCATAGGAATGGCGTTTATTTTAAAAGTTGTTTGTTTGAAGTTGGGAGCCCGCCCATAGAACAAAGGAATACATTTCAGTCTTTTCATTTCAAGCGTTGAAGTTGGGAGCCCGCCCATAGAACAAAGGAATACATTTCAGTCTTTTCATTTCAAGCGTTGAAGTTGGGAGCCCGCCCATAGAACAGAGGAATACATTTCAGTCTTTTCATTTCAAACGTTGAAGTTGGGAGCCCGCCCATAGAACAGAGGAATACATTTCAGTCTTTTCATTTCAAGTGTTGAAGTTGGGAGTCCGCCCATAGAACAAAGGAATACATTTCAGTCTTTTCATTTCAAGCGTTGAAGTTGGGAGCCCGCCCATAGAACAGAGGAATACATTTCAGTCTTTTCATTTCAAGTGTTGAAGTTGGGAGCCCGCCCATAGAACAGAGGAATACATTTCAGTATTACTTTTCAAGTATTGAAGTGAGCCCGCCCATAAGAACAGAGGAATACATTCAGTCTTTTCATTTCGAGTGTTGAAGTTGGGAGTCCGCCCATAGAACAGAGGAATACATTTCAGTATTACTTTTCAAGTATTGAAGTTGGGAGCCCGCCCATAAGAACAGAGGAATACATTTCAGTCTTTACTTTTCAAGTGTTGAAGTTGGGAGCCCGCCCATACAACAGAGGAATACATTTCAAGATCAAGTCAGAAGGCAGTAAAGCAGAAGGTTACAATAGGAATCCCCAGCAGGAAACAATAAAAATCCCCAGCACCGGGAAGCAGAAGGTTGCAACAAGAGGTCCCAGCACAAATTCAAGCGCCTGAGTCAAAAGGAAGAAAAGACGCGTCTTGAAAGAAGCGGCTGGTGAACATTAAATCATGCCCAGCATAAAAAATCTGATGAAGAAAGCCGTATCCCCAGAGGAACCGCCGAAAAGCTTAATGAATAAAGCCATGTCCCCAGTGAACCGAACAAAATGATGAAAACTGGTATTCAGAAAAGCAAAGGGCCAGTGTCATCCCCAAATTCACGAAAGAAAAGCACCGGAGGAAACACAAGCCGATAAGAAAGCAAGGCAACAAGAACAAGTTGCAGTCTAGCCTAGCTTCTTGTTTTCTTTTAAGCACGGTGTAACAAGAAGATCGGTAAGCAGTGGTAATAGCATGCAACAACAGTAACATTGCAGTCTCACGGTAGTCCCAGCTACCAAAACTTCCCGAACTACATTGACCTGATTCCTGTTTAGCCCAGGATATGTAGGAAACCTCTGAAGCAAAGGTTCGGTCAAATCTTTTTCAAAAAATGCTTCACACGGAGTACTCGGATGAGCAAAAATCGCTCACTTTATCTTTGCATGAAAACCCTTCGTGTCTTCGGGCAAAGAGGGGCAGCTGTAAGCACGTGATTTTTTCCCTATATGAGAATTACTCCCAAAAAATTCAAAATAAAATAATTTTCCTTGGTGTGCAATTTTGGGAATTTTTGTGACATTTTTGGATAATTATTTGTATTTGTCTGTGCATGTTTATTTGTTAAATTAATAAAAAATACAAAAAATATGTCGCATTTTGCATGTAGGATTTAATTCTACAATTGTTAGTAATTAAGTTGGTCTTACAAAAATTGAAAATTACAAAAATATGCATCGTTTGCATTTTTAGCATTTAATGTCCAATTGTACAATTTTATGCTTAATTATTACTTAATTGTGTGTTAATTATTATTGGGTGTTAATTTGCGCTTTTATAAATTAATTTAGTTATATATAATAATTTAAGAATTTTTAGAATTTAGTTTAAAAAAATAAAAGAAGAAAAGAGAGTCAAAATACAAAAAAAAATCGGAATTGGGCTCTTCTTCTAATTTAAGCTACAGGCCCAAGAATACCCAACCTTCCCCATGACTCGGTCCATCTCCACACAGGCCGACCCGATCCACAACCCCAAAGACCCAATACCACCTATCTTGCATTTCAAAAAACAAAAACAAAACAAAAAAAAACCTAAAAAACCCTAAAGAGATCCGCCCCCCCTCTTTCTCTCTTCTTCTTCTCCAACTCCCCGAGCTCCCCAACCATGGCAGCTACCCTTTCCCCCTTTGCCTCACCTTCGCACACACGCACAGCCCCTCCGTCGACCAACCACAGCACCCATCGACGACCTCACATCCAAAATAACCAACAACCATGGCTGCCATGGCTAGCGCTGCCACTGCCGCGTCTTCGTCTTCTCCATGGCGAGCTCAAAAAGCTCGTCCATGGCTGCCCTCTTCTTCATCAAGTTCCAGCAGCGACGTGAACGATCACCATCGTCCATCATCGTCGCTCAATGTCTAGTAGCTTCAGCTCACCCAAGTCGCCACCTTCACGCCCAAACGACCCCTCAGAACTGCTTGATAACTACTGCACATGTTCCTGCTTCAGTTGTGTTGCTGCTGCATCGTCTGCTTCTTTTGCTCCTTCTGCTACGTCCAGCCATGGACGAGCTTCATCGAGCTCGAACTCGAGCAATCCCATGGCTGCCGCTGCATCTTCTCCATTCGCACTGCTGCTACTGTGCCGCGCTGCTGCCTGCTCCGACATGTTGTTGCTGCTGTTCCATCGTGTTGTGCTGCTGCTCCTGGAACTGTTACTGTAGCTGATGCGTCGTCTTCAAACGACGCCAAACGGCCATCTTCTTCGATCGTCGTTTCGATCCGGTTAGTGGGTTTAAGATTTGGGTTTAACATTCTTGTTTTGTTCATCGTTGAATTAATTTTTTAGTTTGTTCATATGTTTTGTTGATTTTATTTTCAGATTCAAATGGAAATTTGATTAATTAGTTTTTCAGTTTATTTCATGTGCTTTTATTTTGTATTTGTAAAAGAAATTGTTAGTTTAATTTTAATATTGTTAGATGTTAGTTTAAATCATTTGAATCCGTTGTTTGTTGTAGATTAAATTCGTGTTCATTTTGTTTAAAGTTCGTCTTTAATTTAGTGATTTAATGAGAAGTTATGTTTTGGTTTTTAATTTTTTTTTGAATCATGTATCTTTGTTATAATTTTATTGGAGTTAATTAAAAAGATCAATTGATTATTTGAAGTTTAGTGATTTGAATATGTTTATTTGTTTTGTTTAAGCTTAATTCGAATTTGAATA
Organism: Nicotiana sylvestris; assembly: GCF_000393655.2. Classification (NCBI taxonomy): domain Eukaryota; kingdom Viridiplantae; phylum Streptophyta; class Magnoliopsida; order Solanales; family Solanaceae; genus Nicotiana; species Nicotiana sylvestris. The sequence goes on from NC_091059.1 coordinate 207,155,446, forward strand.
AAACTTGCTTGTTATTGTTGTTGAAACTTTTCATTTATGTTCATACTTTGTTTGATTGTTCTTGAATCCGAAATTAGTATAAGTTTGATTTTCTTGTTTGTTGTTTATCATTTATGATTATTTCTTCAGCTTGCTTCATGATCTTGTTTAGTTTTAATATAGAAATTGTTGGTTGTAATGTTGTTAGATTTAATTTTAAGTTCAAATGATTATTGAATTTAGAAATCTGAATATACATGTTTGTTGTTGTTGAATCTGAAAGTAGGTTTGTTTGTTAAAAATATTGTTCAATCAAGATAATTTTAGTTGTTTCTTTGTTGTTCATCATTTAGTTTGAATTTGTTGTTAAAAATTTGTTTAGAAATTGGTCATATTTGCTGTATTTTGGTTGAAATTAATTAGGTGAATTGGTTATAGCTGATGGGGGTAGTGTGGTAATTTGCAGTACGTTCAGGGGTAAAGTGGTAATTTCAGTAAGGGCAGAGGGTTATTTTTGGAATTAAAATTCTGAATAATTATTTACTTTGAGTGTTCTTTCCATTAAAATTAAGATAATATTGAAATAATCAATAATGGGGGGACAAGATATAATGGTGGGGAATAATGCAATTGTTTAATATAAGCATGGGGGACAAGGTATAATGGGGTATTTATTTAATAAAGTGGGGGACAAAACATTAGGTAGTAGTATTAAAAGGGGATGAGTGGGAAGATAGTGGGTTTGGTAGGAGAAAATGATGATTTTATTAATGGATTAAAGTGTTTTGGGATGGGATAAATAAGAAAAACTTGAATCAGATTTTAGAGGACAGAATACAGAAGAAAATTTTAAGAGAGGAAATTCCGAAAAATACTAAGACTTCAGAAAATAAAAAGAAAAGCATTCTGGAAATTCAAAAGAAGAATAGTATACACCTGATATACAATCCAAATATTCTGATATACGGATTCAGAAATTAAGGGTTAAACACTAACTAGTCTTTCAAAATCTGAAAAGATTCCCTTTGCTTCTGTCCGTTGATTGTTGTTGGTGTTTCTGGATTTTTGTCTTGATTTTAAAATCTGTCACTAAGTTTCTCGTTGCTGGTTGTTACTGGTTGCTGGGGTTGCTGTTGTTGTATGCTACCGAATTTCTGCCGATCTCCCTTTTCTTTTGCTTCCAATATCATGTACACAACTGACACGCTGGTTATTGTAAACCAAAATATGAAGCATGAATACGAAAATGAAGAATTGAAGTTATAAATTTAATTTAATTATATTCTGAATTTTATTTGTATATATAAATTATTTAGCTTGCAAAAATCAGAATCATGTAGCTATTTAATATATATAGTGGAATATCCGACGATAGCTTAACGGATGAACTATCTATATATTGCCTAAAAATAAATAAATGGTGTAGTAACTCCGTCTAGTCAAAAAATCAAACGAATAGGCCATTTAGGAACTTGGTAGGAATATTGTTTAGTTAAATAATATTGGTTAATTTCAGCATGTAAATGGTCTAGGATTAAAATTAGATTGCTAAGTTTTTTTTTAATTTGACAAACTGAGATCATGCCTAGTATAATGTAACTAGGTAGTAACATGTGAATAAGATGACCCAGGTCTAGTTTTATGCCATACATGTTGGGTCTAGGCCCGCATTGGCAACGGACTGCCCTGCTTGCATCATTGTCAGGATTTATGAATCATATTCGAAACCTAACTATAACAACTCAAGCATGTAAATAAATTAAGACCTTTTCTTTTTCATTTCGTAGAGACAATTTTAATAGAAAAAATGTATGCACTTTAGGATTATCCTTTTAAAATAAATGAGATGAGCCTCGCCCAATAAAACGCACAAATTGCGGGGCCCTCGATAAATGTTTAATTAAAATTACTTAGACTTCGTGATGAGCCGTTTAGCAAAATTCCACGGCCTTACCCAGAAATAATAATACGCTAATTGCTTTAGGCGCGCGATTTAATTAATCTTACCTTCTTAAACTCAGGTGCGCATTTCATGCGACCCAAATCCAAATCCCAAAACATTGAATAAAAAATGTGTTCCGGATTACGGGTGCATTTTATGCGACGTAATCCAAACACATGTTCTTTTTAAACAATGTTCACATTTTTTAAAATATAATAATAAAAGTGGTAAAAAGTTAAAATTGGCACATCGGTTCATAATTGTATAAAAATCAGATAAATAAGCCAAATATGACAATTGAGCGACCGTGCTAGAACCACGGAACTCGGGAATGCCTAACACCTTCTCCCGGGTTAACAGAATTCCTTATCCGGATTTCTGGTTCGCGGACTGTAATACAGAGTCATTCTTTTCCTCGATTCGGGATTTAAATTGGTGACTTGGGACACCCTAAATCTTCCAAGTGGCGACTCTGAAATAAATAAATAAATCCCGTTTCGATTGTCCTTTAATTGGAAAAAACTCCTTATACCCTCGCGGGGACGGAAAAAGGAGGTGTGACAGAGGGAATGACTTTTCAATTGCTAGACTTGACATTTAGCCGCAAATTTGCTTATCAGAATCAGCAGAGCCTTCTCCAATTTCAACATCATTAACTTCAGTTAACAAATTCCTAAGAGGATTCTCATACTCCCTGTCACCATGCATCATCCCCACAAAGTGTGCATCATCATGTACAGGTAAAGGATTCTGTGCGATATTCTGGGTATCACTGTCTTGGATCACAATCAGGATTTCCTGGATCATCCTTTCTATTTCTCTTTTCAAATCCCGACAGCTTTCAACATTGTGTCCCTGGGCATTGTAATGGTATTCACACCTTTTAGAAGGGCCAAAGCTTCATGCACGTGGGTCCACATGATTTGGAGGAATAGGTGCAATCATGTCATAATGCTTTAACTTCTCAAACAAGCTTGCATAGGACTCTCCTATTGGTGTAAAATTATCTTTCAACTTTTGTTCCCCTCTATACCTCTGGCCTGGATGTGGGTTATAGGGTACCTAAAAATTTTGTGGAAGCTGGTGGAGATTTTGTGATGCTCGTGATCGCCTTCTGGGGTGTTTTGGTGGCTGGACAACATACTGATGCGGAGCGACAAAGTATTGTGGATTCTGAGGTGGATAGCAATGCTCAGGGGAGTCATGGAAAACCTAATGAGGTTGTACATACCTTCGAGGTGTTTTCCTGGGACCTCTTCTCAAACCTGCTGTCATCATGATTTCTTCATCCTTCTCATTCGTGCCACTGAAATTATCGGATTTAATCGGGACAGCCTGAGTTGCGGCTTTGAGAATTGCTTGACTTATAATTTTGTCTTTCTTAAGACCATTCTCAATTATTTCCCCCATTTTGATTGCTTCCGAGAAAGATTTACCTACTGCGGACATCATGTTTTGAAAATAATCTGGCTCTTGAGCCTGAAGGAACACAATCATTAACTCGTGCTCATCCATGGGTGGCTTAACTCTGGCTGCTTGCTCTCCATTTAATGGCATATTCCCTGAAACTTTTAGTTGGTTTTTTCTCTAAGTTTGAAAGGGAATTGCGGTCTGGGGCAATGTCAATATTGTATTGGAACTGTTTGACAAAGGCCTGTGCCATGTCATCCCAGACATACAAGCGAGATGTGTCTTGATCCATAAACCATTCGGATGCTACTCCTGTAAGGCTTTCCCCAAAATAAGCTATTAACAATTCTTCATTTCTTCCCGCACCTCTCAATTGGTTGCAATACCTTTTCAGGTGGGCTATAGGATCTCCATGTCCATCATACTTTTCAAATTTGGGAGTCTTGAAACCAGGCGGCAAGTGGACATCGGGGAACATACATAGATCTTTGAAGGCAATACTCTTTTGACATGCCAACCCTTGCATGTTTTTCAACCATTGTTCTAAGCTTTTCGCTCTTTGGGTCATTTCTTCCTGTACCATCTTTCGGGCAGGCTTCTCAATGTTTGCAGGAAAGTCAAACAAGTACGAGTGGTACTCAGGAGAGTGGTACTGCTCGCTGTGTAGTAAATTGTGACTCATGACGAGGCTGTCCTTGATCACTGGCCCATGCTTGACACATTTCAGTCATTTGCTGTTTCAGTATTCTATTTTTCTCAAACACAGTAGACTCTTGTTGAACCCTCTGACCCTGAGTCTTTTGAGCACTTGTAATAGTTTCGATGTCAGTTATCATTTTTCCTTGGATCTTGTGTTTCCAGCTTACCACAAACCGACCACCTCAATTTTCTTCACAATTCAAAACAAAATATGTTAGAATGGACTCAGTCGGTCCTTATTATTATCAGTGTTTTTTCATTTCTTCATTTTTTTCATTTCTTTTTAATGGTGATCGAACCTGATGGGGGTTGCCTATGTATCATGTGGGAACATGAATCAGATCTTGCGTAGTTCGGGAAGATCATGAATAAAGTAAATAAACTAACTTTTTTTTGACTTTTTTCTTTGATTTTTCGAAAGAAAGGCTTATAAAGAAGAAAGGGAATATTTTGATTTTGATTTTTCTTCAGCATTTTTGCAAAGAAAGACTTCTAAAGAAGAAAGATTTTTTTTGGATTTTTTTTTTGGAATTTCGAAAGAAAAACTTTTAAAGAAGAAAGAAAATATTTTAGGAATTTTATTTTGAATTTATGAAAGAAATTTTTCTAAAACAAAGAAAATATTTTGAATTTTGAATTTTCTTCTCAATTTTGAAAGAAGAATGAAAATATTTTTTTGGATTTTTGGAATAAATTAAAAGAAAATATTTTTGTATTAGGGTCTAAAAGAAAGGCTTTCTAAAGAAGCAAGTAATGGAAAATATTTTTTTGGATTTTTGAAAATTGGGGTCTCAAAAAAAAGACTTTTCTAGAGAGGAAGTAAATGAAAATATTTTTGGATTTTTTTGAAAATTATGGGCCGGAACCGATGAGGTTTGCCTACGTATCTCACATCCGGCGAGAATCAGATCCGCGTAGTTCGCCCAGTTTTGACGGAACAGGAAAACATGACACTTGAAAATTTTGGCTCGTTTTGAAATGACTTTTTTCCCCAGAATTTTGGCAGATTTTCAGAATTTTCTAAATACCTACCTCTAACTTTTTGTTTCTTTTTTCTTATTTCTCCTTTTTTTTTTATTTTCTTTTTTTTTTCATTTTCTTTCCCTATTCTAGAAGTCAGTCAACATGCAAGCCGAAACAGACAGATACGCAAGTAGCACGTAAGATGCATCAAGATGGTCTTTTGATTTTTGGGTACACTTGTCCTAGACGGACCCAACCCCTGTGTTGAGTCCCAAAGTCAAAATGCATATGATGCAAACAAGCGTTCCTACTAGGGATCCGACATTAGGCTATGCTATACTAGGTTTAAAAACCTGGGTTTATTTGTTCTAGACCTGGCTTACCCAAGCGGACAGCTCGAGCCGATGGGGGAGGCAGCGTACCGGGAATACAGAAGCTTCACCGGCTTTGCAACTTGTCCAAACCTCGTTCTAAAATTTGGGATATGACTCTAACAGAAGAGAAGTCACACGAAGTGCACACTTCTCCATGATTTAGAAGACTCAGAGAGAGGAAGAGTTTTGTATCAGTTTATATACAGTTCAGATAATATCAAAGCGGTAAAAGCAACATTTAGCATATTAGGCTCAAACATGTAATAAAATCAGATAATAAATATAGCCAAATATAACAATTATTCTAAGCTCGAATTCTTGAACCCTGAACCAGAGATTCTGGGTTCGATCCCCAGCAACATCGCCTTAGTTGTCACACCTCCTTTTTACACACCCGAGAGGGGATGTAGGGAGTTTTTCCAATTAAAGTGACAATCGAAATGGGATTATCAATTTTTAGATTCAGATTCGCCACTTAGGATAATTTATGGTGTCCCAAGTCACCGGTTTCAAATCCCGAATCGAAGAAAGATTGACTCTGTTTTACAGTCCGCGAACACAGAAATCCGGACAAGGAATTCTGTTAACCCGGGAGAAGGTGTTAGGCATTCCCAGGTTCCGTAGTTCTAGCACGGTCGCTCAACTGTCATTATTGACATATTATCTGATTTTAGAACATTTTGAACCTATGTGCCTTTTAACTTTATAACCGCTTTTATTTATTATTAGGAAGATTTCAATGTCAACCAAAATACGTCTTTTGACCGCGCCACATGAAATGCACCCGCAGTCTGAGACATATTCTATTTGACGTTGTTAAGATTTGGATTTGAGTCACATGAAATGCACACCCGAGTTTAAGGAAATTAATTTAAATAGCGCGCCTAAAGCAACTACGCGCTTTCAGGTTTGCGAGGGCCATAAAAAATTCAATTGATGGCACACCTCGATTTTAAAAGAGTTAAAAATTAATTAAGTGAGGGCCATGGGTTTTGGGATTTTATTCAACATGTCACACCTCAATTTTTCTATAAAAGCTAGCTAGTTTTATGAGGGCCATGGACTTAGGGATTTTATTTGGCATGACACACCTCAAATTATTTCAAAGGGTTTTATTATTAGAAGTTGTTATAATCGGGTCACATGAAATGCACCCCCAAATTTAGGAATTAGGCATCATAACTATGTCACGTGAACCGTACCCATAGTCATGATGGTTTATTAATTGCGCCTAAAGAAAGATACGATGTTCATGATTATTAACGGCCTAATCCTGTTACTAGCATTCCAAGCCAATCAAATAACATAATTAGCATAGATGTAATCAAATCTCATTCCTGATGCCCGAAAAATGCCAATTACCTTGATTCCAAACTTTAAAGCAAACTACTAAAGCTGACCATCACAATTTGAGATTAGCTAAATCATATTCAACCTAAACATACAACTATGAGAAAATGAAATTGATATCAATTCTGAATTAAACTACAAAGTTAGTGATTTTCTTAGTTTTGTGACCATATCATATTATAATACTGAACACGATCTATAGCTACGCTACAACCAATTTACAGTAGCTCTAATTCCAGCTTCACGTGTAACTCATTCCAACATGAACCCTTGCCTAAAAAAATCAAAAAATAACACACTAATATCCATGAAACACTACAGATCTGGTGATTGAAGAGCTAAACCACAAACTATCAATTTCAAACATCATGAACCTTATCTGAGAGGCAAATAAGTGACGCTTATTCAGGTTGAAACAAGTTGAAACAGCGAATCCCAATCAACAAAATTAAAGAAGCAAAGGTTATAGCACAAAATCCTGCTTTCAATATTTAAGGCCTCAAAGAAAATAGAAAGGTTCAATCATGTCCCCAAACAATGGGTTGACATTTCATAGAGAAAATATCAGAATTTATTCATATTGGCCAAAACAAAAAAAAAAACGAGTTCACAAGTAAATACCAGGTTATGCGAGAACCAGCTTAAAGGACTGGATAAAGGCGAGATACAGAAATTTGAAACTCAGCAACCAGCGCAGTCCAAATTGATAAACAAGCAGCTCATCTACAACTTCTAATAATCTTGGAAACCAAATAGATTATGAAGAAGAAAGGTTGAACTGCTGAATCGGCTATGTGATTTCAAATCCGACACTTGATTGCTTCTTTCTGGGGAGTTTGAAGTTGAGTTATAGAAATTCTTAAGTTTCAACAGCTGTATTTAGGCGCGTTGAGAGTGAGAGGATGAGTTAGAGAGGCTGATTTTTTTATATTTTTCTTTTTCTTTTGAGCATCGCTGCTCTTTGTCAAAAGAAATGGGGTAAACTCTTAGCTTCCTAGGTCCTAAGGTTCCCTATGAAGAAGAAAGGCTGGTGTTTTTGTGCTTTTGATTATGGGAGATGAGGGGTCTGGATATGGAGGAGGAGGTAGCGGTGATGGAGCGCCGTTAAGGGGTAAGGGTCTGATTGTTGAGCTTGGAGAAATGAAGAACAAAATGAAGAAGAGCTCCTGCGCCGTTTTTCTTGGGTAGGGATTTTATAATTGGGTATTTTATATGAAAGTGGGAAGGGATGATGACCATTGGATTAGAAGAAAAATAAATGGCTAGGATTAAATCTTGCACTTAAATGAGCTAATGGGTTGGGAAGAATGAGCTAAGGGTAATTGGGTTGGACCATGTCTTTTTGTGTCTCAATTTTGGGCTAAGAAGACTCCAAAATTATTATTTAAAACCATAGCTAAATTCCTTTAATATAAGATAACTATACTACATGATGCAAAAATAAATTCTAATTAATTAAACTAAACTATATTAAAACATGAAACTATTATATATTTTTTGTATTTTTCAAGATTATATAAAGATAAAAATAAGATACTATTTTTGTATTTTTTTTACTTTATGAAAGGTACATAAAATAAAATATCTTTGTAATTTTAATTTTCTTGTAATAAAATAACGTAAAAGAGTCAAAATTAGTTGAAATAGTGATATTAGACCTAAATTAAATATTTACATGCTAAAGTATAAAAAATCTTGGGGAGGGTCAAAAATCACATGTCTACACCACCAAGCCGTTTTTGCGGACCCAGTTCCATTTTCGCTTCTGCGCTCTCATCGCCGTATCTGCGGCCACGCAGATGCGGTAATTCTCTCGCACATGTGACCACCTGCACTCTCCCCTCCAAACTCGCATTTGCGCAAGAAACCCGCACCTACGAGTTCGCACGTGCGATCAAAGCTCTGCATGTGCAATTACACCAGCATACTCCAGCTTCAACAACCTCTCAAATTCAACTTTTGATCCGTTATCCAGCCCGAGACCCCAGGGACCTCAATCAAACATACGAACAAGTCCTAAAACATCATATGAACTTAATCGGGCCCTCAAATCACATCATGCACCATAAAAAAACACCCCAATTCAAGCCTATTGAAACTAAGAAATTTCAACTCTACAAATGGCGTCGAACCCATCAAATCACGTCCGATTGACCTTAATTTTACACATAAGTCATAGATGACACCACATACCTACTCCAACTCTCGGAATCGGAATCCGAGCCCGATGCCGAAAAGTTCACTCTCGATCCAACTTTCCAAGAATTCAATCCGAACACGCTCCTAAGACCAAAATCACCCAATGGAGCTAACGGAACCATCAAAACTCCAATGCGAAGTCGTTTACACACAAGTCAACATCCGGTCAACCATTTCAACTTAAACTTTCAACCTTAAGACTTGGTGTCTCAATTCATTCCAAAATCTCTCCGGACCTGAACCGACTACCCGACAAGTCACATAATAGCTATAAAGCACAAAATAAACAGTAATAGAAGAACGGGGATACAACTCTCAGAACGACCGACCAGGTCATTACACACTATTACTCACAAAGAAACAAATTAAAACTTCACATATTCTTCATCATAGCATACACAGACGCAAAAGAATGTGACGAAATTATTGATAAAATCAACAAATTCTGTACTTAGCACAATCGCGTATTTGATCAGTGGAACAAGACAGGATACGGCCATATAAGAGATAAAAAATAATAATTAAATAACTGATGAAACAGTTCTACTTATTTGATCAACTTCTTTCTTTTTGAAGATCCAATAGATATATGAATTATAAAATCTCAAATACTGCTATCTGATTGGTTGAATGATGGGTCATATAGCATTAAAGTCTTCGGTTAGTTCTCAATACTTCTCATTAATCTCTAAAATACATACTAATGTCTCTTTCATGAATTAGACGCAGGATTGCTATTTATAATAGCAAGTAAAACTAAAAGAAAGCTATAACTTCTCTAACAAATACCAACTATTTTATGATTATACAACATGAACCCAAAAAAATTAAACATAATGAAGTTTGAGCAAGCTTAAGTAATGCATCCAATTCGTGTTTCTTATTTGATTTTGACGTGAATATTATAAATGAGTTAAAAGTACATTTTCTATAAAATATATGCTAATCTAATTTATTTTTGGAAAATGCAAATTAATGAAACATTTATTATTTTAGGAAAGTAAGCAGAAATTTAGGACAATTCAAAATAAAGGGTAGGATGAATAATTTGTGAAATGATTAATTAAATACAATTTAAAATTGGAACAAAGAACAAAATGAAATTCATTAAGAGGAGGAACATTGAGAAATTGAGCAAGAGAGCATTTGCAATATTTGTTCCCTAATTAGTAAATACAAAATATATTATCTCCGACTACTCATTCTAAAAATCTTCAAGTCCTCTTTTTGTAAAATTTTGCCCCTGAGTTCGGACCGGGGAGAATTCGACTCACTCAGAAGAAGTGGTTACCAAACGGCTCGGACCATTGCACGCTTTTCTCTCTGAGACTCAGTTCCTCTTAACTGAAATCAATCAAAATACACAGCAGCATTTCGCTAACAATGCTTCAATTTTGTACATAGCCACTGTTCTGATCTTCCCCGACAAGACAGTACACAAACCTACGGCCATGGCTCACTGGATCTCTTCGAAGCTCAAAGTCGCCGAGAATCTACTTCAACAGGTTCCTTTTTGTTCTCATGAAAATTGATTCTATTTGTATTAGGATTTTAGTGGAATTACTTTTGATTTTTTGTTCATTTTTACGAGTATTATTCAGTAGTAGTGTATCTAATTGTTTTTCCCTAATATTTCATTCGAGTGGTTCAGATAGATCAGCAAGCAGCTGGTTCACTCCGGAAGAGTGAGAAGCAACGATCTGATGACCTAGATCGCGAAAACATAGCTAAAACCAATGAAAATAAGCCACTTAAGGACCAGCTGAAGAAGAAAAGCCTCGAAACTGATGATTTAATCACGAAATCCAGAACTGATCGTAATTCAACTTCTATTAGCCTGGATAAGAATAATAGCTTTCGTAGCAATAGTAATTATAAGCCTCAAAAGGAGGCAGTCACGCCAATAGATTCGAGCCCTAAGTCGAGTACCAATGCTCTTACTGATACTGATTGGACTGAATTGCTAAGTGCACCTAGTTCAAATGCCACTGCTGGGGCGAGTAATGGTAGTAATGGAGTGGCTGGTATCCGTAGTGGTAGGAGTGATGGTAGAAAACAAAGGAGTTTGGGATCCGGGTCGAATTTGCTTGCTGTGGAAGGGAAAAGGAGCCAGAAACCTCAAAAGGTTGTTAAGAGTGTTAAAGGATCAAATAGTCAATCAGAGAATGAGGTAGACGGTAGCAGGTTAGAGAGAAGAGCTAACAATGCAGGCTATAGAATGCCGGTAACTTCAAGTGTTAATCTCAAAATTGATGGGGGGGAAGGTTTGGACAGAAGGGACCTTCATCGAAAAGGTGAGAATGTGGAGTCCTTGCGTGGAAATAAGGATGAACAAAATGAAGTGAAGAATGAGTATTTGGAGGATTTTAAGGGTGTAAAGAAGTCTCCGGTGAATAGTCGTTCTGGAGATAAGAGCCTTGGCATTGTGATGGGGTCTGCCACTCTTGATAAGGAGTTGGACATAAAGAATCAGCTGGATGACAATAAGAGCATTAGGCCAGCGAAGGCTATGGTTGACAGACCAAAAATGGACTCTCAGATTTCAACTTCTGTAAAGATGGGTTCTTCTTCACCTAGCAACGGAGAATCAGATTCTGAGACAGATTCAGCATCTTCATCAGACTCGGAAAGTGAACGTGAAAGAGAAGAAAGGAGAAGAAGAAGGCAGCAGATCCTGGCGGAGAAAGCAGCTGCAAAAGCAATGGAAGCTATAAAAGAACGTGAGAACATGGTTGCTAAATTGGAAGGGGAGAAACAGAGCTTAGAAAAAATACTTGAACAGCGGGCCAAACAACAAGTTGAAGAGGTAAATACTTGATCTTTCTGTTTCCTGTTGTTATGTAGTTTACTTTCCTGGTATCTTGTGAAATCATTATTTTATACCATAAAAGTCAGTTTGTTATCTCAGAGGAAAGCTTTTACCTCCCCCAACCACATGACTGAGCAGTTCTAACTCAAGATGTAAAGACTTGGTGGCAGCAGTCATTTTTTTGGGGGGATAAGTAATGTAAATAATCAAATTGTTGTTCTGGAGTTTAAGATAAAATGTGCATTTGGCACAGGAAACTCTTTCAGAAGAAGCATCAACCTCTATGATTCTAGTTACATAATTTTGACTGGAATTTGTCCATTTTTCATAGGCTTCTTTTTACTTGCTTCCGGAAGGATATAAAGGTCTCTGGTGTCGAAGTAAGATTTGGGCAATTTCATTCAAACTCCATAGGGATGTTACCTTGATAAGCTTAGACGCTTAGTTGCATTCTTGACTACTTCCCCCTTCTGATTACGCTTTCATTTTATATCATATTAAAGTTCTGACCACTTCATTTTATATTGTGCATCGGTCTGATCATACCTTTTCCGTGGTCTCCTAAGAACTTGTTTGCTAAACTTTTTGGTTATTCTTGTTCTTGTTAAAATAGAAGTTGGAAAAGTAGAACAATAAAGATATTATTACCGTTCTGCTAATTCCCTTACTGGCTTAGCTTGTAAAGGTTTTTCAAAAGTTGCTTTTGCTTTTTTTCTTCTGGACTGGATTACATTTTGGTCCACCTGCTTTTTCAGTTTTCTCAGAGCACCCCGACTCTTTAAAAAGGGGGGATAAAAAAGAGCTGGAGGAAAATTTCCTTCATTTTCTTGTAATGTGTCCTGCATGAACTAGAATCTGCAAACCAAAGGTATACATTGTTTCTCATTCGCCTTGCAATTGTAACAACTTGACAATGAAACTGTATCTGGTCTTTGATTAGTTAACGAACAGAGTCGTTTGGGGAAACATCGGGAATGAGAGTACTGCCTCTTCTATTGCTAATCTTCTCTTTCCATGCATAAAATTGCAATTCTCCCTTGTCATTTCTTACGTCCACCAACATTCTTCACTGTTAAAAAGTCAGAATTTCAGAAAAGATTTATTGGGCATTTCAATGTTATGGCCAACTACCATGCTTATGACTACTTCTTTGTTATAGGCTTCTGAGTTACAGACGAAAATGATGGAAACAATGGAAGCTGTTGAGTTGGAGAAGCAGAAACATAATAGTACTAGAATGGAAACTCTTACACGATTAGCAAAGCTTGAGGTTTGCTTAATCATTCTGCTTTTACATATTTTATGTTCAATTGTTGGGCAAGCTGGCAAGGGATTTTGGATAGTTATTATGGTTAAAGTATTCCTCCAGATAATCATAGCAGATTTTAATGCCTAGCTATTTGTTGCAGACTGTAAATGCTGAACTTGCAAGGTATCTCGCCTCTGTTCAATGGAATCTTGAAGTAGAGGTATATGAAATATTAACCCTTGTTTCAGCAGAATTTGGAAATCCTATTGACTGTTGTACTTTGCTTCCACGAGATGAAAACAGTTACACACATTATCTCTCGCACTTTTTGGGGGTTGATATCATTTGTGTGATACGGTTTCATAAGTAAAGAATATTTATAACTCCTTATTTATAGCTGTTTCATTTTGCAGCTCTCTACCTTGGTCCTGTGGAGTATCTATATTCTCTCTTTTATTCCTCTTTTTCCTTTTTTTTTGTTGGGGGGGGGGGGTGTCGCTTGTTGTTGCCATTAAATTTTGTCCCACCTCCCACCCAAAAAAAAAATAGTAAAATAAAGGTTGTTGCCAATAAACGTGAATGAAGGAACAAATAAGTGAGTTCACCTAGAATAACAATATGTTGCTCTGAGCAAGTGAACCAAGACTTCATATGTTATTCGCACCATAATAGCGTACTCCCCTATTTTATCTTTTTCTAAAAGAATAAAGCAGCTTGAAGAAAGTATTACTAAATTGAACTTTAGCATGAATCAATTACTTTTTCAACTCCAGATATTACTATTTCTGATTGTATCTGCTCGAGTATCAACACTTTGGAAAACTGTAAAGGAAGCATGTTATTAACTAGTGTTTGATATTTATGTTTCAGATTAATCAGGTTGCTGAACTACGCCAACAAGTTGAGTCAAAAGAAGCGGTTCATGAAGGTATGCTCTTGGATCTTGACTGAATCAAGAGTTGTTACCTTGTCACACTTTTTCTTAAAACTAGTCAGAAAAAGGTGATAACCATACTTGTGTTCCGGATGTGCATTTGTAAACTGAACAGATCTGTGGTTATGCGTGATAATATGAATTTCAGACAACTTATGTTAAAGTTTTCAATGTACAGTGACATCATTATGTGGCATACCCTGCTTGAGACACCAACGTAGTAAAATTTGCATGGCAATATATGTGGCTGGTTGATTTAATGTTTCATAGGGCAGTTTTCTTGTCAGCTTGTAGGATCACATCTTTTTCTTGAATAAGATCCATTGGTTGAAAAAATAAAAGCACAAAAGATTGAGATTGACAAATAGTTCGTAAAAATGATTTTTTTTTTTTTTTTTGCTAAGATAGGTTTCTTCACAACAAATATATCAATGAAACTTTTTCATGATCTTCTTGTCTTGCAGAATTGAGAAGGGAGATATCTGGGACACAGGGAAGTGGTGAAAAAGTAAGCAATGCCGGCTTCTCTTTGTCTTTAAGCAGATTTATCTCTAAGATAACTAAGTTTTCCTTTTCCCTATCTTCTAACTTTTTTCTTTTCAATGAAAATTACTTGTAGTTAGTGGCTTCAAAAGGGGTTGAAGTGGAGAGAGAGATACTTGAAGCAGAGCACTCTTTTTTAACAGATAAATTGGGATTGTTGCAGGAAAAGGTGACCCAACTTTTTGCACCATCCAAATTTACTTCTCTGCTGGATCTTTTTGAACTAATATAGGACCAGGATAGCATAATACCTTTGGAAACATTGGATCTGAGTGGATCGTGTATTCACCTATGTTGCTCGGACTCTCCGAAAATATCGCCGGGTGCGTGTCGGATTCTCCAAAAGCAGTGTATTTTTGGAGAATCCGACATGGGTGCGGCAGTATTTTGGAGAGTCCGCGCAACATAGGTATTCACTGTATTCCATCTTTATTTGAAGCACTTCTGCTAGAACATTTAAATGTTGGAAAATCGCTACTATTTGGGTTTTGGCCCAGAAAATATGTCTACTTTGTGAATACCTGATCGTTACTGCTGCCATATGAACCATTGTGTTAGTAATTAGTATGTAAATGTTTTATGTGATACTACAGCTATGAGAAAAAGACCATTTTCTTCTGTAGAATACTTGCCTTGCATATGGTGGATCCTGCATAACTAATATTTAGAGACTGCAAGCATGAAATTGAAACACTGTTTTAGTATGTCGGAGATGCTAGTGGACATTATTTTAAGAAATTGATGTAAGAGTGTAAAAGCATGATTGAGTTGTATGCAAGATCGAAAATAGAATGGCTATTGCTTTGCTTTCTCTATGATGTTAAACTCATCTAATTCGGTGGATGTGACGGCTGGATCTCAGGCAAAGACACTGGAAAGAAGCATTGAGACAACACAGCATGAACTGGAAAACCCAACTGCAGTGGAAATCGAGCTCAAGCGGAGGCTTGGTCAATTGACTGATCATCTGATTCAGAAACAAGCTCAGGTTCCTCCTCTTAATTAACTGTGACTCGAATATGGAATTTTATTGGGAAGAAGTCTTGCTCTTGATTTTTTAAATGTTCGAGCTGTCTAATACTTTTTATATTTGCTGGTTAACAAAACAAATGAATCTGTTCTATAATCAATATGCCGAAATGCAAACCTTCCTATTAGTAGATATACTGCAGTTTATCTTAGCCACTGACCTACATGTCCAATTGAACTATGAGCTAAAAGTCTTTTGACTTTTGTTTAGGCCATGGCGGCCAGTGCTCCTAAGACCATAAAAGCAATGTTGCAGAAGAAGAAGAATTGTTGCAATGCAGCTCATAAGGGCTGTTGTATAGTGAATCTGGAATTCTTAAATATGTGAAGAACAGCAGTGTTTTCAGATGAACTATCTTTTAGTCCCGTAAATGCTCACAAACATGCTAACTTCCAATAGGGAATCATTACCTGGTTTCTGCAGATGATAGTACATGGATAATAGACAGTTTTTGAAGTTTACTTGTTACTGTAGGTTGAGGCACTGTCTTCTGAGAAGGCCACAATGACGTTTAAAATTGAGGTACATTTATATCCTTAAATAAGATATTTCCATTACAATTGTAATAGCAGATAGTTCACAGAGTGCTCAATCCAATTTTTCATATAATATTTAGGCGGTTTCAAGGTCGCTAGAAGAAAACAAGTCTATGTTAACTGATTTTCCCAGTACCTCATCAATGGGTGATTTGGAGTCTGGGTTGTGGGAGCTCTCCAACTCAAAGTTGAGGCCTTTGTTTGAAGAAAGAATGCGATCCGGCCAGCAGCATTTGGGATCACTGATTCGGCAGTTGGACTCCATCTTCTGCGCCGGAATGGTGTTTCTCAGAAGAAATCCACCCGCAAAATTATTGTCTCTGGTTTACCTTGTATCCCTTCATCTTTGGGTCATATACATTTTAATGTCTCATGCTCCTGTCTCTGAAGACTCCACTGGTGCAGTTATTTCCTTGGAGAATATCAATAAAACGGGAGGCATGTGAAATCATTTGTTGATGCGTTGAGTCATGCTCGTTGGACCCATCATTTTTGTTTTGGGGTCCTTTCAGTATCTCCATCCCACCTCAGCCAAAAACACAGACGTATAGAAATGCACCAATTTGTTAAACAAACCTCAGATGATTATGACATCTATGGATGATCCTCCTTGTATATCTAGGTCAAAGAATGTATAAGTTTTAAAGGTCGATATGGCTTTCATGGCAAATAGAAATTCAGTGATCTAGATATGGTAATAAACTCGAACAGCTCCTCACTGTTAAGACCTCCACGCCTATCCGTTTCTCTTCCTATATATAACTCTCTCCCTCCTCCCCTCAAAGTTGCAAATATTGATGGAAAATACTTGTATCTGGTGTTCACACTAAATCAAATTATTTAACCATAAGAGGTAAAAGTTAAAGTGAATACTTGTCACTTGTGGTCAAGTGTTAAGAAGTTTATATGAAAAACACATTTAGCAACACATTTCTTCAATGACGCATATTTTAGGTCTTTTGCGTGTGTCAAATATTACTACTTACAACATGCCACTACAAAAGGCATAAGTAAGAAAAAGGTTGGATGACGCCGAGAGGGGCAAAGTAAAAAGAAACTCTAACAAGCATTAAACATATGAACTTTGAACTGCGGCTTTATTGTCAGTGAACACTAAGCAAGCTATGTACGAGTTTACTCGACTATGCGAATGCAATGATCAATCCAAAATACAATTGGGGAACAAAGCAAGAGAAGTTTGGAGACATTTGACTAACACAACCAAAGAGATCGGGTTTGATCAAAAGATTTACATTATTGAACAGCCAAATTAAGTGAATAATTAAGTGAAGCAGGTTTCTAGCATATGTGCATTGGGCAGATAGCAAACTTTTTGCACTTGGGATGAAATCCTACAAATTAAGCAGTCAACTCATCTTCGGTTCTACTCTGCTTCCTTGCTGGCTTCTTCTATTCCTTGCAAACAACAAAAATTTCTTTACAATTCCATAACAATGTCTTCGAAATAAAGTTGAATCTTGCAAATAAACAAAATCACACATGCGCCAGAGGCTCTAAGTGAAACCAATTGTAGCTGCAAGGTGCAACAAGCAAAAGTATAGTACAGGAAGAAGAATCCTTATGTACTCAACTTTACTGAAAAATAGAAGGCAAAAGGAAAAAAAAAAAAAAGGAAAGAAAAGCTGGAAACCATTATCACCCACTGAAGGAAAAAAGACATTTTTCTAGAATGAGGAAGTCCTTCAAGGGGAAATAAGTCAGAAACAAGCCCGTAGGATAATTAAAATCTCATTATTCGTGTATCTTCAGGAATCGTCGAGAATACACAGAAAAAAGAAACAACACAAAACAAAGAAAGAGAATCACCATCAGAAAAGCAAGATTTTAAGCATGATGATTGCAAGATTTCCACTCATGACGAATACATGAAAGAATCTTGATCTAACCAATAAAAAGGGATAAACAAAATACACGTCCAGTTAAGGTTTAGCCTTGTGTACTACAAAACTTGAGATTTGAGTCCCAGCAAACGAGTAGTTATGACACACATATATTTACATATCAACAAAATGTTAAGAGTGAATTAAGTTGACTTTCCAGAAGTTCAGAGAGGCTGCTTTCACTAAACTGAAGAAAAGAACCACCTAAAGCCAACATATGTCATATGCATAAATAGAAAAAACTGGGAAGGACAAACGTTTGAGCACAAGATTTAAGTTTTACCAGCTTAGCTCTTCTTGGGGAAGATTGCGACTGTACAAAGGGAACTCAAAAAGAAGTATGGCTTTGAACCACTGAGGAAGATTCCCATACACTCCAGGAGGCAGCAGAATGAGAGGGCTGAAACAGTAATTATATCAATTTTACCATTTTACATTGATAATCAGAGGAAATAGTACTGAGAACTATAAACCGACCTAGTTTTTCTCTTATATGATCTATATGCAGCAACATTTCCAAACTTCTTATCACCTGATGCCTGTTTAATGAGGCACGTAATAGCATAAGTTCATGTTTAGAGGCAAATGTAGTAAGACAAAGGAATGGTTGTACCTCAAGCAGGGGTATGCCACTAACAAAAAGAAGCAGCAAGGTTACAAATACTGGTCCAAACACAACAAGCCATTTAGCACCCTCCAGCACCGGTGTGGAAGCCAGGAAAACACCCCACCAAAGAAAAATCTGAACAGCAGTATAAATTTTTAGCTGGTCCAGTTAAAGATGAAACTGGAAAAATGTGAAAACTGAAACCAAGAAAACAAGCGAGCCATCACTAGCTCTATCAGGTTGAGCCTCACGGACATCAAAACACTCACAATAACTTCTACAAACTCAGAAAACATAGAGGGGACACTTCAAAGGACTTTTTCTAAATAAGAAGACAATTCAAAGGACTAACCTCACCAAAATAGTTTGGATGACGTGAATACTTCCAAAGGCCAACGGTGCACCACCTTCCTCTGTTTTCTGGGGAGTTTTTGAATGCCAACTTTTGTTGGTCAGCTGTAATCTCAACCAAAATCCCACTAGAC
Source organism: Nicotiana sylvestris (assembly GCF_000393655.2). Taxonomy (NCBI): domain Eukaryota; kingdom Viridiplantae; phylum Streptophyta; class Magnoliopsida; order Solanales; family Solanaceae; genus Nicotiana; species Nicotiana sylvestris. Next base: position 207,174,456 of record NC_091059.1, read on the forward strand.
CACATAATCCAACCAATGATGTCTTGAGCCTGAAGAGGCGGCTGCTTGTCGCTTGCATTAACAACTGTCACTGGTAAACTAACAGTCCATACCCAGATTGCCTGCCATAAAAAATATGTCGTTATTCACAAAAGCAAGATATCTCATTCTGCTGTTGCCTGCGAAAAATAAGTATTCATTCACCAAAGCGAGATATCTCTTTCTGCTGAGAGCACAAAACCAAAATAGAGCAAGATAACTTACAAGATGTTTGGATAAAGGAAAACAAAACCTGAAGTATCCAAAATACTGCCAGTTTTCCAAGATTGTCACGTTTGTCATCAAAACGTCTGTCCTCCCCCCACTGTAATATCCTGATATGAAGAAGGGAAAAGACAAAGCTAATGAAAGTCCAATTTTTTTTCTTTTTGTTTGAAAGGTACTATATAGACCATCCATAGATGTGAAAAGATGCTTAAAAATAAAGAAGTGAGGTATAGTAACTTCAAAATTCTTAACGTAGAGTTATCTTCACTAGGAAGTCACAAACTTTCTCTTTCTATTAAAGATTTTCACCATCGCATAATTATGGAAGCTTCAAACAAACTCAAACCAGTTACAGAACTTACATGCGCACAATTCTCGATCGGGATCTTTATAGTTCTTTTTTCTTTTGCAGGAATTTTCTACATTATTGGTGAGCTGACCATACATTTTCCCTTATACTTAGCCTTCCTCACCCCAACCATTTTTTTTTTTTTTAGCTTTCTCTACCGTTCTCCTATATTTTCTTCTCTTCCTCCCCGGATTGTTTGTAGATCTCAAAATAGCAATTCAAGTTCAGACGGGATGGAAATAGATTGGCCATATTGTAGAAGTATCTGAGAAAACATATTGGAAGATTTTTATAGAGGTAGTATAATATTAGGAGTACTTATCAATAATAACAACAACATACCCAGTGTGTTCCCACAAGATCAAGAGTACTTATCATAGTGTTCTTTTGTATACTTATTCGAGCAAAAGATTAAGACGATTGCACCAAAGTTGGAAAACGTTATACACAATTAGAATATTGAAAGGATCATAATCACATAGGAATTTATAATTCTACGACATTGCGAGCACTACAAGGAGAATATGGAATAAAAGGACCAATATAGCTTCTTATTTCTTTTTAAATGATGATAATAGTTAAGCAAAATAAGGAAAATAAAATAGACAAGTTTAATAGTAAATAGTATATACTGGCCTTACCTCATTAATAGGAATAGCCCCAATCGAAGGCCCCATATCACTACAAACAGAGACAAAATCACCTGAAAGACAGAATGACCAAACAGAATAAATCTTATGCAACAATATCCTGAGCACTTTCAATTACATATTCGAGCACACTGCAGATTTCAATAAACATGAAATGACAACAATGCATGGGAAACAAAAACAAACAGCCCAAAAACTAAGTTCTTTGGTCGAATACTGGGAAGCTCTAAAGCTAATACTGTCCAAATTCAACTTATTAAGAATAAATGTTCCCATTTACAGAAATGGAAATGGTTGTCCCAAGCTCCTGGTAACTGACTAACTGTATATGGGGCCTAGGGGAGAGGAAAGGAATTCGGGGAGGGAAAGTGTTTTTTTTTCTCCGTAGGGGAAGGAAAGTAAATACTGCCAAAGCCCTGGGCTGTAAATAACATTTTAACAAAATAACCAAACTGTTAAATCAAAGTAAATCACAAACTGATGCAAAATCTTACTTGTCGAAAGTACCATGAACCATTTAGTACCAAGGTCAAAATAGCAAGTACAATGAAGTTTGTACTTCCTGTATCAAAATAATTGACAGGAAACTAGTTAAAAAGCATCCCCAGAAACCGGCACAATATAAGCATAAAATAAATTTTAAGTCAGAGATTGGAAGTCATAACGGAGCTGTTCCATCGAAAATACTACCATGGTGCACGATGAATGGATTGGTTAAGGTACGTAAAGTAGACAGGCCACGAGACTCTATTAATGTAGTAGGTATCTAAAACTTATCCCCAATAATGATAACCTTGTCATGAATCTAAGGCCAAATTTTGGCATATCCCGCTGTTTTAAGAGGCAACTTGTGAAGTATAAGTGAACTCATGGCGCCTATAACTAGGAAAATCGAGTCTGAATTAGTCCAATAATCGTTAAAATAAGAATCAGAAAGCTAATGCACTTGCGTGCGTGTGTGTGTGTGTGTGTGTGTGAAGGCATCTAAAAGAATTGATTGACATCTCTAAGAAATTGTATCAGAAAATGATTCTGCTTCACTGTTCCAGTAATTAAACAAAGATTACAATAAACAAGAAATGCTATGACACTACCGTCTATAAAATACTGATTATCATGTATGATAAAGAGTCACTGCGGTTCACTGATAAAAGAGCACTTACCAAATCTGAAAAGAATAGCCCCATTCCACACCTCCCCTCAACCAAAACATAGGAGAAAACAATACCAGAAAGTTGTACAAGAACGAAACAACGTGTCTTTCCAGGCCATTAAAGTTTAAGTCAGTAATGAACCTTTCATTGAATTTCATGAACTTGAAAGAGAAAATTCAAAGAAACAAAAAGATAAGGTGATGAAGATATCATAATTCGTACCGGCAAAGTCAGTAACTTTATCAAACTTGAGGAGTGCTGTGATAACGAAAAATATAAACTGATAACCCAACTGCAAAAACAATTAAGAATATCACATCATTATTCAAAGCCGCAGAGAGTGCTCCTACAGAAACAAACAGGGAAGAAGAAAGCGGTTACGGTAACAATGGCAGTGAGGCCCAACAAATTGGAGTCCATTCCTCTTCCAACCCAAGAGTGTAGTTGTCTCTCTAATGATTAATTAATTTCTCTTTGTTTATTACTATTATTCATCACTGTGGTATAATTCCTTACCGCGTCACCACTTGGGTTGTGTGGTTAAGATTTGTTATGCTACTTTCCCTTAGACGACTTACACTCTGTTTGGATCATTGTTCATCGTTTTATAATGATGTATTGTATTATATCGTATTGTATGTATTGTATTATTATTTTATGGATACAATATTTGGATAGATTGTATTGTTTGTTATTGTTAAATAATATTTTATTGTTTGATTTGACTGTATCGTACTGTACTGTAACTGATAAGTTTACTAATATACCCTCAATTATTTAAATATTAAATTTATCAAAAATTATGCTATAAAAATAATTTTAAAAAACAAAACACAAGGAGGCAAAACACCTTAAGAAAGTAGAACAAAGGAGTGAGACAGAAGAAGGCAAAACAAAGGAGCACAACTAATTAGAATTGTGTTAAAAGCAAATTAGGAGAAAAAATAAAACAGAAGGCCCCAAAACACCTTTAACGTTTGCGGCAAAAGTTTTGGAAAAAAAAAATAAAATGGGTTATAGGTTTGAGATTTGGAGTTAAAATAAAAAAAATGTAAAGGTTAAAATAGAATTGTGGAGTAATAAGTTAGGACATAATTAGAAAAAAAAATAGAAAACAATCCCACCACACCAAATCGGTTGTTTCAAAAATGGGGACTTTTCATTGTTCCGGAACAATGAATTTAACAATACAATACAACCAATTTTAACGAAACATTCAAAACAAACATTGTCTTGGGATAACAATACAACGGGAACAACCATCCAAACAATCTATTAGGCTATGAACATATTCCAGCCAATATTTCTATCTGTGTGTAAATTTTGAAATTTGTTGCCAAAGTACTTAAGTTTTGTGCTTATTAAATGATTCTCACCATTCCTCATTTCCTCTCTCTAATGTATACATTTTCCTCTCCCTTGAATACATTATAGATTTATTTAACTCCTATTCCCTCCGGTCCAATTTGCTTTGGGCACACCCATTAAGGAAATACTAAATTCTAGACGAAAATAGTTAATATGGCTAAATTACCTTCATTAAATGTTCCATCATAGTTATAGTAGCACTTACTTCTCTTCTCAAATGTGAGGAGTAAATAACTTTTTAGGAATACGTACATAATGGTAATTTTGTAAAAATAAATTGAATTTTTTCTTGATTACTATATAAATGGACACTTATTTTGAAACAAAATAAAAAAGTAAATTTGTCACTTATCGTGGACCGAAGCGAGTATTAGGAATAAACTAATTAACTAATAATTTATTACGTAATTTGTTTGAAGGAAAACCTTTTTGAATTTGTTTGAATCCTAGGAACAAATTACTAAAAATTCTAAGGAGGTTGTATTGATCGAGAGAAAGGTGTTAACATACTCAATGTACAATTGCCTGAGTCAAATTCCAATTAATTTTAAAAGATTAGTCGATAAAGGCAACAAATAATGTAAAAATTGTGTGGGGTAATCACTTTTTAAAGTGGTGTTTATTTTTTATCCAGCATTTTTAATGCTTAGCAATAGTAACTACTAGTCTATTAAAATTAATATGAAAAGACTGTGTTACCCTTTCTTCTATCTCTTTCATGTGTTACGGAGAAGAACTGTGCCACCGTCTATGAGATACAATTTCCGTTTCCCCTAATTTCAAGGCATTCCCTTGGGTTCACTCAAAAGGGTCATGCTTTCCGGTAAGAACAAATAGAACAAAAGAGGAGAAAAGTTATTTCAGAAGCTTCCCAGTGTAGTTGCAGGCTGTCCATTGATTTTTCTAATGCTTCTTCATTTTGACTGTTTACCTGTTTAAGGAAAGAAATCAGTTAATTAGATATTATTATATTTCCATATGATTATATGGTATGATTTACTAGCAGTTCTAATAGGGGCATTTGCATCTATACTCGTTTTTTAGGTCACGTTTTAACTTGTGCCCGCTTTGGAAAAAATGCAAGCGTACCCACTTTTTCGCGTAACTTCAGCATAGGGGGCTGAAGTAGCAAAGACAATCACGCAAAATTTCAGCATTCTAGTAGACGGGATTGAAGTAGCAAGTGTGTGAAGTTTTTGTTTGTAATTGTTGAACTTAAGCATAGTAGCTGAAGTTTTGTTCTCTATTTGCTGAAATTTTTGTTTGTAATTGCTAAAGTTTTTGTTTTTGTAACTGACGACTTTTGTTTTGTAACTGACAAACTTGAACTCTAGAGCTGAAGTTTTTGTTTGTAACTTGCGAATTTTTTATTTGTAACTGAACTTCAACCTTCTTAGAGTTGAAGGCAAAACTTCAGAGTCAAACATCATAATTTGGACAGATTCAAAGGCAAAGCTTCGCAATTTGGATAGACTCAACACTCGACGTTGAACATCCTACCTTCTAAAGAATTACTAGTTAGCAAAAAACATATCGAAAACAAGGACCCATTACTGCTGCTAATTATCGTATTCAAATAAGGACCCATAACTGCTTTTTCCATTCAACATACCCAATTGTATTCACTCAAAATGCATACTGTGTTTCGTGAATCTCTTAGGACAAAAGAACAAACATGACACAGAATATTAGCATGCTCGAAATCCCCAGCTTTTAGTAACTTTGAGGAGAAGTTAAAACTTCAAAAAAAAAAATGGGTATAATTTAAATGGGAACGATCAAATAAGGCGTCCCGTACAATTTTTACGTTCTAATACTACTAGAGGAACAAAGGAACTAAGGAACAAAGGTGGGGAGAAGAAGTTATTCCGACTCACTAAGGCGAGAGAGAGGACAACTCGGGACCTGGACCAAGTGAGGTGCATAAAAGATGATGACGACAAAGTTTTGATGGGAGATGACCAAATTAAGAGGAGGTGACAGACCTACTTTCATAAACTTTTAAGTGAAGAAGGGGATCAGGATATTATACTTGGGGAATTGAGGAATGCCGACAGTCACCATGAATTAAGTAATTGTAGGGACATTGAGATCGATGAAGTCATGGAGGCAATGCGTAAGATGAGAAGGGGCAGAGCTACCGGGCCAGACGAAATTCCGGTTGAACTGTGGAGGTGTGTGGGTAGAGCAGGCTTGGAATGGCTTACTGCATTGTTTAGTGTTATATTCAAGACTAATAGGATGCCTGAAGAGTGGAGGTGGAGTACAATGGTCCCGTTGTATAAGAACAAAGGTGATGTCCAGAGCTGTAACAACTATAGGGGCATCAAATTACTAAGTCATACCATGAAAGTTTGGGAGAGAGTGGTAGAAATGAGAGTGCGAAGGACGATGTCTATTTCAGACAACCAGTTCGGGTTCATGCCGGGGCGATCTAACACAGAAGCTATCCACCTTATTAGGAGGATAGTGGAACAGTACAGGGATAGGAAGAAGGATCTCCATATGGTGTTTATTGATCTGGAGAAAGCGTACGATAGGGTTCCTAGGAAGGTCTTATGGAGTTGCTTAGAGGATAAAGGGGTCCCGGTTGACTATATTAGGTTGATTAAAGACATGTATGCTGGAGCTAAGACTCGGGTTAGGACAGTAGGAGGCGACTCTGAACACTTTCCAGTTATTACGGGGTTGCACCAAGGGTCTGCGCTCAGCCCATTCCTATTTGCCCTGGTGATGGATGCACTGACTCATCATATTCAAGGGGAGGTGCCATGGTGCATGCTATTTGCTGATGACATTATTCTAATTGACGAGACACGAGGCGGCGTCAACGAGAGGCTAGAGATTTGGAGACATGCTCTTGAGTCTAAAGGTTTCAAGTTGAGCAGGACGAAGACGGAATACCTCGAGTGCAAATTTGGAGTTGAGCCGACGGAAGCGGGAGTTGAAGTGAGGCTTGACTCTCAAGTCATTCCCAAGAGGGGTAGTTTCAAGTACCTTGGATCGGTTATTCAGGGGATCGGGGAGATTGACGAGGATGTCACACACCGTATAGGGGTGGGGTGGATGAAGTGGAGGTTAGCGTCGGGAGTCTTGTGTGACAAGAAAGTGCCACCGTTACTAAAAGGTAAGTTTTATAGAGCAGTGGTTAGGCCTGCCATGTTGTATGGAACTGAATGTTGGCCGGTAAAGAACTCACACACCCAGAAGATGAAAGTAGCAGAGATGAGGATGTTGAGGTGGATGTGCGGGCATACAAGGATGGATAAGATTAGGAATGAAGATATTCGAGAGAAGGTGGGCGTGGCCCCCATGGAGGACAAGATGCGGGAAGTAAGACTCAGATGGTTCGGGCACATTCAGAGGAGGAGCACTGATGCACCGGTGAGGAGGTGTGAGCGACTGGCTGTAGTGGGCACGCGGAGAGGTAGAGGGCGACCTAAGAAGTATTGGGGAGAGGTGATCAGACAGGACATGACGCGACTTAGGATTACTGAGGACATGGCCCTTGACAGGGAATTATGGAGGTCGAGCATTAAGGTTGTAGGTTAAGGGAAAGTTGTGAATATTTCTACAGTACAATAGAGTGAGACTAGCTAGTTAGGAGTTACACTAAGAATATAATTGGTCGTCTATTGATGCAGGGATTTACCTGCTAGTTTTACTATACCAGCTATTTATTTCGTATTTCGTATTCTGTATTTCATATCTCTTATATTGTTGTTATTGTATTATGCATTTTTTATGGTACTAATATATCGACTCATGTTGCTTTTTTTGAGCCGAGGGTCTCCTGGAAACAGCCTCTCTACCCTTCGGGGTAGGGGTAAGGTCTGCATACATATTACCCTCCCCAGACCCCACTTCTGGGATTATACTGGATCGTTTGTTGTTGTTGTTGTAATATTACTAGAGGAGGGATGACTCATGCTGAGCATGGGCCCAACACTGAATTACAAAAATAATTTCCTTAATTTTATTTCTCTAGTTATTTTGTAAAGATTATTTATATTAATTTAAAAAATATATTTAAAGATAAAAAATATATATGAATCTTTATTTAATAAAATATTATTTTTTCGAGTTAACCATCTGATTTTAAACTTATTTTGTTGGAATTAAACACAGCAAAAAAGATATAAAATGGTTTCAAATATATCATTAGATTGCTTCTTTTTCTGTTTTTTATGTTTGTTGTTCCCTCATATTCTAATTTAAAATTTACAATAAATATTTTTAGCAAAATAATAAGTAGGCTTGTTGGTAACACAAAAACAATTCATAGGCAACACATATTGATAATTTCTTAGTGAGTTAAATGTCAGAGAAAAAAAGACCCTAATTTATTTAAACCTCATATAAAAACAAATATTTCTAAAAGAATAGCAGCTCTTTTTTAGAGACTTTTCTTATTAAGTGCTTGAATTAAAGACAATTATTTGAGCAATTACACCTTAAAATGTTTACTTGACCTTCAAAATAATCATGAAGATAGTAAAGTTATTATAGTTTGAATAGTAATATCGTGAGTTCTAATTTGAACCCATATTATTTTCTAATCAGATTACTCTTTTCTTATATAATATATATTCCAAAAACATAAATTTACTACTAATATTCTATTTTCATTTTCCTTTTTCACATGAATTATCGTCATTGGATTTTCTTTTTTTCCTTTCCCTAATACTGCAGTACTATGCTATTTTACAAATTTTAGTATATTCTCTATTATTATTACTCCATTATTTTGTGTTTCCAATTAAATGAAAGATTGATGTAACACCCCGTATATTCGGCTTAGGTATGAATGAGTTAAAGAAGTAGTAAGGTTATATTTTTGATATGTGAAGTCCTATTGGGACGATTATGGGTGAAAATAGTTGTTCAAAATCAAGATGGAGAGGTGCATAAGATTTGACAAAATCGACTAAGTTTGCGGAAGGTCCGTGTTCCATCAGGTTTTAGTAAAAATGTGTAAGTAATTTAGGAAAACTCAAAGCATGAAAGTTGTAGGCCTTTGAACTAGATTTCCAACAATATATTGTGGAGCCTAATCGGAGCTCTGTGCAAAACGTTATTCCTATTTTACAGAATAGTGTGTAACCACCGCGATCCTGCCGCGTTTTACCGCGACCACGGTGGTGAGGCAGTGTCCCAGTGATTTACCGTAGTCGCGGTAACTGGGACACGGTGGACGACTTGGGAAGTCATTTTTTTAGCCTTATTTCGTTTCCCAAAACATAAAAACTTGCCCTAGAAAAGAAAGCTCTCAAAAACCTAACTCCTTAAAGGTCCCTCCACCATCCAAGGTAAGTTTTAATGGTGATTCTAAGTTAATTTCAATTTCCCAACATCTTATTAACATGGGTAAACCCTCCATATCATTAGATATTCGATTGGGACATCGTTGTTGAGAGAAGGAACCCTAGAACTCGAATTCAAGGGGACTGAACTTCAAAAAGGTAATGTCTTCATCCTTTAATTGATTCTATCATTGAGTTAATGGTTATACACTCTACTTCATGAGATATGAGTTGATGGGTTTGATAGAAAAGCATGAACGGTTATAGGTTTGGGTTGTTGATTGTTGATTATTGGTTAAGGGTGTTGTTTACCTTATGAGTGATAAAAATAATGTTGATTATAACCATTTGAGACATTAGAATTTATCTAGGACCAAGAGAATGAGTTATTGTGTGTAGAGACACCACTAATAAGGACTATGAAGCTTTATTCTCACCAAGTGTTTGATAAAATGCCTAAGTAACCAAAACATGAGAATTATTGCTAATATGGAATCTCTTTGACTTGTATTGATATAGATTAAAGTTGAGAGAGTTGGCGAATGTTGTATTACGCTTAAGAGCAGGAAGTTAAGGTATGTGAGACTAACTCTCTATGTTTGGGAATGTTAATGATTCTCCCTACACTATGTTTCTTTTATGACGTATCGATTGCCTCAGAAATATAGTTAAGCCTAGTTCCTTGAATAGTTGTAGAACTTCTATTCTCTAGCTTCATAACTCGTTCATGACTTTCATTGTGAACGTCGTGAGCTCAGTTCGTATTCAATATAGACTTGGGTGATGTCCCTAAGTCTCAGTATAGCTTACTAAACATGTCATAAACAGTTGAAGTTTTAGTGTTCATAATCAGTTCAAGAATACATGTCTCATTCTAGTCCTATTCAGTATTCCAGTATTATATAACTCAATATGATTCAGTATTCCAGTATTATGTACTCAGTGTGATCTAGTATTCTAGTATTATGTAACTCAGCGTGATTCAGTATTCCACTATTATGTATTGCAGTATGATTCTCAATTCCTAATTTTAAATCCCTGAAAGTCGAACACCTGTATTTGGGCATGAGGCCGCAATTTATGCTTTATGAATTTTGGACTTGAGGTCACAGTTGTGCATATATATATATATATGCAGTTGTGCATATATATATATATATATATATATTCAGATAAACAGGTTGTTCATCATTCAGAAGAGGGAGTATTCATATCCTTACTTCCTTTGTTCAATTCAGTTATCAGTTATCAATTTAGTTACTAGTTATCAGTTATCATTTCAGTTTCAGTTTCAATAGTTATCATTTCAGTTATCAATTATAAATTCTTAGTTATCAGCTTAGTTTCAGTTTCATCATTTATAATTCTTTCTTTCAGTTGATTTACATACCAGTACAATTCAAATGTACTGACGTCCCTTTTGCCCGGGGCCTACATCTCACATTGCAGGTAATGATTTACAGGTTGATGATTCCGAGCGCTAGGATTCTTGTACCAGCTATTTGGTGATCCCTAGTTCTTTCAGGGCATTATCATTACTATAGTCTTCAGTATTTTCAGACAGACGGTGTTTACAGTACTTCATTAGAGGATTCATAGACTAGAGTAACAGTTAGACAGACTCATATTTTTCATGTTAAGCTATATTTACTACAAATAGTTTCAGAAATTGTATTAGTATTTTTGTACTTTGATTTATATCATTCAGACTTTTAGTATATCAGCATGTGTTAGTTTATCTTCCGCATTCAGTATGTTATGATATCACATGTTGATTCAGCCAGCCAATTGGTTCGCTTAGTCACATGTAGTCAGGCACCGAGTGCCGTGTTACGTCCAGGCGCAGGTTCGGGGCATGACAAAGCTTGGTATCAGAGCACTAGGTTCAAGAGTCCTAGGGAGTCTATGAAGCTATGTCTAGTGGAGTTTCCTTTATATGTGTGTGCCGGCTACTCATATAAACGGTTAGCTACCAAGACATCCAGGATTGTCTCGCTTCTTTCTACTCTAGATTGTGCCATGAAGCTTATAGCAAAAGGTAATCTTCTCTTCCTATCGAATTCCAAACGTATTAGATTCCCAAGCGACGCGCAGGAAAAACGTAAGGTCCTAGAGAGGATAATTGCCCGTTGGGGTATAATCATGGAGTACAAGTTGGTAAATATGAGACTTTAGAGGATGTTAAAAGTGGGATGCAATGGATAGTATTACAGATTAGAGCATAACCTTATCAGAAAGTACAAAAGCAGTTATCATATCTTATGGTTATCAGTTTACCTTAGTTACCAGTTATACAGTCTTTTAATTAGCAAGTTTATGGTTATTCAGTACGCCAGTATTCAGTTATATATTTACCAAATATCCAATTTTCAGTGTATCAGAATTTTAGGTGACTTGTGAGTATGCAGTGATGCATATGAGTTCTCAAAGAAAATGTAAGTAACGGTGGTTATAGCAAAATCTTTCGCATATTTTAGGTCTGGATTAAGACCAATACTCACCGGAGGACGCATGAAGTGATTTATCAGATGATGGTATACTTTGAAAGATAAGTTTGTGCATGGTAGTGTATTCGTATGTGTTTTACCTCCTAGAACAACTTCATTTAATTCTTGGAAATAGAGCCACAAGTTGGATGATGATAGTTCAGATGTCAGACCCTAACATTTGTCACTATAGTTTTGGACAGAAAAGAGCTTAAGGGAAATATAGCTAAGAATAATATGATGTACAGAATGAGAACCAAGAGCAGACAACATTGAATTTTAGGGAATGATTTTAAGTTGTTTAGATTTATACAAATCAGAACCAGAAGTACCACATTAGTAAGTTACTATAAGAAGTTGCTATTATTATGAGATAAAAGGGATGACAGTTCCCCTTCAAATGATGTGAATATGTGTTTAGGCCGAAGGTTTATAGTCTAAAGTGATTTTGAAGTATATAGAAAGTTTTGGGGGTTAGATATTCCAATTTTGTTTAAGATATATGAACTTTCCCTAAGTGTGATATATGTACATAGTTCAAAAAAGGGATAGTATACGACCCCACAATAGGGTCGAATGATGAGGGAAGTTAGAATAACCTTATGCTTCACTTTAGTTATTCAAAGCAAAACATGAACACATGATGCTAGCAGATAGTTAATAACAAAATAGTGAGTATGATTGAGTAGATACAGTGAATTAACACTTTCAGCAGAGCTAGTAGAGGTACAATTTGATTCAGTTAGCTAGGTTAACTCTAGTGAGTGGATGAAAGTTTGAAATACCGAATGTTTTTTAGAACCAAAAGAGTTTAAGTTCGAAGTACAATAGAAGAAAGGGAGATCAGTTAGGTAGTAAGAGAGCAAACTACAGAAGAATTATCAAAAAGGGGTCTTCCCAAGATTGACAGTGTGAGCAGAGTTAAATTATTAAGATTGTGTATGATAGTTGTGAATACATTAGATCTTCATTTATGTAGGAAATATAGTTTTCCTAGTAAGAAAGATTTCTCAGAAGTTAGTTGGAAGATGAGTCGTCATTGACGTAGAGTGCAAAGAATTACAGAAAACAAGGAAAGTTATTTGGGCCCCAACAAAAAAAAAGGAAGGATCCACAAGTATAAGACCTTTGGTCTAAGGGGTGTGAAGACCATCAGTAAGTCCAGATGGAGATTTGAAACTTAAATAGTTAGCATGGGATATGTAAAAGAAAATTAGTTCGGTAATAAGGGAAAATTGTATAATTACCATATGGATTATGTCTAGCATATGTAAGAAATACAAAGTGAGTAGAATGATTACCGAGCTTAGTTATTGATGATAAAGTGATCATAGAAAAGCTATAAAAAAATCATGCTCAGTTATGTATCACGAGGGTAGTGCCATCGCATAAGACTCTAATCTTCGGAGTATAGACTTAGTTCACAACAATTCTATAAGTGTTTTCAGGAAATGCTTAAGAAGATAATCAAGTGTGGGAAGTATAACTCATGATCGAGGTAGATAAGACAACTTTGGTGAAAGAAGTTCACCACTTAGCCTAGCTAGGAGTTCAATTTGCGTACTCCAAAGATAGTAGAGTTGTTGTCTAGAATATAACTTGTCCCCTCCCCCTAGTAGGCGAAGTGAAGGAGAAATAGTTGATGATCCCTACTTGTTGTAGCTGAAAGAGGGGATTCACAGGCATACAACGATAGATTTGGAATAAGGGGGAGATGATAGTGCTTTGAGGTACCACAACAGATTGTGTGTTCCAGACATAGATGGACTTAAAGAGGGAAGATCATGCTAGAAGCCCAGAATTTCAGGTATTCTATTTACTCAGGCACCACAAATATGTATCATAGTCTCAAGGAGATTTATTGGTGAACGACATGAAAAAGAACATTACAAACTTTATGGACAAGTATTCGAATTATCAGTAAGTGAAAGTCGAGAAGTAGAAAACCTGATGTTTTATCACAGAATACACATATTTTGAGTGGAGATGGTAAATATGGGCCTTATAATAGGATTATCTTGCTCATTTTGAAAGCACGATTTTTATGGCCGAAGGTGTAGATCACCAATTGGTTGGTCCAAAGTTGGTGAAAGGGAGTTGATGGGACCAAATTTGGTCTATCAGACTATAGAGAAATTTAAGTTGATTCAAGAGCGTTTGAAGACGGCTCAGGCCGCCAAAAGTCCTATTCGAATGTGCGACATAGAGACGTAGAGTTTCAAGTTGATGATTGGTTGTTTCTGAAAGTTTTGCCTGTGAAAGGCGTTATGAGATTTGAAAAGAAGAGGAAGCATAGTCCCTTCTATGTTGGGCCATATAGAATCTTGTGAAGGATCGGTAAATTAGCTTATGAGTTGGAGTTACCACTAGAGTTAGCGGTGGTACAACCAGTATTTCACGTGTCATGTTATAACATTCAAGTTTCCAGCACTCAAATACTCATGTCAGTTCAGTACTCAGATACTCATGCCATTTTAGTACTCAGATACTCATGTCAGTTCAGTACTCAGACACTCATGTTAGTTCAGTACTCAAATATTTATGTCGGCTCAATACTCAGCTACTCATGTTAGTCCAATACTTAGACATCCATGCTAGCTTAGTACTCTGATATTGATGTTAGTTCAATACTCGAATATTCGTGCCAGTTTAATATTCATATATCCATGTTAGTTCAGTATTTACGTATCTCTGGCAGACCAATATTCAGTCAATATGGTGGTCATTCATTTTACTATCTCAAAAGTTCAATATTCATGTATTCATTCAGTTTATTATGCAAGTATTTATGAAAGTTCATGTTTCCACCAAATCCATTTAAGGTCCAGAGTTAGCCGAAGTTACATCCAGGACAATCACTCGAGGACAAATGATCCCAAGGGGGAGATAATGTAACACTCCATACATTAGGCTTAGGTATGAATGAGTTAAAGGAGTAGTAAGGTTATATTTTTGATATGTGAAGTCCCATCGGGACGAATATGGGTGAAAATAATTGTTTCAAAATCAAGATGGAAAGTGAGGTGCATAAGATTTGACAAAATCGACTAAGTTTGCGGAAGGTCCGTGTTCCATTAGGTTTTAGTAAAACTTTGTAAGAAATATGTGAAGACTCAAAGCATGAAAGTTATTTTCTTTTGAAATAGCTTTCCAACAATATATTGTGGAGCCCAAACGGAGCTTTGCGCAAAAGGTTGTGCCCGTTTTATAGAATGGTGTGTAACCACCGCGGTCCTGCCGCATTTTACCGCCACCGCGGTGGTGAGGTAGTGTCCCAGCAATTTACCGTGGCCGTGACAACTGGGACGCAGTGGACGACTTGGGAAGTCATTTTCCTAGCCTTATTTCCTCCCCCACAACCCCAAAAAATAAAAACTTGCCCTAGAAACGAAAGCTCTCAAAAACCTAACTCCTTAAAGGTCCCTCCACCACCCAAGGTAAGTTCTAATGGTGATTCTAAGTTAATTTCAATTTCCCAACATCTTATTAACATGGGTAAACCCTCCATATCATTAGATATTCGATTTGGATATCGTTGTTGAGAGAAGGGACCCTAGAACTCGAATTCAAGTGGATTGAACTTTAAAAAGGTAATATCTTCACCCTCTAATTGATTCTATCATTGAATTAATGGTTATAGACTCCAGTTCATGAGATATGAGTTGATGGGTTTGATATAAAAGCATGAACGGTTATAGGTTTGGGTTGTTGATTGTTGATTATTGGTTAAGGGTGTTGTTTACCTTATGGGTGATAAAGAATAATGTTGATTATAACCATTTGAGACATTAGAATTTATCTAGGACCAAAAGAATGAGTTATTGTGTGTAGAGACACCATTAATAAGGACTATGAAGCTTTATTCTCACCAAGTGTTTGAGAAAATGCCTAAGTAACCAAAACATGAGAATTATTGCTAATATGGAATTCCTTTGACTTGTATTGATATAGATTAAAGTTGAGAGAGTTGGCGAATGTTGTATTACGATCAAGAGCAGGAAGTTAAGGTATGTGAGGCTAACTCTCTATGTTTGGGAATGTTAATGATTCTCCCTACACTACGTTTCTTTTACGACGTATCGATTGCCTCAGAAATATAGTTAAGCCTAGTTCCTTGAATAGTTGTAAAGCTTTTATTCTCTAGCTTTATAACTCGTTCATGACTTTCATTCTGAATGTCGTGAGCTCAGTTCTTATTCAATATAGACTTGGGTTTGATGTCCCTAAGTCTCAGTATAGCTTACTCAACATGTCATAAATAGTTGAAGTTTTAGTGTTCATAATCAGTTCAAGAATACATGTCTCATTCTAGTCCTATTCAGTATTCCAGTATTATGTAACTCAGTATGATTCAGTATTCCAGTATTATGTACTCAGTGTGATCCAATATTCCAGTATTATGTAACTCAGCGTGATTCAGTATTCCACTATTATGTATTGCAGTATAATTCTCAATTCCTAATTTTAAATCCCTGAATGTCGAACACCTATATTTGGGCATGAGATAGCAGTTTATGCTTTATGAATTTTGGACTTGAGTTCGCAGTTGTGCATATATATATATATATTGAGCTTGAGGTCGCAGTTTAATATTCAGATAAACAGGCTGTTCATCATACAGAAGAGGGAGTATTCATATCCTTACTTCCTTTGTTCAATTCAGTTATCAGTTATCAATTTAGTTACCAGTTATCAGTTCAATTATCAGTTATCAGTTATCATTTCAGTTTCAGTTTCAATAGTTATCATTTCAATTATCAATTATAAATTCTCAGTTATCAGCTTAGTTTCAGTTTCAGCATTATAATTCTTTCTTTCAGTTGCTTTACATACTAGTACAATTCAAATGTATTGACGTCCCTTCTGCCCGGGGCCAGCATCTCACAATACAGGTAATTATTTACAGGTTGATGATTCCGAGCGCTAGGATTCTCGTACCAGCTATTTGGTGATCCCCAGTTCTTTGGGGGCATTATCATTACTATAGTCTTCAGTATTTTCAGACAGACAGTGTTTACAGTACTTCATTAGAGGCTTCATAGACTAGAGTAACAGTTAGACACAATCTCATGTTTTTCATGTTAAGCTATATTAACTACAAATGCGTTTCAGAAATTGTATTAGTATTTTCGTACTTTGATTTATATCATTCAGACTTTCAGTATATCAACATGTATTAGTTTATCTTCCGTATTCAGTATGTTATGATATCACATGTTGATTCAACCAGCCAGTTGGTTCACTCGGTCACATATAGTCAGGCACCGAGTGCCGTGTTACGTCCAGGCCCAGCTTCGGGGCATGACAGTTGAAATATAATTATGTTGCAATGTTATAAAAATAGCACAATATAGCCAGTTTTCGGACTGGTCATTCAAAAATAGCCAGCATTTATGAAGTCAATGAAAAATAGCCACTATTTTGCTGCAACAGAAACCGGTCCAGCACAATATACTGGAGTTCGGTGCACCTGTGTATGAACTCCAACATATTATGCTAGACCGGTATACTTTGCTGACTCCAGTATATTATACTGGACAATTATACTTGCTGGAACTCCAGTATATTATGCTGGAGTTCTAGTGTACTTATGCTGGAACTCCATCATATTATGCTGGAGTTCCAGCATACTTATCCTGGAACTCCAGTATAATATGCTGGAGTTCAAGCATACTTATGCTGGAACTCCAGTATAATATACTGGCATATTTTTCGGGTTTTAAACAGTGTTTTCACTCAGATTTATCTTTATATGAAAAGTGGCTAAATTTAGATTACTTTTGAAACTGGGTTATTTTTGAACGACCAGTTATAAATCTATCTATTTTTGAATTTCTCCCTGTAATGTCACCAAAAGGAAAAACTCAAGCCCAAATATAATAAGGTGGACCTTTGTGAAAACCGGCAACGAACCTTTGGGTGGAAATGACACCAGGTAGTCACTTTTAAGCATGTTGTTTAAAATATATCCACAGTTTACAATGTATTTAAAGATTAGCCAATTCGTTTAAGCTTCAGGATATCGCCTAAAGTTTAAGAATTGTGTCCAGAAGTTTGAATCTTATGTCCTGAATTTAAAATTAGAGGTTCATAACTTCAGGACACTTAGTCCTGAATTTCAAATTAGCAACTCAAAAATTCAGGACACTAAGTCCTGACGTCCAAATTCAAGTTTAGATGAATTGGCTAATCTTTAAATACATTATAAATTGTAAATATATTTTAAACAACGGGCTTAAAAATTGCTACCGGTGCACTTCGCACAACCTTTGGTAGCTGAAAAAAGATAAGAACTGTTTGATAAAGCTATCGATTTATTTTCAATTTAACTTTAAAAACTATTATTTTTTTAAATGCTGGAGCTGTGGTCAAAGCTGTCTTGAGCTTCTGAAAGCTCTCCTCACACTCGTTCGACCATACAAATGAAACACCCTTCTGAGTCAACTTGGTCAAGGGCGATGCGATAGATGAGAATCCCTAAACAAACCGACGATAATATCCTGCCAACCCAAAAAGCTACGAATCTCTGTGGCTGAGGACGGTCTAGGCCAACTCTGAACCGCCTCTATTTTCTTTGGATCCACCTGAATACCCTCGCTGGACACCACGTGCCCCAAGAAAGCCACTGAACCGAGCCAAAACTCACACTTGGAGAATTCTGCATAAAGCTTCTCCTCTCTTAATCTCTGCAATACAACTCTCAAATGCTCCGCATGCTCCTCTTGACTACGCGAGTACACCAGAATGTCATCAATGAATACTATAACGAATGAATCAAGATAAGGCCGAAACACGTTGTTCATCAAATGCATGAATGCTGCTGGGGCATTGGTCAGTCCGAAAGACATAACAAGGAACTCATAATGACCATATCTGGTCTTGAAAATAGTTTTAAGAATATCTGAATCCCTGATCTTCAACTGGTGATAACCCGAACGGAGATCAATTTTGTAGAACACCCTTGCTCCCTGAAGCTGGTTAAATAAATCATCAATGCGAGGCAAAGGATATTTGTTCTTAATTGTTACCTTGTTCAATTGCCTATAATCGATGCACATTCTCATTGTGCCATCCTTCTTCTTCACAAACAGAACGGGTGCACCCCAAGGTGACACACTAGGCCGAATGAACCCCTTATCTAGGAGTTCCTGAAGCTGTTCTTTCAACTCTGTTGGTGCCATACAATACGGTGGAATAGAAATAGGCTGAGTGCCCGGCACCAGGTCAATACCAAAATCAATATCCCTATCCGGTGGCATGCTCGGCAGGTCTGCAGGAAATACATCAGGAAAATCCCTCACAATTGGAATAGAATTAATGTTAGGAGTCTCAGCTCCCACATCCCTCACAAATGCTAAATATGAAAGGCAACCCTTCCCAACCATACGATGGGCCTTCAATAAAGATATCACCATACTAGGAACATAATCACTCACACCACGCCACTCGATCCGCGGTACACCCGGCATAGCCAAGGTGACTGTCTTAGCATGACAGTCTAGAATAGCACGACATGGAGATAGACAATCCATGCCCAAAATGACATCAAAATCCACCATGCTCAATAGCAATAGATCTACTCGGGTCTCCAAACTCCCAATAGTCACCACACATGACCGGTACACACGGTCTACAATAATAGTATCACCCATCGGGGTAGATACATGAATAGGTAAAGCAAGAAACTCACAGGGCATACCCAAATAACGAGCAAAGTATGATGAAATATAGGAAAAGGTTGAACCGAGATCAAATAATACAGAGGCATCTCTATGGCAGACTGAAACAATACCTATAATGACAGCATCTAAAACAATAACATCTGTCCTGCCTGGAATAGCATAAAGACGAGCCTGGCTACCGCCTGATCGATCTCCCCCTTTGGGGCGACCCCTGGCTGCCTGACCCTTACCCCTAGCTGGGTGGGTGGGTGGTGAAGTAACTGGAGCAGAAGTTGAGGGCTAACCCCTCTGCTGAAGCTGACCATCACGAAGTCGAGGGCATTGTCTCCTCATATGTCCCAACTCTCCGCACTCATAACAACTGCCCAGTGCTGAAGATGGGGACTAAAGGGAACCTCTAGCACCAGAATGACTAGTAGAAGGAACTGGCATGGAAGAACCCTGGACTGATAGGGCACGTGACTAGCTCTGGGCTGGTAGGGCACTGAGTGATGACTAGCCCCGCTGAGATCCATGATGACCATGACCCGAAGATGCCCCGCGATACTCTGGACGGTCTGGCTGAGCAGTCCTGAAAGAACGACCTCTACCATGCTGGACTGACCCCTCGAAGGAGCACTACTATAACTGCCCGATCCTCGAGGCCTCTTGGCCTCCCTCTCCTCTCGATCCTGATGGGAAACCGTCTCAATCTCACGAGCGATATCAACCACCTCCTCGAACGTAGCACCCAACACCCTCTCTCGGGTCATAAGAATACGGAGATGATAGTTAAGGCCATCAACAAATCTCCTGATCCTCTCACGATCTGTCGAAACCGTCCAGATGGCATGACGAGCCAACTCAGAAAACCTCGACTCATACTGTGACACAGTCATATCCACCTATCTCAACCACTCAAATTGTCTACACAGCTCCGCTCTGCGAGACTGCAGTACATACTTCTCCAAGAAGAGAGTGGAGAACTACTGCCAAGTAAGGGGCACTGCTTCAACCGGCCTACGCCTCTCATACGCCTCCCACCATATGAAGGCATCCCCAGTAAACTAAAAGGTGGTAAATGCCACACCACTAGAATCAAGAATCCCTGTTGTACGGAGCATCCGCTGGCACTTATCCAAGAAATCCCAGGCATCCGCCCTCTGCTCCGTTAAATATTAGAGGCTAGAGTCTACCAAACCTCTCAAGATAATATTGCTCATTATCCGGCATAACTGGCACAACAAACTCTTGAGCTGGTGCAACTGGCTGAGCTGGAGGTGCCCCCGGCGTCTGAAGTCCATGCACTACCTACTCAGGTGTGCGAGCAGCGAGGGTCTGATTGCCTCTCCCGGCCAGTGAAGTAGTTGCTGCTGTAGTGGCTGAAATTGCCTGAGCTAGGCCAGTACAAACTAATAAGATCTGTGTCAAGGCCTCCTGAAGACCCGAAATCACGATGGGCACAGCTGGTGCCTGAACTGGTGCTGCTGGAGCCTGATCTGGAGCTGGGACAGTTGGTGGATCAACAGGCGCTGCCCTCGCTACTCTGCCTCTTCCACGAACACGACCGTATCCACGGCCTTTGGTGGCCTCAGTGGGTGGAACCGGTGGTCGTCCACCTCGTCTGGTAGCTCGCGTCCTCACCATCTGTAAGAGAATAGAATAACAAAAGTTTAGTCCTCGGATCAACAAAGTCGCACGACAAGAATTTCAAGAATATGAAGTTTTTCCTAAAAAGGTTCTGTAGCCTCTCGAGGATAAATACAGACGTTTGCGTACCGATCCGCGAGACTCTACTAAACTCGCTCATGACTCGTGAGACCTATGTAACCTAGGCTCTGATACCAACTTGTCATGACCCAATTCTCGAACTCGGTCGTGATAGCGCCTCTCGTGAAGACAAGGCCAGCCAGACCAAACAGAACACCTCTTTTAAACAGTTAAATATCATAAATAGTTCTAAAGCATAATATAATATCCATAATTTGCGGAATTAACGATAACATTAGTAAGAACCATTCCGACACATCCCAAACTGCGGTGTCACAAGTCTACTGAATACTAAATCCAATACAATAGTTCTAAGAACATGAAAATGATAAGATAAGGGAGGCACGGGACTGCGGACGCCAATAGCTACCTCCTAGTCTCCGAATCACTGTCTGGACTGGGAGGATCAGCACTCAGGAGCGGACTCTGCGATGCCTGAATCTGCACATAGGGTGCAGGGAGTAATGTGAGTACTCCGACTCAGTGAGTAATAATTATAAATAATGGCTTAAAGGATTAAAACATGTAAGGCACAAAGCAATTCTATATCAAAGCAGTAAAAATCACGTAAATCAGTAAATCAGTGAGGAATGCAAGTGAAATCTCTTTAAATCAGGTAAAACAAGTAATTTGGCAGGTAAATAACGAGTAGAAATCTGCCCCTCGGGCACAGTATCAATCACTCAGAATAGTATCAGCTCCTCGGGCTCACTCTTATCACTAGTGCTCCTTCTCAACTCTCGACCCATGTATCTCTCATAATAACAACAATCAAAATAACCGCTGCGGCGTGCATCCTGATCCATAATCGCTGCGGCGTGCAGACCGATCCATAAAGATAGTCGACTGCCCTCACTAGGGGTGTGCAGACTCCAGAGGGGCTCCTACAGCCCAAGCGCTATATTGTTACAGCGTGCAGCCCGATCCATATAAGTATTGCTGCGGTGTGCAACCCGATCCATAACATATATAATATCCTCACCATTGGGTTCTCAACCCCTCTCAATCATTAACCTTACAGCCTCTCGGGCACAATAACAGGAGATAGGGATCTCAACTCACAAATTCCTCTCATTTAGGAATAGTATGATAAAACTAGCTCGAATCATTTAAAACAGATAGAAACATGACTGAGGATATGATTTTTAACAAGTATAGCGAGGAAAATCAGTCAAAATCCCTGAAGGGTTCATAAAGTTGGTACGAAGCCCAAATATGGCAATCAGCCCAAATCATGATGATAACAAATAAAATTTCAGTCAAATATACGGTAAAAATCATCAATCGGGATGGACAAAGTCACAATCCCCAGTAGTAAAAGACCCCACGCTCATCATCCAGCGCGTGTCTCACCTCAATATAGCACTACGATGTGCAATCCGGGGCCTCAAACCCTCAGGACATCATTTATAGTCATTACTCACCTCGAACCGGCTAATTCTCTAGCTCGCGATGTCTTTGCCCCTCGAATTGGCCTCCACACGCATTGAATCTATCCAAAATCAGAACTAATACGTCACAATATGCTAAGGGAACAAAGCCCAAGAGAAAACATTCGAAAAATATAAAAAATCCTGAAATTAGCAAAATCCGAGCCCCGAGCCCACGTCTCGGAATCGGGTAAAATTTACTTTTTAGGAATCCTCATACCCTCACGAGTCTAACCATACCAAAATTATCCAATTCCGATACCATTTGGTCCTTCAAATCATCATTTTATATTCTTGAAAGGTTTCACAATTTTCTTCCCAAATTCCATCCCATATCATGAATTAAATGATGAATTCAATGATAGATTCATGTACTCTAGCCAAACCTGAGTTAGAATCACTTACCCCGATGAATTTCTTGAAAAACCTTCGAAAAATCGCCAAAATCCGAGCTCTCTAGGTCAAAATATTAAATAAAACCCAAAACCTCGTATGTATAGAGTACCCCTCAAATTTCAGCCTCCGCGGTCCGCACAGAACCACCGCGATCCGCGCAAAAGCATCGCGGTCCGCACAAAACCACCGCGGATGCACTTCTTTTTGTGCGGTCTGCGCCACACATACCGCGGCCACACTCCTTTTTGTGCGGTCCGCGCGGGTGAGTTCTGACGCCTGCAACCCTTCTGGACCTGCTACAGCTATGAATTTCTGCCTAAAACATCTCGGAACCTACCCGAAACTCCCAGAACTTCAAACCAGCTGTACCAACACATCCCATGACATCGTTCAAACTTGTTCAAAACCTCGGGACGCTCACAACAACATCAAATCACCAATTTAATAGGGGATTCAAGCCTAAGAACTCCAAGAACTCTTAAATTATGCTTTCGTTCGAAAAGTCTATCAAATCTCGTCCGAATGACCTAAAATTTTGCACACACATCCCAAATGACACAACCAAGCTACTGACACTCTCGGAATTCCATTCTGACATATATATATCAAAATATCGCCTATCAACTGGAACCGCCAAAATATCAATTTCGCCAATTTAAGCCTTAATCTTCTCTACAACTCCAAAACCCATTCCGATCACTCTCCTAAGTCACAAATTACCTCCCGAAGCTAACCAGACCATCGGAACTCACTTCCGAGACTTCTAACACATAATTCAATATTCGGTTGACTTTTCCAACTTAAGCCTTCTAAAAAGAGACTAAGTATCTCATTTCTTACCAAATCCTCTTCGAACTCGAACTAATCAACCCGATCACATAAAACATGGATAATGAAGCATAAAGAATCTAAAATAAGGGAAAACGGAGCGGTAACTCATGAGACGACTAGCTGGATCGTCACACTTTCATTGATCACCTTGGACTGTTGACTCGCATTCTCACCGCGAGCTTCTTTTGTTGCTGACTTGAATTGCGTTCTGAAGTAAATTCCCTTATTCTCCAGGTAAAGTTCCTGATTGCCAATACTTAAACTGTCTTCCTTCGATACTTGGATTGTCTTCCCTTGAAATCTGTGCTATCTTCCTTTGAAACTTGAATTGCTTTCCCTTTGTTCTCCTAGTGGACGCTTGATTGCCGAACTTGAACAGTCTTCCTTTGAACATTGCAGCTTTGTTCTTCAGGTGGGCTCCTGATTACCAACACTTGAATTGTTTTGTTCTCCAGGTAGGCTCCTGATTACCAACACTTGAATTGCTTTGTTCTCCAGGTGGGCTCCTGATTACCGACACTTGAATTATTTTGTTCTCCAGGTGAGCTTTAGATTACCAACACTTTAAATGTATTCCTGTGCTCTCCATGTGGGTGCCTGATTGCTGAACTTGAATTGTATTCCCGTGCTCTCCAGGTGGGCGCCTGATTGCCAAAACTTTAACTGTATTCCCGTGCTCTCTAGGTGGGCGCCTGATTGCCAAGACTTTAACTGTATTCCCGTGCTCTCCAGGTGGGCGCCTGATTGCTAAAACTTTAACTGTATTCTCGTGCTCTTCAGGTTTGCCGCCTGATTGCGAAACTTGAACTATATTTCCGTGCTCTCCAGGTAGGCGCCTGATTTCCAAGACTTTAACTGTATTCCCGTGCTCTCCAGGTGGGTGCCTGATTGCCAAGACTTTAACTGTATTCCCGTGCTCTCCAGGTGGGCGCCTGATTACCAAAACTTTAATTGTATTCCCGTGCTCTTCAGGTGGGCGCCAGATTGCCAAACTTGAACTGTATTCTCGTGCTCTCCAGGTGGGCGCCTAATTGCCAAGACTTTAACTATATTCCCGTGCTCTCCAGGTGGATGCCTAATTGCTAAAACTTTAACTGTATTCCCGTGCTCTCCTGGTGGGAGCCTGATTGCCGAACTTGAACTGTATTCCCGTGCTCTCCATGTGGGCACCTGATTGCCGAACTTGAACTGTATTCCATGCTCTCCAGGTGGGCGCCTGATTGCTGAACTTGAACTGTATTCCCGTGCTCTCCAGGCAGGCGCCTGATTGCCAAGACTTTAACTGTATTCCCATGCTCTTCAGGTGGGCGCCTGATTGCCAAAACTTTAATTGTATTCCCGTGCTCTCCAGGTGGGCGCCTGATTGCCGAACTTGAACTATATTCCCATGCTCTCCAGGTGGGCTCCTGATTGATAAACTTTAACTGTATTCCCGTGCTCTCCAAGTGGGCGCCTTATTTCAACAAAATTGATAAAACAAAGAAAACTTTCTGGCCCAGTTTGGTAGCTGGGCACATATGTGAGTGTTTATCGAATATTTTAAGAATTTGAAAGCTAGATCCCATTATCCAGGAGGGTCCTGATAACTCCTAGTTAAATAACAGTTTTTAAAAGCTGAATTATCTTTTCTAAAGGTATGACTTCCGCTAAATCTAGTTATCTAAGAAGGTCTTAAAACTACATCCCATTATCCAGGAGTGTCCTGAAAGTCAAAAATCAAGTATTATCCTAAGGGTGACAATTTTTACGGCTGAATTACACTACCCTACAACAGAGCTTATGCTAACTCTTGTTATCTAATGGAAGTCTTAAAGCTAAGTCCCATTATCCATGAGGGTCCTGAAAACTCCTAATTGTATCCTATCTCAAGAATGAAAACCTCGAAACTAACTTATATTCCTTTGGGGTACATTTATGCTAGATCTTTCTACTCACGATTGTTTTGAATTTTAAACTAGGTCCTATTTTCCAGGAGGGTCCTAAGAATTTATGGTCAAACTTGTCTGGTGATTGCTCTTTCTTACGGAGGGTTTATCCGAAACAAACGAAATTTTCTGCCCCTATTTCAATCAAAGAAAAATCTTGTTAGTTTAAAATGTGGTGGTTGGTTTGTGGTCTTGAACTTTGAGGGCGATTGCTCCTTCACTTCCTGTGGTAGCTTCGGTTTCAACTCGAAAGACCTTACCTATTTATTGACTGACCGCTTTTCTCTATCACCTTTATCATGGAGGATACCTCTGATCCGTTCAAACCCAATACCATTCATCTGATGCATTGTGCTTTTGCATTGATATGTACTGAACCTTTGTGTTTCTCATGAATCCCAAAGCACGTCAATTGCCATCCACCCAGTGTGCATGCTGTTCTTTCTTGACTTAAATCACTGGCCTTGGACTTGAGGTCCATTGCTCCATCACTTGCCATGATAACTTTGATTTCTGCTTGGAAGACCTTGCTTGTCACTGGTTAACCACTTTCTTTGTTAATCATATCACACAAAATACCTTTGATCCGTTCACCCTAACCCTTCATCTGTTGCATTGTTCATGAATTGATATATACCAAACCTTTGTATTTTACATGAACCCCAAAGCATATTGATTGTTACCAACTCAGTGCGCACATTGTTCTTTCCTGACTTATGCCACTTTGATGTGCTAGCCTGATCCCGTTTTGTGCAATTTAGAAAGATGTTTTGAAGTCATTTCTCACTTGTTCTAACCAAACAGACTCAGGAATAGGAAGTAAACAAGACAAAAGGAACAAAGTAAAGGAGAATGGAAAGAGATGATTCCTAACAAGAAAACTATAAAGTAGGAACCTATAAAATGTGAATACTAACTCTAACGACCATGACATGCACCTGTGGCCGATTCTGTCAATGCAAGTCTGATGTTCAACTCTTGTTATACCCCTAAACCGTGAAACTAGGCTTCAATGCTCCGATTATCCATTCTGATTCATGATCCTTATTCTACTTGTAGTGCCCGAAGGGTTTTCACCATCAAGTGTCTCTCATTTTGTTCTTTCTCTCAACTCACCATCGCCTTATGGTGCCTGTGAAGGTTTTCACCAATAAGACTCTCTCATTTTGTTCTTCTCTTTGTTCAGAACGGAGTGTTTCTTCCTGATATGAATCACCTCTACTTGCTTGACTTGGCATCTCTCGAAGAGTGGTCGGAAAGTCTTTCTTTGGACCATAATGTGGACTTTTGGATAGGGTTAGAAAGAAAGGGTATCAAAAAGGCTCAAAACAATTCAGATGAGTTCAAAATTACAACTTTCGGAATCAGATTTCTTACAACAACCATAACTTTTGCCCCAGTTCCTTTTCCTGGGGATTTTTGGATTTTTACTTTAATGGGACCGAGCCGTGAGGCTTCCTACGTATCCTTAAAAGGAATCAGGTCAATCGTAGTTCATGACATAAAAATTGCTTTGTTGTTATGATTCTCTCCTTCCTCTTTCTTTTCTTTTCTCTTTTCCTTTCTTCTTTCTATCTCTTTTTGTTATTTTGTTGTTGTTCTTCTTTTTTTTTCTTTACTTTTTACTCTTTTTTTTCCTCTTCTTCTCTTTTTTTTTTTTAATTTTCATTTTTTTCTCTTTTCCTTTATGTATCTTTCGCGCTTGCATTTCTGATCTTTGCTACTGATTCCAAAAGAGGGGTATGAAAGGAAATAAATAAGGCTCAAAAGGGTAATAAAGGATAAAGTTTTTAGACAGCAGAACAAAATGCCTTCGTCATTCCAATCTTTAAAACATACCAAGTATAGACAAACACAATTTAATCAAAGAAATCATACATAATATCTTTTGACTGCATCAGAATTGATAGCCATTTCTACACACTTGCCTTCTATATCTGTTAAATACAAAGCACCATTGGACAACACTCTCGTTACGATGAACGACCCCTGCCAATTTGGGGTGAACTTGCCTTTTGCTTCAGCCTGATGTGGACGGATACGTTTCAATAGTACTTTTTATGTTCTATCTACCCCAGTTTCACACATTTCGGGCTTTGTGATCTCAAAATCCCTTCACTTATTTCCCCAAATGTCCATATCATCTCCCAAATTGCTTCACGATTAAACTAACATTTTTAAAACCAGGCTGAGAGTTACGCGTGCATGTCATGTCACTAGAGTCAACAGGAAAAGGACTATAAAAAGAAAAGAGAACTAAACAAAAACGACTAGAAATAACAGAAAACAGAAAATTGCATTAGACAGATGGTGAAAGGGTTTGAACAACAAAACAAGCAAACTAAACTGGGGTTACAACCCAGGAACAAACCTAGACAATACTAAACGAGCTACTGCGACTAAATGAACTAGGCAAAATAAAAGGATAGAAGGGTTTGAGTCACAAGACAATATCCAGATTACAACCCTAAAAATAACCTGGACAACAGAAATGACAACAAAATAAACCGCCAAGACTCCACCCCAGCTAGCCAAAAGAAGAACGTCTTTCCAATTACAAGCTCTGCATCTTAGCCACTGAGTTCAACATCAACATTGCTAGAACCTTCACAAGTCTTCCTCTCATTGTCTTTAGCAAATTGCTTTTGGGTCCCTTTGGCCAAATCGTTCTTATGCTCAACTTTCGGAACCAAGAGTGATAGCGCTGAAAGCTTTGCTGAAACTGACCCTCTGAGGATCTCAGAATAGTTCTCATATTCCTTTTCCAAATGAATCATGTCCTCCATATGCGTCTCAGGCAATGGACTTTGGATGGTATCTGTTGCATTTGGATTTTGTGCGGTAATGTCACCTGCGTCTATAAGCTTCTGGACTGCTCCTTTCAGATGCCAACACCTTTCTATATCATGCCCCGGGACATCTGAGCAATATACGCACCTTTGAGAAAAATCAAACTTCTTTGGAAGAGGGTTTGGCCTTTTTATCTGAATCGGCTTCAACATGTCCAATTGCCTCAACCTTTGGAACAGACTGGCATACGATTCTCCAATAGGGGTGAAAGCATTTTCTTTTTTCAGTAGTCTTTTCATTTTATATTCTGGCCTCGGTTGGAACCTTTTGCGAGCAGGTGGTTGATATGCCTAAGGGGGAGGGTGAGACATTTGTGGAAGTGGTGCGGGCTATCGCGGGCCTCGGGGATGTGGAGCATATGGTTGTGTATTGTGGACGAGGTATCGGGGAAGTGATGTGTGATTTTGGGGTTTCTGTGGAGAGAAGTAGCAGTGGGGAGGATTACAAGGATATCCACAAGGTCGACATTGAGGCTGAAAGCGTTTAGCAAGAACGACCACTGGACCCTGTCATCGGCGGGGTTCAGCAACATCTTTTCTATCAGTGGAAGGACTATCCCGAGAAACTTGTTCGTTCCATCTGAGCCAAAAATCCCTAAAACTTTCCTTGGGTTTCTTTTCCATCAAAGATAGGGAGGATCGGTCTGGGACAATGTCTATATTGTACTTAAAGCGTCGAACAAAATCTTGAGCCATGTCGCCCAATGTATGCCACTTACCGACATCTTGACGATTATGCTATTCCAAAGCTGCCCCAATCAAGCTCT
Source organism: Nicotiana sylvestris (assembly GCF_000393655.2). NCBI lineage: Eukaryota > Viridiplantae > Streptophyta > Magnoliopsida > Solanales > Solanaceae > Nicotiana > Nicotiana sylvestris. The sequence continues at coordinate 207,203,641 of NC_091059.1, forward strand.
CACTGAAATACGCCATCAACAAATCATCTTTCTTGCCAACACCTCTCATTTCACTGCAATAATCCCTCAAATGGGCTACCGGATCTCCATACACATCATACAAGTTAAACTTTGGCACTTTAAACCCTGCGGGCAGGCTAACTCAGGGAACATACACAACTCTTTGTAAGACATGCTAACCTGGTCTCCCATCCCTTGCATGTTCTTTAAGGACTATTCTATGCTTTTCAACTTCCTGTATATCTCGTCTCACCCTTCTTTTCCCATGAATTTTTCATGTTCAACATGAAGCTCATCCCAAAGGCTCTTCTTGTATGAGTCAGGAACATTGTGGGCAACCTCTGCGGGGTAGTATTGGGCATCATGAGCTTTGTGTGGATATTAATTGTTGGGAATAATGGATATGCCAGGAGGGCAATTTTGGGGAGAGATAATTGGAGGATGAGTGATTGAGCTACTAGGACGGTTGGGAAAGCTGTGATAAACAGGTGGATCTGGAAAGTATGGGGGATCATCCGGCACTATGACCAGAGTTTGGGTAAGGGTAGCATCTAAGAAGCTAGGTGGTGGCGGGGGTGGTGCCTTCCCAGTCATCCAGGCCTGATACATGTCCGTCATGTGTTGTCTTAACATCCTTACCTCATCAGCCAAACTAGTGTTCTATTCAATCAACTGCTTTCGGGTACCGGTATCAACTAACCCAATTTTGTTGTTGTCCACCATTGCCTTCTGACCTTATGTTGTGGAGAGGAGTTACTACTTCGAGAACTACAAACCAACCACCTTTCTGCTATGAAGATATCAAAAGGAACAAAATGGGGTCATCCCGTTAGCGTTAGGGCATTTAACAGATAGACAACCGCACATTGGGGATGCAATGCACCTAAGCAGTTAACCATTTCTATTATGCATTTGATCGGTTTCTTGCGTCATCCCGGCTTTCCCTAATTTCCATTTGCAACTTCTTCCTCTCTTTTTTTTTCACTCATGCCTTTCTTTGCTTGATTTATCGTTGCTCTTTATTCTATTATTTCTCCCTTTTGCTTTGCTATTGTTTCCTTCCCACAGTTTCTTGCTTTCTCTCTCTTTTTCTTTTCTTTTCTCTCTTGTGTTTTTCCTTTTTTTTCTCTTTTTCTTTTTTTTTCTTCTCTTTTTTTCTTTTCTTTTTCTTCTCTTTTTTTTCCTTTGGTTATGATCTAATCCTATGGAGATTGCATACGTATCATGACTCCGCATAAATCAGACCAAGCGTAGTTCTGGGGGATAAGTGTAAAAGTAAATAATGAAACATTTTGGGATTTTCAAATTTTTTCATAGAATAAACGTTTTGACTACAACGACCCATCCTACCGATTTTAATCATAAAAACAAATAGACTCAAGAAAAAGGAACTGACAAACTCTAAAAAAACAAAAATACAGACTCGAAACCAGACTCACAGACTCCAACAGAAAGATGAAAATACAGACTCGGAAACAGACTAATAGACTCCAACGAAAATCATGAATACACCAATGCCTCAACTACTCCTGGGCCCCGTGGGACATCACTCGGTCTTGCCACGGGCCTACGCGCCAAATTCCCTTGGAGATAGTAGAGATCTTCCATTATCTGGTGGACAAAGGTCATCATAATGGCGAAGAACATGGATCTAGTCATGTCCTCACACTTACTGCATTTCATTGTGATGTAGTCGGCGATCCGTCTGACCCTTTCTCTTATGATGCCTTTTTCTTGCAACAAACGCCCCATCTGTTGGGCCCTAGCTTCCAAAAATTGTTCAGCTATATGATTTTGTTCTTGAAGTTGTTGCAGATCTCTTTCTAACTGTGCCATCGTTGCATAACAGTGTTCTCTTTTTGCCTTAAAGTCTTTTGCCTGCTTGATCATTTTGTTCTCAACGATGATGACCCTTTTCTTCAACCCTACAATCTCATTGTCATTTTTCTCTTTTAACTGTTTAACCAAGCGCGCTTGCTCCTCTGCATTCTTAGCCAATTTTGTTCGAGCCCTTGCTAGTTCACCTTCGGCCTTGTTCAAATCAAACTCATACTAACTCACCTTCTGCCTAAGGTTATTTATAATCTTTTCATCTTTTGCACTTCTGGCGGGATTTTCAGCTGCTATTTTCATTTTCTGAATCTAGGCTCGAAGGGCTTCATTTTCATTTTCAGCTGCTATTCTCACCCTCATCCACGGCGGCTTGCAAACCATTCTTGAATTGAAGGTCCTTGACTTGCTTTCTCAGCTTGCTTATGGTAGCCCTATATTCATTTTCTTTGGCCAACCAATCCCATTGCGCTTGTGACGCCTCGACAAATTCTTGAAGATGGGGTCTTTTGGCCGGCCTTCCAAATTCAATTTCCCTTTTATACCAAGCAAGGTACCCTGGTGAAAATTCACCTTTGGATAGATCGCGCACACAGGTATTTGCCGTCAGGTACTGACACTCGCTCCAAGTCTAGCGGGACTGCTGCTTCATGAAACTTACCATCAGGACCAATCTCGACTACCTGAGCACTAAGATCTTCATCTTTTGGAACTATTTGACACCTCCCCCAACTGCCTCAAAACCCGGTATGGGGCATAAGGCTGGATACTTCTGAGACCCATCAGGAAGAAGTGAGGTCCGGTAGCTGGAATGTATACGATTTCATCTATAGGAAGCCACCCGAACGTCCATTTTATTTGGTCCGCAGTGATGGAATGGAGATGTGATATCCATTTTGTGACCCCTTTTGGCAGGCTAAACCCGTTGACCCTTGTATAAAATTCCTCTATGCAGTTTTTCTCTGTCGACCCATAACTCATGTATTGAGGACGATGACATAAATGTTCAATCATCCACATCTGTAGCAACAAGTTGCACCCTTCAAAAAAGTCTCCTCCGGCTTTACAAGCTGTGAGAGCGCGGAAGATTTCAGACACTATCATGGGTGCGAAGGTGCTTTTGGCCTGAGTAAGCAAAGTGCTGACGACCCCAGCTATCCGTATATCAATATTTCCATCTTTCCTAGGAAACACCAGAAGACCCAAGAATACCACCATAAAAGCAAAACACCTGTGTTCTTCCCATTTGAGGCGATTCCCTTTGCTACAAATTTTTCTTTCTGGATTATTAAACCCTCTTATGTGTCTGTATCGCTGGTATATAAACTGCGGAGTGGAAAAACCAGCTGCCAAATCTAGGTTGTGGACCCCCTGCTTATCTTTAAGGAATCTAGGAACCTGTGCACAACGACGACTCTTGGAGCAATCAGATATTTGTGTCTCAAAGGAACCTCAGTGCTCCCAATATATCCGGCTATTTCTTCCAAAGTTGGGGTGAGTTCAAAATCTGAGAAATGAAACACGTTGTGGGCCGGGTCCAAGAAAATAACCAATGCCTTTATGATGTCTCCTCTAGGCCTGATCTTCAATAACCCGGTGAGACCTCCTAAGTATAGATTGACCTTATCTTGCCCTGATTTACCCAGATCTTCCCACCACATACACAGCTCCAAAGGGATCTTGTTCATGACTGTTATTGGCAAATTTTGACTCGTGCTCATTCTGCACATTTATTAGGGTGATTAAGCAAAATCATGACTCATTTGACTCAAGAAAAGTTAATATTTTTTCAAATTGTCATTTCAAAAATAAACCCAGCTTTGCAATTACGGCCTTTTAGCACTTCCGGGGAGAAGATTTTAAGTCTATGCTTGCTAATCGGCCAAAAATTCAAAAAGGAGACCAAAGGTGGCTATTCTTGCTAAAACAACCTTCTGGCGTCTTTTTGGGGACATTCGGCTATTTTAGACAAAAATGGCATCACCCTGCTTAAAAATAAAATAAAATATTTTTCTTTTTGGGCTATTTTTGCAAAAGGGAAGTTGGACCCGATGGGTTGCCTACGTATCCCACATCCGGTGAGAATCAAACTGGCGTAGTTCGGGTAGATAAAACTATTTTTGAAAACAAGATTTTCTCCTTTTTCTTTCTTTTCCTTTTTTCATTTTTTTTCAAAAATTCGGCAGAGTTTCAGTACCTTTTGAACATTGGTTTTTCAAAACAGGAATTATCTCACTTAACCCTCACACTGCTATTTCCCAACTTTCTGCTATTTCCCTCACACTGCTATTTCCCAACATGCAAATCCGAAGCAAATAAATGCACAAGTAGCAAGCAAGATGCATCAGGATGGTCTTTTCATTTCTGGTACATCTGTCATAGACAGACCCAATCCTTGTGTTGAGTCTCCAAAGTCAAATGCACGCGATGCAAGCAAATGTTCCCACTAGGGATCCGTCATGAGGTCTTATTATACTAGGTTTAAAACCTGGGTTTATTATTCTAGACCTGGCTTACCCGAGTGGATAGCTCGAGCCGAGGGGGGGCAGCGTACCGAGAATACAGAAGCTTCACCGGCTTTGCAACTTGTCCGAACCTCATTCTAAAATTTGGGATATGAATCTAACAGAAGAGAAGTCACACGAAGTGCACCCTTCTCCATGATTTAGAAGACTCAGAGAGAGGAAGGGTTTCGTAGCAGTTTATATACAGTTCACAGATTATCAAAGCGGTAAAGCAACATTTAGCACATTAGGCCCAAACATGTAACAAAATCAGATAATAAATTAAGCCAACTATAACAATTCATCTAAGCTCGAATTCTGAACCCTGAACCAGAGATTCTGGGTTCTGTTCCCCAGCAGAGTCGCTAGAGCTGTCACACCTCCTTTTTCCTACACCCGAGAGGGTATAAGGGAGTTTTTTCAATTTAAGTGACAATCGAAACAGGACTATTTATTTAAAAATTAGAGTCGCCACTTGGGATGATTTATGGTGTCACAAGTCACTGGTTTAAAATCCCGAATCGAGGAAAGATTGACTCTAATTATGGTCCGCGAACACAGAAATCCGGGTAAGGAATTCTATTAACCCGGGAGAAGGTGTTAGGCATTCCCGGGTTCCGTAATTTTAGCACGGTCGCTCAACTGTTATTATTGGCCTATTATCTGATTTTAAAACACTTTTTAACCTATGTGCATTTTTAACTTTAAAACCGCTATTATTTATTTAAAGAATTGATTCAAGATTATTTAAAACACATCGCAAGTCACGTTACATGAAATGCACCCGTGGTTCACGACACGTTCTATTTAACCTTGGTTGGAAATTAAGACCGGGTCACATGAAATGCACCCCCCGAGTTTAGGAAATTAATTTTAAATAGCGCGCCTAAAGCAACTACGCTCTTTCAAGTTTGCGAGGGTTATGGAAAATTCAATTAATGGCACACCTCTAAAGAGTTATCATTAGTTATCCGAGGGCCGTGGATTATTAATATTATTAGTTCCAATTAACTATCTAAAGTTCACTGCCTACTAAACTTGTTTCTACGCCAATTAAACCAAACAACAATTTATCCAATTTAACAAACTTTTCTTAAACATTATAAAAATGTTTTAAGCACTCGAGTACTCCAATTACCAATTATCCCAGAAAACCAACTCAATGGCTATATCCAAACAAATAGTAAAGAGACAAACTTCATGAATTTCACAATAGAAAAGCCTGTGTCCAGCATGACAGTAAATCAAACAAAAATGGAAAGAATAAACCTCCAACCAAGTTACTTTACTTTTACAAATATATATTTATCAAATAGCCATTCATACTCCTATCACGTCCTTTTATATCCATGCCATACAGTAGCTTTATTGATCCAAGAAAATAAGGTATAAACTTGTACTAATCAAATATAAATTAAGGCCGAGTTAAATCAGAAATCATGGCTCTTGAAGTATTATGTTGGAAATTATTGAGTTTTAAACAAATTTGTCATTTTAGAAAAGGCCAAATAAGCAAAATCAAGGAAATAGACCCAATTCTCTTGTAGCATATACCCACACCCAATCGACCAAATCAGATCCCATAACCCACTAGCAATAGACCCAAATCTCTTTTCATTATTCAGCTTAAACAAACAAAAATATCATATGTCATTCTACCAATGAAACTAGACAAGCTTAATGCTAATAAATAATTAATCTCAATAAATAAATAACTGAAACATGACAAAGCTCATAAGAGCTCAACAGATGACGTGAAGATTCAAACAACTTTGCTAAGAAAAACTTCTATATTTGAAAGATGAGTGCAAAAAAGTAATAGGTAATTAATGAACCTTTAGAAGTCTTTTCGAAAATGAACTTAGGTTTACACTTTCCTTAGTCGCGGCCAACCGAGAACCTCCATGAAACCTCAAAATCTCGTTGGAACTCAACTACGCCATCGTCATCCTCAACTCAAACCCCTCTTTTTCAAACAACTAAGACCGAAATTAGCTGGGATTTGAATCACCTGGCATTTCGATGCGAGCGCTGGTTTTAGGGAGGATGAACAATGGATCTCAGAACCGTAAATGCTGGTTTGTATAACTGATGGTCTGGTTTTGTTGATTTTCAAGTGGGTTTAAGGTGGGAGAAGAGGATTTGGGAGGGGAGCGTGCTGATGCTGTAGTGAAGAGGAAAGAGGTGTTGGGATTTTCCTCTTTTTCTCAGATCCCAATTTTCTTGCTCGCCTCCTCCTAACTCTGCCCGTTTCTTCTTTTTGTTCAGAAGATCAAGACCATTTTTTTGTTTGCCCCCTTTTGCTGATTAGGTGTTACCCCTATTATATAGGTCTATGTCTAAATGTGTATTTTTTGTGTATTTTGCCAATTAGTCCCTAGGTCTTTTTGTGTTAAGTCCTTAGGGTCTTTTTATTTATTTGTTCCAATGGGTATTGGATATTGAGCTTAAGGAATGGGCTAGGAACTTGGGCGTTTATGACTAGCTATGTTTAAAATTAGCTTAATTAACTAAAAGTATTATCAAAAATATTAATTAGCTCTACTTAAGTAAAAATAATTGTTAAAATAAGACCGACCATTAAAACAAAACTATTTTTTTAGTATTTTTTCAAGATTAAAAATGACTACAAAATATTTAATGAACCTATTTTTTATAATTTTCGTTTTCTTGTAATAAAATAAAAGTAAAAGAATAAAAATGAGTTAAAATAACTATATTAGGCCTAAATTAAATATTTACGTGCTAAAATATGAAAAATCTTAGGAGGGTAAAAAATCACATGTCTGCAACCACCACAAACACAGTGCATCAATGCTTAAAAACATCCAATTTTCATTGAAGTATAGAAAGGAGAATATGCTAGTTCAGTTCTATGGAATGTGGAAACAGAAATTTACTTATAAAAGAATTTCCCAAGTAAAGCAGGCAGCAGGAGCAGCTAATTACACTCTCGAATATAAAAAAGAACAATTATCCTAACAAAAATTCTGAAATAAAAATAGGCGATACCATAATTTTTGGTAAGACTGTTTAATTCAGAACTCATTAGTTGGTACCAAAAGATAAATTTTATCAAAAAGGTATAGTAGATGTGTGCAAATCAAGAACAGTTACGAGCCCAATGACCATTGGAATTTTGAATTTTTCCAATACAATCCTTGGCGAGGATGTTAATTTTGAAACATGTATATGAATGAAGAAAATAAACATTGAAGGTAATTGACATTGCGCAATCTGCTGCACTTCTACAAAATAGTACTACTTTGTCCTAATTGAACAACCAGATTTAAGTGTCAGTGCTGTTATAATAAAAGATAAAGCATAACATGAAATGGGATCAAATTGTGTTTTGTGTAAGAGATATAGTACAAAGCTTTCAGATGTATTCATAATTCCAGTACGACCAACAACTCCAAAAATGGGTTGCAACGTAGTAACACCAGGCCTAGAAGTTGGGTACAGAATGACCAATAACTCCAAAAATGGGCTGCAATGCAGTAACACCACACCTAGCAGCTGGGTACACAAAGACACAATTGTCAAAAGAATATACTTTGCCTACTAATAAGTAAAACTAACACGAAAGGCAGGAACTGCCATTCTAAGTATTGATGGAGGATTCCATCTACAAGCACAAAGTTCATTTGGGGGGGCTGATCTTTCTCATAACCATTTACCTATTGCACACAATTTTCCTTCTTGTTGGTCATCTTTGTTGTACCAATTTCGGGATAAGGCACACAGTACATAAGATCTTTAAAATTCTATTGATTTGGATCACTGAATGACAAAAAGTTAGTTCAAGTCTATTCTTTCGACCGTGTAGATATGCAAATAGATATAGGCATCTAGCAGAACAAGTAATATCATATTTTCCACAATGGAAGATATGTTTACCTCCATCAAATACCTGTATTAGTGATAGCTTAATAACTCTATATATCTGCTGAGGTACATGAAGCTGCCCTTGCTGATGAAATAGTAGAAAATTCTTCCACATTACATGGATTTGTTGTTCTATCGCCAAACCAGATATCATATCACATGCTAAAGAATCAGCGACTAATTTTGCAACAAGAACTACACCAGCAGATTTCAGTTTGCATCACCCGTATCTATAAGTTATACAAATACATGTACAGGGTTGCCTCTGGATGAGGGTTCTACATTCATTAATTTATCAATACCTCTTATAAACCCAAGCTTCAACATCAAGAACTTGATCCTTGAAATATTTGGAAGCCAATAATGTCCTTCAAACCATACGGAACCCCATGAAGAGGACCTATACAGAATAGAATCAAATAAATGTTTCCCTTTGAGCAAATTCAGAGAAAGCTAATTGTATATGAAATTTACTAATTAAGATAAAAAAAATTGACATGATTAATTTCTCATAATAAAGTGAAAAGTGCTGGAATAATGGAGGATGTTGAAAATAGGTAAAATGCTAATAGTAGAAGGTTATACAAGAAAGGAAGAGGGCCTAGGGGAAGAGAGGAAGGATGAATATCACCCAAATATTTGCCTTTTGAAAGCAGTTGATCAGCTTCTTTTGCTTGTTGATATGTTAATTCTTCAGTAATTTTGATAATGGATTCAAGGACAGGACCATACCTCTGAAGCTCCAGAATTGCATATCTTTTTGAGAATCAAATTATTCATAACAAACAAAGCAGATTATATAAAGGAAAGCATTCGCCGTACCTTTTTAATCTATCCAAAAATATTTCTGTTAGCGCACTAATGTAATTTATTTTTCCTTTAAACGTTGCCCAAGTTCAACAATTTTATATAACATATCATGTACTCAATTAATAAAATTTAAAATGACATACATTGGTACAACATAGTTACTTAGTTAATATCTCCTATAAGTTAAAAGGACTGATTTCATTAGTCTTATCTTTTAGGACATCATAAGCAAAACAACTGTATAGATTTTTACTGTTGGTGTAAAGGAATCACAACATTTCAAAAGAGAGCAATTAGAAAATGGAATACCAAAAAAGAGGGCTCCGGCGAGACAACAGAGACCATTGTTGTAAATTAATGGGAATGGAGACAACTGATCAGGTGTATAAAATTTTGTACCAGTAACTCTCTTGGTTTTGGATATTAGGATTGGAAGTTATAGATTTCATGTATTTGTAGTACCTTCGCTTGCTCATTAATTTCAAACTTTGATCTATATCACTCAATGGTGCTTTGCCTGAGCATAAGCAATACCACATATCAGTTCCATATTACTGGAAGCTCCTATGTTGCACTTCATTGTAGACTTTGAAAATCACTTTTACATGTCCCTATACAGATAAGTCACCTAAAGGCTAAAGGTATATTTATAGCTTTCCTGGGCAGTACTAAGCCATATATATACAGATGATCACATATGCTCAGATGACACCAGTATCCAAGACTTTTAAGTTATTTTCCCATAAATGCATTATGAAGTTTACTGAGATTGGTAATATCCAGAGAAAGTAACTAAATACTAAGAGTATGAAAAATAGAAAATGTTGTTAGCTCAAACGTCTCGAAGATACCCTGACAGCATGTGCCTAGAGGAGCAATTTGTAAACATGATGATAATCTTTAAGGATGAAATAGAAATTAGCTTCAAGGTCCATATTTCAAAAAGACTACGGATTTGTGAATTGAATATTTTTGGTTTTTTAATTTGATAGCGAATTAGCTTAACTTCTCAGTCCCATCATCACCTTTGAACAATTTACCAGCACATATAAGGCTGATCGTTTCAAGGTGTGATCCTATTTCAACTTTTCTTGTTCCTTTTTTTTTGTTCAGATATTCTTAATAAACACTACGAAAGCAGGAAGCAAAGCCTATTAAAAAAAGGGAATACAATAATAGAGAAAGTCTTACCAGAAGTATTGATATTGGCAGAAGATGAAATCAAAGAGAAAAATTGAGAGTTAACGGAGAAAATACGGAGGTCAAGAACAGTTTTGATATTGATGGAGAATTGAAGGAGTGAATAGTCAACAGTTGTTATGCGTTGTTAGTTCAATGTCGGCGTAGTCGCCATATTCTAGTGTACGTGTAGGTCAGAAAAATTCCGTCATAAAATTTTAGATCATAATGGACATATCCTGTTCTTCAAACAATTATGATTGGGGAAGTATACTCAGGCGTAACTGGAGCCTGAGTTCCCTCGAGGCTTACGAACCAACTATAATCTCAACTATATCTTGCAACTTTCAATACAATTGTATATTCTGAAAGTATACATAGATAATACTAAGAGAGATTTGATAGTTTGAGGCATGATCCAAAGAGTAACTGAGGTCATTCAAGAATGCTAACTTCACTCATCTCTACTCTATGACCTTAGAAAATCGGTATATATATTATGTGAGATATGTTAGATTATAATAAAAGTAAAGGTAAAAAAATCTACTCTTTTCAGCATCTGCTTTGGATTGCTCTCCTTTCTCAAACCCCTGACAAATCTTCCAGACTGATGTCCTAGAATATACCACCTTTTGTCATTTGTGAATGAGCTTTCTAGAAAAAGGAAAAAGAATTATAATTGAGCATGTATAGGAGGAACAGACCTCCTCAGCACTGAAAATGTCTTCTAAAAGAAAGGAATATGATGTGATATTTCACCATTCTTGGATGATATTCTAACCCCTTTGGCTGCTTAAGTAGCGCTGAGAAATACATTGGTCATAATAAGAAGACATATAACATGATAAACTTCCAGATTCATTGCTAAAGTCTTAAATAGTACATAGAGTAAATGTAAGTTGACTAAACAGTGGCAAGTAGAATAACTGAAGGCAGATACATGGAAGGATATTAAATCACCTGTCTTTTTCTAGCCAAATACTTCTTAAAGGATCCATGAGTTGAAGTCGAATTCCGTTGGCTAGGTTCTCCCATAACTGATGGCTTCTCATCATTAATTCCTTTTATCAGTAGCTGGTGATTTGTGTGCCTTCCATATGTATCCTTGATGTAGAACCAGCTGAAATGCCAACGATAATGTGAATTAAAATCCACAATCAATCAGTCAAGACATTGTAAATCCAACCGATCAAATTGAATGGACAATCAATATCTAATTCTAAAGTATCCAGCTCCAAAATTTTACACGTTGTGTAACCGTTTCGTAGAAGAGCCAAGATTATGTGCAAAACTATCAATATAAGAAGCAAGAAGTTCACCACACAACAAAAAATTATCAACATGATTTGCATCAAATTTTTGTGATTCTCCAACCAAACATGTGGGGTACCCCATTTCACACTTAACTTTAGCATCAGAAGACTGATCTGGTTCTTTGGCAACTTCCACTTCCTAAACAACAAAATAAAAATCAGTGTATGGAAAATGTAGCAAAATGCACACAGGTAGATATAATTACTTGGAAGTATGTTCATGAGTCTAATACTTGCAATTTTATAAATCGAAATAAAGCAGCCAGAAGAGTTTAACTGTAATTTAATCAAAATGTATAACATAGTAGTTTGATACATTTTGCCCGCTTTATTCTAGGTATATGACACGTCCTTATCTTGTAAAATTTTGAAATGAAAACGCAATTCTTAATTAATAAGCACAAAAAAGAAAGTAGAAGTTAGTCACAGTAAAACTAAAATTGGTAAGAATTTTGATACATATATGTATAGTCAGCGAAGTTGATTTTAAGAGACAGTGAACCCTCCCCCTTTGTTTGGAATTGGGTCCGGTTGGGTTATAGTATAAATGGAGTTCCTTCTGGTTCTTCACATAAGAATCAGTTGTAATAGTTAAGCAAGAATCAATCTTATAGAAAAAGAAATGTTAAAGAAACCATCAAGTTTTTCAAGTATGTCACCAAGCAAGTATCTAAATGATATGAATACATAAGCTATAATACTTTTTTTTATTTTTCGTTAGTGAGCTTTAAATTTTTTTCATCATACAGTAGTTATATTCTAAATTATTGGCATGAAAGAACCTAATAATATTGATTTAAGAAAATGCATCTGGATTATCAAATAATATTGAAGCAAGAAAAAGAAAGAAAGATGGATGGACAAAATAAGACAGAGATGGAGCAGATTATACATGTCATAGAAACAGTAAAATCAAATAGATAAAACACTGAGTTATTTATTGCGCGTTAAAAAGAACGATAAAAGTTTAGCAAGGATTTGCAAGAACAGAAGTTAACCTTTTGTTATTACATAGTAAAGGTGCAAAAAATATATTTCAACAAGAATCGTTAAATGAATAATAAACATACAGGTAATGGTAAAAATACATCTGTAACAACATCAGAGTAATTCCTGGGATGATGTCAAACCTCAAGCCAACTTGCCATGAATTGTATGAGCACATTACAAGAACAAAACTTGGAGCCATCCAGTGGAACTATTTATGGAAAAGCTTTTTGAATGATTTCATTATACACTATATTGTAAGTTGAATGATCATCATCGCTATCTGTTATGGCTGGTCGAATTAGCAGTTTTACACAATTGGAACTTTTTGCTCTTGATAGCGCTACATAGAGCTGACCGTGAGAAAAAAACAGGTTCGCGTAAATAAACTCCCACGAAGTCCAATGTTTGACCTTGAGCTTTATTTATTATCATAGCAAAACACAATCTCACAGGAAATTGTATTCTTTTGAAAGGAATAAGCAATTTTTTATCTGCTGATGATAATAATGGTATTCTGGGAATAAATACATGCGTATTCTTAAAGTCCCTAGTAGCAATTTTAGCACTTATAACATGTTTTCGAAGATCACAACATATAAGTCGTGTACCATTGCATAAACCTTCACATGGATTTAAATTTCGTAATAACATAACAAGACAATTCTTTTTCAAGGTCAATTTATGGGGAGGTAAACCAGCACGATGTAAAGTATGCAGAAAATCTTCATATTGACTTTGATCGTTTGCTTCAATAGTCTCATCAAATGCAACATATGTTTTAGGATCACCAGGAAATTGAGCTATGAACAAATCATTTATTTCATTAACAAAGTCATTTTTGGTTGTTAGAATTACACGCAAAATTATAGAAGATGCATCGGAAAAATATGTATGTAGATCTGGATAAGTAACTCTAAACAACAGATCTAATGATGGATTTTAAGAAATGAAAGGGATAACAAAACAATTAGGGATTTCAATTTTGTTATGGCTATTTGTTTTTTCTTGTCTATTTCCAATTCTCATCAAATATTCACAAAAGGTAGGATTTGTCTTTGCACGCATATTTTCTGATAATCGTAGTTTTTCTAGTTGATTCCAAATTTCAGAATATAATAAGCTTTTTTGAATAAAATCTTCTTTTTTCCTATTCCTAACAACCGGAAGAGTTTGTCTAAAATCACCACCGAAAACGACCACTTTTCCTCCAAATAGAGCATTTGTATCCATTAGATCCTTCAAGAGAATATCAAAAGTTTCGATCACTTTCTTTTTTGCCATAGATACTTCATCCCAGACAATCAGTTTTGCATCACGTATTAAAGTTGCAAGTGCGCTTTGCTTACTAATGTTGCAAGAATATTGTTCATCGATATTAATAGGAAATTTAAAGCGGGAGTGAGCAGTTCGTCCTCCTGGGAGGATCAAAGCCGCAACACCTGAACTTGTTGTTGCTAAAGCGACAAAACCTTTTGATCGTACAGCAGCTAATAAAGCACGATATAAAAAAGTTTTTCCAGATCCTCCAGGTCCGTCAACGAAAAATACTTCTGATTTGTTAGAAAATATCCTATCAAAAATGGTGTCATACGTTTTTCGTTGTTCAGTATTTAATTTTCTCTCTAGAAGCAAATCTTCTTCTCTAACAATGATATTTCTTTCAAACTGACAGTCATTGGTTTCTCTGATAGCAGCTGAAGGTTTAATTTTCTCAGGAATAAGATTATATTCACTAATATCACGTCCCATCAAATGCAAAAGATCATTAATATGATTTAAAGCCATAAAATGAATATCTTTAGCATTCATGTTAGGTAGAATCTTAAAATCTTCGGACATTGAATCTTCAAATTGTTTCCAAAGTTCTGCTGGATTAGCGGGATTATAGTACACCAATAATGTTGCAAATAAACGCCTTAAACTACATGGCATTTGATAATTTGTAGCTTTACATACATTCAACCAAGTTGTTATCGCAGTGTAACAATCTTCTTTTTTCTGCAGCCTCTCTAAATGTATTACATTTGTCGTCAACTTTACATAAGTCCTGATATGATTTTGGTTCTCTAACATTCATCAACAATAATCCAAGATAATATCTTTCTCCTTCTATTGAATGACATGTTATAACACGTCCACTTACATTACGTTGTTTTTGACGTATCCACATTTTTTCGTTAAATGACCATACAAAGTACTCGGGAAATTCTTTATATAATAATAATAGTTGCATAACATCTTTATTTTTTTTTCTGTTCATAACAAAGTATTCAGTTAACGTTGTTTTTCGAATCATCAGATTACTCAGTATTTTATCAACATTCTCAATACTTTTAAAAGAGACAAATTGGTGTCCTTCTAAATGTAACTGAAAGTGAAAAACACTTGGAATCATTTCACTTATTGGGAAACAAAATAATCGCCATGAAACTTCTGGAGGCGAAACCCATCTAGCAGATTGATATTCTTTTATTTCATCTATGTCTGTATCTATATCACTACCATGTATATGAAATATAATTTTATCGTGTCCTTTGCAAATATATTTCACTACCTTGATATCAGAACAAACTTCAACACTCATATAACAATTATACTTGCATAGCAAAAATAAATTATATGGAACTACCTAAGAATTATCGAGAAACTCACCTCTTACTTCTACAGCTTCTCCGGTTCTTCTCCTTCTGTATATTGGATATGAATTCTTCTGGCGAACTGTCGCCGAACTACTATAACTTTTGCCCCAGATTCACTTTGGGGGGGGGGGATCTTTATTTTGGTGTGACTGAACCCCAAGGAGAGGTTGTCTACGTATCCTTTCGGAATCAAGTCAAACGTAGTTCAGGCAAATCATTTTGTTTTTGATTGTCTTTTGTTTTTCTGATTTGTTTTGTTTTTCACTTTCTTCTTCCCTTCCGTTTCCTTTTTTTTTCATTTTCATTGTCTTTTCTTCCTTTTTTTGTATATATATTTTCTTATTTTTTCCAATTCTTTCTTCTTCTTTTTTTCTTCATTTTTCTTTTTCATTTCAATTTCTTTTTTTTCATTTTATTTTTCAATAATACTTTCAGGTTCTAAAGAGGGTAATCAAAGAAGAGTAACCAGCTCAAATGAGTTTGCAAAGGGTTGATAGTGTTTGGGTAGCGAGAATGAAAGCCTTCGTCATCTCAACCAGAAAATATTAGAACTATATGTAGGATCTAACATAGTACTTTTTGACTGCATTTGCATTGACAGTTATTTCAAGGGCATTTTCTTCGATGTGTCCCAAGTACAACGCACTCTTTTGGCAGTACTCTTGTTGCAATGTATGTACCTTTCCAATCTGGACCCAATTTTCTTTCAACTTTTCCAACTCTTTGTTTTATTTTCTTAAACGTATCTTCATTGCGATCTAATCCTTGATTCATTATTTTGAGGTCTGACGACTTTCAGGATCCGGGCATGAAGTCCGCAAGCATGTCGTATTATTGAAATCTGCATTTAAGAGAATTGAAAAGAGAATAAGAAAGAAAAATGACAAGATTAAGAGAAGAGACATTCCTAGACAGTGAAATATTGATTTCATTTTTTTTCTTGATTTTGATTGAATTTTTTTTTTTGAATTTTTTTTGAAGATAGAAGGGTTTATACAAGAAAGTAAGACAATAAAGTAAAACTTTGGATCACACCCTGAGATAATCTGGATGCAGAAAGGATAGCAAGACTGGCTACTGAGACTCCCGTCTGATGGGGAACTTTCATGTTTGGCAACCATTTTATGGCTTTTCTTCTATCTTGGCAATGGTTGTAATGGCCTTCAGTGCCGGATCAAATTCCTCATCTTCGCAAATCATTCTGACTATTGGCCTGTTGTTGTGGGCGGACAACAGATTGTTCATCACATCAGGAGCTTCTTCATCCCGAAAAATGATTCTTTCAGCTTCAATCGAATCTTCAACTGCCCTTTTGAGGGTCCAACAGTCCTTTGTACTGTGCCTCACTACTCTAGAGTGGTATTCACATATAGTGTCAGCTCAGTGCGGTGGGGACTCGGGGTTCAGCCGAATTTGGTCCACTGGCTGCAATAGATCTAGCCTAATCAGCTTTTGGAGCAAACTTGAATACGATTCACCAATAGGGGTGAACTGATCCTTTCTGAAAGGCTCTCTTGGGCGAGGATTGTACCGGGGAACATCTGATTGAGGATTATATGGAGCTTGGTAAGGATGGACATTTCTGGGAAGTGGAGCTCAGTTTTGTGGATAATATTGTGGTCGCGTGTAAGGTTGCGCATTCATCAACGCATACCAACAAAACCAATCACCTGAACAGAACCTGGCTAATTTACACACACACATAACCTTGTTAGTTTTGAGGCATTTAACATATAGGAAATCGCACGTTGGGATGCAATGCACCTAAACAGTTAAACGCTTCTACCATGTGTTTGAACGGGTTGCATGTTTCATCCCGGCCTTAAACTAGCCCTCCTCACTATGTACCTCTTTTCTTTTATTCCTGCCTCTCTTTAACCACTCTTGATCTTGTTTTTGCCGCTCTTTTTTTGTTTTTGGCACTTTTGTTTTTCATTTTTTACTCAATTATTTTATGGCTATGATCGAATCCGATGGGGATTGCCTACGTATCATGACCCCGCATGAATCAGATCTTGCGTAGTTCGGGACAAACAAGTGCAAAAGTAAAGAAACAAGTGTTCATTTTGCATTGTGCTCATCCTGCACATTTATTAAGGTGATTTAAGCAAAAATGATTTGACTCAAAAATGATTTGACTATATTTTAGAAAGAAAGATCCGATTTTCGAACACGGCCTTTCAGCACTTCGGGGATGAAGATTTTAAGGCTGTGAGGGTCAACCGATCAAAACTCTAAAGGATGATCGAAAGTGGCCGTTTAAGCAAAGTCAGCCTTCCGCCGTCCCTTTCGGGAACATTTGGCTGTTTTTGACAAAAACAGCATCACTTGATTTATTTATGACTCTTTTTTCAAAATAGTGGCCCGACATTGGGAACACGGCCTCACAGAGCCTCGGGAGCGAGGATTCTAAGTACTCCGGGGCAACTTACATGAGAGCCATGACTGCCATTTTTCATGATATGATGCATCAAGAGATAGAGGTGTATGTGGACGACGTGATAGTCAAGTCCAGGACTCAGGACGATCATGTCCAAGACTTGAGGAAATTCTTCGAGAGGCTGAGAAAGTACGACCTGAAGCTGAATCCGGCTAAATGTGCCTTTGGAGTCCCATTGGGCAAGCTTTTGGATTTCATAGTAAGCAGGAGAGGTATCGAGTTAGATCCAACAAAGATAAAATCTATCCGAGATCTACCTCCTCCAAGAACGAAGAAAGACGTGATGAGTCTATTGGGCAGGTTAAACTATATCAGTCGATTCATTGCCCAGCTAACTAGCACATGCGAGCCCATATTCAAGCTATTGAGGAAGGATGCAGCAATCAAATGGACGGTTGAATGTCAAGAGGCTTTTGACAAGATCAAAGAATATCTTTCAAATCCTCCAGTTTTGGTCCCGCTAGAGCCAGAGAGACCCCTGTTCTTGTATCTGACAGTCTTGGAAAATTCTTTCGGTTGTGTCCTCGGGCAACATGACATAACCGGAAAGAAAGAGCAGGCGATCTATTACTTAAGCAAGAAATTCACCAGCTATGAGGCCAAGTACACTTTGTTGGAAAGAACGTGTTATGCTTTGACGTGGGTCGCTCAAAAATTGAGACATTATCTTCAAGCTCATACTACTTACCTCATAACTAGGTTGGATCCGTTGAAGTACATATTCCAGAAACCCATGCCTACTGGTAGACTAGCCAAATGGCAAATCTTGCTTACTGAATTCGACATAGTCTATGTCACTCGCACGGCAATGAAAGCCCAGGCGTTAGAGGATCATTTGGCCGAGAACCCGGTTGATGAGGAATACCAACCATTGAGTACTTATTTTCCAGATGAAGAAATAAACACCATAAAAGTAGTCTCTGAATCCTCGGGAGCGAGGTTTTCAACAAAACAAAATCTCGGCACTTCATCGCCCCATTCACTTCTGAACTACACCTGACCTGATTCCCATATAACCCGGGATATGTAGGCCATCCAAAACCAGGACTCGGTTGCGCCTTTCCTTTATTTTTCTTCCTCTTTTGAATAACGATATGGTCAAAAATTAGTCACATGGTTCACTTTATCTTTGCCCGAAAACTCTTCGTGTTTCCGAGCAAAGAGGGGCAGCTGTTGACACCTAATTTTTGACCCTATTTGAATTTATTCCCACTTTTCCCACTTATCTCGTAAATACCTCACTTTCACTTTCCCTCGCCCCCACACCGGTCCCTCATCCCACTATTCCCATATTCCCATCCTACCTTCTTTTGTCCCCCATTTTTCCTTGTCCCCTCTCACTTTATCCATTTCCAACTCACCCATGCTACACTCCAACAACAAGACAACTTTGACCTCTCCCCCTTTTCCTCATTTCTTAAGCTTCTTCAACACACACACGGTCATAGGCAGCAAGGGGAGCTCCACAACTCTCTCTTCTACCCATTTTTTCTCCAAATACACTCACCCTCCCAAAAACGCGGATAGAGTATACCTTCGATATACACTCGATATATCGTGGGAATACACGGGCAGAACACCCCCTCCCCAACGGATCTCCTTCTTTCTTTCTTCTCAAACCAGAAAACAATGACCTTTTCACCATCAAGACCAGCCTTGAAGCTCCAGTAATTCAGCCATCAAAAATCCGTTCAAAACACATCAAAACAAGCTTGAAAATAGCTCCGTTGTTTTAGTCAAAACGACCTCTAAAATAGCAGCAAAAACCCGTTGCAAACAGCCATAAAATCCACCCCTAACACCACCCAAAATGAGCCAAAAGAAATCGAAACAGATGCGTTTGGATTTTCGTCGCCGGTCGAAGTCGCTAGTCCGGGTTTCCGTTTGAGTCTCCTTCTAGTCCGTATGGTTTTGCTTGGCTTTATTTCGTTTTGGAGTAACGATTGTTGAGCTGTATCCATTTCATGAAGAAGGTTGTCTTCTCAGTCTATTGATAGAATATTCATATCAAAGGTTCATTTCCTCTAAATTCTTGTTTGCATTAGATGAATGTTTCAGTTTTGATTTAGATCTGTTTAAATGTTTCATTATTATTTCTTTTGTTTCTGTTTTGATTTATGTGTGTTTGATTAGAATTAGTTTCTCAAGTCACTAAATAATTAGCTTCTCACCTATGTTGTTAGATTAATATGATTTGAGAAATCCATGTTAGACTTGAACGTAAATAAGTCATTATTTTAAAGGAAGTTCTTTTTTTTTTAAAAAAACAATTTTTATGTTAGCATTTTATTCCTTAGTTGATGTTATGTTTCTAGTGTTCAATTATTTTAATTTCTTGTTTCATGAAACAATATATGGCTTTAAGTTCAAAATTATTATAGTTATCTAATAAAAACTAAAAAATGGAGCCTTACGCTAAAGAAACTATGGTATATTAGAGCCATTGGATCTTTTAAATTTAAAGTGAGATGAATGAGATTTTGGGCTTTTAGATTTAATAATTCATGGCAAGGATTATGATCCGGGCTCAAATACAAACTCGGTAAAGAATAAAAATCTACACTACATCACTTTTACCACAATAATTCCATAACTCTCAGCTTTGCAATAATCTAAAAAGTAGTTTAGAAAAAATAATTGTATATTCGTAGTTTGCTTTAGGCGCGATTAATAAATTATCGTGGCTATGGGAACGGTTCCCGTGGCATAGTTGCGATACCAAATCTCCTAAATTTGGGTGTGCATTTATGTGACCCAAATCCAAATCTTAACGGAGTCAGAATGTATTAACAACCACGGGTGCATTGATTGCGACGTGGTTCGAGATGCATTTTCACGACGTTGAAATTCTATTAAAAAAATAATAATAAAAGCGGTTTAAAGTTGATAAAAGCACATAAATTATAATATGTATTAAAATCAGATATTTAGCCATTACAGCAATTTAAGCGACCGTACTAGAACCACGGGATTCGGGGGTGCCTAACACCTTCCCTCTGGTCAACAAAATTCCTTACTTAGAATTTCTGGTTCTCAGACTTCATTTGGAAAGTTGAATATTTTCCTCGAATTGGGATTCAAGATAAACCGGTGGCTTGGGACACCAAAAGCCAAACCTTTCCCAAGTGGCGACTCTGAATTAAATAAATAATCTCATTTCGAATATTGTCACTTAAATTGGAAAAACTCCCTCACGCATTTATTCTTCGGGGTAGGCGCGCAAAAAGGAGGTGTGACAAATAACACAAATATTTTTACGTGGAAAACACCTGGCTCAAAAGTTGAAAAAACCACGACCTACTACTCAGTAGGATATTCCCAAACTTCCATTAAAATTACTGAGCCAAAACAGCATTTACAAAAACTCTTTGTAAACCTAAGGATTAACTCTAATACCGTTGTGGCACACAACATCCACTGTTGCGACAACTTCAAGTTAGCTATAACTTGAACACTTTAGGTACCTAATACAATTGCTTTTATGAAAGCTGAAAGGTACAACTTTAAACCACCTACTATAATTGAACTAGAATAAAATATAGACACTGTGAGCATGAGATTTTCGCCCCATATGAGAATCACTCCCAAAAATTCAAAATAAAACAATTTTCCTTTGTGTGCAATGTTTGTATTTTTGTGGTATTTTTTTTTATAATTATTTGTATTTTGTCTGTGCATGTTTATTTGTTTAAATTAATAAAAATATAAAATATGTCGCGTTTGCATTTTATATTTAATCAAATTTATTTTACAAAATAAAAAAAATCATAAAAATAATGTACGCTGCATTTTTAGCACTTAATGTCCAAATTGTGTGATTTTCTCGTTAGTCGCTATTTAATTGTGTCCTAATTGTTATTAAGAGTTAATTAGTATTTCCAGATAATTTTGGGTTTTATAATTTAATCTTAGCATTCTAGCTTTATTATTATTTAGGAAATTGAATAAATAGAAAAGGATAAAAATAGAAGAGATCGGATTGGGCATTTTCTTCAATTTTAAGTCACAAGCCCAAAGAGACCCAATCTTCCCAAACGACCCAGTTCATTTCGAACTGGGTCGACCCAGTCCATAACCCAAAAGACCCCAAACCCCCTTTTCTTTCATTTTTCATAAAAAACAAAACAAAACAAAAAACAAAAAACCTAAGACTACCCGCACCTCCCCCCCCTCTTCTTCTTCCTCTCTTTCTCTCTTCTTCTCCAAAAGAGCTCAAAGCCCCTCCCATGGCTGCCCCACTCCCGTTCCCTTCATCCCCACGCCATACACACAACCACGTCGACAACACATACACACACACAACCACGATGACGTAACACACACACACCCGCTGCCCGTGTTTCTTCTTCTTCTTCAAGATCGCGATGGTTTCTTCTTCTTCAAGTTCATGTCACTCGTTGTTTCTTCTTCTCCGACACTGTTGTTTCTGCGTTCTTCGTCCGACGTCGTCCATGGCTGCTGCCCGCGGCTGCTACTGTTTCTTCCTCGTCGTTGCTGCTCCTGTTTCGCGCTGCTGCCCCATACCTGTCATGGCAGCTCCGCTTGTTGCCGCTGCTGCGTTCTTCTTCTCCTTCGCGGGCTGGTGCTACTTCAGTTCTCGTCATTGCCAAACACCCCTCCATCGAGCTTCGTCCATTGTTTAAGTTTCCGGGCAGATTCAAGTGATTTTGGTGCAATAATTGTCTCCGGTCATATTTGTTTCCGTTCGAGTTCGTCGTCACTTCGATCCGGTTAGTAGGTTTGAGTTTCATGTTTTTCCGTATTTTGTTTTGATATTCTCGGATTTAAAATCGGTAAATGTTTGATTCTTGTTTTGTTCATGTTTATCGTTGAATTAACTTTCTAGTTTGTTCATATGTTTTGTTGAATTAATTCAAGTGTTTGTTCATATGTTTTGTAGAATTAATTCATGTGTTTTGTTAATTGAATTAATTGTTTTTCAGTTTGTTTCATGTGTTTTTATTTATTTTTGTAAAAGAAATTGCTAGTTTAATTTTAATGTTGTTAGATTCAAATTAAAATTGTTAGTTTAATTTTAATGTAAAAGAAATTATTAGCTTAATTTTAGTTTAATTTATATGTTAGTTTGATTTTAATGTTGGTAGATTTGAATTGAAATTTAATTAATTGCTTATTTCACGTGTTTTGTTTGTTTTTATAAAAGAAATTGTTAGTTTAGTTTTAGTTTAATTTGTAAAAAAGAATTGTTAGTTTAATTTTAATGTGGTTAGATTCAAGTTGAAATTCAATCAATTATTTCTTCTTCGGTTTATTTTTATTCATTTAAAAGAATTTAGTTGTAATATAGAAATATGTTAGTTTAATCACTTGAATCGTCCATTTTTGTTGATTAGTTTAGATTAAATTCGTGTTCATCTTTTGGTTGAAGTTCGCTCTTAATCCGGTGATTTAATGTGAATTTATGTTTTAAATGCTTGATTTTATTTGAATATTCATTTTTGTTGTAATGTTGTTGGATTTAGTTTAAAGATCAATTGGTTATTGGATTTAGAAATTCAAATCTATTTGTTGGTTAGGTTCAATTTGTTAATATTGTTGAATCTGTAAATATACGTGTTGTTAAAAATATCGTTCAGTCAAAATAATTCTGATTGTTGATTTGTTGTTCACAGTTTAAGTTTGAATTTGTTGATTGAACTGGATTAAGGATTGGTTATAGCTGGTAATTTAATTTTAGGTTCTTAGATAATTTTGAAGTTGAACGGATTTTTGAATCGGGGCGTAACAGTAGTTTTAGGGGTAAAACGGGAATTAATCAATTACAGATTATTTAATTATGGTGGGGACCCGACATAATAATAAAAGCAAAAAGGAAAAGGTGTGTAATGATGTCTTCTTTTTAAAAGAGGGAACATGGGGGCCCACTTTGACTACTTTTCAAAAGAGGGAACACGGGGGGGCCCACGTTGACTACTTTTACTAAAGTAAAAGTGTGAGTAATAATAAAAGTTAAAGGGTGCACATAGTGGAAGGAAATTGGGTAAAAAAGGTCTTGCTTTGGGTATATAAGGGGACTCATTTGACACTTAAGGAGAGAAGAATTTTTTGAGAAGAATTTTGTGGAGAGATAAAAAATTTCAGAACTAAAGAGGAGATAAGAACATACTTTTAATCTTGAAGAAGTGGATTTCTAAAATATCCGAATACTATTTCCGTGTATTCCTGAGTGTGATCTCTGCCTACTGTTTGCTTCAGGTATTTTCAATTGGCTTTTTGAGTTAACTGTTGGTCCTTTGTTATTGCTTTATTGAGTGGTTGCTGGAATTTCTGTTTGGTTTTCAAGTCTACTGCTGGGTTTTCTGACTGCTGGTTGTTTGTTGTTGCTGCGCTGTTTCTACTGCTACTGATCCTATTCTTCCTTTCCTTGTATTCAAATACCAGGTACACGACTGTAATACTAGCTATTACAAGCTGAAAAATGTGAAGCATGAATACATGAAGAATGGAACTTTGAAGTTTTAATTTCGCTTTTTTTTCTTCGTTTCTGTTACTGATTGTATTTAGGCTATTTTATGTATTACTGTTTAATAATTGCAATAAGAGAAAAATAATATAAGTTGGTCTTTAGTGAATCAGCTTGGCAAAATGGGTTAATTCACTAGCTATGAAAGTTTTAATATGGTCAACAGTAGGTCAATCATGAATGGATAGTCAAATTTAGTTAAAGCCAAACAAGACTAGATAATGTTTAAGTTTAATAATCTTTCTAATAAGCTTTAGTAATTGTGGTTAAATCTAGTTTCAAATGGTTATGAATAATTAATTCCAATAGTTGTTTTTTTATATATAACAATGTGAGCTTCAATCTAGCTATATTTGATTTCTTTTGAATATTAGTTGTCGAATTTCTTATTTTATTTATAATTTCGATTTTTTTCTTTAAAATTCTTTCATTTAATATTGGTCCTAATCTAGCAATTAGTATGTTACATGTTCTTAATTTTTCTAACTCCTAATTAATTAGGATTTTCTTTCTTTATTTTAGAGACTAAACTTAATAGAAAAAATGTAGTCATTCTAAGATTATCTTTTTTTTAAATAAAAATAATGAGACAAGCCTCGCCAAATAAAAATACAAATTTGCGAGGCCCTCAGTAAATATTTGCTTTAAAATTGCTTAGACTTCGGGATGGACCGTTTAGCAAATATTCACGGCCCTACCCAAAGTAATTGATACGCTAGTCGCTTTAGGCGCTCCTTTAATAATTTAATCTTCTTAAACTCGGGTGCACATTTCATGCAACCCAAATCTAAATCCTAAAACATTGAATAAAAATGTGTTCCGGATTGCGGGTGCATTTCATGTGACGTAATCCAAAGACATGTTTTAAAACGATGTTCACAATTTTTTTTTAAAAATAATAATAATAATAATAAAGTGGTAAAGAGTTAAAATTGGCACATCGGTTCATAATTGTATTAAAATCAGATAAATAAGCCAAATATGACAGTTGAGCGACCGTGCTAGAACCACGGAACTCGGGAATGCCTAACACCTTCTCCCGGGTTAACAGAATTCCTTATCCGGATTTCTGGTTCGCGGACTGTAATACAGAGTCATTCTTTTCCTCGATTCGGGATTAAATTGGTGACTTGGGACACCCTAAAATCTCCCAAGTGGCGACTCTGAAATAAATAAACAAATCCTGTTTCGCTTGTCCTTTAATTGGAAAAACTCCTGGTACCCTCGCGGTGCCGGAAAAAGGAGGTGTGACAGCTCTGGCGACTCTGCTGGGGAAAGTAACCCAGAACCACTGGTTCAGGGTTAGAAATTCGAGCTTAGATAAATTGTTATATTTGGCTTTATCTGATTTTTACATGTGTGAGTCTAATGTGCTAAATGCTGCTTTTACCGCTTTGATATTATTTGACTGTATATATAAACTGTGTCGAACTCTTCTCTCTTCACCTCCGGGGATGTGCTTACTGGTTGAGACTCCCTATTCTGTTAGTGTCATACCCTGAAATAAAAAAGAGGCTCGGATAAGTTACGAAGCCGGATGGCCTTTTGGGTCCCGGTAAGTTGCCCCCTCCTTGACTTGAGTTGTCCGCTCGGGTACACAGTCTAGAACACCGACTCAGGTTTTAAACATAGAATAACATGACTTCATGACGGATCCCTAGTAGGAACGATTATTTGCATCATGTTGCATTTGACTTAGGGGACTCAACACAGGGGTTGGGTCCGTCTAGGACTAGCAACCTGAAATGAAAAGACCATCCTGCTGCATCCTATTTGTGCTGTGCATTTATTCCGAACCCGCATGTTGACCGGTTTTTGAATCTCGGGAACGTTGGAAAATTGAAAAAAAGAGAAAAAGAGAGAAATAACAGTTAGGGAGTTAATTGATTATTTTAGGAAAACCCAGTATCCAAGTACTGTTGGAACTCTGCCGATTTTTTTTAAAAAAAAATATAAAATAAAATAAAATATATTTTACTTTTAAAATTATTTGTTTAGCCAAAAAAAAGCAGGAAGTGTGTAGGAAAAAGTCCTTATTTTAGTTTGCTTTGTTTTCAAAAAAAAAAAGGAAAATATGTTTGTTTTCAAAATCAGTTAGTTTATTTACCCGAACTACGCCGGTTTGATTCTCGCAGGGTGTGAGATACGTAAGCAACCTTCATCGGGTCCAACTTCCCATTTTGCAAAAACGACCAGAAAAGAAAAAAATGACAAAATGTTGCCACTTTTTCAGGTGATGCCGTTTTTTGTAAAAATAGCCGAATGTTCCTAAGCGGGATGCCAGAAGGCTGACATTGCATAAACGACCATCTTTGGTCATCATTTTTTTTTGATTTTTGACCGGTTGACCCTCGCAGCCTTAAAATCTTCGTTCCCGAAGTGCTAAAAGGAAACCTAGTCCATCGTTTTGAAAAAAAAAGAAAAAAAATCTTGGAAAAGAACATAGATAGTTTTATTTTGAGTCTAATAAAAGTTTTTCATTGGCATAATCACCTTAATAAATGTGCAGGATGAGCACAATACAAAACAAACCCTTTTCAATAATGACCAAGATCCCTTTTGAGTTGCGATTATGGTGGAATGACCTAGGCAAGGAAGGGCAAGACAAAGTAAAGAAGTATCTGAAGGATCTCCCGGATTTACTAGACATCCAGCCTCGGGGTGATGTTATCAGATCATTGGTCACTTATTGGGATTCAACACACATTGTATTTCATTTCTCGGACTTTGAGCTCACCCCGACACTGGAAGAAATAGCAGGATACATCGGAAGTGATGAAGCTCCGTTAAGGTTCAAGTATTTGATTGCACCTAGGGCCGTCACTGTACACCGATTTTTGGATTTCCTAAAAATACCCCGAACATTTCACCATCCAGATTTTGCAAAAGGTTTCTGCAGTCTCCGCCTCATATATGCTAGATACGGCCACGTGGGCGGTTTCAATAAACCAAATTTCAAACTATGCAGTAGAGATAACCGACAAAAGTGGGATGAACACAGGCTGGTAGCTTTTATGATAGTTTTTTGGGTCTTATAGTGTTCCAAAGGAAAGATGGAAACATTGATTTGAAAGTAGTTGGGGTCGTCAGTACCTTGATCACCCAGGATAAAAGTACTCTGGCGCCTATGATTATGGCTGACATCTTTCGGGCTCTCACTGCTTGCCGAGCCGGGGGTGACTTTTTCGAGGGATGTAACCTATTATTGCAAATGTGGATGACCGATCATTTATGCCACCGCTCCCAGCTCTTGGGTTACGGTTCGCCCGAGAAGACTTGTATTGAAGAATTTTACACAAGAATCAAAGTGGTTAGTCTACCCGAGGGAGTCACAGCTTGGACGTCATTCTTCCGAACTCTCACTGCCAACCAAGTCCAGTGGACGCTCAGATGGTTGCCTGTTGAGGAAATCATATACATGCCGGCAACCAGGCCCCACTTTCTGTTGATGGGACTTAAAAGCATCCAACCTTATGCACTGTATCGGGTTTTGAGGCAACTTGGGAGGTATCAAGTAGTGCCGAAAGATGAAGACTTGAGTACCCAAGTGGTTGAAATCAGTCCGGACGGTCGGTTCCCCGAAGAAGAAGCTCGCCAGATCTGGAGTGAGTGTCAACAACTGACAGCAAATACTTGTGTGTTGGATACAGCTAAAGGAGAAGTTTCCCCGGGGTATCACGCTTGGTTTAGAGGTGACATGTCCTGCGGGAGACCAGCTAAAAGACCTCATCTCAAAGATTTCGCTGAGTCATCCCAGGAGCAATGGAACTGGTTAGCAAAGGAAAAGGGTTATCGGGCGAAGATCGGTGAGTTGAAGCAACAGGTTGAAAGTCTGAAATTCAATAACAGTATACAAGTTGTTGCGGATCGAGGCGAAAAGAATAGATTGGCCCAAGAAAATGAAGAACTTAGGGCCCAAATCTAGAAATTGAGAATGGCTCCTGATAAACAACCAAGGAGTCGATCAGATGAGCAGTTGATAAAAGGGCTGAAAAATGAAGTCAGGGAATGGCGAGATGGTTTAGAAAAGTCTGAAAACGTCATGGCAGAGCTCAAAGTATAGTGGGGTACAAGAGCAGATAAGCATCACCGATACTTGAATCAATTGAAACGCGACCACGAGAAAACTCTTGCCAACATGAAGAGAAAGGTGGCTACACTTGAGGGTAAAGCAGTTAAGCAGGCTGAGGATTTCCAAATTGAAAGCGGAGACTGTTATGACTTGTTGGCCCAAATGGAGGTAGAAGTACGGCAACTGAAGAATCAACATATGCAGGATTCTCAGGCGTTAAAAACATACAGTGATCAGATAAAATGCCTGCTTATAGAAAAGAAGCAAGCAAGGGACAGGATTAGAGCCATTGCCCGCGCCATTTTTAGAAGATGTCGCGCTTGTGAAGATATGACTCATGCTACTTTTGTCTCAGCAGTACTAATCTATGTGAAACGGACCATGAATGAATTAGAGAAACTCAAAAGGGACTTGGAACCCAGGCCCACGGCGAGGCCGAACGACGCCCCGCGGGCACCCATATTTGAAGCTTTAGAGTATGCGTAGTTCGTGTTTGTATTTCTTTATATTTTTAGCCTATGGTTTGTCAGTCCATTGTCTTTTCGCATCAAAGTATTTCTGTAGTATTGGAACTTGTATCTGACCTTAGTTTGCATTTGTTATTTTCTTTCTGCAAAAAGGATTTTAGTTTGTAATAGTTTGTTTTAAGTAATGAAAAATGGAAAATCTTTCTGCATGAACTACGCTTGGTCTAATTCGTGCGGGGTCACGATACATAGGCAATCTCTATAGGATTCGACCGTAATTAATAAAGAAAAAAGGGAGAGAAGAAGAAAAGAGAGGTAACACTCGAAAGAGGCACAAATAAAATAAGCCGGAATGATGCATGCGGTCAGAGCAAAAACATGTTAGAAATGGTTAACTGCCTAAGAACATTGCATCCCCCAACATGCAATTACAATATCTGTTAAGACTCTAACACTGACAAGTTTGTTGTTTTTCCAATCAATATCAGTTAGTTTGTTAGAGCGTACTGGCACCATACCATTATCAAACAAGATCGAAAGGTCCTATACCAGAAAGCATGACTGGGTCAGACAACAGCGTTGAGTCAGAAAAGACAGCCAATCAGATGCTGAAGGAAGCCCTGGAGAAAATGGAAAAAATGAGGTTGGAAATGAATGAAATGCAGATAGCCTTAGCTAGAGCCCAGAAGGGGCAGGAACTACCCGTTACTCCTACCCTCCAACCAGTACACATACCGGAATACCCCTCCACCGGCCCTTCAACGAGTTTCCCAAGCCATCACTACTATCAGGGAAGAGAGGCATATGATCCCCAAGCTCCACCACCCAGTCAAAACCCTCCTCCACCAAATATTCTCGTCTTTGTGGCACCTCCCCCAGCCCCATTGCACAGATCATCCAGTGAGCCACTGTTTCAGGCTCACGACACACAATATTACCCCCCTGAACTCACATTCAAAGCACCCGATCCACATCCCTATAATCCCCACTTTGAGGTCCCGGCGGAGATTGAAAAGTCGGCTAAGAGCCCAGAGCAGGACGAGGTGATGCGGAAATTTAAAAGCCTGGAGCAGTCCTTCAGGAACATACACGGGTTAGGCAACCAGGTCAGCGTGACCTACAAGGATCTATGCCCTTTCCCTGACGTTCAATTACCAGCAGGGTTCAAGATGCCCAAGTTCGATTTGTACGAAGGGCATGGCGATCCTATGGCACATCTACGGGGCTTTTGTAGCAAAATGAGGGGAGCGGGGGGAAAATATGAGCTACTGATAGCTTACTTTGGCCAGAGTTTGAGCGGGTCGGCACTGGAGTGGTATACAAGACAAGATCCGAGCAGGTGGTACACCTGGGATGACTTGGCACAGGCTTTCGCAGGACACTTCCAATACAATCTTGAGATAGTCCCAGATCGTCTCACGTTGCTAAAGCTTGAGAAGAAACCCGGAGAGAGCTTTCGGGAATTTGGGTTCCGATGGAGAGAACAGGCAGCCAGAGTTGATCCCCCAATGAGAGAGGGATAAATGGTAGATTACTTTCTACAAACTCTCGAGCCAACTTACTTCGGTCACTTGGTGACGTCAGTTGGCAAATCATTCAATGAAGTGGTGAAAATGGGAAGTATGATAGAAGAGGGACTTAAGTCCAATAAGATCCTGAGTTACTCGGCAATAAGGCAACAACTCAGGCCATTCAGAGCGGCACGGGAGGTGCGCTCGGAAAGAAAAGGAGAGAGGAGGTCACGGCAATAGAGGCCGACAATTGGTCTAGATCTAGAGGTCCTTCCCCTCATTACCAACCCAGACCCCATCATCTAAACTACCCACACATTCCAAATTACCCTCCACAACCCTACTACCCACCACAAGAACAACATTTCACCGTCCATCAAGCCCAGACATACACCCAACCTCCGGTTCACCCACAATGGCGTGCGCCGGCTCCCCACAATACATATCCACCTCCACATAACACCTAACCACCACCACAAAACACCTATCCACCGCCAAGAGCCTACAAGAACCCTCCAGGGATGGGTTTCAGGGGAAATCCGGCTTCTAGAAATGAAAGACTACAGAGGCAAAGAACTTTTACTGAGTTGGGGGAAACTTATACTGTCTTGTTCCACAAATTCAGGCAGTTGGGTTTATTAAATCCTGTTGAGCCTAGATTGCCAAATCCCTTACCCCAAAATATGGATCACTCGGTAAGATATGAATATTGTTCGGGAGCTCCCGGACATGATACTGAGAAATGTTGGAGGCTGAAACATGCGATACAAGATCTTATTGATACCAACAAGATTGAGGTACAGGCACCGGAAGCACCCAACATTAACCAAAACCCATTGCCAAAGCACCCCGAAGCCCACATGATCGAGCTTGTGCACGAAGGAGGGGAGCCAAAGAAACCCTCACAGACAGTGATGATGATCCGTGCCACTCCGAAAGAAAAATCGACTGATGAGGAAGCAGGGGTACAGTTGAAGGGGGAAGATGTCAAGCCAGTGGTGATATTAGGGAAGAATCCATCTGCCGCTACAAGGAAACTAGAACCAGCCAAGTTGGTAATAACGGGAGCATCATCTGCACCCGTGGTTGTTGCGAAGGGGGTCAGCAGGGAACCAGTCATCATAAAGCCAGTAGTCCAAACACCAGTGATTGATAGCAAGGTCGTGCCTTGGAATACGAGAAGGCAGTGGTGATGTACAAGGGACAACAAGTGGAGGAGGATAGTTGTGAGGCGCAGGGACTGACTCGATCAGGACGGTGTTTTGCTCCGACGGAGTTGAGAAGACCCAACCCAGCTGCAACAAAGAAACCTATGTCAGAAGAAGAAGCTGAGGAATTCTTGAAGAAGATGAAAGTACAGGATTACTCCATGGTCGAACAGTTGAAGAAAACACCGGCCCAGATCTCGCTGCTATCATTACTAATCCATTCGGATGAACATCGTCGGGCCCTGATGAAGATACTGAATGAAGCTCATGTGCCCAACGAGATTTCTGTAAATCACCTGGAAACGATTGCCAACAAAATTTTCGAGGTGAACAGGGTAACATTTTCAGATGATAGTGGAGGGCACGGAGCATAATAAAGCTCTCTACCTAACTGTCAAATGTGAAGATTCGGCAGTTACTCGGGCATTGGTGGATAACGGCTCAAGTGCCAATATTTGTCCATTATCCACCCTGAACCAGTTGAAGATCGACCACGGAAGAATCCACAAGAATAGCATTTGCGTCCGAGGATTTGACGGAAATGGAACTGCCACCGTGGGGGATATTGTACTTGAGTTGACCATCGGTCCAGTCCAGTTTACCATGGAATTCCAGGTATTAGATGCCGCAGTATCTTATAACCTTCTGTTGTGATGACCATGGATCCATGCAGCCAAAGCAATGCCATCCACCTTGCATCAGATGGTCAAATTCGAGTGGGATAGACAAGAGGTCGTGCTGCACGGCGAGGACACTGCGTGCACCATGGGAGGCGCCATTGTACCCTTCATAGAGACCAATGATGACAAAGGTCCCTAGGTCTACCAGATTTTCGATGCAGTGTTGGCAAACAAGATCCCCAAGGGTAAAATCATTTAGCACCCTAGGGTAGCTTCCGCAACGGTCATGATGGTTTTAGAAATGCTGGGTAATGGGTTTGTGCCAGGAAAAGGCTTGGGAGCTGAGCTTCAGGGAATTGTTCAACCTGTTTCTTTGCCCAAGAATTTGGAGACCTTTGGATTGGGGTTCAAACCAACTGCGGCCGATGTAAAGCGAGCGCGGAAAATGAAGAAGAGAGTTTGGTTTCTTCCCAAACCAATACCGTGTCTCTCAAGATCTTTTATTAGAGCAAGCTCCAAGGGGTCACCGGTCCCGAAAATTCTCGGGCCATTGATTCAGATTGACGGGGATCTGAATCAGAGCTTCGAAAGATTGTTCACTGATGTCAATATGGTAGAAGTCGGAGAGGGTTCCAGCGGAACAGACATACAGTTTATGGGGCCTGAGGCCAAAACCAACAATTGGACGGTTACTCCTCTTCCTACTCGGGGAGAGTCCTGGTAGTAGGCTTTGATTTTTGCTTTCTTGTTTTTCGGATTATTCAGGGTGTAATCCAAATCTCATTTTGTCTTGTAAAAGTGTGAACCCTGTTATCCCGCATTTTTAATAAAATTCTTTTTCTTGTCTCATTTTAATTTTGTTTTATTCTTTTCTCTTTCTGAACAGTTCTCTTTTTACTGATTCTAATGACATGGCATGCACGGCGGATCTTCGACCTAGTCTAACAAATTAATCTGACTCCGATTTAATGATACAAAAGATCGATTGTGACGATGAGTCTGAATATGATGAGGATAAAGCCTTCGAAGAAATAAACCGAGAACTATGCCAATTTGAAGAGAAACCCAAGCCTAATCTGAATGACACCGAGGCTGTAAATCTAGGGGATGCGGATAATGTCCGAGAAACCAAAATCAGCATCCACATTGAGCCTGGCATCAGGGAAGAATTAATCAAAGCACTCATTGAGTTTAAAGATATTTTTGCATGGTCGTATGACGACATGCCGGGTTTAAGCACCAAGCTAGTGGTTCACAAATTGCCCATTGACCCGGCATGCCTTCCCGTCAAGCAGAAACTGAGGAAGTTCAAGACAGATATGAGTGTGAAGATTAAAGAAGAAGTAACCAAGCAGCTGCAAGCAAAGGTTATTCGGGTCTCTCGATATCCTGATTGGTTGGCTAATGTGGTGCCAGTACCAAAGAAAGATGGGAAGATCAGGGTATGCGTCGACTACCGTAATCTGAACAGGGCAAGCCCAAAGGATAACTTTCCATTGCCCAATATCCATATCTTGATCGACAATTGCGCCGGGCGAGAAATCGGCTCCTTTGTGGATTGCTACGCTGGGTATCATCAGATTTTGATGGATGAAGAAGATGCAGAGAAAACAGCTTTCATTACGCCATGGGGGACTTATTGTTATCGGGTAATGCCATTCGGTTTGAAGAACGCTGGGGCAACGTACATGAGAGCAATGACTACTGTGTTCCATGATATGATACACAAAGAGATCGAAGTGTACGTAGATGATGTGATCATCAAATCCAAGCGTCAGGAAGACCACGTAGCAGACCTTAGGAAGTTTTTCCAAAGACTTCGAAGGTACGACATTAAGCTCAACCCAGCCAAATGTGCATTTGGTGTTCCATCTGGAAAGCTGTTAGGATTTATCGTCAGTCGGCGAGGCATTGAGTTGGATCCGTCAAAGATCAAATCCATCCAGGAATTGCCGCCACCGAGGAACAAAACAGAAGTAATGAGTCTGTTGGGAAGGTTGAACTATATCAGCAGATTCATCGCTCAGCTCACAACAACTTGTGAACCCATCTTTCGATTGCTGAGGAAAGATGCCGCGATAGAATGGACGGCAGAATGTCAGGAGGCATTTGACCAGATCAAAGGTTATTTATCCAATCCACCTGTATTGGTTCCACCTGAGTCGGGGAGGCCATTAATCCTTTATCTAACGGTCCTGGATCATTCGTTTGGTTGCGTGTTGGGTCAACACGACATCACAGGAAGAAAAGAGCAAGCCATCTATTATCTCAGCAAGAAGTTTACAGTCTATGAGAATAAGTACACTCAACTTGAGAAGACATGTTGTGCTCTAACTTGGGTAGCACAGAAGTTTAAGCATTATCTGTCGTCACATACTACTTACCTTATTTCACGTCTGGATCCATTAAAGTATATTTTCCAGAAGCCTATGCCCACAGGAAGATTGGCAAAATGGCAGATATTACTCACAGAGTTCGACATTGTCTATGTGACGAGGACGGCCATGAAAGCCCAAGCATTGGCCGATCACTTGGCTGAGAATCCTATTGATGAAGAATACGAGCCTTTGAGGACGTATTTTCCAGATGAAGAAGTGATACATATAGAGGAGTTAGAACTGAATGAGGAACCAGGGTGGAAGCTTTTCTTTGACGGGGCTGCTAATGCAAAAGGAGTTGGAGTAGGAGCAGTACTTATTTCAGAAACAGGACATCACTATCCTGTTACAGCTCAGCTACGTTTCTATTGTACCAACAACATGGCTGAATATGAGGCATGTATTTTGGGCCTACGATTGGCTGCAGACATGGATGTTCAGGACGTCTTGGTCTTGGGAGACTCGGACCTCCTAGTACATCAGATCCAGGGTGAATGGGAAACACGGGATTTGAAGCTTATACCATATCGACAATGTTTGCACGATCTGAGCAAGCGATTTCGATCAGTGGAGTTCAGACACATCCCGAGAGTTCACAATGAGGTTGCCGATGCTTTGGCCACTTTAGCATCGATGTTGCACCATCCAGACAAAATCCATGTTGACCCATTGTATATTCAGGTTCGTGATCAGCATGCCTACTGCAACATAATAGAAGAAGAAATGGATGGCGAGCCATGGTTTTATGATATCAAGGAATACCTCAGGATGGGGATATACCCGGAGCAGGCAACCGGAGATCAAAAGAGAGCCATTCGACGACTGGCAAATGGATTTTTCCTCAGTGGAGGAATGTTGTACAAAAGAACCCCAGATCTGGGATTGCTGAGATGTATTGATGCAGGTCAAGCCACGATAGTGATGACAGAGGTACATGCTGGAGTCTGTGGGCCCCATATGAGCGGATATGTGTTGGCAAAGAAGATTCTGCGAGCGGGATATTATTGGCTCACTATGGAGCATGATTGTATCAGTTTCGTACGAAAATGCCATCAGTGTCAGATACACGGAGATCTGATTCATTCTCCACCAACGGAATTGCACACAATGTCCGCACCATGGCCATTTGTAGCATGGGGCATGGATGTCATTGGGCCTATCGAGCCGGCAGCTTCGAACGGTCACAGGTTCATTCTGGTAGCCATCGATTATTTCACTAAGTGGGTTGAAGCCAAAACTTTCAAGTCTGTAACCAAGAAGGCAGTGGTGGATTTCGTCCATTCCCATATCATTTGTAGATTTGGGATCCCAAAAATAATAATCACGGACAATGGTGCTAATCTTAACAGCAACTTGATGAGAGAAGTATGTGAACAGTTTAAGATTACACACCGTAATTCCACCCCGTATCGGCCCAAGGCGAATGGAGCAGTTGAGGCAGCCAACAAAAATATAAAGAAGATATTGAGGAAAATGATTGAAGGATCCAGACAATGGCATGAAAAGCTACCATTTGCGTTGTTAGGATACCGCACTACTGTTCGTACTTCAATAGGTGCGACTCCTTATTTGTTGGTATACGGAACCGAAGCAGTAATACCAGCAGAAGTTGAAATTCCTTCCCTTCGAATTATCGCTGAGGCCGGGATTGACGATGATGAATGGGTCAAAGCCCGACTAGAGCAGCTGAGTTTAATGGATGAAAAAAGATTGGCAGCAGTATGTCATGGCCAGTTATATCAGAAGAGAATGGCAAGAGCATACAATAAGAAGGTGCGCCCCAGGAAATTTGAAGTAGGGCAACAAGTATTGAAACGGATCCTCCCACATCAGATTGAGGCAAAAGGCAAGTTCGCCCCGAATTGGCAAGGGCCGTATATTGTGACCAGAGTATTATCCAATGGCGCTTTACGTCTGACGGATGTTGAAGGAAGATGCGTCGACATGGCTATCAATTCTGATGCAGTCAAAAGATATTATGTGTAATTTCTTTTGTTGTTTATTTGTTTGTTTGTACTTAGTGCTTATCGGATAATGAAATGACGGAGGCAATTCTTTCTTTTATCCAAATACTTTTAACCTTTGCTTTACCCCTTTGAGCCTTACTTATCTTTTATACCCCTCTCTTGGAATCATCAATGAAAAATTAAAAAAATTTGAAGGTCGCAAGAAAACAAAGGAGTCAAGTGAACTACGTTCGACCTGATTCCTCAAAGAGGATACGTAGTCGCCTCACGGCTCGGTCATAAGGTAACAAAAAAATCAAAAAAATTCCCCAAGCAAGAAAACTGGGGCAGAAGTTATTTTTTAAATTTTGAAAAAAAAGAGAGTTTGATTCCAAGAGTTGTAATACTTTACCATCAAAGTTATTTTGAATTTTAAATCCTTTTCTTTTAAAACCTATATTGATGTCCAAAAAAGACCTCTCAATCAGTATCCGAGGGGTGTTAAGACAGGCAAATGAAAACTGAGAATAAAACGCCGGTCCCCGATTGAATAAGGATCATGAGCTGAAAGAATTGATAGCCATAAGAATTCCCAACAGAGAAAATCTTATCGGCAACAGTCCAATCCCCAGTTGAAAAAAAAACAAAATGAGAGAGTCTTATCAGTGAAAACCTTCACAGGCACTATAAGGCGACGGGAGTTGTGAGAAATGAGAGAGTCTTATTAGTGAAAACCCCTCAAAGGGCACGATGAGGCGACAAGGTAGATTGGCGGAAAGGATCCACATTTTGCGAAGAATTGGGGCACCTATTTATCCCCAGCAAGTAGAGGCATCAGAAAGATTGATTGATACAGATAGACTGGGTTGATTAATCCGGAGTGCACGACATGATCGTTGGAATTGGTTATATCACCCAGATGAGTTCATTTCTTTTCTTTTCCCCATCATTTGTTCAGAAAGATTTTCTCTTTCTATCTTTTCATTTCTTTGTTTAAAAGACTTTTTCCAGAAATTTATGTTTTAAGAAAGGTCTTTCAGAACTTACTACGAGTCGCCAAAATGGTCAAACAAAATGTGAAGAGGACAGGCAAGAAGCAAGGAAATAAGACAAAAAGGTGTTGGTTGTAAGGCCGAATAATATTGGTCTAAAATGGCAAGGAAAGTACATGGAAGAACTGGAAAAATAGCATGTCATGTCTTTACCATTAGGCGCCCACCTGTATAACAAGGGAATACATTTCATGTCTTTACCATTAGGCGCCCACCTGTATAACAAGGGAATACATTTCATGTCTTTACCATTAGGCGCCCACCTGTATAACAAGGGAATACATTTCATGTCTTTACCATTAGGCGCCCACCTGTATAACAAGGGAATACATTTCATGTCTTTACCATTAGGCGCCCACCTGTATAACAAGGGAATACATTTCATGTCTTTACCATTAGGCGCCCACCTGTATAACAAGGGAATACATTTCATGTCTTTACCATTAGGCGCCCACCTGTATAACAAGGGAATACATTTCATGTCTTTACCATTAGGCGCCCACCTGTATAACAAGGGAATACATTTCATGTCTTTACCATTAGGCGCCCACCTGTATAACAAGGGAATACATTTCATGTCTTTACCATTAGGCGCCCACCTGTATAACAAGGGAATACATTTCATGTCTTTACCATTAGGCGCCCACCTGTATAACAAGGGAATACATTTCATGTCTTTACCATTAGGCGCCCACCTGTATAACAAGGGAATACATTTCATGTCTTTACCATTAGGCGCCCACCTGTATAACAAGGGAATACATTTCATGTCTTTACCATTAGGCGCCCACCTGTATAACAAGGGAATACATTTCATGTCTTTACCATTAGGCGCCCACCTGTATAACAAGGGAATACATTTCATGTCTTTACCATTAGGCGCCCACCTGTATAACAAGGGAATACATTTCATGTCTTTACCATTAGGCGCCCACCTGTATAACAAGGGAATACATTTCATGTCTTTACCATTAGGCGCCCACCTGTATAACAAGGGAATACATTTCATGTCTTTACCATTAGGCGCCCACCTGTATAACAAGGGAATACATTTCATGTCTTTACCATTAGGCGCCCACCTGTATAACAAGGGAATACATTTCATGTCTTTACCATTAGGCGCCCACCTGTATAACAAGGGAATACATTTCATGTCTTTACCATTAGGCGCCCACCTGTATAACAAGGGAATACATTTCATGTCTTTACCATTAGGCGCCCACCTGTATAACAAGGGAATACATTTCATGTCTTTACCATTAGGCGCCCACCTGTATAACAAGGGAATACATTTCATGTCTTTACCATTAGGCGCCCACCTGTATAACAAGGGAATACATTTCATGTCTTTACCATTAGGCGCCCACCTGTATAACAAGGGAATACATTTCATGTCTTTACCATTAGGCGCCCACCTGTATAACAAGGGAATACATTTCATGTCTTTACCATTAGGCGCTCACCTGTATAACAAGGGAATACATTTCATGTCTTTACCATTAGGCGCCCACCTGTATAACAAGGGAATACATTTCATGTCTTTATCATTAGACGCCCACCAGTATAATGCGGGTATACTTTTCTGTTTTCATTTCATGTTCTAGGTCGCCCACCAGTATAATGCGGGTATGCATTTCTGTTTTTCATTTCATGTCCTAGGTCACCCACCAGTATAATGCGGGTATACATTTCTATTTTTTTTTCATGTCCTAGGTCGCCCACCAGTATAATACGGGTATACTTTTCTGTTTTCATTTCATGTTCTAGGTCGCCCACCAGTATAATGCGGGTATGCATTTCTGTTTTTCATTTCATGTCCTAGGTCACCCACCAGTATAATGCGGGTATACTGTCACACCTCCTTTTTACGCGCCCGAGGGGCGCAGGGGGAGTTTTTTCCAATTAAAGGACAATCGAAACGGGATTTATTTATTTATTTCAGAGTCGCCACTTGGGAGATTTAGGGTGTCCCAAGTCACCAATTTTAATCCTGAATCGAGGAAAAGAATGACTCTATATTATGGTCTGCGTACCAGAAATCCGGATAAGGAATTCTGTTAACCCGGGAGAAGGTGTTAGGCATTCCCGAGTTCCGTGGTTCTAGCACGGTCGCTCAACTGTTATATTCGGCTTGATTATCTGATTTTATACAAGTGTGAACTTATGTGCAAAATTTAACTTTTAACCGCTTTTATCATTTACTGTTTTTATCAAGAATTGCAACGTTGTGAAAATGTATCTCGAACCGCGTTACAATCAATGTACCCGTGGTCGTCGACACACTTTGACTCCGTTGAGATTTGGATTTGGGTCACATCAATGTGCACCCGAGTTTAAGGAAATTAAATTATTAAAGGCGCGCCTAAAGCGACTAGCGTATTTATTTTGGGTAGGACCGTGGAATTTTACTAAACGGTCCATCCCGAAGCCTAAACAATTTTTAAAGCAATATTTATTGAGGGCCCCGCAATTTGTATTTTTATTTGGCGAGGCTCACCTCGTTCTTATTTTTTTTTAAAATGAAATTGCAACGTCATGGACACGCATCTCGAACCACGTCACAATCAATGTACCCGTGATTAGAAACACATTTCGACTCCGTTGAGAATTGGATTTGGGTCACATAAATGTGCACCCGAGTTTAAGAAGGTAAGATTTATTAAGGCGCGTCCTAAAGAGTCTAACGTATTGTTATTTTAGGAAGAGGCCGTGAGGGTTCATTAAACGGCCAAATCCAAAGTCTAGTCAATGGTTATGTATTTTATTGAGGGCCCCGGCGGTTTGTGATTTATTTGGCGAGGCTCGTCTCATTTTTATTTTAAAAGGATAAACCTATAGCGACTACATTTTCTATTAAGTTCGTCTCTAAAATAAAAGAAAAATCTCCTAATTATTTACATGCTGAAAAACGCAACTTATTAGTTATTAAGTTACGGCTTATGTGAACGGAAAATTGCGATCGCGTTTGTACATGGAAAAACTGCTTTCATTCTACATTTTATTATTTGCTAGAACATGATATAAATACACAATAATATCAAAGCGGATTAACTATTCTTCAAATAATTTAAACTAGCATTATTAGATGAAGAAATCATACATATGCAACATCATTACTCATTAATTAATCGACTACATTTTTATACGAAGAGAGGAAAATTAATATTCAAACACAAATCCAAACAAAAGAATTCAACAGGAACAGGAGCCTGATTAATATTTCATTTTTCGCTTCAAGCCAAGAGTGTACAAATGTGTACCTGGAAACAGCAGTACAAGAACAAAGAAGTAGGAGTCAGCAACAGTAATAACGCAGCAACAGCAGGTTCCGCAACACCGCAAAACCAGTAACAACCAGTAGAATAACCCAGTGACAGATTGAAAACTCAGCAGTGAAAAAAGTACAATCGCAGTCAAAGCAGAAGAGAGAAAAGACACGAGATGCAGTAGCTTCGGATTTTTGAATAACACTCGAAGAAAAGCAAACAGAAATTATTCGAGTGAAAGTTCAAATTGGATTTCTCTTTTACTCTCACAAACTCTCTCAAGTATCTCTTAATATTCAAGTTCTAAAAACTCTCTTCTTTTTTCTCTCCAAAAAAAATCCTCTCAAGGTTCAAGTTCTCCCCCCTTAAAAACCTCCTCTTAATGTCAAGAATAGTCCTCTATATATAGCAAGACAAGTCTTCAATTCCCAACCCCAAAATTATTCCCCCAATGGCATGTTTTGTCCCACTACATAATGTTTTCTTTATTTTAAACTTTGTCCCCCATGCCTACATTAAATAAATACCACATTCCCAACCCATTACCATATGTCCCCCATGCCTATATTAAAAAAGTACAAGATTCCTCCCCATTATGTTTTGTCTTGTCCCCCATTACATTAAACAAGTACATCAAAAACCCCACCCCATTATATTTGTTCCCCATGCTTAACATAAAGAATCAAAATAATGTTTAATTACCAAACTACCCCTCCGACCTTATTGCAATTACAAATCTACCCCCGAATGCAATGCAATTTACCAAATTACCCCTCTGCTCTAAACAATCAATTAATCATAACTCAACCAAAATATAGTCAAGATGACCAATTTCTCAACAATCTTCAACAACAATTTACATGAACATGATGAACAACACAAACTCCAAATTAATGGAATGAATTAACCATATCGGGAACCAATCCTGGTTAATTTAGACCATGAATGTATGAGCAAGAACACAACAATACAAACAACAATATGCATGATTCAAATTAAATCAACAAATCACAAAACAAACATAAACTCACATTAATTCACTGGATTTAAACATGAACTTCAAACAAAGATGAACATGAATTAAATCTGTTTTTAAGCCACAAACATGACGGATTTTAACGATTCAAACAACATTAACATTTTCTGGAAAATACATAACACATGAAACAAATTGAAGAAACAATTAATTAAATTTCAATTTGAATCTAACAAACATTAAACTAACAAATATTCACTTAAACAACAATACAAACATGAAATAAACATGAAAAATAACTAATTAATCTTTCATTTGAAATCTGAAAAATTAATTTAACAAAACAACACATGAATCATGAACTAAAAATTAATTCAAACGATAAACAAAACAAACATTTGCCGATTTTAGATTCGAAAATATCAAAACAAAATGCGGACAAAATAAAACTCAAAAATCTACTAACCGGATCGAAACGACAAACAACGACCAAACAAACAACAAACTCGACGAGCCTCGACCAAAGCTCGAAGCAACGATGACGAACACGACGAACATGAACCTACGAAGCAATATCGGCAGTTGACAACTGAATCCATGCCGAAGCTATACCGGCAGTTGGCGCGGCAGAAGTGAAGCAGCCAAAGCATCCATGGACGACGAGGGTTTAGTACAAACCCATATGAGAGGTCGACGGACAGCGGAGACGCGACAGTTGGGGACAACTGGACGTCGAGCAGCTGCTCGTCGAGGAGGAAAGCTATGGCGGACAGGCGTAGCTCGGGGGACTGCCGGACTGGTTTGGGTGGTGTCCGCGTGGGTTCGACGGGCAGTAGTAGCTGTTCGTCGAGGAGGAAGAAGGTGGTCGACGCAGCAAGCAGAAAACTCGAGCTTGAAGCATTGTCAATGGCGGGAAGGCAGCTGGAGATGGAAGGGTTGTGGTGGTTTTGGACGATGCAGCAGCTATAGCTGCTGCTTGACGATGCTGGACGGGTGGTGCTAGAGGTGGAGGGGTCTGTTTGGTGGTGAAGCTGGTGGCGACGGGATAGTGACGACGCAGGGGGGAGCTGGTGGTTGACGGGGCTGGTGAATGGCAGCAGCCATGGATGTTGGGGTGTTTGAGTTTGAAGGTTTGGAGAGGAAGAAGATGGAGGGGGCGGGTGAGTTTAGTTTAGGTTTTTTAGGGTTTTTTGTTTGTGTTTTTTGTTTTTGTGTTTTGGCAAAATGAAGAGTGGGTCTTGGATCAATGGGTTAATGGGGCGGACCGGGTCGACCCGTGTGAAGTGGACTGGGTCGTGGACAATTGTTTGGGCCTGGGGTTGAAAATTGAAGAAGCGGCCCAATCCGATTTTTATTTGTATTTTTGTTATCTTTTCTTCTTTTATTTTCTAAAACTAAATTATAAGAATACTTAAATTATTATTAAGAACTAAATTAAGTTATAAAAGCGCAAATTAACTACCAATAACAATTAACACACAATTAAGTAATAATTAAGCATAAAATTGTTTATTTGGACATTAAATGCTAAAAATGCAAAAGATGCATATTTTTTGTAAATTTTAATTTTGATAAAACTAATTTAATTACTAACAATTATAGAATTAAATCCTACATGCAAATGCGACATATTTTTGTATTTTTTATTAATTTAGCAAATAAACAAGCACAAACAAATACAAATAATAATCCAAAAATGTCACAAAAATACTCAAAATTGCACACCAAGGAAAATCATTTTATTTTGCATTTTTTGGGAGTAATTCTCATGTAGGGCAAAAATCACGTGCTTACAGCTGCCCCTCTTTGCCCGAAGACACGAAGGGTTTTCGCGCAAAGATAAAGCGAGCGATTTTTGCCCGTCCGAGTACTCCGTGTGAAGCATTTTTTTGAAAAAGATTTAACCGAACCTTTGCTTCAAAGGTTTCCTACATATCCCTGGCTAAAGGGGAATCAGGTTAATGTAGTTCGGGAAATTTTGGTAGCTGGGACTACCGTGGGATTGCAATGTTACTGCTGTTGCATGTTGTTATCACTGCTTACCGATCTCCTTATTACACCGTACTTAAAATAAAAACAAGAAGCTAGGCTAGACTGAAATTTGTTCTTGTTGCCTGGCTTTCTCGTCGGCTTGTGTTTCCTCCGGTGCTTTTCTTCCGATGCTTTTCTTCCTTTTGACCCATGCTCTTGAGTATGTGCTGGGACCTCTTGTTGCAACCTTTTGCTTCCCGGTGCTGGGATTTTTTATTGTTTCCTGTTGGGGATTCCTGCTGTAACCCTCTATTTTATTGTCCTCTGACTTGATCTTGAAACCTATGCCTCTGTTATCTGGGCGGGCTCCCAACTTCAATACTTGAAAATTAATGCTGAATGTATTCCTATGTTATCTTGGCGGGCTCCCAACTTCAACGCTTGAAATGAAATGGCTGAAATGTATGCCTCTGTTATCTGGGCGGGCTCCCAACTTCAACTCTGGAGATATAAAGACTGAATGTATTCCTCTGTTATTATGGGCGGGCTCCCAACTTCAACGCTTGAAATGTAAAGACTGAATGTATGCCTCTGTTATCTGGGCGGGCTCCCAACTTCAACTCTGGAAATATAAAGACTGAATGTATTCCTCTGTTATTATGGGCGGGCTCCCAACTTCAACTCTTGAAAATAAAGACTGAATGTATTCCTCTGTTATTATGGGCGGGCTCCCAACTTCAACGCTTGAAAAGTAAAGACTGAATGTATTCCTCTGTTATTATGGGCGGGCTCCCAACTTCAACTCTGGAAATATAAAGACTGAAATGTATTCCTCTGTTATTATGGGCGGGCTCCCAACTTCAACTTTGGAAATATAAAGACTGAATGTATGCCTCTGTTATTATGGGCGGGCTCCCAATTTCAACACTTGAAATGAAAGACTGAATTTATGCCTCTGTTATCTGGGCGGGCTCCCAACTTCAACGCTTGAAAGTAAAGACTGAATGTATTCCTCTGTTATTATGGGCGGGCTCCCAACTTCAACTCTTGAAAATAAAGACTGAATGTATGCCTCTGTTATCTGGGCGGGCTCCCAACTTCAACGCTTGAAAGTAAAGACTGAATGT
Source organism: Nicotiana sylvestris (assembly GCF_000393655.2). Lineage (NCBI taxonomy): Eukaryota > Viridiplantae > Streptophyta > Magnoliopsida > Solanales > Solanaceae > Nicotiana > Nicotiana sylvestris. The sequence goes on from NC_091059.1 coordinate 207,248,312, forward strand.
ATTCCTCTGTTATTATGGGCGGGCTCCCAATTTCAACAACAACTTAGGACTGGTAAAACTAAACTTAGGAGGAAATGCATCTCCTATGGGTAAAACTAAACTTAGGAGGAAATGCGTCTCCTATGGGTAAAACTAAACTTAGGAGGAAATGCCTCTCCTATGGTTAAAACATAAACTTAGGAGGAAATGCGTCTCCTATAGGTAAAACTTAAGGAAGTGCGTCTCCTATTGGCAAAACTAGACCTAGGAAGTGTATCTCCTATTGGTAAAGGCATGGAATGTATTCCCTTGTTATACAGGTGGGCGCCTGATGGTAAAGACATGAGATGTATTCCCTTGTTATACAGGTGGGTGCCTGAAATATGAAATGCACAGACAAAAAGTATTCCTCTCGTTATTCAGGTGGGCGCCTGTCTTTTTGAGAAAATTTTCGCGATGAGAAAATATTCTGCCCCGGTTTGATGATCTTCTTTATAGCATGTTCTTCCGCCATCTGTAACATTTCTTTTCCCTGTTGGGGTAAAATGTTATCAGCTGGGGGTACCTGACTTCCAGAAAATTTTCAAAATGGAAGGAAAATTTTCTGCCCCAGTTTGATAATATCCCTTGTGGCATGCGTTTCTGCCTCAATGCCATTTCCCTTACCTGTTTCAAATCAAACAAAATTGTTAGTTTAAAACATGGTGGTTGGTTGTGATACTCCTGTTGGGATGGTTTTCCCTTTCTCCCTCCTTGCTTTGTATTCCACAACTTGTTGGGATGATATTATGTGCTGGGGATAATCCCTTCCTGCTGGGGGATATCCCTCTTCTTTTGTGGCATAGCTTGGAAACTGGCATTTTCCCCGACCTTTCAGTCTAGTATGGATTTCGCCAAATCATGCTCGCTGCTCTCCTTGCTCTGTTCATGGGCCTTGGCCTTTGAGGTTTATAACCTTGGTTTTGGCAAGGATATCTCTCTTGACGCTCGTCAATCCTTCTGTCAATTCCCTTTGCTGGGGATATCTTTTTGACACTGGCCTCGCGCTTGTTCCTTGCTGACTATACCATTTGGATATACTAGTCAGATCTCATCTTGGAAAGATGATGGCATATTTTGAAGTCATTTCATACTTGTTCTGACCGGACAGAACTCTATTGGGGAAATTTTTTATGAAAGGAGAAAGATAACAGAAACAAAATAAAAGACAAAGGAAACGATGACTCTTTTACAAAAGAAACTATAAATAAAACCCTATCAAATGCAGATACTGACTCTAATGGCCATGACATGCGTATGTGGCCTATCCTCTGCCGTCAATCATCTTTTAAGATCTTCCATTGGCGATTCCCCCTCTGATTCTCAATCTTATTCGACTTGTAGTGCCCGAAGGGTTTTCACTATCAAGTCTCTCTCATTTTGGTTTTCTCTCAGCTTTCATCGCCTTATGGTGCCTGTGAAGGTTTTCACCGATAAGACTCTCTCATTTGTATCACTTTCCAGCTGGGGATTTGGAGTGTCGCCGGTATGACTCTTTCTGCTGGAGATTAGAGTCCTTTCTGCTGTGGAACAGAATGTTATGTTCGCCGGTAAGACTCTTCATTTGTCCGACTTGGCATCTTTTGAAGACTGATCGGAAGGTCTTTCTTTGGACCGTAATGTGGGTTTTGGATAGGCTAGAAAGAAAAGGGTATTAAAAGGCTCAAAAATACATTCATTTTGGGTTATTAATTACAACCTTCGGAATTAGATTTATTTACATCAAACGCAACATCTGCCCCAGTTTCTTGCTTGGGGATATTTCAATTGTTTTTTTTTTCATTTTTCAAAACTATGACCGAGCCGTGAAGCGCCTACGTATCCTCTTTGAGGAATCAGGTCAAACGTAGTTCCCAATTCCTCTTTTTCATTTAACTTTCCTCTTTTGCTTTTTGCTATCATTTTTCTTTTCTCTTTTTCTTTTCTCATTTTCTTTTTGTCGTTTTTTTTTCTTTCATTCTTCTTTTCTTTCTTTTTTTCCCATTTTGTTGTTTTCTTTTCTTTCTTTTCTCTTACCCGCCATGCTTGCATTTTTTTTATTCGTTGCTACTAATTCCGAACGAGGGGTACGAAAGAAAATAAATAAGGCTCAAAAGGGGTAACGAAGGATAAAGTGTTTGGGTAGCAGAACAAAATGCCTTTGTCTTTCCAGTCTTCAGATCATACCAAGTGCAAACAACACAACTTAAATTTGTAGTCTCTCCTGATGGTGCTGGACTTGACAATTATATTCAACATCTGTTTGGTCATTTGTCACTTTTAAAGCACCGTTGGGCGACACTCTCATTCTCATTATTATGAATGACCCTCATGCCAATTTAGGCGAATCTTTCTTTAACGGTTTTCTTTGTGTTTAACTTGCCCCAGTTCAACATGACCCGAGCTCTGAATAATCTCAACCGTCCTTATTTCCTTTAAATGGTCTGAATCGCCTTTCCAGGGTTTTATGATTAACTTTTAAGATTAGGCCCAAACTGGGTGCGCATGTCATGTCCCTAGAATCGGCATTGAACAAAAATGGTAAAAAGGACCAAACAAAAGATGACTGGAAATAATAAAAGATTGGATTTTGTGCTAGACTACCGGTGAAATGGTTTGAATAACAAACAAACGAAATAAAAATCCTAAACAACCTGGACAAAACTAAAACAAACCGCCATGACAAAACGGAAAGATAAGCGGAAAGATATTGACACAAAACAAAATCCGAATTACAATCCTAATAATCCGAACAAACAGGAATGACAACAAAATGAGCCACCACAAGCTTCTCTCTTGCTGACTAAGGAACAAAACGTCCTCCCACTTTATCAAAATTGGCATTTTAGCCACTGAGCTTTGCATCAATACTGCCGAGACCATTACCAGCTTCAACCTCATCAACCTCCGTCGGCAAATTCTCGAGGAGGTTCGAGTGCTCCATGTCACTGTTATTAATCGCAACCCGCCCTTCTCGGATCATTTTCTCTACTTCCCTTCTCCAGCTATGACAGCTCTCAATGTTGTGCCCTATGACATTGGAGTGGTAGGCGCATCGTGCTGCCGGATCAAAGCTCCTTGCAAGCGGATTTATAGTACATGCGGGGAGTGGCTCAATCGAACCAGCATGCCTTAGCCTTTCAAACAGACTGGCATAAGATACCCCGATGGGGGTGAGAGCCTCTCCTCGTTTCAGCAACCTCTTCATTCTTGCATGTTGACAGGGCCGGAAACCTGATCCAGATGGCTTTTGGTAGGCTTGTGCAGGTGGGTAGGCATTTTGTGGAGCCGGGTGCCTGGGAAGTGAGGTTTGGCGGGGAAAGAAGTGGTGTTGGGGAGCGGAGAAGCATTGAGGAGTGATGGAGCTACTCGGGTAGCTGGGAAGGCTGCCATAAGTGGGTTGGGATGGAGAGTATGGGGGATCTTCCATTATGGTGTTGGGTGCTTGGGAATTGACTGAGTTCAAGAGACTTGGCGGTGGAGGGGGTGGTGCTTTTCCTGTTATCCATGCCTGATACATGTCTGCCACATGCTGTCTCAGCATTTTCACTTCTTCTACCAACCCGTTGTTCCGTTCGACCAATTGTTGTCGGTCATCAGTACCGACCCACTCGGTTCTGCGGTTCTGAGCCATTGTCCTTTGATTTTGCTTTGCAGGGAGGAGTTACCACAACCAACCACTCTCTATATATGGATACATCAAAGGGAAGTCATCACGTTAGTGTTAGGCCATTGGACAGACAATCATATATCAAAAATGCACCCAAGTAGTTAGGCAATTGTGCCCCCTGAAAATCTTCCACACTCTCTTTTATTTATTTATTATTATATATTTATTTTATTATATATTTTTTTATTTTATTATTTTTTTTCATTTTAGTGGTGGTCGAATCTTATGGAGATTGCCTACGTATCATGTCCCCGCATGAATCAGACCTTGCGTAGTTCGGACCAATAAAATAAACAATAATGAACATTTTTTCTTTTCACTTTCCTATTAAAACAAACTGGGTTTCAAAGGTTTAAAGATGATCTACAAACTTGAAAATCAAATAACCAATATACTTTAATCAAGAGATTTATAAACTCAAAACAAAAGGCTAACTCCCTTTCTCTGTTCGACAAATGCAACCAAATGGTTATTTTTGCAAATGTGGCCCCTCCAAATTCCACATGAATTCGAGGCCGAAGAGGATTATTTTATGACACTTTTACAAACTTGTCCGTTCTTTTACGAAAATAACCTTTCGACAACTGAAAGATACTCTAAGGCTATTTTGGCAAGAACGGTTTAAGACGCGGCCGAAGCTGGGTCGGCTTATTTTGACCAAAAATCCGAACGGTATTCACCTAACTGCTGACTCTTTGTTTTTTTTTCAAATTACAATGAAAACGTGGAGTTGCAAACACGGCCCTTCAGCGCCTCGGGGACGAAGATTTTTAAGGCTGTGCGGGTCAACTGGACTAAACTCCTAAACCTGACCCAAAAGGTGGCTGTTTATGCAAAGTCAGCCTTCCGGCGTCCCTTTCGGAAACATTAGGCTATTTATGACAAAACAGCATCACCTGACTTATTTATGACTCTTTTTATCGATTTTCAAATTAGAAAACTCAATACTGCAAACACGGCCTTTCAACGTCTCGGGGATGAAGATTTTTAAGGCTGTGTGGGTCAACTGGACCAAATCTTAAATATGACCCAAAGGTGGCTGTTTATGCAAAGTCAGCCTTCCGGCGCCCCTCTCGGGAACATTCGGCTATGTCTTGATAAAACAACGTCACCCGACTTCTTTATGACAAAATTAAAATTTGACATATTATTCTTTTATTATTTTTTTTTTGGCTATTTTAGCAAAGGCGGGGTTGGACCCGATGAGGGTTGCCTACGTATCTCACATCCGGTGAGAATCAAACCCGCGTAGTTCGGGCAATCAAGGATAAGTAGATGAACTAACTTCTTCTTCTTCTTCTTCTTTTTTTTTTAATTTGCGAAAGAACTACTTTAAAAGAAGAAAGGAAGTATTTTTTTTTGATTAATTTTCTCTTTTGAAAGAAAGACTTGTAAGAATTCCTTTTCTTTTGATTTGAACTTTGAAAATTGCAAAAGTAAAAGGAAGATATTTTTTGTCTGAATTTTCATTTGTTTTCTCTTATTCTAAAGAAGAAAGAAAATATTTTTTTTTTGGAATTTTACCTTTAATAAAAGAAATACTTCTAAAAATATATATATTTTTTTGAATTTTGAATTTTCTTTTCAATTTTTTTAAAGAAGAATCAAAATATTTTCGGATTTTTTTTAAAACGAAAATATTTTTTATTTTTATTTTTTTTTTTTTAATTTTTTTATTTAAAAAAACAATTAAAAAGACTTTCTAAAGAAATCAATAATGGAAAATAAATATATATATATATATATATATATATATATATATCTATTTTTTGCAAGACATATCTTTTGAAATTTTACTTTGAATTTTTTTGGTAAGACAAATATTCTTTGCAACAAATAAAGATATATATACATTTTGGAAGTAAAGAAAAATACTTTTTGGATTATATATATATATATATATATATTTTGGAACAAATATATATATATATATATATATATATATATATATATATATTGGAACAAATAATAAAACCACGTTCAACGCACGACTCATTTTATTTTTATTTTTTGGCCTTTTCATAAACAAATAAAAAAACTATTTTAAACATAAGACTCTTTTTCATTTTCATTTTCATGACAAACTATTTTTCTATGTTTTTATTTTTTGAAAAACAAACAGAACAACGACTTTTTTTCTTCTATTTTCCCTTTGCTTTTAATAAAACAGACTAATAAGACATTTTTTCATTTTCTCAAAATTTCGGCAGAGTTTTGACAGTATTTGGGTATTGTTTTTTTTTCAAAAATAAACAATCAATTCCCTAACCGCTATTTCTTTTTTTTTTCAATTTCACAATATTCATAATATTCAAACACCGGTCAGTGAGACAAAATAAATGGACGGAAAACAAATAGGATGCATCAGGATGGTCTTTTCATATCAGGTTGCTAGTCCTAGACGGACCCAACCCCTATGTTGAGTCCCTTAAGTCAAATGCAACGTGATGCAAATAAGCGTTCCTACTAGGGATCCGGCATGAAGTCACGTTATTCTATGTTCAAAAACCTGGGTCGGTGTTCTAGACAGTGCACCCGAGCGGACAACTCGAGTTGAGGAAGGAGCTCCTTTCCGGGAACCAAAAGGCCAGCCGGCTTAGAAACTTTCCGAGCCTCTTTTATTTAGGGTATGACACTAACAGAATAGGGAGTCTCAACCAGTGAGCACATCCCCGGAGGTAAGAAGAGAAAGGTTTCGGCACAATTTATATACAGTTCAGATAATATCAAAGCGGTAAAGGCAACATTTAGCACATTAGGCTCAAAACATGTAAAAATCAGATAAAGCCAAATATAACAATTTATCTAAGCTCGAATTTCTAACCCTGAACCAGTGGTTCTGGGTTTCATCCCCAGCAGAGTCGCCAGAGCTGTCACACCTCCTTTTTACGCGCCCGAGGGCGCAGGGGAGTTTTTTCCAATTAAAGGACAATCGAAACGGGATTGGTTTATTTATTTCAGAGTCGCCACTTGGGAGATTTAGGGTGTCCCAAGTCACCAATTTTAATCCCGAATCGAGGAAAAGAATGACTCTATATTATGGTCTGCGTACCAGAAATCCGGATAAGGAATTCTGTTAACCCGGGAGAAGGTGTTAGGCATTCCCGAGTTCCGTGGTTCTAGCACGGTCGCTCAACTGTTATATTCGGCTTGATTATCTGATTTTATACAAGTGTGAACTTATGTGCAAAATTTAACTTTTAACCGCTTTTATCATTTACTGTTTTTATCAAGAATTGCAACGTTGTGAAAATGTATCTCGAACCGCGTTACAATCAATGTACCCGTGGTCGTCGACACACTTTGACTCCGTTGAGATTTGGATTTGGGTCACATCAATGTGCACCCGAGTTTAAGGAAATTAAATTATTAAAGGCGCGCCTAAAGCGACTAGCGTATTTATTTTGGGTAGGACCGTGGAATTTTACTAAACGGTCCATCCCGAAGTCTAAACAATTTTTAAAGCAAATATTTACTGAGGGCCCCGCAATTTGTATTTTATTTGGCGAGGCTCATCTCATTCTTATTTTTTTTAAAATGAATTTGCAACGTCATGGACACGCATCTCGAACCACGTCACAATCAATGTACCCGTGATTAGAAACACATTTCGACTCCGTTGAGAATTGGATTTGGGTCACATAAATGTGCACCCGAGTTTAAGAAGGTAAGATTTATTAAGGCGCGTCCTAAAGAGTCTAACGTATTGTTATTTTAGGAAGAGGCCGTGAGGGTTCATTAAACGGCCAAATCCAAAGTCTAGTCAATGGTTATGTATTTTATTGAGGGCCCCGGCGGTTTGTGATTTATTTGGCGAGGCTCGTCTCATTTTTATTTTAAAAGGATAAACCTATAGCGACTACATTTTCTATTAAGTTCGTCTCTAAAATAAAAGAAAAATCTCCTAATTATTTACATGCTGAAAAACGCAACTTATTAGTTATTAAGTTACGGCTTATGTGAACGGAAAATTGCGATCGCGTTTGTACATGGAAAAACTGCTTTCATTCTACATTTTATTATTTGCTAGAACATGATATAAATACACAATAATATCAAAGCGGATTAACTATTCTTCAAATAATTTAAACTAGCATTATTAGATGAAGAAATCATACATATGCAACATCATTACTCATTAATTAATCGACTACATTTTTATACGAAGAGAGGAAAATTAATATTCAAACACAAATCCAAACAAAAGAATTCAACAGGAACAGGAGCCTGATTAATATTTCATTTTTCGCTTCAAGCCAAGAGTGTACAAATGTGTACCTGGAAACAGCAGTACAAGAACAAAGAAGTAGGAGTCAGCAACAGTAATAACGCAGCAACAGCAGGTTCCGCAACACCGCAAAACCAGTAACAACCAGTAGAATAACCCAGTGACAGATTGAAAACTCAGCAGTGAAAAAAGTACAATCGCAGTCAAAGCAGAAGAGAGAAAAGACACGAGATGCAGTAGCTTCGGATTTTTGAATAACACTCGAAGAAAAGCAAACAGAAATTATTCGAGTGAAAGTTCAAATTGGATTTCTCTTTTACTCTCACAAACTCTCTCAAGTATCTCTTAATATTCAAGTTCTAAAAACTCTCTTCTTTTTTCTCTCCAAAAAAAAATCCTCTCAAGGTTCAAGTTCTCCTCTTTAAAAACCTCCTCTTAATGTCAAGAATAGTCCTCTATATATAGCAAGACAAGTCTTCAATTCCCAACCCCAAAATTATTCCCCCAATGGCATGTTTTGTCCCACTACATAATGTTTTCTTTATTTTAAACTTTGTCCCCCATGCCTACATTAAATAAATACCACATTCCCAACCCATTACCATATGTCCCCCATGCCTATATTAAAAAAGTACAAGATTCCTCCCCATTATGTTTTGTCTTGTCCCCCATTACATTAAACAAGTACATCAAAAACCCCACCCCATTATATTTGTTCCCCATGCTTAACATAAAGAATCAAAATAATGTTTAATTACCAAACTACCCCTCCGACCTTATTGCAATTACAAATCTACCCCCGAATGCAATGCAATTTACCAAATTACCCCTCTGCTCTAAACAATCAATTAATCATAACTCAACCAAAATATAGTCAAGATGACCAATTTCTCAACAATCTTCAACAACAATTTACATGAACATGATGAACAACACAAACTCCAAATTAATGGAATGAATTAACCATATCGGGAACCAATCCTGGTTAATTTAGACCATGAATGTATGAGCAAGAACACAACAATACAAACAACAATATGCATGATTCAAATTAAATCAACAAATCACAAAACAAACATAAACTCACATTAATTCACTGGATTTAAACATGAACTTCAAACAAAGATGAACATGAATTAAATCTGTTTTTAAGCCACAAACATGACGGATTTTAACGATTCAAACAACATTAACATTTTCTGGAAAATACATAACACATGAAACAAATTGAAGAAACAATTAATTAAATTTCAATTTGAATCTAACAAACATTAAACTAACAAATATTCACTTAAACAACAATACAAACATGAAATAAACATGAAAAATAACTAATTAATCTTTCATTTGAAATCTGAAAAATTAATTTAACAAAACAACACATGAATCATGAACTAAAAATTAATTCAAACGATAAACAAAACAAACATTTGCCGATTTTAGATTCGAAAATATCAAAACAAAATGCGGACAAAATAAAACTCAAAAATCTACTAACCGGATCGAAACGACGAACAACGACCAAACAAACAACAAACTCGACGAGCCTCGACCAAAGCTCGAAGCAACGATGACGAACACGACGAACATGAACCTACGAAGCAATATCGGCAGTTGACAACTGAATCCATGCCGAAGCTATACCGGCAGTTGGCGCGGCAGAAGTGAAGCAGCCAAAGCATCCATGGACGACGAGGGTTTAGTACAAACCCATATGAGAGGTCGACGGACAGCGGAGACGCGACAGTTGGGGACAACTGGACGTCGAGCAGCTGCTCGTCGAGGAGGAAAGCTATGGCGGACAGGCGTAGCTCGGGGGACTGCCGGACTGGTTTGGGTGGTGTCCGCGTGGGTTCGACGGGCAGTAGTAGCTGTTCGTCGAGGAGGAAGAAGGTGGTCGACGCAGCAAGCAGAAAACTCGAGCTTGAAGCATTGTCAATGGCGGGAAGGCAGCTGGAGATGGAAGGGTTGTGGTGGTTTTGGACGATGCAGCAGCTATAGCTGCTGCTTGACGATGCTGGACGGGTGGTGCTAGAGGTGGAGGGGTCTGTTTGGTGGTGAAGCTGGTGGCGACGGGATAGTGACGACGCAGGGGGGAGCTGGTGGTTGACGGGGCTGGTGAATGGCAGCAGCCATGGATGTTGGGGTGTTTGAGTTTGAAGGTTTGGAGAGGAAGAAGATGGAGGGGGCGGGTGAGTTTAGTTTAGGTTTTTTAGGGTTTTTTGTTTGTGTTTTTTGTTTTTGTGTTTTGGCAAAATGAAGAGTGGGTCTTGGATCAATGGGTTAATGGGGCGGACCGGGTCGACCCGTGTGAAGTGGACTGGGTCGTGGACAATTGTTTGGGCCTGGGGTTGAAAATTGAAGAAGCGGCCCAATCCGATTTTTATTTGTATTTTTGTTATCTTTTCTTCTTTTATTTTCTAAAACTAAATTATAAGAATACTTAAATTATTATTAAGAACTAAATTAAGTTATAAAAGCGCAAATTAACTACCAATAACAATTAACACACAATTAAGTAATAATTAAGCATAAAATTGTTTATTTGGACATTAAATGCTAAAAATGCAAAAGATGCATATTTTTTGTAAATTTTAATTTTGATAAAACTAATTTAATTACTAACAATTATAGAATTAAATCCTACATGCAAATGCGACATATTTTTGTATTTTTTATTAATTTAGCAAATAAACAAGCACAAACAAATACAAATAATAATCCAAAAATGTCACAAAAATACTCAAAATTGCACACCAAGGAAAATCATTTTATTTTGCATTTTTTGGGAGTAATTCTCATGTAGGGCAAAAATCACGTGCTTACATATACATTTCAGTTTTTTATTTCTAGGTCGCCCACCAGTATAATGCGGGTATGCATTTCTGTTTTTTTTCATGTTCTAGGTCGCCCACTAGTATAATGCGGGCATACATTTCTGTTTTCATTTCATGTTCTAGGCCGCCCACCAGTATAATGCGGGCATACGTTTCTTTTTTTTCATGTTCTAGGTCGCCCACCAGCATAATGAGGGTATACATTTTTGTTTTTCATTTCATGTCCTAGGTCGCCCTCCAGTATAATGAGGGTATACATTTCTGTTTTCATTTTATGTCCTAGGTCGCCAACCAGTATAACGAGGGAATACATTTCATATTTTTGCATTCAGGCGCCTACCTGTATAACGAGAGGAATACTTTTCAGTCTTATACTTCAGATCTTGAAATCAGTAACCCCACCAGAAGGCAGAAGGTTACAACAGGAATTCCCAGCAGGAAACAATAAAAAATACCCAGTACCGGAAAGCAGAAGGTTGCAACAAAAGTAATGCAGCCTATGAACATTAAATTATGCCCAGCATAACAAAGCTTAATGAAGGAAGCCATATCCCCAGCGGACCGAACAAAATGATGCAAAATGGTGAGTCAGGAAAGCAAGAGGCCGGTGTCATCCCCGTCAGTTCTCGGAAGAAAGAAGCACCGGAATCGATGCAAGCCGACAAGAAAGCAAGGCATCAAGAACAAATGAGAAGATCTTGTAATCCGTAGTCTAGCCTAACTTCTTGATTTTTCTTTTAAGCATGGTGTAATAAGGAGGTCAGCAAGCAGTAAAAGTAGCATGCAACAACAGTAATATTGCAGTCCCATGGTAGTCCCAGCTACCAAAACTTCCCGAACTATATTGACCTGATTCCTGTTTAGCCAAGGATATGTAGGAAACTTCTGAAGCAAAGGTTCGGTCAAATCTTTTTCAAAAAATATTTCACACGGAGTACTCGAACGGACAAAAATCGCTCGTATCCGCTCACTTTATCTTTGCACGAAAACCCTTCGTGTTTTCGGACAAAGAGGAGAAGCTGTGAGCACGTGATTTTCGCCCCATATGAGAATCACTCCCAAAAATTCAAAATAAAATAATTTTCCTTTGTGTGCAATGTTTGTATTTTTGTGGTATTTTTTTTATAATTATTTGTATTTTGTCTGTGCATGTTTATTTGTTTAAATTAATAAAAATATAAAATATGTCGCGTTTGCATTTTATATTTAATCAAATTTATTTTACAAAATGAAAAAAATCATAAAAATAATGTACGCTGCATTTTTAGCACTTAATGTCCAAATTGTATGATTTTCTCGTTAGTCGCTATTTAATTGTGTGTTAACTGTTATTAAGAGTTAATTAGTATTTCCAGATAATTTTGGGTTTTATAATTTAATCTTAGCATTCTAGCTTTATTATTATTTAGGAAATTGAATAAATAGAAAAGGATAAAAATAGAAGAGATCGGATTGGGCATTTTCTTCAATTTTAAGTCACAAGCCCAAAGAGACCCAATCTTCCCAAACGACCCAGTCCATTTCGAACTGGGTCGACCCAGTCCATAACCCAAAAGACCCCAAATCCCCTTTTCTTTCATTTTTCATAAAAAACAAAACAAAACAAAAAGCAAAAAACCTAAGACTACCCGCACCCCCCTCTTCTTCTTCCTCTCTTTCTCTCTTCTTCTCCAAAAGAGCTCAAAGCCCCTCCCATGGCTGCCCCTCTCCCGTTCCCTTCATCCCCACGCCACACACACACAACCACGTCGACAACACACACACACACACAACCACGGCGACGTAACACACACACACCCGCTGCCCGTGTTTCTTCTTCTTCTTCAAGATCGCGATGGTTTCTTCTTCTTCAAGTTCATGTCGCTCGTTGTTTCTTCTTCTCCGACACTACTGTTGCTGCGTTCTTCGTCCGACGTCGTCCATGGCTGCTGCCCGCGGCTGCTACTGTTTCTTCCTCGTCGCTGTTGCTCCTGTTTCGCGCTGCAACCCCATAGCTGCCATGGCAGCTCCGCTCGTTGCCGCTGCTGCGTTCTTCTTCTCCTTCGCGGGCTGGTGCTACTTCAGTTCTTGTCACCGCCAAACACCCCTCCATCGAGCTTCGTCCATTGTTTAAGTTTTCGGGCAGATTCAAGTGATTTTGGTGCAATAATTGTCTCCGGTCATATTTGTTTCCGTTCGAGTTCGTCGTCGCTTCGATCCGGTTAGTAGGTTTGAGTTTTATGTTTTTCCGTATTTTGTTTTGATATTCTCGGATTTAAAATCGGTAAATGTTCGATTCTTGTTTTGTTCATGTTTATCGTTGAATTAACTTTCTAGTTTGTTCATATGTTTTGTTGAATTAATTCATGTGTTTGTTCATATGTTTTGTTGAATTAATTCATGTGTTTGTTCATGTGTTTTGTTGATTGAATTAATTGTTTTTCAGTTTGTTTCATGTGTTTTTATTTATTTTTGTAAAAGAAATTGTTAGTTTAATTTTAATGTTGTTAGATTCAAATTGAAATTGTTAGTTTAATTTTAATGTAAAAGAAATTATTAGCTTAATTTTAGTTTAATTTGTAAAATTGTTAGTTTGATTTTAATGTTGGTAGATTCGAATTGAAATTTAATTAATTGCTTTTTTCACGTGTTTTGTTTGTTTTTGTAAAAGAAATTGTTAGTTTAATTTTAGTTTAATTTGTAAAAAAGAATTGTTAGTTTAATTTTAATGTGGTTAGATTCAAGTTGAAATTCAATCAATTATTTCTTCTTCGGTTTATTTTTATTCGTATTAAAGAATTTAGTTGTAATATAGAAATATCTTAGTTTAATCACTTGAATCGTCCATTTTTGTTGATTAGTTTAGATTAAATTCATGTTCATCTTTTGGTTGAAGTTCGCTCTTAATCCGGTGATTTAATGTGAATTTATGTTTTAAATGATTGATTTAATTTTTATATTCATTTTTGTTGTAATGTTGTTGGATTTAGTTTAAAGATCAATTGGTTATTGGATTTAGAAATTCAAATCTATTTGTTGGTTAGGTTCAATTTGTTAATATTGTTGAATCTGCAAATATACGTGTTGTTAAAAATATCGTTCAGTCAAAATAATTCCGATTGTTGATTTGTTGTTCACAGTTTAAGTTTGAATTTGTTGATTGAACTGGATTAAGGATTGGTTATAGCTGGTAATTTAATTTTAGGTTCTTAGATAATTTTGAAGTTGAACAGATTTTTGAATCGGGGCGTAACAGTAGTTTTAGGGGTAAAACGAGAATTAACCAATTACAGATTATTTAATTATAGTGGGGACCCGACATAATGATAAAAGCAAAAAGAAAAAGGTGGGTAATGATGTCTTCTTTTTAAAAGAGGGAACATGGGGGCCCACTTTGACTATTTTTCAAAAGAGGGAACACGGGGGGGTCACGTTGACTACTTTTACTAAAGTAAAAGTGTGGGTAATAATAAAAGTTAAATGGTGCACATAGTGGAAGGAAATTGGGTAAAAAAAGGTTTTGCTTTGGGTATATAAGGGGACTCATTTGACACTTAAGGAGAGAAGAATTTTTTGAGAAGAATTTTGGGGAGAGATAAAAAAAAATTCAAAACTAAAGAGGAGATAAGAACATACTTTTAATCTTGAAGAAGAGGATTTCTAAAATATCCGAATACTATTTTCGTATATTCCTAAGTGTGATCTCTGCCTACTGTTTGCTTCCGGGATTTTCAATTGGCTTTTTGAGTTAACTGTTGGTCCTTTGTTATTGCTTTATTGAGTGGTTGCTGGAATTTCTGTTTGGTTTTCAAGTTTACTGCTGGGTTTTCTGACTGCTGGTTGTTTGTTGTTGTTGCGCTGTTTCTACTGCTGCTGATCCTATTCTTCCTTTCCTTGTATTCAAATACCAGGTACACGACTGTAATACTAGCTATTACAAGCTGAAAAATGTGAAGCATGAATACATGAAGAATGGAACTTTGAAGTTTTAATTTCGTTTTTTTTTCTTCGTTTCTTTTACTGATTGTATTTAGGCTATTTAATGTATTACTGTTTAATAATTGCAATAAGAGAAAAATAATATAAGTTGGTCTTTAGTGAATCAGCTTGGCAAAATGGGTTAATTCACTAGCTACGAAAGTTTTAATATGGTCAACAGTAGGTTAATCATGAATGGATAGTCAAATTTAGTTAAAGCCAAACAAGACTAGATAATGTTTAAGTTTAATAATCTTTCTAATAAGCTTTAGTAATTGTGGTTAAATCTAGTTTCAAATGGTTATGAATAATTAATTCCAATAGTTGTTTTTTTATATATAACAATGCGAGCTTCAATCTAGCTATATTTGATTTCTTTTGAATATTAGTTGTCGAATTTCTTAATTTATTTATAATTTCATTTTTTTTTTCTTTAAAATTCTTTCATTTAATATTAGTCATAATCTAGCAATTAGTATGTTACATGTTCTTAATTTTTCTAACTCCTAATTAATTAGGATTTTCTTTCTTTATTTTAGAGACTAAACTTAATAGAAAAAATGTAGTCATTCTAAGATTATCTTTTTTTTTAAAACAAAAATAATGAGACAAGCCTCGCCAAATAAAAATACAAATTTGCGGGGCCCTCAGTAAATATTTGCTTTAAAATTTCTTAGACTTCGGGATGGACCGTTTAGCAAATATTCACGGCCCTACCCAAAGTAATTGATACGCTAGTCGCTTTAGGTGCGCCTTTAATAATTTAATCTTCTTAAACTCGGGTGCACATTTATGTGACCCAAATCCACATCTCAACGGAGTCAAAGTGTGTCGACGACCACGGGTACATTGATTGTAGCGCGGTTCGAGATACATTTTCACAACGTTGCAATTCTTGATAAAAACAGTAAATGATAAAAGCGGTTAAAAGTTAAATTTTGCACATAAGTTCACACTTGTATAAAATCAGATAATCAAGCCGAATATAACAGTTGAGCGACCGTGCTAGAACCACGGAACTCGGGAATGCCTAACACCTTCTCCCGGGTTAACAGAATTCCTTATCCGGATTTCTGGTTCGCGGACTGTAATACAGAGTCATTCTTTTCCTCGATTCGGGATTAAATTGGTGACTTGGGACACCCTAAAATCTCCCAAGTGGCGACTCTGAAATAAATAAACAAATCCAGTTTCGCTTGTCTTTTAATTGGAAAAACTCCTTGTACCCTCGCGGTGCCGGAAAACGGAGGTGTGACAGACACAATGGAACTGATTCTTCTATCTCGTTCAAGTAGCTTCAGGAGTGCACACTCAAATCACACATAAATTGCTTGCAAAATCGCCTTGCTCTTTTGCTCCCAATTTACTTTAACTTCTGCGTATGTGCATTACCTGTAAAAGAGAACAATCACTGTCATTTAATAGGTTAGTAATCAGAGTTTGATTGGGACTCAATTGCTGATCTTTTATCGTAGAAGAGTTCATGAAGATCTCAAACTCTAAAACTATCTTTTATCCGGATTCTGTTCCCTTCATATAAGGAGATTTTCTCCCCTTATCTAATATGCAACCTTTTCGATCAGATCAGGAGATATTGTTGTGTGATCAGTAGGACTTATCTCCTTCACGTGCATCTCACATGTATAGGTTGATCATGAATGTGCTTCACAAGATGGACCTGGTCCATGACTGAGTTCATTTGTCATTCTTCAAAACTTCATCTGTTCTTGGGCCAACACTTACTTTGTGTATGATCCTTTATGGTCCCATGTATTGAGGGCTAAGTTTTCCTTTCTTTTCGAATCTCATAACAACTTTCATCGGTGATACCTTTTGGAATACCCAGTCATCCACATGAAATTCCAAGTCTCGTCGTTGATTATCCGCATAAGCCTTCTGACGGCTTTGAGCTGTCAATACCCTTTCCTGTATAAGCTTAATTTTCTCGATTGCCTGTTGTACCAATTCTGGTCCTACTAATGTAGATTCCCAAACATCGAACCACCTTATAGGCGACATACACTTCCGTCCGTAAAGAGCTTCGTATGGAGCCATCCGAATTCTAGAATGGTAGCTATTATTATATGTGAACTCAATGGGCGGCAGATGATCATCCCAACTACCTTTGAAGTCTATCACATCAGCTCATAATATATCCTTAAGTGTTTGAACAGTATGATCATCCTATTCATCTTTCTAGGGATGAAATGTTATACTAAGACTTACATGAGTCCTCAATACCCTTTGGAAGGACCTCTAGAAGTTAGCGGTAACTTGAGCTCCTCTATCCGAGATAATAGATACAGGGACACAATGCAGTCATACTATCTCCTTAATATAAAGCCTTGCATAATCCTCTGTAGAATATGTAGTCCTAACGGGTAGAAAATGGGCCGACTTTGTAAGCCTATCAACAATCACCCATATTGAATCGAACATACGCTGGGTACGAGGTAAGCCTACGATGAAATCCATGTTGATTACTTCCCATTTCCCAGTAGGAATATCCATAGCCTGCAATAATCCATCAGGCTTTTGATGCTCAATCTTAACCTGCTGATAGTTAGGGCACTGAGCAACAAAATCCACTATATCCTTTTTCATTCCGTCCCACCAATATACCTCCTTGATATCATGATACATCTTTGTTGCTCTTGGATGGATAGAATAACGAGGATAGTAAGTTTCTCCCATAACCTGCCGACGCAGCCCTACAATATTAGGGACACATAATCGTCATTGATATCTGAGGACCCCATCTTCTATAATTTCAAATGGTGTCTTATCCTTTTGAGGGGATGGTATACCTATAATGAACTAACACAAGATCCTCTTACTGGCGTTCCTTTACTTCAATTACTAACAAGGATGTTGTTGTATCCTGAATAGAAATTCCAATATGACCTGAGTCTAGTAACCGAACTCCAAGACTAGCTAGTTGGTGAACCTCATGGGTTATTCTCCTTTTTTCTGACTGTAAATATGACAAGCTACCATAGATCTACGGCTGAGGGCGTCGGCTACTACGTTCGCTTTCTCCGGATGGCATGAAATATCAACGTCATAATCTTTAAGTAGATCCAACCACCTTCTTTGATGTAAATTCAGTTCTTTTTCTTGAAGATATACTGGAGGCTCTTATAATCCGCATAAATATCAACATGAATGCCATACAAGTAGTGCCTCCACATCTTTAGTGCATGAATCACCAAGGCTAACTCTAAATCGTGAGTCGGGTAGTTCTTCTCATGCTTTCTTAGTTGTCTAGAAGTAAAAGCTACAACTTTACCATGCTACATTAGCACACGACCCAATCCAACGCCTTAAGCGTCACAATAGATAACATAACCAGCGATCCCTTATGGGAGCGGTAGAACCTGTGCTAAAGTTAATCTATCCTCCAATGTATGGAAACTCTGTTCGCAAACGTCAGTCCATTGAAACTTTTCTCCCTTATGAGTCAACTTTGTCAAAGGTGTTGAAAGGGAAGAAAATCCCTCTACAATTCTCCTGTAATAGCCCGCCAAATCGAGAAAGCTATGAACCTCCGTCGGTGTTGTGGGTCTAGGCCAAGTCTTTACTGCCTCAATTTTTTGTGTATCCACCCAAATGCATTCACCCGAAATGATATGCCCAAGGAAAACTATAGAGTTCAACCAGAATTCACATTTGGAGAATTTTGCATACAACTTCCCTTTTTGTAGAACTCTAAGCACAGTACGCAAGTGATCTGCATGCTCAGCCTCTGAACGAGAATATACCAATATATATCGTCGATAAATATGATTACAAATAGATCTTAAAAAGGGACTGAACACAAGGTTCGTCGAATCCATGAATATTGTTGGGGCATTGGTCAAACCGAATGACATAACATGAAACTCAAAGTGTACGTATCTGGTCCTGAATATTGTCTTTGGAATATCTTCCTCCTTAACCCTTACCTAATGGTACCCGGACCTCAAGTCTATCTAGAAAGGGAAAAAAACACTTGACACCTTGCAACTGATCAAATAAATCATCAATCCTCGGGAGCAGGGTACTTATTCTTGATCGTCACCTTATTCTACTGTCTATAATCAATACATATCCATAAGGAATCATCTTTCTTCCTCATAAATAACACAGTTGCTCCCCATGGTGATGTACTAGGATTGATAAGGCCTTTTTCAAGCAAATCCTTTAGTTGTTCCTTCAACTATTTTAGTTATGCGGGGGACATTTTATAGGGGAAATATATATTGGATGAGTGTCTGGTAGTAGGTCAATGACAAATTCAATTTCTTGCTCTGGCGGAAGACCCTAATATTCATCGGGAAGAACATCGGGAAACTCATTAACTACAGGGAAGTACTGAATGGTTGGTAACTCTACTTTCACATCCCAAACTCGAACTCAGTGATAACTATGGTCCTTTCTGATCATCTTTCTTGTCTTGAGATAAGAGATAAATTTACCACTTGGCGATGCCGTATTACCTTTCCATTCTAACACAGGCTCTCCTGGGAACTGAAATCAAACCATTTTTGATCTACACTTGATGTTAGCATAACAAAAGGCCAAACAATCCATACTTATTATAATATCAAGTTCTACCCAACCGAACACCACGTACCTTATCCTTGTTTATGATCAAATCTATCATGGGCCATTTCGGGCCACATCCATATTTGTAGGTAACAATATTAAAACATAACTTGCATAACTAATTTACAAAAAGGTTTACATATATAGGGGTCGACTAGGCCATAGACATGTCATACCCAAAACTTTATACAGGATAATGTCTGCAAAACCTCTAAGTAGGCATAACCATAATATATACAAGTCGGGACGGGGTTCCCTACGTCCTCATAACACAACCTAACACATTTATAACCCTGACTTGTTAATATTCCAAAAAGAGGTGGAACTCACCAACCAAAAACTAACAATTGGAGGAAGTCTACAGTAGAGGGTCCTTGCCTCGTCCTATATAAGAACCTCGATCGGACACACTTCGAAGCGGAATCTTCATATCCTTATCAGTTACCTTCCTCCTCTCGGCCCAACTACTATATTCTTCCTCTGTGTATCCTAAAACATACACCGACGAACCTTGATTTACAGATTCCCAAGACTATGGACTATCCGGAACCTCAGAAGAGCTGGTGTCCTCAAATACCTTGACATAGTTTTGAGCCTGAGGGAATCCCGGCTGTGCAAATCCATGAAATACTCCCCTCATACCCTGATCAACGGGCTGTGAAACTAAGGGCCTTGGTGAGGTCAGAACTACTCTCACCCCATCTACTGTCGGAGTGGTCGAAACAGCTCAAACGGATTACTCATATGGATCCTCGGATGGATCCTCCTCAATAGAACCCATGATCTCTGATGGGTCTGAATCCATAGTATAACGATCTCTTTCTAAAACCTCTGTAGCCTTCTGACCCATGTTAGCGGCTGTAGTCTTCGGAGGCATCACTGAAAACATAACACATCATTAGGAACATGAATCCTTATATCGCACGATTTAAGATAAAAAAAAGGATAACATCTTATATGTCTCGTAGCCTCTTATCTATAAGTGTAGTTCACAACACACCCATAAACAAGACTCTACTAGATACAGTTTGTAGACAACCCTAGGACAGAACTACCCTGATACCACTTTTGTCATGACCCAAATCGATGGGTTGCAACGGGTGCCTGAGTCACACCTGTCAAACACCCCTAAGCATGCGTCTAAGATATGAACCTGAATAACACCTGCTGAATTACGAAAATAACATACTTGAAGGAAACCTACCAACAAGGCATATGTACGTATACATGCAGAATACAGTGGGCGAGCCGGCAAGGCTGCTATAGACAACTATACATCCAAAACTGAAAGCCGACAAGGCCGCATACAACCCAATTAGACATACTGTCTACAGACCTTTAATAGAAGTACAACTTTACAAATACGGAACTGAGTCATGTCATATATATATATATATACACAAGCATATCGTACTAAAATCGAAAGCAGCTCCGAATCAAGTGGAGCATGCCAACTCTCGCTGATCAAGGATCCTAATAAGGGGGACCATTAGCTTGCCTACCTGTACCTACGGGTATAAAACACAGGCCCCGTGTAATAGGGCATCAGTACGAAAAATATACTGAGTATGTAAGGCATGAAAATTAGTACGTAAAAGACATAGATGAAACATGGAATAAAGAAACACATATTTAAATCTGAATAACTTTGTAAATTCTGAAACATTTATAATGGCATGCACATGCATATAAATGTCGTGCCGTGCATAGGTATGGGTGTACATAATATCATCAAGCCACTGAGGGCATCCCTTCATATCGTCTCGGCCACTGTGGGCAACATCATCAACGTATACCAACTGATCAGGTGGTGGTGCGTATATAATGTCGTAACCTTTTTCCATATCCCATATACATATACTTACATATATACGCGTATATAACGCCATCTGTTCATGGGTCGATGCACATGTATAAATGGGTGAAATGCATGAAAAATACATAAAAATGTCAATATTCCTTCCGGATAAACTTTTTCAACTGTGTATTATTCTGAGACTCATAAATAGAAGATGATAAAAATTCACATGGGGAATCAAGAATATAGACACCCTTAGTATTTCTATGAATAGAGTAATTTGTGAAAACTGTGCGTTTGCTCGTTTCTTTAGTATAATTTGGACCATGCCAAAGGAAGGAAGGGATGACCTTAACATACCTAGAGTAGGAAAAACTCCGTATAATATTCTTGGAGAAGATTGCAACGTACTCCTTTAGAACCGCAAAAGTTTTACGTTGTTAGGCTTCTAAAAATCCTCATTGTTAATAAAGTGTTGAAAAATCAGAAATTTGAAAGTTTTGGTAAGATGGCAACGTTATGTTCTTGATAAACTTCCTAATGTAAGAATTGATAAGAAATGATGTATCTAATACAATTGTAAAAGTTCCTAATGTAAGAATTGATAATAAATGAATTGATAAGAATTGTTAAAGTTCCTAATACAATTCTGATGGTAAGAATTGCATGAAAAGGATGTGTCCCTTTCTTTGCTAAATGAGTTGCCACCTATCAAAATTACTTAAGAGTCATCTTAAGTTTCATGAGTGGGCTGCCATGTTTTGGGGGAGGGGTGTTAGCCTTATCCCATAGTTTAATAGTTAACTAAGTAATGTCCCGTTACCGGGTAATTAATTAATTACCCGTATAATTTAAAAAATTATCTCAAATTACTTAATATTCTACTTATTTTTAATATACTTTATACATTATACTATTGTGGTCATATGGTACCTTGCATGGTACTAGTTCATAATTATCGGGTATTATCGCTTACCCCGTATTTTATCCCAAATTGACCACTTTCAACGAAATTCGTTTTCTTTAATTCGTGTATCCCTTATCCTTTATGACACTTCTATATTGCTTGTTATAAATAGCGTAAATACGTTAACATCAAGATGGTCTCCTCCCCGAGTTTACGTCAATTAACTGAAGACGAAACTTTTAACGTACGAAAACGAGAGATATAACACTACGGACCGGACGTATAACCACTAGTGCCACTAGCTAGGGTTATGTGAGGCCTATGCCACGATAGGGATAGAGGTGCAACTCGTACATCAGCTAGAGCAGATCCACTAGTCGCTACAGCTCAGGAGCATGTACCAGATACGATAGAGCCAGTGGAGCCAGCTCAGGCACCAACTGTGCCCATTGTTATTCTAGGCCTTCAGGAGGCTTTGGCTCAGATTGTGACTGTGTGCACCAGACTTGCTCAGACGGTTTCTATTTCGGCCATAACAGCCACTTCTCAAGCCGGGGAAAGTACTCAGACTCCCATCGCCTGTACACCAGAGCAGGTAATACAGGGACTTCAGACACCGGAGGTACTACCAACCTAGTTGGTTGCAGTTGCTCAGGCCCAGGTGGATCCCGTTATGACTAAGGATGAGCATAGGAGACTAGATAGATTTGGGAGGCTTCAATCTCCATCATTTAGCAGGGCTAAGTTAGAGGATGCTCAAGGCTTCTTGGATAAGTTCCAGCGAATTCTTCGCACGGCGGGTAGTCTGGAGACTAGTGGGGTCTCATTCACTGGTTCTGTTTATGAAGAAGAAGGATGGTACTATGCGGATGTGCATCAACTATAGGTAGTTGAACAAAGTTACAATCAAGAACAAGTATCATTTGTCGTGCATTGATGATCTATTTGACTAGCTTCAGGGAGCAAGGGTGTTCTCTAAGATTGACTTGAGGTCTGGATATCAGCAGTTGAAGATTTGGTACTCGGATATTCTAAAGACGACATTTAGGACTCGTTACGGTCATTATGAGTTTCTTGTGATGTCTTTTGGGCTGACCAATGCCCCAGCAGCATTCATGCATCTGATGAACAGTGTGTTTCAGCCTTATCTAGACTCATTTGTCATAGTGTTCATTGATGATATCGTGGTGTTCTCTCGTATCTAGGAAGAGCATGCCCAGCATTTGAGGATTATATTGCAGCGGTTGAAAGAGGAGAAGCTTTATTCCAAGTTCTCCAAGTGTGATTTTTGTCTTATTTCAGTGCCGTTCTTGGGGAACGCAGTGTTTAGTGAGGGGATTCAGGTGGATCCAAAGAAGATAGAGGCAGTTCAGAGTTGGCCCAAACCGTCCTTAACTACAAAGAGTCGGAGCTTTCTCGGCTTGGCCGGTTATTATCATCGCTTCCTATAGGGTTTCTTATCTATTGCATCGCCCTTAACCAAATTGACCCAGAAGGGTGCTACTTTCAGGTGGTCAGATGAGTGTTAGGGGAATTTCAGAAGCTCAAGACTGCCTTGACCACAACTCAAATTCTGGTTTTGCCTTCAGCTTCAGGCTCTTATATAGCGTATTGTGATATTTCTCGGATCAGTATTGGGCGTGTCTTGATGTAGGAGGGTAGAGTGATTGCATATGTTCGCGTTAGTTAAAGCCTCATAAAAGAATTACCCTATTCATGATATGGAGTTGGCTGCCATCGTTCATGCATTGATGATTTGGAGACATTATTTTTCTAGTGTGTCTTGTAAGATATTTATGGATCATCGGAGTCTCTAGCACTTGTTCCAACAAAAGGATCTAAATTTGAGACAGAGGAGATGGTTGGAGCTGCTAAAGGACTATGATATTACCATTCTGTATCATCTTGGGAAGACCAATGTGGTGGCCGACATTGAGTATGGGTAGCCTTGCATTCATTCCTGTTAGCGAAAGACCTCTTGCAGTTGATTTTCAGGCCTTGGCCAACCTGTTTGTAAGATTAGATGTTTCGGAACCCAGTCGGGTTCTAGCTTGTGTGATTTCTCGGTCTTCCTTATATGATCGTATCAGAGAGCGGCAATATGATGGCCCTCATTTACTTGTCCTCAAGGACACGGTTCAGCACGGTGATTCCAGAGATGTTACTATTGGGGATGATGGGGTATTGAGGATGTAGGGTCAGATATTAATGCCTAATGTAGATGGGCTACGTGAGTTGATTCTTAAGGAGGCCCACAACTCACGGTATTCCATTCATCCGGGTGCCATGAAGATGTACCAGAACTTGAGGCAGCATTGTTAGTGGAGGAGAAGGAAGAATTATATAGTGGGGTTTGTAGCTTGGTGCCTTAACTGTCAGCAGGTGAAGTATGAGCACCAGATACCGGGTGGATTGTTTCAGAGGCTAGAGATTCCAGAGTAGAAATGGGAGTGTATCAACATGTATTTTGTATTTGGGCTCCCACGGACTTCGAGGAAGTTCGATGCTATTTGGGTGATTGAGGATCAGATGACCAAGTCTGTGCACTTCATTCCAGTTGGGATTGCTTATTCGTTAGAGCGATAGGCTGAGATTTACATCCGTGAGATTGTTCGCCTACATGGTGTGCCGGTATCCATCATTTCATATCGGGGCACGCAATTTAAATCATAGTTTTGGAGAGCCGTATAGCGAGAGTTGGGCACCCAAGTTAAGTTGAGCACAACATTTCACCCTCAGACAGATGGACAGTCCGAGCGCACTATAAAGATATTATAGGATATGTTTGTCACGACCCAAACCGATGGGCCGCGACGGGTGCCTGAGTCCTACCTGTCAAATACCCCTAAGCATGCATCTCGGATATGAACATGTATAACATTTATTGAATTATGAAGGTAACATACATGAAGGAAAACTGCCAACAAGGCATATGTACAGATATATACAGAATACAGTGGGCGAGCCGGCAAGGCTGCAATAGACAACTATACATATAATAACTAAAAGCCGACAAGGCCACATACAACTCAACTAGACATACTGTCTATAGACCTCTAATGGAAACATAGCTATACAAAGACGGTACTAAGCCATGTCATACCCATATACATACATATATATATATATATATATATATATATATACAAACGTATCGTACCAAAAACAAAGCAGCTCCGGATCAAGTGGAGCATGCCAACTCTCGTTGATCAGGGATCCTAACTCCTAAGGAGGGGAACCGTCAGCTTGCCTACCTGCACCTGCGGGCATGAAACACAGGCCCCATGAAATAAGGCGTCAGTATGAAAAATGTATTGAGTATGTAAGGCATGAAAAATTGTACGTAATAGACATAGATGAAACATGGAATATAGAAACACGTTTTTAAATCTGAATAACTTTGCAAATTCTAAAACGTTTATAACGTCATGCACATGCATATAAATGTCATGTCATGCATAGGTATGGGTGTACATAATTTCATCAAGCCACTGAGGGCATCCCATCATATCATCTCGGCCACTGTGGACACATCATCAACATATACCAGCTGATCAGGTGGTGGAGCATATATAACGCTGTAACCTTTTCCCATATCCCATATACATATATTTACATATATACGCGTATATAATACCATATGGTCATGGGTCAATGCACATGAGCAAAATGCATGAAAAATACGTAATAATCTTAATATTCCTTCTAGATAAACTTTTCCAACTGTGTATTATCTGAGACACATGAACAGTAATAATAATTTTCATGGGGAATCAAGAATATAGACACCCCTACTATTTCTATGAACAGAGTAATTTATGGAAACTGTGTGTTTCCTCGTTTCTTCAGTATAATTTGGACCATGCCAAAGAAAGAAGGGAGGACCTTAACATACCTGTTTCTAGAATTATTTGAACAAATATGCTTCTGCGAAATATGGATGAAATTCTTGAAATTCAGAAACGAAATTGATTGCTTCTTTTGAAATTTCAGTCGAAATTTTTTGGCTAAATAGTTGAATTGCTTGGACGAAGTGTTCTACTTCAATGTTCTTGGTTTCAAAACGAAGAACAGATTTGTTGGCTAAGAGTTGGACGAAAATGATTCTATTTCTAAGTTTTTGGTTTCAAACCAAAGAAATGAATTGAAGTTTAAATTGTCTAATTGGATAAGCCTTTACAAGTCTTACCAAGACTTGACTTTAAGTTTTGATTTAAGATACTCCCATGCAGCCACCTAGAATTATGACTACCTAGTCATTTTCTAAATTTGTGGCTCCTTGCCACGGGGGGGGGGGATTTAATTTATTAATTATTTATCCACTTATTAGTTAACTGGGTAACGTCCTGTTACCCGGTAATTAATCAATTACATGTATAATTTAAAATTACCACAAATTACTTAAAATTCTATTTATTTTTTTAAAATACTTCATATATACTTTATATATTATACTACCATGGTCATATGGTAACTTACATGGTACTAATTCATAATTATCGGGTATTATCGCTCGACCTATATTTTATTCCAAATTGGCTACTTTCAACAAAACTCGTTTTCTTTAATCTGTGCACCCCTTTATCCTTCATTACACTTATCTATCGCTTGCTATAAATAGCGTAAATACGTTAACGTCAAGATGACCTCATCCCCGAGTCTACGTTAATTAACTGAAAATAAAACTTTTAATGTACGAAAACGCGAGATGTAACATCCTTCCTCCTTAGGAACATCCGTCCTCGAATGTTCAACTCCCAGTGATCTATATAACTTTGGTAGGGTCGCCTTTGTAACAACACTACTACCAACTCTCCCTGTAGAAGCTTAATAATCCAATGCCATACCGGACCATAATTATCAATAACGACAATGGCCTCATATGACCAATGACAATAACTAATACTAGAATCCATACATATATCTTAAGGTTATGACGTCTCAGTCGAATCGTTCTCTTAAGGAGGAAATAAGTAGGAATATCTAGACTCCATGTCTTCCTCGGCCTCCTAAGTCACATCTTCCACATTATTGTTTCTTCAAAGTTCTTTCACCGAAGCTATGTCTTTAGTTCTCGATCTCCGAATCTGTCCGTCTAATATAGCAACGAGAGTTTCTTCATATGATGGCTGCTTTGTGACCTGAATGTCATCAACTAACACAGTTCCGGAAGGATCTCTGATACATTTACAGAACATAGACAAATGAAAGACTGGATGTACAGACTCCAAGTCCGAAGACAAGTCTAACTTATATGATACCTGGCTTACTTTGTGTATGATCCTCTATGGTCCCATGTACCGAGGGCTAAGTTTTACTTTCTTTCTGAACCTTATGACAGCTTTCATCGGTGATACCTTTTTGGAATACCCAGTCGTCCACCTGAAATTCTAAGTCTCGTCGTCGATTATCCGCATGAGTCTTCTGACGGCTTTGAGCTACCAATAGCCTTTCCTGTATAAGCTTAATTCTCTCGATTGTCTGTTGTACTGATTCTGGTAATACAAAAGTAGTTTCCCCAACATCGAACCACCTTATAGGCAACCTACACTTTCGTCCATAAAGAGCTTCGTATGTAGCAATCTGAATACTGGAATGGTAACTATTATTATATGCGAACTCAATAAGTGGCAGCTGATCATCCTAGATACCCTTGAAGTTTATTACACAATCTTATAACATATCCTCCAGTGTTTGAATAGTACAATCAGCCTGTCCGTTTGTCTAGGAATGAAATGTTATACTAAGACTTACTTGAGTCCCTAATTCTTTTTAAAATGACTTCCAGAAGTTAGCTGTAAATTGAGCTCCTCTATCCGAGATAATAGATACATGGATACCATGTAGTCATACTATCTCCTTAATATAAATCCTTGCATAATCCTCTGAGGAATATGTAGTTCTAACGGGCAGAAAATAGGCTGACTTTGTAAGCCTATCAACAATCACCCATATCAAATCGAACTTACGTTGATGGGATGACTTTGTAAGCCTATCAACAATCACCCATATCGAATCGAACTTACGTTGGGTACGAGGTAAGTCTAAGATGAAATCCATATTGATTACTTCCCATTTCCAAGTCGGAATCTCCATATCTTGCAATAACCCACCGGGTTTCTGATGCTCAATTTTAATGTGCTGACAGTTAGGACACTGAGCAACAAATTCTACTATATCCTTTTTCATTCCATCCCACCAATACACTTCCCTGATATCATGATACATCTTTGTTGCTCCTGGATGGATAGAATAACGAGAATATTGAGTTTCTTCCATAACCTGCCGACGCAGCCCTGCAATATTAGGCACACATAATCGTCCCCGATATATAAGGACCCCATCTTCTATAATTTCAAACAGTGTCTTCTCATTCTGAAGGGTGGTATCCCTATAATGAACTAACATAGGATCCTTGTACTGGCATTTCTTTACTTCAGTTACTAAAGAGGATGTTGTCGTATCTTGAAGAGTAATTCTAACGTCACCTGAGTCCAGTAACCGAACTCCAAGACTAGCTAGCTGATGAACCTCATGGGGCTATTCCCCTCTTTTCTGACTGTAAATACGACAAGTTACCCATAGATCTACGGCTGAGGGCATCGGCTACTACGTTCGTCTTCCCCAGATGGTATAAAATATCAACGTCATAGTCTTTAAGTAGCTCCAACGATCTCCTTTGATGTAGATTCAATTCTTTTTGCTTGAAGAAGTTCTGGAGGCTCTTATGATCCGTATAGATATCAACATGAATACCCTACAAGTAGTGCCTCCACATCTTTAGTGCATGAATCATTGCGGCTAACTCTAGATCGTGGGTCGGGTAATTCATCTCATGCATTATTAGTTGTCTATAAGCTACAACCTTACCATGCTGCATCAACACGCAACTCAATCTAACGCCTGAAGTCTCACAATAGATAACCTAACCATTGGTTCCTTCTGAAAGTGTTAGAACCGGTGCTGAAGATAATCTATCCTTCAATGCCTGGAAACTCCATTCGCAAGCATCGGTCATTGAAACTTAGCTCCCTTATGAGTTAACTTACATGGGTATTATAATCTTTTACAATTCGTGAACTTCCCCTTTTTGAAGGCCCAAACTTCATCCTCTATTTATCACAATTACGTCCTTATTCCACTACCAAGGCAACATTTAATCTATTCCAAATGTTACTAGTCTTAGGTTCCTTTGAGTTCATTCAGGCTATACTGAGCATTCTATAACTTAGAGAAGCCATCAGCTCTCTTATGAGCTTAACCCCAAGGGCTTATCCATTCTCGTCACCTTTTCACTCATCTTTTCTTATCCTTCCTCGTGTCATCCTACAACCTTGTCAAAGGTGTTGAAAGGGAAGAAAATCCCTCTACAAATCATCTGTAATAACCTACTAGATCGAGAAAGCTACGAACCTCCACCGTTGTTGTGGGTCTAGGCTAAGTATTAACTGCCTCAATCTCTTATGTATCCACTCGGATGTCTTTACCCGAAATAATATGCCTAAGGAAAGCTACAGAGTTCAACCAAAATTCATAGTTAGAAAATTTTGCACACAACTTCCCTTCTTGTAGAATTCTGAGCACGGTACGTAGATGATCAACATGCTCATCCTCTGAACGAGAATACACCAATATATCATCGATAAATACAATTACGAACAGATCTAAAAAAGGCATGAACACACAATTCATCAAATCCATGAATACTACTGGGGCATTGGTCAGACTGAATGACATAACCCGAAACATAAAGTGCCTATATCTAGTCCTGAATGTTGTCCTCGAAATATCTTCATCCTTAACCCTTACCTGATGGTACCCGAACCTCAAGTCTATCTTTGAAAAATACTTGGCACCTTGCAACTGATCGAATAAATCATCAATTCTCGGGAGCGGGTACTTATTCTTGATCGTCACCTTATTCAGCTGCCTATAATCAATACACATTTGTAAGGAACCATCTTTCTTTCTTACAAACAAAACAGGTGCTCCCCACGATGATGTACTAAGTCTGATAAAGCCTTTTTCAAGTAAGTCATTTAGTTTTTCTTTCAACTCTTTCAGCTCTGCGGGGGCCATTCTATAGGGAGGAATATATATTGGGTGAGTATCTGGTAGTAGGTCAATAGAAAACTCAATTTCTCGCTCTGGCGGGAAACCCGGAAGCTCATCGGAAAAAACATTAAGAAACTCATTCACCGTAGGAAAGGACTGAATGGTTGGTGACTCTACTTTTGTATCCTGAACCGGAACTAAGTGATAAATACAACCCTTACCGATCATCTTGCTTGCCTTGAGATAAGAAATAAATCTGCATTTTGGCAACGCCGTATTACCTTCCCACTCCAAAACATGCTCCCCTGGAAATTGAAATCGGACTATCTTTGATCTACACTTGATGTTAGCATAACAAAAGGCTAACCAATCCATACCAATTATAATATCAAGTTCTACCCAACCGAACACCACGTACCTTATCCTTGTTTATTATCAAATCTATCACGGGCCATTTTGGGCCAGATCCATATATATAGCTAATAATATTAAAACTTAACTCGCATAAATAATTTAGAAAAAAGGTTTATATACATAAGGGTTGACTAGGCCGTAGATATATCATACCCAAAACTATATACATGATACTGTCTGCAAAACTACTAAGTAGGCATAACTATAATATATACAAGTCGGGACGGGGCTCCCTACATCCTCATAAAACAACCAAACACATTTAGAACCTTGACTTGGTAATATACCAAGAAGAGGTGGAACTCATCAACCAAAAACTGACACTTGGAGGAAGTCTATAGTAGAGGGTCCTTGCCTCGTCCTATATAAGAACCTTGATCAGATACACTTCGAAGTGGAATCTTCATGTCCTTATCAGTTACCTTCCTCCTCTTGGACCGACTACTATATTCTTCCTCTGTGTATCCCATAACATACACCGACGAACCTTGATTTATGGATTCCCAAGACTGTGGACTATCCAGAATATCAGAAGAGCTGGTGTCCGCAAATACCTCGACATAGTTTTGAGCCTGAGGGAATCCCGACTGTGCCAATACATGCACTACTCCCCTCATACCCTGATCAATGGGCTGTGAAACTAAGGGCCTTGGTGAGGTCGAAACTCCTCTCACCCCATCTACTGCCGGAGTGGTCGAAACAGCTCGAACGAATGACTCATATGGATCCTCCTCAATAGAACCCATGATCTCCGATGGGCCAAAATCCATAGTATAACTTATCTCTCTTTCTAACAACTGCGTAGCCTTCTGACCTGTGCTAGTGGTTGTAGTGTTTGGAGGCATCGCTGAAAACGTAACACATCGGTAGGAATGTGAATGCTTATATCGCATGATCTATGATAAGAAGAGAGGATAACATCCTATATGTCCTGTAGCCTCCTGTCTATAAGTGTGGTGCACAACACACCCATAAATAAGACTCTACTAGACACGGTCTGTAGACAACCCTAAGACCGAACTGCTTTGATACCACTTTTGTCCTGACCCAAACCGATGGGCCGCGACGGGTGCTTGAGTCCTACCTATCAAACACACCTAAGCATGCATCTAGGATATGAACCTGTATAACATCTGTTGAATTACGAAGGTAACATACATGAAGGAAACCTTCCAACAAGGCATATGTACGTATATATGCAGAATACAGTGGGAAAGCCGGCAAGGCTGCAATAGACAACTATATATCCAATAATTGAAAGCCGACAAGGCCACATACAACTCAACTAGACATACTGTCTACAAACCTCTAATGGAAACATAGATGTACAAAGACGGGACTGAGCCACATTATAATATTTATATATATATATATACACACAAACGTATCGTACCAAAAACAAAGCAGTTCCCGATCAAGTGGAGCACGCCAACTTTCGTTGATTAGGGATCCTAAGGAGGGGGACCGACAACTTTCCTACCTGCACCTGCGGGTATGAAACGTAGACCCCGTGAAATAGGGCTTCAGTACGAAAAATGTACTGAGTATGTAAGGCATGAAATTTTTTACGTAACAAACACAGATAAAACATGGAATATAGAAACACGTCTTTAAATCTGAATAACTTTGTAAGTTCTAAAACATTTATAACATCATGCACATGCGTATAAATGTCATGTCATGCATAGATATGGGTGTACATAATTTCATCAAGCTACTGAGGACATCCCATCATATCATCTTGGTGCCACTGTGGGCACATCATCAACATATATCAGCTGATCAGGTGGTGGTGTGCGTATATAACGCCGTAACCTTTTTCCATATCCCATATACATATATTTACATATATACGCATATATAACTCCATCTGATCATGGGTTAATGCACATGAGTGAAATGCATGAAAAATACCTAATAATCTCAATATTCCTTCTGGATAAACTTTTCCAACTGCGTATTATTCTGAGACCCATGAACAGAAGATAATAACAATTTTCATGGGGAATCAAGAATATAAACACCCCTTATATTTCTATGAACAGAGTAATTTATGGAAACTGTGTGTTTGCTCGTTTTTTCAGTATAATTTGGACCATGCCAAAGAAAGAAGGGAGGGCCTTAATATACTTGTTCCTAGAATTATTTGAACGAATCTGCTTTTGCGAAATATGGATGAAATTCTGCTTGAAATTCTTGAAATTCAGAAACGAAATTGGTTGCTTCTTTTGAAATTTTAGTCGAAATTTTTGGGCTAAATAGTTGAATTGCTTGGACGAAATGTTCCGCTTCAATGTTCTTGGTTTCAAAACCAAGAACAGATTTGTTGGCTAAAAGTTGGACGAAAATGATTCTGTTTCCAAGTTTATGGTTTCAAACCAAAGAAATGAATTGAAGTTTAAATTGTCTAATTAGATAAGACTTTACAAGTCTTACCCAGACTTGACTTTAAGTCTTGATTTAAGATATTCCCATGCAGCCACCTAGAATTATGATTACTTAGTCATTTTTCTAAGTTTGTGGCTCCTTGCCACGTGGGGGGAGGGGGTTAATTTATTAATTATTTATCCACTTATTAGTTAACTGGATAATATCTTGTTACCCGGTAATTAATCAATTACCCGTATAATTTAAAAATTACCACAAATTACTTAAAATTCTATTTATTTTTTTAAAATACTTTATATATTATACTACCGTGGTTATATGGTACCTTGCATGGTACTAGTTTATAATTATCGGGTATTATCGCTCAACTCGTATTTTATTCCAAATTAGCCAATTTCAATGAAACTCGTTTTCTTTAATCCGTGTACCCTTTTATCCTTCATAACACTTATTTATCTCTTGCTATAAATAGCTTAAATACGTTAACGTCAAGATGACTTCATCCCTCAGTCTACGTTAATTAACTGAAAACGAAACTTTTAACATACGAAAATACGAGATGTAATAATGCTATGTGCTTATGTCATTAATTTTGGGGGTTCTTGGGATCAGTTCCTGCCTCTCGCAGAGTTTGCCTACAATAATAACTACTACCAATCGAGCATTCAGATGGCTCCGTATGAGGCTTTGTATGGGATACGTTGCCGATCTCTGGTGGGTTGGTTCGAGCTAAATGAGGCTAGGATTTGGGTACTGACTTGGTTCAGGATGCTTTGGACAAGGCTAAATTGATTCAGGATCGGATTCGCATGGCACAGTCTAGACAGAAGAGTTACATTGATAGGAAGGTTCGTGATGTTGATTTCATGGTTGAGGAGAAGGTACTTCTCAGGGTTTCACCCATGAAGGGTGTAATGAGATTTGGGAAGAAGGGAAAGTTGAGTCCTTGGTATATTAGGCCGTTTTAGGTACTTCAGAGGATTGGAGAGGTGGCTTACAAGCTTTCCTTGCCGCCTAGTTTGTCGAGTGTACATCCAGTATTTCATGTTTCTATGCTCCAGGAGTATGTCAGTGATCTGTCCCATAAAGGGTGTTATGAGATTCGGGAAGAAGGGAAAGTTGGGTCCTCGGTATATTAGGCCATTTTAGGTACTTTAGAGGATTGGAGAGGTAGCTTACAAGCTTGCCTTGCCACCTAGTTTGTCGAGTGTGCATCTAGTATTTCATGTTTCTATGCTCCAGAAGTATGCCAGTGATCTGTCTCATGTTTTGGATTTAAGCATGGTTCAGTTAGATGGTGATTTGACTTATGATGTGGAGCCGCTGGCTATTTTGGATTGGCAAGTTCAAAAGTTGAGGTCAAAGGACATAGCTTCAGTGAAAGTGCAGTGGAGGGGTCAGCCAGTTGAGGAGGCTACTTGGGAGACCGAGCGGGATATGCAGAGTAGATATCCACACCTATTTGAGACTTCAGGTACGTTTTTAGACCCGTTAAAGGATAAACATTTATTTAAGAGGGGAGGATGTAACGACCCGATCGGTTGTTTCGAGAGTTGTAGCCCTGTTTCCCCATTTTGCTCATTTTGTTCTTTATAGCTATTAAGTGACTTGGGGGGGTTAGTCAGCTCGGGTTCGGAGGGATTTCAGAATGAATTGAGACACTTAGTCTCAAGGTTAAAAGCTTAAGTTGAAATGGTTGATCGGATGTGTGACTTGTGGGTAAGCAACTATGGATTGGAATTTTGATGGTTCCGTTAGCTCCGCTGGGTGATTTTGGACTTAGGAGCGTGTCCGAATTGTGATTTGGAGATCCGGCTTGAAATGACGAAAATTGAATTCTTGGAAAGTTGGACCAAGAGTGAGCTTTTTGATATCGGGATCAGATTCCGATTCGGGGAGTTGGAGTAGGTCCGTGGTGTCATCTCTGACTTGTGTGTAAAATTTGAGGTCAATCGGACGTGATTTGATAGGTTTTGGCGTTATTTGTAGAAGTTAGAATTTTGCAGTTTCAATAGGCTTGAATTGGGGTGCAATTCATGTTTTTGATGTTGTATGATGTGATTTGAGGGCCCGACTAAGTTCATATGATATTTTAGGACTTGTTGGTATGATTGGTTGAGGTCTCGGTGGCCTCGGGATGATTTCAGGTGGTTAACAGATCAAAAGTTGAATTTGAGAGGTTGTTAAAGCTGGAGTCTACTGGTGTAATCGCACATGCGGAGCTTTGATCGTAGGTGCGAGTTGTATTGCACAGATGCGAGTTTGGAGGGGAGTGTGCAGGTGGTCACAAGTGCGAGGGAATTACGCATCTGTGTGGCCGCAGATGCGGCGATGGGAGCGCAGAAGCGAAAATGGAGTTGGAGCTGGGTTCACAGAAGCGGCTTGGTAGCTCGCAGAAGCGAGTCTATAGGAGCAGATTCATGGGATGCATGAGCGGAGGAAACCACAGAAGCTGAAGCTTGGTCACTTCTGTGACGTCGCAGATGTTGTTAAGTGTCCGCAGAAGCAGAAAGGCTGGGTAGAATATTTAAATGCAAGGGTTCGCGATTTTTCTTTATTTTGAACATTTCAAGATTGGGATTGGGCGATTCTTGATAGGATTTTCGAGCGGTTTCTTGAGGTAAGTCCCTTGTGTTCATTTTTAATCAGTAATCTTATTTTCCCATTGATTTTCCACCTACATTGTGTGGTTTTGAGGTGTAAATTAGGAGTTTGAGGCTAGGGAATTTGGAGAGTTTGATTTGGGGATTTGAGTGACGATTTCGTGTCAGATTTTGGCAAATTTGGTATGATTGGACTCGTGGTTTAATGGACTTTCGGGTTTTGTAACTTTTGTCAGATTACGAGACGTGGTCCGGTTTTTGAGTCATTTTTGGCTTTTGATTGATATCTTAGTTTTTTTCTTGTGGAATTGATTTCTTTAGCCGTGTTGATTATATCAAACTATTTCTGTCTAAATTCGAGGCATTTAGAGGTCGATTAGCGAGGCAAGGGCGTGTTGGAGTAGGGATTTTCGCGGTTTAAGGTAAGTAATAGTTCTAAATTTAGCTCTGAGGGTATGAAATCTCGTATTATATGTCATGTGATTGGTTTTGGAGGTGAAGCACATGCTAGGTGACGAGCGTGTGCGCGTGCACCATAGGAATTGTGACTTGGTCCATTCCATGGAACTATATAGCTGAAAATCTGTTGTTATCCGTACATTTGCCATGTGTTATAGAAATTGAACTGCAAATCATGTTTAGGCTATGTGTTGGCATTGTATGGACCCACAAAGGTCGCGTACATGTTGAATTATCTGCTGAATTGTTGTTTGTACTCAATCACAGTTTTACTTGCATATAATATTTCAGTCTCCATTGTTCATTGTTGATACATTATATCATTTCTTTTTGGGCTGATTTTCATGATCATAAAGAGCCCGAGAGACTGGAGAGGTTGATGACTGAGTAAAGTCGAGGGCCTGATTGTGAGGATATTCATGGGATAGGGCTTCACGCCGCAACATGTTTCATTGATTTATGCCATGATTGTCTTGTTATATCGCTTGGGCAGAAGGAGCCCCTCCGGAGTTTGCACACACACCCAGTGAGCGGAGGTACCTACTAAGTGCAAGTACCGAGTGACTGAGAGGAAATGAGCGACTGTGAGAAATGAGTGACTGTGAGGTTGGAGTGAATAGAAGGACTGAGTGACTGATGCTCTGAGAGGATGCATTTGATTTCTTTACTGTTGCACTTCAACTATCATATATCACTATGATGTAATTTTTGAGATATATCATAACACGTTTCAATTGAACTTGACATGAATTAACTGTTTTGGCCTTAATTGTCGAACTTGAAAGCATACTTATCTTCCTATGTTGAAATTACGGTAACTAAACTATAAATGTGAAGCTCGTCACTACTTTCAGTCATTTATTTAGTCTTGTTTCATAGTGTGTTGGTTGTACTCACACTACACACTACACCCTACACTTTGTGTGCAGATCCAGCTGTTTCGGACACGGTGAGTATTGATTCCTTTGCACATGTGATTGTTTGGAGATTCCAAGGTAGCTTTCTGGCGTTTCGCAAACCCTGTCTCTCCTTCCCTATCTTTCCACTTTATGTATTCAGTTTCAAATTATTATAGACAGTACTCCCAGATTTGTGATGTATAGATGCTCATGTATTCAGTGACACCCTGATGTTGGGAATTTCTGTATTGGGTTTGACCTTTAATCTAGTTTTTGAGAGTTTCAATGATTTAAACTTGTGTTATTTTATTTTCATTTAAAAGTATTGGAAGTATTGATAAAGTATCGGCCTGCCTAGTAACATGTTAGGCGCCATCACGACAGGTTAGTTTTGGATCGTGACATAGTATTTTCTCAAGTTTGTTTTTTTAATATATTTGGTATAGGTACAAGCGAAATATCATACAGTAGATGAAAAATAACTAATGTTGTTGACCAGACATAATGCCAAAAACCCTATGTTTCATGCTTTCAGATGTTACTGCAATGAGAAATAAATGTTAAAGAAAAAATAGTTAAAACATCTGCAAAACTTTATAAACTAATCTGATAGAATCTAGATCTAGTGTCACGAACTCAGATTCACACCCATGCAGCTAAGGAATTGAAGGATCAAGCTAGATTGTAGAGAGAGAAAGTAGAGAGAAGGAAGAGAAGAAGATCATTCTCTATATTAACTGACTGAAGAACTAAAATGTACATTGTTTAACTAATATAACCACTTTCATGGTGGTTAGTGGAGGTAGCATGTGAAATAACAAAAATACCCCCACTTTCTTTTCTACATCATACATTAAACTATCCTTCTCTTAATACTCCCCATCAAGTTGATGGGTGAAAGGCATAAAACACACCAAGCTTGGATAAGAGAAGGTGGTGTTGGGCAGTGGACAATCCTTTGGTGAGAATGTCAGCCAGCTGCTGAAAAGAGGAAACATGATGAGGAAGTATGAGCCTAGACTTGATCTTTTCGCGTACAAAATGGCAATCTAACTCTATATGTTTAGTGCGTTCATGGAAGATAGGATTGTTAGCAATTTGGATTGCTACCTTATTATCACAGAACAAGCACATAGGTTGAGTAATGGTGAGTCTCAATTCTTGCAACAGTCCAATGATCCAAGTCACTTCAGCTACTGCTGTTGCCATACTTCTGTATTCCGCTTCTGCAGAGCTCCTGTTAACAGTGCGTTATTTCTTGAACTTCCAAGAAATGAGTCATTCTCCTAACTTAATAACATAACCCGTAACTGACCTCATTGTGTTAGGGCAAGAGGCCCAATCTGAATCACAATAGGCAGTCAGACTGGTGATAGGTTCAGCTGGCAGCAACACACCCAATCCAGGACACCCTTTGAGATATGTAACCACTCTAAAACTGCCTCCAAATGTGATTGTTTAGGTCTTTGCATGAACTGACTCAGGCTCTGAACTGCAAAGCTAATATCTGGCCTGGTAATAGTAAGATAAAGAAGATTTCCAATCAATTATTGATAAGCAGTGGCATCTTTAAGTTCTGGATCATTTGTAACCCCTACATGAGTATCATACTCAACAGTGGTCAGTTTTTGATTTAGTTCCAGAGGTGTTCTAGCAGGTTTACATCTACTTAACCCCACTTGAGAAATAAGCTCTAAAGCATATTTTCTTTGATTAAGCAATGTTCCCTTCTTTGATCTCATAATCTCAATTCCAAGAAGTATCTCAACTCCCCCAGATCCTTCACTTTGAATAGATTGTATAAGGTCAATTTTGCATTTTCTATTAATGTGGGATGACTACCAGTAATGAGTAAATCATCCACATATATGAGAATCACCACTAAACCATCTCCTTGTCTCTTGGTAAACAATGAGTGATCAAATCCACTCTGTTTGTATCCACTCTCTATTAAAGATTCAGTAAGTTTAATGTTCCATTGCCTGGAAGCTTGTTTAAGGCCATATAGGGACCTTGAGAAGTTTCCATACCTTGGTCTCCCCCTGATTGGTGAACCCTTGAGGCATACTCATGTATACTTCCTCATACAAATCTCCCTATAAGAAAGCATTGTTAACAAATATAGAGGCCAACCTTTGGAAGTGGCTATACTGATAATAAGTCTCACTGTCACCATTTTTGCAACTGGTGAGAATGTGCCATGATAGTCAAGTCCTTCCTTTTGGTTGTATCCTTTAGCAACCAAACGAGCCTTAAACCTATCTACCTCTCCATTTGCTTTGTACTTGACTTTGTAGACCCATTTAGTTGTCTTGTTCCCAAGTCTTGTTGTCTTCAAGTGCTTATATTTCCTGATTCATGGCTTCAACCCATCTGTCATCTTGAACTGCCTCCTTAAAGGAGTTTGGTTCAATGCATGCTGAAAAGGCCCTCAAATAGAGTTGATATCTTGTTGACAGATTCCCATAATTTAAACTTTTGGATAGTGGATAAAGACATTGATTAGCAGTGTTCTTGGTTGTCACATAATCCTTTATCCAAATAAGAGGTTTTGAGATTCTCCCTCCTTTTCTAACTTCATGAGGTGTTTCCTGAACTGATGATTGCTGAATAGATGGTGCTAATGATTGTGAAGGAATTGGTGGTGGTTCTTCTAAATTGGCTTGTGAAGTATCTGCATCTGTTGAAGATGTCTCTCTTGGGACTGTGTCAGTATGATCCTCAAGAGTTTTTGTTAACTCTTCAGCATGTGTCATTTGTTCTTTAGTGCCATTATCAACAAGACTGCTTGTTGGTTCTTGTTCAATGCTTGGCTGGGCAGATTGTACCATCAATTCTGGCTGCTTTGGAAATAAATCAATAGAATCCTTCTCAGAATTTTTGAATGGAAACATGTCTTCTCTAAAGCTAACATCCCTGCTAACTAGAAAGACTTTTCTTTCTAGATCATAAAGTTTGTACCCCTTTTGGGTTGTTGAATACCCTACCAACACACATCTATTTGCCCTTGGACTGAATTTATCTCCTCTTGGAAGGTTGCTAGCATAATAGAGGCAACCAAACACCCTAAGATGATTTATGTCAGGTGGCTTGTTGTATAGAAGCTCATGTGTTGATCTTCCTTTTAAAACAGAAGTAGGACATTTGTTAAGTAGGTACACAACAGTCTTGACACACTCTCCCCAAAATCTATTAGGAACTGAACTTTGGAACTTCAGAGCTCTAGCTACTTCTAAAATGTGTCTATATTTCCTCTCTACCACCCCATTCTGTTGAGGTGTGTAGGGATAATTACTCTGATGAATAATTCCTAATGAAGAAAATAGTTCATTGCAATTGGAGTTGAAGAATTCAATCTCATTGTCAGATCTCAATGTCTTAACAGTTACTCCAAACTGATTTTTGACCATTGAAAAGAAATTCTTCAAGACAACTATTACTTTACTCTTTGATTGCAACAAACATATCCAAGTAAATCTACTGTAATCATCTACCACTGTAACAAAGTATTACTTCCTGCCATGAGTAGGTACCCTATGAGGTCCCCGTACATCTACATGAATAGGCTGGAAACTACTAACAGTATTATCACTACTGGATGGAACATTGAGCCTGCTTTGCTTATCCAGGGGACATATATCACAGTTGTGTTGTACTCTGCTGTCCATTGAGTTCTTTAACTGTTGAATATGTTGCATTGCTTTTGTTGAAGGATGCCCTAGTCTCATGTGCCAAAGAACTGAATTATTTGTATTGTTGGTAACCATTGTTGCTGTAGGCATTAATCTCCTCTGCAAAAGGTATAGTACACAGGATTCCTTACCAATCCCCATCACCTTCCCATTGTAAAGACCCTGCAGCACAAAGAAGTCAGGGAAGAACATTGCAACACAACATAGTTCCTTGGTCAATTTTGAAACTGACAATAAGTTGAACTTAAAGTCGGGAACATGTAAAACATCCTTCAAGATTTGGTTGTCCAATATAGAATCATTTCCTGTATGAGTTATTTGACACTTATTCCTTGTTGGCACTTGTACTCCATTATCATTATGTCCACTACAATCCTTAACATCATTCATAATCTTCTTATGAAAGGTAAAATGATGTGAGGTTCTTGAATCCATTATCCATTCACAGTCAAAATCATTTGATAATAATGCATTTATACCTACCATAAGTGAGTAACAGTCACCTGTGTCCTATTTATTCAGAAGGTTCAACAGCTGCTTGTATTGATCCTCTGTGAAGAAATTCCCTTACGTGGACTATGTGTTTGGTGCATTCTCCTTTTCTATTGTAGCAGCATTAGCATAAGGCTTGACTCCTTGTATTGGTGCTTTATTCTTACTCTTGAAATCTGGAGGATATTCTATAATTTTGTAACAATTCTCCTTCAAATGACCAGTATACCCACATAAATCATAAATCAAGCCTGGCCTTTTTGCCTTAAATCCCTGATTAAATGTCTGATTCTTCCCAGCTAGCATAGTCAAAGCATCATTATTAGGCTCCCCTGCTCCAAGAGTTCTCTGACTCTCTTTCTGTATAACCAAGGCATATGCCTGATTAACTGTCAAAACAGGTGTTTTGAGTAACACCTGACTTCTCACATGACTATAGCTCTCATTCAGTCCAACTAAAACTGTAAAAGTCTTAGATTTCTGAATTGTTCAATAAAAGGCCTTGTCTTCTCACAATCACATCCAGGTCCTGCCACTAACAAATCCATTTCATCCCATAGATCTTTTGTTTTTGAGTAATAAACAATGATTGAATCAGTACCTTGAGTTAACGACCCTATCATCTTCCACAGTCGATAAGTTTGAGTTAGGTTCGATTTATCAAATCGTTCCTTAAATTCTCCCCAAACTTTTGACGCATTTGATGCATAGATGATACTAGGTTACAATTCTACCACCACTGTTTTTTCGATCCACGACAACACTACCGCATTACATCTCTCTTATTGATTTGCCAATTCACCTTTAAAAGAGTTTTTTGTACAGGATCCTTCTATGAAACCTAATTTGTTTTTCACCAACAATGTCGTTCGCATAGCTCGACTCCACAGTCCATAATTTTCTGGACCTGTGAGTTTTATGTTGATTAACGCTACACCAGGCGTGTCTGATTCTCTCAAGTACAAAGGATGATTGTGATCAATCCGAGAAATTTCAACCACTGGTTCTCCCATGGAAGCAGCTTCAGCAATGGCTTCCTACTGAAATTTTGTCCTAAATTCAGATCGATCGCTCTGATACCATGATAGAATCTGAGATCTAGTGTCATGAACTCAGATTCACACTCATGCAGCTAAGGAATTGAAGGATTAAGCTAGATTGTAGAGAGAGAAAGTCGAGAGAAGGAAGAGAAGAAGATCATTCTCTATATTAACCGACTGAAGAACTAAAATGTACAGTGTTTAACTAATATAACCACTTTCACGGTGGTTAGTGAAGGGAGCATGTTAAATGACAAAAATACCCCCGCTTTCTATTCTGCACTATACACTAAACTACCCTTCTCTTAATATAATCTACACATATATAAAGTGAACCTCAATTGTAATCATTTCTCTCTTACTTTAGAGAAATTGTCATATTTACTACAATTTAATCGTCAAAATTTAGAAAATTACTCACACATATATTTACATCATATCAATGAAAAATGCAAAACGTATTCTTCATATATATATATATATATATATATATATATATATATATATATATAATCATGATTAAGTGGAATATATTCTTACTTGTTATAAAATAAAAGCAATGCAGTAAAATATAAATAAGAAGAGATAGAAAGAAGGGAGAAATGTTTTCTTCTTTTACTTTGGTGTATCTTTCCATTGCAATTACATGGCCTTTTATAACATGGGCATCCAATATACAAACTATTCATAACACTCCCCCTTGGATGTCTATGTAAGATAATGTGCCTCATTAAGAACTTACAAAAAGAAATTGGGATGTACATAGTTATTTATAATATGCATTGCTTGCTGCCTCATTAAAAATCTTACTAGGAAAACTCAGTGGGACAAAACCTTGGTTAAGAAAAAGAGTGCAGCGTGTAGTTACTTCCCCTGATGAAAAATCACTTAATGTCTCGAAGACAACGCATTCCAATCTTATATATCAGCTTTTTAAATATTGAGGTTGGTAATGCCTTAGTGAACAGATCAGCCAAATTATCACTTGAACGAATTTGTTGTACATCTATTTCACCATTCTTCTGAAGATCATGAGTGAAAAGAATTTCGGTGAAATATGTTTTGTTCTATCTTCTTTGATATATCCTCCTTTCAACTGAGCTATGCATGCAACATTGTCTTCATACAATATTGTTGGAATATTCTCTTTCGAAGAAAGACCACATGTTTGCTGAATATGTTGAGTTATAGATCTCAACCAAACGCATTCTCGACTTGCTTCGTGAATGGCTATTATCTCTGCATGATTTGAAGAAGTAGAAACCATAGTTTGTTTTGTTGAATGCCATGATATGGTTGTACCTCCACTTGTAAATAAATAGCCTGTCTGAGATCGACCTTTATGTGGATCAGACAAATATCCTGCATCTGCATAACCAATCAATGATGGCTTGGATTTATTTGAATAAAATAAACTCATATCAATGGTCCCTTGGAGGTATCTGAATATATGTTTAATACCATTCCAGTATCTTTGTGTTGGCGAAGAACTAAATCTTGCCAATAAACTTACTGAGAAAGCTATATCTGGTCGGAAATTATTGCCAAGATACATTAATGCCCCAATTGCACTAAGATATGGTACTTCGGCACCAAGAAGCTCTTCATCATTTTCATGAGGTCAGAATGGATCTTTCTTTATATCAAGTGATCTCACAACCGTCGGGGTACTCAATGGATGTGCTTTATCCATATAGAATCGCTTTAAAATCTTTTCGGTGTATGTTGATTGATGGACAAATATTCCATCTTTCATATACTCAATTTGTAGACCAAGACAAAATTTTGTCTTTCCAAGATCTTTCATTTCAAATTCTTTCTTCAAATAGTCTACTGTTTTTGGAAGCTCCCCAAGGAGTTCCAATGATATTTAAATCATCAACATACACGGCGATTATAACAAATTCAGATCCAGACCTTTTTATAAAGACACAAGGACAAATTGGATCATTCTTGTACCCTTCTTTCAACAGGTATTCACTCAGGCGATTGTACCACATACGACCTGATTGTTTCAATCCGTATAAAGATTTCTGAAGCTTTATTGAACAAGTTTCTCGAAAACTTTTATATGCTTCTGGCACTTTAAATCCCTCAGGTACTTTCATAAAAATTTCGTTGTCTAATGATCCATACAAATAGGCTGTAACAACATCCATTAGATGCATATCAAGTTTTTCTTGCACTGCCATATTTATGAGATACCTGAAGGTGATAGCATCCACTACAGGAGAATATGTCTCCATATAATCAATTCCAGGCCTTTGGGAAAACCCTTGTGCCACAAGTCGCGCTTTATATCTAACGACTTCATTTTTATCATTTCGTTTTCGCACAAAAACCCATTTATACCCTACTGGCTTTATGCCTTCAGGTGTTCGAACTATGTGTCCGAAGACTTCACATTTTCCAAGTGAAGTTAACTCGTCCTGGATAGCGTCTTTCCATTTTGGCCAATCATTTCTCTGTCTACATTCATTGACAGATTTTGGTTCAAGATCCTCATCTTGTTGCATTATTTCAACAGCAACATTATAAGCAAAAATGTTATCGATAACAATATTATTTCGGTTCCATATTTTCCCGGTTGAGACATAACTTATTGATATCTCTTCATTCTCATTATTTTCAGGTACCTGGACCTCCCTAAGGTCTTATCAATTGTTACGTCTTGAAGCTCTTCTTGAGCCACTACCTCTGTGTTATGTTCACTTTGATCACTTGCTCCTTTTCTTCTTCGAGGATTTTATCTTTAGAATAGATTGGTCTACCACGTTTCAAGCATGGCTTAGACTCATTTGCTTTAATTAATTATCCTGTCGGGATATCAACTCGAATTGGAGCATTAGCAAC
Source organism: Nicotiana sylvestris (assembly GCF_000393655.2). NCBI lineage: Eukaryota > Viridiplantae > Streptophyta > Magnoliopsida > Solanales > Solanaceae > Nicotiana > Nicotiana sylvestris. The sequence continues at coordinate 207,293,188 of NC_091059.1, forward strand.
TGGAATATGTGATTTAGTCACCCTTGATAGGTCAGTGAATGCATCTGGCAATTGATTTGCAATATTTTGTAAATGAATAATCTTTTGAACCTCTCGTTCACATTGATTTGTTCAAGGATCTAAATGAGACGGTGATAATGCATTCCAATCTATCTTCTTTTTCAGCTGCTTATTTTCTCCCCCTAATGTTGGATATACTGATTCATCAAAATGACAATCAGAAAATCTTGCCGTAAATAAATCTCCAGTCATCGGCTCTAGATATTTTATAATTGAAGGAGATTCATATCCAACATATATCCCCAACCTTCTTTGAGGACCCATCTTTGTGCGTTGTGGTGGAGCAATTGGAACATATATCGCACAACCAAAGATCCTAAGATGGGAAATATTTGGCTCCTGACCAAAAGCCAATTGCAATGGGGAGACTTTATGATAACTTGTGGGCCTTATCCGCACAAGTGCTGCTGCGTGCAAAATAGCATGACCCCATACTGAAATGGGAAGTTTTGTTCTCATAAGCATTGGTCTAGCAATTAATTGGAGGCGTTTGATCAATGATTCTGCTAGACCATTTTGTGTATGAACATGAGCAACCGGATGCTCAATTGTTATCCCAGTTGAAATACAATAATCATTAAAGGCTTGGGATGTAAACTCACCAGCATTATCAAGACGAATTGTCTTAATTGCATAATCTGGAAATTGTGCTCTTAGCTTTATTATTTGAGCCAACAATCTCGCAAATGCCATATTGCGAGTTGATAGTAAGCACACATGTGACCATCTTGTAGATGCATCTACCAAAACCATATAATATTTGAATGGTCCACATGGAGGGTGAATGGGCCCACATATATCACCCTGTATACGTTCCAGAAATGCAGGGGATTCCATCCTAACTTTAATAGTTGATGGTCTAATAATTAATTTTCCTTGAGAACACGCAGCACAAGAGAATTCCTTAAATTGAAGAATCTTCTGATTCTTCATTGCATGTCCATGTGAATTCTCAATTATTTTACGCATCATATTAGAACCAGGATGGCCCAACCGGTCATGCCAAATAATAAAATTATCTTGATTAGTAAACTTCTTGTTTACTACGGCATGTGTTTCAATCCTGCTAATACTTGTGTAGTATAAGCCGGAGGAAAAAGCGGGTAACATTTCAAGCACATATTTCTTACCGGACGTTATTGTAGTAATATAAAGATATTCAATCTTTTCATCATTTGTAGTCTCAATATGATAGCCATTTTGGCGAATATCTTTGAAACTTAATAAGTTTCTTTGAGATTTACTACAATATAGTGCTTCATCAATAGCCAAATTTGTTCCTCCTGGTAGTAATAAATTGGCTCTTCCAGAACCTTCAATTAATCTTGTACTACCGGATATTGTATTAACATTCGCTTCTTTCATTACCAAATAAGAGAAATATCTCTTATCTTTTAAAATAGTGTGTGTTGTAGCACTATCCAGAAGACATATATCATCTTTATTAATCTTGAGTCCAATTGAAGACTGTGGAATTTTCATATTCTTCATAAAAAAGACAAATAATACATCATAAGAAATATGAAAGACAAGCAGGAAAAAAACATTAAGAAATACATTAGGAATGTAGAAACTAGCAACACGTGATGCATTAGGAAAATACACTCAAGAAAAATAAACTAGTTGCAAACATAAAAATAACAACTTTTATAGCTTCATTCCCCAGTAAGATGATTAGTTCTTCAGTCAATATCCTCAAAGAAGTCTCCAGCTTCTAAATGAATAATATTTGTTAGGCCTTCAAAATCATCATCTTTATATGCAAGATGTGCCTTAGAATCATATTTGTTTGAGGGACCTACTTCATCATCATTATTTTGAAAGGTCAAGTGTGCCTCCACATTATTTTCTTTTTTCCTGAGGGAGGCTTGATAAAGTTTGACAAAATATTTTGGCGTACGACAAATGAGTGCCCAATGACCTCTCATACCACATCGGTGACACATACTATTTTTCCCTTTTGAATGATTAATTTGAGAACCCTTATTGTTCTCCAATTTATTTCCACCATAATGACGATAATTGTTTCGCCCCCTGCCACGTCCACGTTTATGACCATGTCCACGACCATAGTAATTATTTTGTTTTCTTTCAAATTTATCATATGCTGCTACAACATTCACTTCCGGAAATGGAGCTGACCCAGTGGGACGGGCTTCATGATTTTTCATTAATAGAGTATTATTCTGCTCAGCCACAAGTAGGCATGTGATTAACTCAGAATATTTCTTAAAACCTTTTTCACGGTATTGTTGTTGTAGCACCACATTTGAAGCGTGAAAAGTAGAAAATATTTTTTCCAATAAGTCCTCATCTGTGATAGTGTCTCCACATAATTTTAATAGAGAACTTACTTTAAAGATAGCAGAATTATACTCACTTACGGTTTTAAAGTCTTGCAACCTTAAATGTATCCACTCATACCGAGCTTTCGGTAATACCGTAAGTTTTAGGTGGTCATATCGATCCTTCAAATTAATCCATAATTCAAGTGGATCTTTTACGGTTAAATATTCAGTTTTTAACCCTTCATGTAGATGATGACGAAGGAAAATCATGGCCTTCGCTTTATCCTGATTTGATGCTTCATTTCCTTGTATAATAGTATTTCCAAGACCTTTAGCGTCAAGGTGAATTTCAGCATCAAGAACCCATGATAAATAGTTCCTCCCGGTGATGTCAAGTGCCACAAATTCAAGTTTTGATAAATTTGACATAGTGAAAACTATCATAAAAGATGAATAAGTTAGAGAAATAATTATAATAATAAACAATTAATGAAAACAAAACGATTAAGGTAAAAGAAATGAAAATAGAGCTATATCATGTTAACAATCTACTATTTCATTTTATTCCTGCCATAAAGTAGAAATTACATACTTGTTTCATTTCACTTTATATTATTGATATATATGTGTTAATAAAATTGAACGTGGCTAACATTATTTATATGTTCCAATAAATATAAAGTAATTAAACTATAAAATTATTGCTTGTCAATGCATTTCTCATAGTTCTTCAAAATGCTTTAAAGATATGTTTTGATCCAGGGAGTCTAAGAATATTATAAGTATGACATTAGTGCATAGCTATTTTGATGACTTTGAGGTCCTCTAAGAGTTGATCACAGAAGAAAATAGTTATTTTATCACTGCAATGTACTTAAACTATTTAAGATGCTCAAGCACACAAGTAATCTGCAAACAGTGAGCATATGATATGTACTGCCATAAATAAAATGATTATAATGATACATACCTTAATAAAATATGGCTCAATTTAGCGGGAGTTAAGAATAAAATTAGAGCTTCGTGCTGATAACGTGTTATAAAATAAAAGCAATGCAGTGAAATATAAATAAGAAGAGATAGAAAGAAGGGAGAAGTGTTTTCTTCTTTCACTTTGGTGTATCTTTCCATTATAATTATATGGCCTTTTATAGTCATAAAAAGTAAAGATGATGGACATAAAGTAGGAGATTTAATCTTTAAGTTATTCACAACATGGGCATCCAATGTAACATTCAATGTAAAAACTATTCATAACATTACTCTAGTTATTAACTATTAATGTTAAATTATTTCAAAGTAAGTATTACTATTGGAACGATAGATTAATTTTCATGTTGACGTGCATTGTCCTTTAATTTTTGGTTTTGATAAAAGTTCTACAACTCTCGCTCAGAAACGGCTCAAAGATAATCTTCAACTCAGATAGTTATAGGGGTGACAAATGGGGGTCAAGTCAGATCGGATACAGAGGAGGAGCTAGGATTTGGAGTGTGTGGGTTCTAAAATTTAGAATAAGACTATGACCTAAAACTAATAAACAATATCAAACTGACTAAAGAATGAGTATCGATATTTAATATATATTTAAAAAGTAACGAAAGACAAACACAATATATGAATATAAACATTATCATTTCAATTGCACTCGACGAGTTGTCATGTTTTGAAAACAATCAATGATCGCATCATTAGATACACTTTCAAATACTTCATCCTCTATAAAACAAACTACACAATCATTCAAAAAGTCATCACCAATCCTACTTCGCAAATCATTTTTAATAAACTTCATTGAAGAAAAAGCCCTTTCAACCGTTGCAGTAGCCACAGATAATATCAAACTCAGCTTCACAAGCAAATAAACAAGTCCCCATGTCTTGTGAATATTTTTTTTAACCAATGTCTTCGACAGATCACCAAGCTCTTTCAAGTTAGAGAATGCATTGTCCATTTCTCGCACATAGTCAATATAGTTGTCAAGCTCATAATTAAGATCTTCAAACTTAGAAGCAGTGAACTCATTTGGATAATATGTAGCAAGTTTCATAATCTTGTTTTTATCATAATTCGCAAAAGAATCATCGGGACTCAAACTAGCCATACCAAGAAGCAGAGAAGTATTCACTTCACTAAAACGACTGTTAAGCTCCGAAAGTTGCAAATCAATAGTAGCACAAAAAACTTCTACGTACAAATGATGGGAATATGTAACAGTTGAGCTTTTACGCTTCGACTTTCCAAGTGCATACTTCTCATCCATTTTTGGGATTACAATACCATTCTTATCACAAAACGAAGAGACATCTTCAATCAAAGAATTTCATTTAGATTCTCTCATTGTTTGCAATTGCCTCTTTGTGAAATCAACAAGTTTCATTGCATTAATAATATCTTGATCTTTTTTTTGTAGGGCCATATTCAAATTATATGTAATTGCTAATAGTTTTAACATCAAATGTAATATACAAACGAACTCATAAGATCTTATATCTTCCACTAGACTTTTGGCTAATGCTTTCTCCTGATAATTTGAACCCTCATTTGCAAGAACTCCAAGTATATGAACAATCGATGAGAATAAAGAAATAAAGTTACGTAATGTCTTAAAGTGAGATCCCCAATGAGTATCACCTGGTCTTTGAAGCCCAAGTTCTTGATTTAATCCACTTCCTGTATGAACTTCACCAAGCACTAATAACTCATCTAATTTTTCAGCTTGATCATCTCTAAGAATCTCTCTACGCTTATAAGAACCTCCAACAACATTCAAAACATTAGCAAGAAAGTCAAAAAATTATTTACATCATGGTGTTTCTTTGCAACAGCTACAAAAGTCAATTGCAACTGATGAGCAAAACAATGTATGCAATGTGCCGAAGGATTATCTTTCGGAATCAAAGTTTTAAGACCATTGATATTTCCTTGCATGTTACTAGCTCCATCATACCCTTGTCCCCGTATTAGAGATGAACTCAATGAATACTATAAAAGCAAAGAATATATTTCTTTTTGTAATGCATGTGCAGTTGTATCTTTAACATGAACAAGGCCAAGGAATCGCTCAATAAGTTCACCCTCTTTATTGATATAGCGCAGAACAAGAGCCATTTGTTCCTTATGAGAGACATCCTTAGACTCATCAACTAATATCCCAAAAAAATCCCCATTCAAGTTTTCAATAATTGCTTTCACTGTTTCTTTTGCACAAGAATTCACAATATCTTTCTGAATATCAGGAGAAGTCATGGTGTTATTTTTTGGAGCTTTTTCTAATACCATATTTTTCACATCTTCCTTCCTATCTGCATACCATTTTAAGAGATCTAAAAAATGGCCTCTTCTAGTAGAAGTTACACTCTCATCATGGCCCCGAAAAGGAATTCCTTCTTTCAAAAGATACCTTACAATATCAATTGAAGCATTCAAACGAACTCGATGTTCACTTTTAATTTTCTCAGATTGCTTGTCCAAAGAAGTTAGAATGGATTGTTCTTGGTTCATTAAATCTAGCATCATATTGAAACATCGATTATGAACACTACCCACGTTACCCACATGTGATTTAAGTCTTTTTAAACCTTTATTCCAACCTCTAAACCATCCGTTGTGAAAGCATCACCTACTTTTTTTACATATCCTCCAACCTCATTTTTAAACAAGTAACAACATAAACAAAATGTTGCATCTTGTTTAATGCTATATTCTAACCATTGAGAACATGAAGTTTTAAACCATTCAAGATTAAAGATACGCATTATTCCCCCAAAATCTCTTTTTGGAAAGACAAAACCACGAGGTTGACAAGCTCCATTTTGTATATAATTTCTCCTTATACGATCACGTAAATTAGGAGGATATTCTGAAATTGATTTTCTTTTAGCAGGATCGGGCTCATAATAGCATACTTTATCCGATGCTTGGGAAGGATTAATATTGTTATTAATAACTGGACTTTGAGAACTTGTCAAAGGAGAGCTAGAAGAAGCTGCAGAAGCTTGAGCTTTGTAAAAACTCGTGATCATATCGACTTTTGCTAGAAAAACCTAAAAATCACAAAACAGAAATCTACTTGAAGTTGTATGTTTCAAAATACTATAATAAACTATTCTTTATCTCCTCTGACATAGTTCAATTTGTAAACTATAAGATATACCAATAAGAACTTATGAATACACAATGCTAAAATATAAAGAGTAAATCATCATGTACTTTATTTCACGAACTTATGTAGCACTAAATTTACACATCCCTTAAAAACCAATAGATAACTGGACATATTTTGTGCATTTATGATAAAATCCACACAGTAAAAAATATACTTTTATGTCAGAATTCAACTGGAAATGAGTATAAAGGTAATTGCCCCTCATTCTTGTAACAAACGAAAAATTCTTCTATCATGTGTAGAAACACTTTACAAAAATTGAACATAGATAAACAAACATAAGTAACTTAATCTCAAACCAAATTGGAATAGCACAATTTTTAATCATCTATTCATAAATGATACTAGAGTAATACTTCTCTAATAGCACAATTCATTACACTAATTCATTACTCTTGAAGTTCATAATCGATCCCACAAAATAGCACATTTAGCCGATTCCCCTGTTACAATCAATCATCAGTAGCATAATCTCAAACCAAATTGGGATCAACCGTAACAATTCTGCACTATTTCTATTTGGGCTTATTCATTCCAATACCAAAATAATTTGCCTCAAATCAATTGAAAAAGGGTTAAGAATTTTAATTCACATGAGATGGGAAGACGGACAGATTACAGATACCTGAGACGAACCCTAGCAGAGGCAGCAGAACCCTAGCTTTTTTTTTATTTGGGAATTGGAAGAAAACCCAGCAGAACCCTAGCTTTTTTTTTTTGATTTGGCAATTGAAAGAAAAAGTTTGTGTTTAAAATTGGGAAGCTTCTATCTTTGTTTATTAGAAAGAAACACGTTATGTTGAGAGGTAAGTGAAGAAAACGTTGTCGTTCAGTTGATTTGTGAAAAAATATATTAAAAAAACAAAATAAAAAACTGCTTTAATGGGGAATCGAACCCACACCTTTTTCCAAGGAACCCACAACCCTTACCACTGAACCCAGACCTCTTTTGTTACTGGGTTCAACATGATATATTTATATAGATGTGGTAAATTTTTCAATACAAATATAGAATTTCGGAAAAAGTCACTGAGTTCGCCCGAACCCGCACCTACTACTGTACCTCCACCCCTTATCGGATATGGGACATGTCGAAAATAGGTAATATAAAAATGGACAATTTTTCTAATCGACACATATTTAATATGAATAGAAAATGGGTTAACTGGCAAATAATATAGATATTCATATTATCTAAGACTTCTTGAATATGATCACACTTGGGAGAATTCCTAGTCTCAAAACTTGAGAAACCCCCAATTTGAGTCTTTGCAAATATAAAAGTTAAACTCATTGGTTATCTATTTATTACGTGAATAATATGAATCTTATTCATATTTGCCTACTTTTAAATAGTTCACTATCCAACTCATTTTTTAGTGAATAATATGGATGGTTAACTATTTCTTATTCATATTGCCACCACTAAATAGTTATTTCATATATGGTGGTAAACTTCCTGACTTGCTACATTCGATCATTTTGTCATTTTAGTGTTATTTGTTTGGTACTAAAATTTTCTAATACAAGGCACATACATATAGAGTGTCCCACTTGCTAGTCGACAATTAGACCAGACGAAATCAACATTTGATACTTAAATCTACTGTCAAAAAGAAATAAATAATTTTTAATAACAAAACAACACGTACTATTTTCTTGGAGGATGCTGCCGTGGATTAATTTGACAAAGGAACAAAGAGATTGGTTAACAAAGATCCAATAACAGAAAGAAAAAAGCAACAAACAAAAGTAAAGTGTGATCCTTTTTTCTCCAACTATAAATGTCAAACAAATTACAATTAATTAGAAAATTCAGTATAAACAACAAGTAGAATTTTGTTTAGTGGCTGTTACTTCATCATCCATCATGTTAATAATTTCTTTTTTTCCTTGAAGAGATTTTGGTGTAGTTGCTTCATTCATCTTAGCTTCCAAGCTTTTCTGACTCATAATTTCATGAATTTTTGTAATCATTTGAAGAAATGCTTCTTCTACATTTAGATTGTCCTTTGCTGATGTTTCCAAAAAAGATAATCCTTCTAATTGTGCAAGGCTTTGCCCATCTTCAACATTAACTTCTCTTGCAGAATTGGCCAAATCAGATTTATTTCCAACAAGAACAATTACCATGTCTGAGCTGCCATATTCTCTAAGCTCGTATAGCCATTTTCTTAAATTTTCAAATGTTGCTCTTCTTGTTATGTCGTACACAAGCAAGGCACCAAGTGCTCCACGGTAATATGAACTTGTTATGGCTCGAAACCTGGAAGAAAGAACGATATTTATGCAGGTTGGACATTAATACTCCCTCCGTATTAAAAAGAATGAGTCTATCTTCTTATTCCTTCCTCCGGTTCATTTAAGTGATTTTTGGCTATCTTTTTGTGGTCCATAATATTTGATTTTTCAAATATCAAGTAGGATTTCATTTCTTTTTTCCAAATTGCCCTTGGAATAAAGAGCCTAGGAGCATTTGTTATATTTTCAATGAACAAATTAATGTTAACATGGTCATTTTGATTGTTAATTAGTGCTAAAAGGTGGATTCCTTAATATATGTGAAAACAGCCAAAAAATCAAATAAAGTGGAAGGGATGAAGTAGCTTATTCCAAGAAGAATGATATTTTTCTAATTTTTAAACTAATTTAATTTGAACTTGTTATTTTCCCCTTAATAACAAGCTTCTAATAGTCATAATGATAAGACATATTTAAAATCATAAGTTTTAAAAGTCTTACAGCCACACAAGTATTAAGAATATTTAAGATGATAAATTTCAATAGTGTTTATTTTACGCTTAATGACAAGCTTCTATAATCATGCAAATAATATGAAACTTCGAGATCATATTAAATATTATGTACTTCTAATACGCTAACATTTCTTTTAATAATTGACCATGCATTGATAGCATTATCATGTGCCTTTTATGATAATTGCTCCTTGCCACTTAATAATGGAGATATATTGAAACAATTATTCAAACACCATATTGACCTAAAGGATATGTACAGCAATATCTTTTTTTCCATCAAAAGAAAAATAAATTGCATGCGATTGGATTTTTATTAATTAAATTTTCAATACACTTTAGTCAAATTTATCGATCATGTCAACAAAGTGGTGAGTTGGTATCGATACTTTTATAGACTTAATAGGCGTGAAGATAAGGTAAACACATTAATTGGGCGGTTAATTTGGACTCATGTTGAGAGAATATCCTTCATTTATCCCCGTCATCAATTAGGAAAACTTACTAACTTTTTTCTCTGAATTTCCTTTCTGCAATTAGACCAAACTTTTCATCCATAAATGTTTTGGTAAATACTATAAAAGGTGTTCAGATATTCTTGTAATGACCTACTTATATACGTTGAACTTGAGATTAAGCAAATTAAAGAAGCCACGTCACTAAACACTAGCGGAACAAAGACGAAACAATGATTTGAAGTTTATGGGTTCGAAATTTGTTACGGAACTCATAGCTCGTCCTAATTAAAGGGTTTGTAATTAATATTTATATTTATTATAATAAATTTTCTAATACAAGTATAATATTTAGCAAAAGTGATTGAGTTCACCCAAAAACCCTGCCTAATAGGCTAGCTTCGCCTCTTCTGGCCAAAAAGAGAGTTTCTGAAGGGAGGATCCTAACACGTTAAGCAAAACTTGTACTGATCCAATGGATCCAATCCTAATAGAAACATTCACAAAGGGTCTAAAAACAACAGTGTATAGTCATTATCAAAATAATAGTTAAATGTATATTTTATATGGATTAAAATATATAAATTTTATACACTTTTCGGTTATCGAATATAAATAGTTTCTGGAGCGGGCTAAAAGTGAAAAAAAATCCCATATTTGTTCGTGTATTGGAGTTCATTTTAATTGTTTAAGAATGAAAAGATGATTGTTGAGTTCAGAATACTAAATATGGATTAAAAACAAGCCCAACTGAATAAAAGAGGGTGAAGGATTAATAAAATAAAAAGTTGGGGGGGGGTACCTTTCTTGACCTGCAGTATCCCATATTTGTGCTTTGATGAGCTTATCACCAACTCTAATATTTCTGTAAGCAAATTCAACTCCAATGGTAGGTTTAGAATCCAGCTGAAATTGATCCTTAGCAAATCTTGACAAAAGGTTTGATTTCCCAACTGCTGAGTCTCCTATTAGAACTGCCTTGAATAGATAATCACACTCTTCATCAAATGAATCCCCCATAATACTCATAAGAATTTATTATTAATTACTTGCTAGGAACAATAAATATGTATATAAAGAAGAAAGAAAGAGGAAATAAGAGGAGAAGAAGAAGGAGAAGGCAGGTATGAGCTCAAGTCATAATCACTCACACATAAATGTGAAACCAAAGCCATGAGGACTCCTTTGGAAACTAATGGCTAGCTAGGAAAAAAAGAAAATTAATGGGTGTAAAGCATGTGATACCCTTTTTGATAATGACATTATGAGGTTCTTTAATTATGGCCTTTTTTAGCCTATCTTGTTTTTTTAATTAATAAAATTATTATCTCAAAAAAAGTTTAACTTCTAGCACGGATTCATTTTGATTATTTTTAAATTCACTTTTTATTATTAATTAATAAAAAAATATTTAACCATATTAACCTTAATTTGTTCATTGAAAATATAATAAATTCTTCAAGGCTCTTTACTTCAAGGGCAACTTTGGAAGAAGAAAGTTAATTTCTTCTTAATATCTGAAAAAATCAAATATTATGGACCATAAAAAAAGTTAATTTTTTTTTAATTAAAGTAGATTGGAAGGAGTATACAACAATAATATAATAAAAGATTTTGATCACCTAAAAAATAGTTACAAATAATTGTCCATAAAAAATGGATTAATAATATAAAGAAATCTTACTTCATACAACGAGTTAAAATATAATGTTAGTATAGAAACATTTTACATTATTAAGTTAAATCCTTACAATTATTAGGTGACATCCACTTAGTTCGTATTGCTAACCATAATACTGGAGACTTTAGTAGTGATAAACCAAATTGATCCACATGTGCCCCTAATTATCTCCTTATATTTTATTTTGTGAATAATTGCTCGATTTCATGCTTCATGATTGGGGCTTCTTCCTCACCCAACTGTCAAATTAGCAATGGGCCAGGTGGGGGTGGGGCTAAAAGGTGTATAGGCAATCCTCCTATAGTTAGAGGCATCTTAAGAATAAAGTAATAAAATGGATAATCATTCCTAATCCTTTTTTTAGGAGAAAACGAAGTATTCTTAATTAAAAGGATTTGACCTAACTGTTGGTAATGAATTCAACACCCGACATTCAAACCCAAGATATCAATGTGTTTGGTATCAAATCAAGTCATTAGAGAAAAGGATTATTATCTAAGGAACAAAAGGAGAAAAGTAAGATGAAAGATTTATATGCTACAACTAGAATTCTCTAACCTCGCAACGATTCTAAATCAATTTGCATTTATCTAGGAAATAAGTTTCTATTTCTGTTCTACTTGCTCATATATATAGTTTCTTTTATCTTTAGTAACATGTTATGCATTTGAACGAAAGTCCAAAATTCGAAGTGGACAAAATGAGTAGTCACTGTATTCATGTGACCAACATTGTCATTTTCTACTCTTTGCTTCTACCCCCAAATTTTACCGATTTCTGACATTTCAGCATTGATTGGGAAAACGCTAGCACGAAAAATGGAAAAAATTATTGAAAAGTAAGTCAGGCTCCCGCACAAGTAGAGCAGACCTAAAAGCTACATATAGAAATATAATTTAAGTACCCCCCCCCCCTCCAAAAGAATAAGTACACATATGCCAAATTTTGGTGCATAGCCATTTATCCTGTGAAAGTCCAAGATGGGAACAAGCTATGTTGGACCAGCCGCCTAAAGCAGAGCAACCTGTTTCTTGGAGTTGATTGAACCTAGACTGCTTTGTTGCAAGTGCTGTTATCTCAAAAGTAAAGAAAAAGAATTTCTCACCTATATATAAAATAACAAAATAAACATCTATATCGAGATTAAGGAGAAATCGATGGCTAAGAGAGTCAAGAATCCAAGTGATGGTGTGCTGATTCAAGTTTTACGTTCACTTACATAGGGCGCAAATTTAACCAATATCATCAACTACCAAACTTGATATAGAAATTGAATTCCTAACTCACTTACCCAAAATGAAAATAAAAGGTTAATACATGCCACCGATGATTGATTAGGGATTCCATTTGGACTCCAAAAGCCCATTAATAGATGTAAAGCGAAAATCCAGTCCAGTCGCCCATCCTTGACAAGTACATCGATTTTGGGAAGTAACTCTACTATACATGCTAGATGCCCCCTCCTAGTAATTGTAATTTAATGCAGATGTCCAACTCAAAATAATAGCAGAAATATATATATTCTATATGTTATATGTAAAAGTTATATAATTTTTATACACTTTTTCGGCTACCCAAAGTAAGTAGTTTCTAGCGCGAGCTAAAAGTGATAATACCCAAAAACAGTTTTCAGCCGATGCAGTAAATTATACTCCTAGTTAGCCCTACTTCTAGAATCAGTTTAGAGCCCGTTTGGCCAAGCTGTCAAAAATTACTTATTTTGAAAAGTGTTTTTGTTCAAATGTATTTTTTTAAAAAGTACTTTTGCAAAATAGTAGTAGTGTTTTTTGCAAGTGTGTTTGGAAAATCTTTCCAAAAAAATACTTTTAAGTATCAAATTGCAAAAAAGAACAGTAATGTTCAGTTTGCAATTAGTATTATTCAGAAAAGAAAAATAAATTTAAATATTTATTATAAAATAAATAATAAAATATAAAATAAAAAGTAAAATATAAATTACAAATTCTAATCAATATAAAATATAACTATTTTAAGGCGGAATACATAAACGATCCCTTTATGTTATCCTCAACTAACAGACATGCACATCAATTGACCGCTTTGCTATTTAGACACTTCAAGTAGCTATTAAGTATATCCAATAAACACCCGAGTGCAACAGACCATATGCGTGAGTTACACTTGCCAATGACATGTCAAATGAATCAATTAAAAAATGACACGTATAATTTTAATAAAAAAAAAGAAGTTACACGTATAATTAACAACAAAAAGACATTGAAAGAAAAGACTTCCTCCCTAGTTTCAACTAAACCAACACCCTGCCCCACCCCACCAACTTACTCTTCTTCCTTCCTTTCACTTATGTCTTCCTAAAAAACAGAACCCTTAAAATCCATCTTCTTCCATCGGTCTTCCGAAATAACAGAACCCTCAACCCTCATTTCACTTATGTCTTCCACCTAATCATCGTGCTTTTCTCTAACCGAAGATCACCAGACCGAACCTCGATTAGGAAATTTCAAATCTTCTCGAACAAACGCAGGATATAGGCGGGCGAGTTCTGATATCGGGCCGGGTTCAGGAGAGGCTTACTCGGGAAACGATGTGGTGAAGGAACTTGATGATGGATCTAAGAAAGGCAATGAAGAAGGAGTTGTCGTCGTCGAAGTCAGTGGCTGAGATGAACCGGGGGGGGAGTGAATCGGCTTGAGGGAGTAAAGAATTGAACCGTTTGGAAACGAATTTTTCTTTTTTGTGCTTAAAAAAAATGGACCAATAAAGGCCCCGGCCAAACTTTCGGCCACTGTTCCGGTGGTAGCTTAAAGAGGTGGAGCTACTGAAATTTTTGGTGAAAACAGTATAATATTATTGTTGAGAGATATTTAGCTAGAAAAAATAATATAATATCGGATCCACTATCAAAATTCAATTTAATTTAATTCTAAAACAAGAAAGAAAAATTCTGATAAAACGTCACGCGCCCAAATACAATTGAAATACACGTAACTTGCCATGTCAATATGAGGTGTCTGCTAAATATACTTAATAGGCACTTGAAGTATCAAAATGGTAAAAAGGCCAGTTGAGGTATCTAGTAGGAGTAGATAAGGACAACTTAAAGGGGCCGTTTATGTATTTCGCCTTATTCCAAAGCAATAACATTGAATATCTAGTAGGAGTATTACTTATTGTTTACATGATAATTTAAATATATCAAAATATATTATTCAATATAAACTAAAAATCTCCTCTGAGGAATAGGAGGAAAGGAATAAAAAAATGATTGAAGTAGAAAGAGAAGAACAGTATAGTAGAAATAAAAAGGAAAAGGAAAAGAAAAGAGTTAAATTAATGAGAATAATTTGAAAAATATAAATTTATTGTAAGGTTATTTTTGTCTTGGATAAATTAATTTTTTGGTTCTGATATCACTCAAAGTACTTTTTCATCTCGGGCAAACACCTCAAATTTTTCAAAGAGTAATTTTTTTGACAAAAAGTACTTTTTGCTTCCTAGAAGCTTGGCCAAAAAAGCTCTTATTTTGAAAAGTATTATTTTCTCAAAAGTGTTTTTCAAAAAAAATTTTGTTAAGAAGTAATTAATATTTGGCTAATTAATTTGAATTTGAGTAACAATTAGTGATTGACCAAGTAAGTGTATTTTTCCTAGAAGTGCTTTTCAAAAAAATGTTTCTATGTAAAAGTTATGTTTTTCTGCTTCTCAAAAATTATTTATGTATATAGTGAAATATTATTTTTCCCTCTAAAAACTTGGTCAAACAATTTAATGAAGGGAATGTCACACCCCTTTTTACCAACTAACCCTTTTAAAATAAAATAAAGTAATTTTAAAGATCAAAAGGGTTTCAATTTGAAAAGTGACAAAAGATTGTATTTCGAAGAATTTTTAGAGTCGATTTCGACGTGCCATGTCACTAATTTTTTAAAAATAAGAATTGTCCTTCAAAATACATTTGATTCCGAAATAAACTGACTGCACTAAAGATTCTAAGTAAGGGGGTTCATTGGACTCCGGAAGAAGGTGTTAGGCATTTTCCGTGTCCCGTAAAAGTCACTGTTGCATCCTGGATCTAGTTGGCTTTAAAAATATCGAATTGAGGCAAAAACAGACAAGAAAACGAAAAGGAAATAAAACGAAATAAAAGTCCTAAACTTAGCCTATACTAATGCTTCCTCGAAAGACATCCAGCTTTAGTCTTCAATTATATAATGCTACGGGACATCCCCTCAATAAAATATTTATTGAGTCTACGGGCATTCCCCTGAATATAATCGAAAGGGGACGACCTCTTACCTCGGATCAAACAAAAAGAAAAAACCTAAAACTTGCCTACCCAAGCGTGGTCTAAACATGCTCCTAGCAATTATGGAAGAAAAGCAAAAATAAAACTAAAATAAATTAAAGACATTTCATGCTCATGTTCAAGTTCATTTCACTTGTGACTTCACCCCCGCGGCCCAACATCATCATCCAAATAATTTAACGTGGAGCATTTAACAAATAACTATCCAAACATTGAAAGAAGACAAGGACTAAAGAAAACCAAGATAATAGCAATACTAAAATAAGAAAAGTGAACCGAAGCCATTAAAGATTTTTTCATCACCCAGCTCCTTCTCAGCTTCCTCAAATCACAACTAAAGGCCCACACAACCATGACAGACAGAAAGCCTTAATTAACATATCAAAGTATTTAAGTGAGGTGGAGCACATATGCATAGTAGACTAGGAGATTAAAGCATGGTAAATTCACAGAGACTTGCTCAATTTCAAATTCATCAGAGAAAGAAATAGGATAGGGACTATAACGTTTAAGACACGAAACACATAGCACAATTAACTTGCTCGCAAACTACTACACCAGTACTTGGCTTAACAGAAAGAACACATGTTTAAAACTAGCTCTAAACACAAATATTAAATCAATAACTAAAATTGATGTTAACTACATTATTTAACTTGACATGACCTAGAATTCATACATAAAATCACTTCCAATGCATGTAGCAAGGACTTCAATCATGAGACATGAGTTGCGCCTATATTTTCAATGAGATTGAAAGATTTCAAACCAACTCATCAAATTAAAAGGAAGCGAAATTCATGGAAGTGTAGTTTTAGTTCTTCGAAACAAATTAATAGAAATATTATTCCAATATTACTTTTAGGAATTAAGGGTTGATCTTACTTAAGCATGAAATGAACAGCTTTGTAAAATAAGCTTGTCACGTACCTACATGGATCTCAATTATGATGATAAACCTACAAACAAGTACATGACTTTATTTTTTCTACTTAACATTCCAAAAGCAGTGAAATTTGTAAAAAATTCATTCATATACTCAAACCACGAAAACAAGCACAAATACTTGAAGACCGGTTG
The DNA here is from genome assembly GCF_000393655.2 of Nicotiana sylvestris. Taxonomy (NCBI): domain Eukaryota; kingdom Viridiplantae; phylum Streptophyta; class Magnoliopsida; order Solanales; family Solanaceae; genus Nicotiana; species Nicotiana sylvestris. The sequence goes on from NC_091059.1 coordinate 207,309,964, forward strand.
TCTATCTATGAAAATTTCGATTTATCAAACCAGATTCAAGGCATATCAACACAACACTCTAGATCCGCGCACCTCGAACACATTTAATCTTTAAATCAAACATTTTATTAAGAGAGACTAAAGGCAAAACCGAGACCAGAAAATACAAACCAAATCGATATGGGAATTGGGATAATATATAGAAATCATCACTACAAATTTAAATCCCCATCTTTAATTGGCTCATCCAAGGCATGATTCATACTAATCTGGATTAAGACTAAGAGAATAGAAGAACCTGTTGAGTTAAAATTCCTTAATAGCAATTGAAAAACCAGCGAATACACTATTTTGACTTCAACGTCCCGATGAGAATCAACACGGACAGAACCGCGAACCAAAATCTAAAGTGAAACTCGGACTGAAATCCGTTTGACACGAACAGAACCGCAAACGAACCTCGATCGGCAAATGAACCTCAACTCAACTAAAACTCCATTTTAAACAAATATCCAGAAGAAGAAACGAAATTTTTCTTTTTTGTATTTTCTGATTTCAAAATAAAATTGAAACTCGAATGAACTAATAATTTTTTTTTTCTGAATGGGCTAAAACCGAGAACTAGAAGAAAAAAGGTGAAAAATCAAAAATCTAGACCCTACCTTTTCTTTCTTCCTCCCCAAAATTCTGTCTGAGAAACCCTAAAAACTTTTTCCGAAAAATCCCCCTAAAATTTCTGTCCGCCCCAAATTTCCAGATTTTTTTCCCAATATTTTCTCCCGAAATTTCTGTCCTCCCGTTCTCTTCTTCCCTGCGTTTCTCTGTTACTGTTCCGTCACTCTTTTTCTATGTGGGTGTGTGTTTCCTTTTTTATGCGTGGGGATTTTTGTGGGGGAGTGCTGCAGTCTGGTTGAAACAGAAGAAGGAGCAGCGATGAGTTTGGAAATAAGGCAGAGGCGTGGAGAGGGTACTGCTAGGTTGAAAGAGACGACCTCTTTGTTGGGCTGGTCTTTTTTCTTGGGGGTGGGCAGCTGTTAGCTTACGAGATAGGGTGGCTGACTTGACTTATGCCATTTCCAACCTTGCCCCATCCCTATTTTTGGGGAATTTAGCTCCAACCCTCCCCATTTTTGTCCCCAAAATGGGGATGAACAGTGTTCCCTCAAATATGATGTACACTATTCATCTCCCCATTACTATTATTTAATTTTTTAATTTAACTCTTTATATATACCTAATTATATTTATGTAATATCGTTATAATATTAATATTATCTTAACTTTGGTGTATAATTTTAATAAATTAATTTTCGTGTATTTATAATTTTTATGTAAAATTATAAGTTAATTTTATTGTAGAATTGTTTTAATATAGAAATTACAAATTAATAAAAATAAAAGATGGAATTTGTTTAATGGAAATTAACAAATGAAATTGAAATGAAAGATAATATTATTATATAGAAGAGAGAGAAGAATATAAAAAAGTTTGGAGAAAAAAATAGGGGAATGGTTGGAGTAAGTTGTACTCAAAATGGGAAAATCTCCATTTTGGGGACCAAAAATGGGGCAAAGGTGGGAGATGCACTCACACTTACAGATTATGGTTAGGTTTTTGGTGTTAAAATGAGCTTTTATATGGTGGGATAAAGGAGTATAGGCCATTGGATTATATTAAATGAAGGGCTACGATTTAATCTCCAAAATCAAGTGGTCCGACGGGTCAGTGGGGCGGGTCGGCGGATCATGGGGTTGGTTTAATGGAATTGAGCTGTTGGAAGTTTGGGCTCAGGTTTTAGGGATCCGAATTTGGGCTCAATTGTGGGCAAGAAAAGCTTAATATTCATTAACAAAGCCAATTTTTTTCCAAACTAATATAAAATACTCGTAAAACATAAAATCACTCCTAATTGGTTAAAATAAAACTAAAAAGTAGAACTATTTGATATTTAAATATTATAATAAAGTAAAAAGTAGATAAACTAGGCTAAATTCATGATAGAATTAAAACAATATTATTATAAATATACTAATTGACCTTAAACTAAAGATGAAAATATAGAAATGTGAGAAATATGATAAATAAAACTATTTTGCATTTTTTTTTAAAAAAAATTATGCCTTACTATTAAAGTAAAATAGATTAAAATTATATTAAAATAAACTCAAGTAAATATTTAAAATATTAAAATACTAAAACTAACATTAAAATTTACGCTGGTCAAAAATTACGTACTTACCGGGGAAACAATTAATGCAGAAAATGCTAGAGATGTACAACATGCCGCGTCTATGGTGGAAAAAAGAGGACATATGAAACCAGCTAATAACAGTACAGCGAAAGATCTCAACAACTCAAAGCACGCAAAGGTGAAATAGTTACAAAACAAGCGATTGGTAGACCTTGTTCAAGAAATTAGTGCTGTGGAAAGTTCCGCATTCGAAATTTTCATAAAGCACTATCTTTTAGTGGTAATTAACTATTTATAGATATCATTTGTTATATTACGGATTGTAGATATGTTTTCTATTGTTATAAGATGTATTAAATGTATTTAAGCTACTGTATTCATGAATACAACAGCAAAAATAGGCATGAATCAGGGAAGTCCAACTAATCACTTGTTGTATTCGAGTGTACTCGACTGTATTCATGGCGTGAAACATGGGATTACAGCTGGACAGATTATTGCATTCGACTGTATTCACGGCGTGAAACGGGGGATTACACTATTTTTAAAAGGAAAGTGAATCAATTAACATAATAGACTCCTAATATAACTCAACAAACTCAATTATAACACACAAATTTTGTATTTTCAGTTATAAAAAAGATTCTCATCCGAAAAATACCCCAAAAGTATAGCAATCTTCATAGAAATTATATAATACATCTGAATACATAAATTATATTAATTAAAAATATATATAAATACATTCATGGCATATAGCGAGACAGTAAATACAATGAAATACATAGAATACAGCGGGATACATTGAAATACAATGGAAAAAAAGACAACAAATACAATGAAATACATGGAATACAGCGAGATACATTGAATTACAATGGAAAAAAGACAATGAATACAATGAAATACATGAAAATACAACATGATATGTTGAAAAAACATTGAAATATATTAACAGAAAATCAAGTTGCCCAGCCCCAAACTCCGCCGTCTTTGTTCAAGAACAAACCCTAATTTCCGGCGAATCTGTCGTCGAGCAAAAACCCTGAATCTCACTGTTCCCACGCATCCTGTACAGTAGTCGAGCAAAAATCATGGCAAGATAGTAATGAGTTCTGGTGGTAGAATAAGGACTCTGTTAAAACATGAATCTTGTATTGAAGATGACGGAAGTTGAGAAAGGTTCATGGGTTTGCTGTGTTGTGCGCGCCGATTGGAGGCTTCATCTCCTTTGAATTCAATTTCGGTTGCAGAAATTACTAACACTGCTTTTGAGCCGTCATCTATGATGGTCAAGTGCGACCCACGTCAGGAAGTACATGGCCTGTTGTTTAATGTAAGAGGTGATGTTGTGCCTAAGGATGTGAATGTTGTTGTTGCCACAATTAAGACAGAGAGAAAGTGAGAGAAGTCTTTGTGGTATACCAGGCAAAATCACCGTTTGTGACTAACGGTAGGTGATGTGGGTGAGAGGAATTTTGAGATTGAGCATTGTGTTTTTAGGGAATGGGGGAAGAGAATGACATGTATCAAAGTAGAAAGAAAAAGAAAATAGTGTAACTGAATAGCGTATTTAGTGGCTTAGGGGTAGGAGGTAACCAAAATTAAATATTTTGCTATAAACATTAAAAGGTATCTATAGAATATAATTTTTTTAAATAGTATTTATTTAAAATAAATAAAGTATTAACCTTTGCTATAGGAAATAAAATTCCTTTGAAAAATCCTTTAATTTGACCTTGCGGCTGCTTCTGTTAGAGCTGCCGCTTTCATTACTCGTCGTTTTTGCCTGCTATATTAATCAATTCACTTAATTTACCACCAATTGGCACTACTAGTTGAAGTCTTAGATAATATGGGTGTCAAAATCATGTAATTCGTCCAACCCCTCTGCATATTCACGGATTGGATGACTGATATAGTTTCTAATTTCCATTGCGGTGTCGCTTTTGACCTGCTCGATATCTGGTTTTCATGTACCACAGGTAACTGTTCAATTTCGGGCGCGGCCAAAGAATTTTGTGGTCTGAAGCCAAATTTTACGAGGGAACTTAACTTTTTAATTTTTTATTATTTATTTGAAGTCTATTTTTTAATTTTTCTTAGATACAAAGTTATTAATAATTTTCTTATAATCAATAACTCCTAATAAGTATTTCTCAATTGACGATATAACTAATCCATTTAACATTTATTGTGACATTGTTGTTCTTACGTAAGATTTGATCAATTTTAATTTTGAAAACTTCTTTCCGCTGAAGCAATGATAATATGAGTTATGAACATTATTCCATAAGCAATTTAGGCATTTGGAAAAAAAAATTAAATCTTTTTATTTGATTTATTTTCCTTAATATTTTTAATTCAGAAAATAAATCTAAGCCATCAATATCGAATTAATTATTATGCTTTAAGGAACATTCAATATTAACGCAATATTTTTTATGTTTCAAACTGTTTAAATCTATTTTGAAGTGAAAAAATAGTCTTATTTATTATGTATAAAAGTAGTCAACTCTACGGGACTCTTCGAAAGATTTTGAGATTTCATTATTAACATTCGCATCAAATTGTTACTTCCTATATATCACACGTTTCTTACAAAATTCAGGTTCGATATTCATTTCAATTGCAATTTCCTTGGTAAAACGCTAATTTTATTACATTATGTGAAACGTAGATGTGGTTTTTTTTTTTTTTTGGTGAAATAGCATTGCCCTTAATTTCTTCTCCTATGTATTGGACAGTTCGAAACGGTAAGGTAATTGAAGTATAAAACAAATCATTTAGGTACAGTACAAAGAACTATTTCCTTACTTTATAGGAGTAGATTATAAAATGGAAAGCATAATTTAACAATAAACGAAGAAGCAGAAAGATAAAAAATAAATTTCATTAACATCAGATCAAGTAGTGAATCATATTCCACAACGTATAGTGTTAACGTCGTCAGCCTAAGGTTTACTTACGGTTTCTCCGTCTATCATCAGTTAGAAGTAGAAACTATACCCTACCAAAGGACGCACTATAATCCCGTGCGCCCACACCCTTATCAGCCGTAAAAGGAGAGTAAAGTAACAAAGACAAAAAGAAAAAGCCCCAGGGCCTACTTGTTGTTGGTCATCATCTTCTTAAACTCATCAAAGTTAACGTAACCGTCGCCGTCAGCATCGACGGTGTTGATCATTTTGGTACAGTCCTGAACGGAGCAGCTTTCGCCCAAACGAGTCAGGATCTGGTGGAGCTCGGCGGCGGAGATCAATCCGTTACTGTCCTGATCGTAGAGGTCAAAGGCTTCACGAAGCTCGTTAACGCCGCCGTCACCGACGCCATTAACGTCGCCCTTGCAGAACTCGGCAAATTCATCGAGGTTAATGTAACCGTCTCTGTCGGTATCAATTTCGTCCATCATACGAGCGACTTCGTCGGGAGATGTATCAGATCCAAGGGCATTGATGACACCGGAGAGCTCGTCGGCGGAGATCATGCCGTCTCCGTTAGTGTCGAAGCGTTTGAACACTTTCTGGACCTCGTCCATATCCTGAAGATAAAGAGAAGGCTTGGAAATGGAGTTGTTATTGTTGTTGTTGACATTGTCGGTAGCAGCCATTGCCGTTGATTGAAAGAAGAATATGAGAAAGAGAAGACTTGTAGTTGTGGGTTTTGTATTAATGGTGAAAATGCGGGGTTTGTGTCTATATATAGGAAGGGAATGGTAAAAGCACGCGAGAAGACTTTGCGTTTGTGTGAAGAATAGGAAAGGTTACAATTCTTTCCTTTTCTTTTAAAGACTAATATTAGTGGTTCAATTGTGTCCCTTTTAATTCTTTAATATTCGAAATTAGAATATTCGAAATAGTTTAATAATAATATCCTTAAAGAAAAGATAGGAGGAAATTTCATGAGAGAAGGACTGCCAAGTGCCAAGTCATTAGGCGTGTGTAAGACGCGTTGGGCCCTAAATATAGACGAAAGCGACCTTATCTCTTTTTCATCACTATTGCCTTATAAAGTTCGAATTTGGCAACTGCTTCATTGTTCAACACTCGTCTGTTGACGATGCCGTTTTAATTCGAGTATTAATCAACGCTTATAAAGTTCAATCAAGCAATTCTAATTAGAACATTATTTTTTTTTTCTTTTCAGTTATAGACACAGTATATGTTCATTCAATTTGGTCTTCACTCTTCGATTGTTGTGTCTAGTTCAATTGCGGCAAGGCAAATGATGAGGACATTTCTCATTTTAAAAATAAATAAAAGGGAATAATGCCTTGTATGAGGATTGTAGTATTTTGTTCCAACCTCCAACTAGGTATAGTATATAGTTCGACTAGCATTTGACATTCTTCAAACAATAAATAGGACAAAAGAAAAAGACAACTACTATATTCAATTTAGTTAAGTACGTAACGATGTTCTTAGAATCAAATAAAAAAATTTAGCCGAGAAGAACTTTATCAGCTCGAGGAACAACATAGTTTTTTAAAACTATATCCAAAAGCTGTGATTCATTGACCATGTAAGAATATACCCTACACTTGATGCTTACATTTAGGGGTATACAAAGGAAACCCACAAACCGCACCAACTCGATAATTTGAGTCAAACCGAGAAAAAAAAAACGATTATGGTTTGGTGTTGGAAAAAAAAACCCGACCATAATTGGTTTGGTTTGGTTTTAAGTATAGAAAGTCAAACCGAAACCAAACCAACCCGACATTATATATATAGAAATTTTAGATATATTTAATATATTAATATATTTATTGTGATATGATTTATAAATATTTCTTAAAAAATTTCATAATTTTATCTTTTAAGATTGGACTTAGAACTTTTGACTGCTCCAATAAGTTTTATAGCCATTAATATTAGTAAATTAAATAATGCTAACAAAAGCCCAAACCAAAATCAAATCAATACTAACGCTAACAAAAGATATTCAATTCAATAGTCAATACTACGAACGAAAATATATTGAATATCTATTTTTTATTTTGCAATAATTTAGATTTAAATGCATAACCTATTTTTATCTTTTCTTTAACGTTTAATCATATAATTAATACTCCCTTATTAGTCTACTTACTTTAGCATGACTTAGTACTTTTAGATTATGTTTATTTTTATTATGATTTTTTAATTAGCAATATTTATATTACATAATTTTATTGTCTTTATTGTTGAATATTTTAGGATAATGCCATGACACATCTCATATTTTGTATTATTTTCTTGGAAAATACTTTATATAGTTGTATCTTACTAGGATTAAAGAAATATTTTGAGCACAAATTATATGTTTTGTTCTACGAAGATTTTACTGGGAAAAACCCGAATAACCCGAATAACCCGAGAAAACTCGAGAAAAATTGAGATTGAAAAATCCGAGTTTTATTGGTTTGGTTTGGTCTTTAGATTTAATACCCGACACAATTGGTTTGATTTGGTAATCGTAAAATCCAAACCAACCCGATCTATGTACATCCGTACTTACATTTAATTTATTTGATTTATGATTATGTAACGAATCAAATAAATCAAGTGTAGGGTATATTATAATTCCTTTTTTTTAAAGGAAGGAACGGATTCTATTCAATGTTCCTAATTTGAAACATAGTGTACCCAAACGGAGAAGAAAAGAAATTAGTGACCGAATATGGCAAATTGGAGAAATTACTGTTAAGATAACAAATGCAACCTAATTTTAGGCCATTTTTTGAGTGACCATATGTACTTGTTTAAATATACCTAATTTTTATCAAGTTAACTGAAATACCAAAACTCATATCATAAATGGTCCTCCGAACTATGCCGACGCCTTTATTCAAAAGTCAAACAATGAGTTTCAAGTAAGAACTTCTCTTTAGACTAGCCCAAAAAATGCAAAACTTTACAAAAGTAATTTATTCTCTGCTTTAGAATCAAAGCTTAATATTTGGCAAGGAAGATGACCTTACCAACAACGTAATTAACGGCTTTTACTTTAATCTATCCTTTTGAGAACCTAAGCTATGTTCGTTCAACTAGTTCCCAGTACTTAAATCGCCCATATGCATGTTCAATAAAAGGTGAGTGGAATTTACATGCTTTGCCACGTCACTAGAATATGTTCAATAAAACAGTTTTGGAGTAGTTTTGGTGTCCAATAGGTACTAGCCTGAGTTCAGATATCTAAATCGAATAATTAGACAAGTTTAGGGGGCTGCGTATGTATTTGGCTAAACTAAAATATTGACCATCAAGTGGTCAACAGAAGCATGAAGCTGCTGCTGAATGAAGGGCCACAACAAACTCTTTTAACTGCGCCCTGATATAATTCGAAATGTTATTGTAAACGTAGAATGTTCAGAAGATCCCTGTACGGATGACAGAACTTGCAATCTGTTAACTATCTCTTCCTGACATACGTGTAGATTGTTAAGCTCAGCCGTCTCAGAGGTTGCATATGGTGTTTTCACTAAAACCAACAATCTATCTTCCTCTGTTTCTGACAATCAACAGAGGCCAAAAGCAAAAGTTACTTCCATGTCGAACTAATCCTTGACTAAAAGTTTGAAATCCCAACATCGACACTCACAACGGTGAATGCACTAGTTTAAACATATGTTTAAAGGAAATAGACATCCAAGCTAATACAAAATTTGGCATCTCAAGTTTTCAACCATGTGCAGGAGGAGGAGGGGGTGGCTGCATCGACATATGTGGCATCGAATGGTAGGGGCCACCATTAAGGTGCTGAGGTGGTGGTGGAGGACGCCAAACCTGAGCGCCCATTGCAGCTGGTGGTGGAGGGGGCCTATTTAGGGGTGGAGCTACCTGTGGGGGCGGTGGAGGTGGCATTCCCCTGAATTGCATTTGCTGCTGCGGAATGCCAGCCGGACCTGGTTGCATAGGATGCCCCTGCCAAGCTTGTGGTGCAGGCATTTGCATTGGTGGGTAGACATTAGGCTGCATAGGTGGCGGCCGGATTGCTGGAATAGGAGCTGGAGGTATAGGACCATTTGCAAAAGGCCGTGGGGGACCTGGAGTACCAACCGCACCATTGGCTTGTGGAACGCTGGGGGGTCCACTTGCAAACATGGTATGAGGCCTGTTTTTCTGAGTACCTGGATTACTAGCAGCTAAAACCCTTTCTGCATATCATCAACAACAAATTAGAATTCCTAGAAGTGGTTGGAGAAGTAACGATTACATAATTCAAAGAGAAAATAAAGTTCCTGAAATTTCAAACAGCAGAGAAGATGCACAATAGCCACTCGTGCATTTTAAAAAAACCACCTCGCTCATACCTTGTCACTTACTTTTAAGAATTTCAAAATATTAGCTATCTTAAATTTAATTGATATATCAAATTTGTTGGAATAGCACAAGCAAAACAGAGTTCAACAATCTTGATTGAATGACAATTATCCACATCCTAGCATTCACAACTTCATTTTTTTATAACACAGAAGATTCCTACCAGCAGGGGTGCCATGACGTTCCCCTTTTGTATCTTTCTTGTAGGCATAGGAAACTGTAATTTGACGGTTGCAAAGATATTGACCATTCATTGCCTGCAGAAACACCAAGTTGTAAGTCACAGTCCAGATTCATCAGCTAAAGGGAGAGTTAAGTTGTTCAGCCTCTTAGACTCAAGACTGCCCAATATAAATTTTCCCTTTAGTTGTACTGTCCCTTGGATGCAAGGTCAAGCTATAATCCTGGGACCTAACACACAAATGCAAGCTCTGAAGCCAAGGAGTGTGGAAAGAGAAGGAAACATGTAGAGGATTAAGGTATTTTAGCACTACAGTGAGATAACCCATACTTCGGGGTCGTGGTAAGGTCTGCGTACATATTACCCTCCCCAGACCCCATTTGTGGGATTATACTGGGTCGTTGTTGTTGTAGTGAGATAACCCATACTATCACCACTGACCACTGATCCATAGTAATGCATTATACATGCGAGGTAATACTGTAGTTATTTTGTCACGAACGCACTACTAGAATCCTAAGACCATAAAGCACATATGCAAACTCTGAGGCTACGTAGGGAGGAGAAAGGAAAGATGTATATGTTTCAAGTATTTTACGCACAATAGAGAGAAAACACATACTAGCACCACTGATCCAAAATGATGTTACCATATATCTACGGGTACATTTTTTATTTCTATGCAGTTGTTAAATTACACATTTTTTAAGAAAGCCAAGCTTCCATCTCCCATGCCATGTCAGACAAATATTTTACTGCTAAAGGTTTCCAGACAGCCCATTTATAACCAACTTGGAGATGCATCAGTCTCAGATCATATTTGAATAACTGATTGTCGTAACTATTTAACCAGTTGACCTGTCTTTCTGGAATTGAAAGAAAGCGTCAAACGTTGCGATTGTATTATGACTAAACCAGATAAATTAATAGCATAAACCAAACAGGAAAATACTCCACTTCTAACCCAGTACAGCTCCATATCATGCAAATAGCTATCTTCTCCAATCTGATTAGAAATGTGTCCTAATTTATAATCGACTTTAAAAGAAGATAGGACCTCCATACACAGCACAGACTCCAAGTCGAACAATAGCTAAGACTTAAATTTGAACTTTTTGGACTTGTAACTCACAACATATCATGTATCTGTACATATTATGGTTGGTAAGCAAAGAGGTAAATGGACAGTTACCTCAATTGCTGCATCAGAGGCCTCAAATGAATCGTAACTAATGAAACCAAAACCCCGAGAATTCCCTGTCTCAGGGTCTCTCATTATCTGGAACAAAAGATAATACATCAGAAGATAACAACAACCACCACCTCTAAATGGCAAGTAAACTATGTGGTCCTAGTAAAATGTGGAGTGTTGTATGAACCAATATACGCATAGTTATAGAGAAAAACAATATGTGCATTGTTTATCATTCAAGCTGGTCTAGCATTTTAACATGAATCACTAGCTAAGTAAGGAGGCAATCATTAATAACACTGCAAACATGAAGGGGCAATCTCTTTATACCTCCCACACCCCCCGGAGAAAGAAAAGAAAAGACAAGAGAGAACCTGTAGGAATCAACTTTAAAGGGGCTAGATGTCTGTTTAGAGGATGTACAAATACAATATCTCTAGCAGATTGTTAGGATTTAAAAACATAATCTGAAGCATGGACACACAATAAACGAGACTTAATCATCACGGATGGCTAGGAAGTCCAGACACGCATCTTTAAAAGCAGCAAAATGAAGAATCATGAATCATATGAAAGTAGAAAGGAAATGACTTTAACCTTTGGATTTGAGACAATAACTCCAAAAGCACTAAAAGTGTCATATAGAAGCTTCTCATCAACATCCTGCATATAAAACAGAAGTGGATTTATAAGCTAACAGAACTGCTAGCATGAGCAGTGTGATAATATGCAGGTGATGTTATACACCTAAATAAAAGCTGATATCCTATGTCTACGTCCAGACACTTTGGATTAGAATAGCACAAGAGTTTGTAAAATACTGTCAAAGATATCTACTGCTTACAGGATCAAGGTTCCCAACAAACAAGTTGGCACCAACATCAACACTCTTTTTATCTTGTGATGCCTGTACGAGGATAACTTATTAGATTAAATAGAATGTGAAATATGTGGGACAATTCATTATAGAAAGGGGAGATGCATCAATGGCATAGCATTACCTTATTCACTCGTATTGGTTTCCCATAAAGTTTAATCATATTCAGTACCTTTATTGCCTGCATTGGTAGTGCTTTAGAGAGAGAAAGCAAGGAATAGCAAAAACCAAATTCATGGTAAAAGAATATACACAAGACACTAGCAAGTAAAAAGAGAGAAACAAGAAAAACAACTAACACATACATAGTCAGCATCTTCTTCACTTCGGAATTCCACAAAGCCATATCCCTGATGAGCATTAGTAACTCTGTCCTTAGGGACATAAACATTGACTGCAACACATAATGATTTATATAGCGAACAGGTGAGATTTAAAAGAATCTAAATTTCCCAAAAGATTAAAAAAAAGGATAAGAAGATGCTGTTGAAAAATTTAAAACCAAAGTGGATATTAAACAAATTTATCAAGAAGCTCCACTGATTTACTCCCTTTTTTGGGGGACAGGGGGTTCAGCTAAAAATTTAGACATACCTACTGGACCTGCTTGAACAAACAACTCCCATAACAACTCTTCAGAAACCTGAATCCAGGAAAAAAAATTCTCAATTTTCTGAGTAATTCAACCCTGAAAGCAAAAGTACAAAAGCAGAAAAGCGGGGAGGAGCTTGTTGAAGGTACACCAGCATCAAAATGGAGCATCAACTGGAAAAAGATGTTTCATGTATAGGAGGAAGCTAGTCCAATAAGGGTAATGATATTGGAAGGGGAAATTACCTAATCTATCAGCATAAAAGGAAAGAGAAGCAGAAACTATTGCAGGAGATAATTATTCATACCAGAGAAGAAGAAATTATTCACACCAGAGAAGAAGTTCAGTATTAATGGTGGCAAATGGACATGTTGGGACGAATTTGGGCGGGTTAAAAATGAGTTAACCCATTTTATACTTTCGAGAAGCTTAGTGAATTTAAGGGAAATGCTTTTACATGTATTCCTAGTGACACACTGAGTCTTTGCGTTGTTTTTGAATCAGCTGCTTTTCTATTTAGGTAAGGAAGATCGAATAGAGTGGTGGAGAAGGATAAAACCCTAGGGGATTAGAAGGAAGGAAAGAGATACCTGAGGGTCGAGGTTGCCGACATAGGCGGTGGCGTCTTGGTTGCGCTCCGCTGCGTGTTGGCCCAGCAGGTTTGCTCCCACTCCCGGAGCTATACGAGTCGTCATACTCGGAAAGAAGAATGCTCGGTGCAAGGAAAAACTAAACAACACAAAGGCCCCAAAAATAAAGGGCCAAATATCCAAAATCTCAACCGGGTCGGGTTATAAGTACGGCTTCTGCTATCCTCCAGTATAACGGCAAAAGCCTTGGGCCCACTCCGGCCGGCGAGATAGAGCTTCCGTGAGAAGGCCGATTAATTGCTTCCCGACTCCGGTTTGTATTCCGACGTCATTTCCGGTAGGTTATTGTGTTAGTAACATTTTGATGTATGCAATGATGTGGATAAATTTTCTTGTTTGTCCTCATTTTACACCAATACAAAGAAAATATTTGCAATATAAAAGAATAAGGTAAATTATTATATAAAAGTGTAAGGTAGAAAATAAAATAGGATTATTTTATAATAAAGAAGAGCAAGATAAGAGAAAAAAATAAAATAACAATGTGACGTTTGTATGGATCTAAATTTGACCAAACGAGAATCTGCGTGAAGAGGAACATCAAAAAGTCACTTGGGCCGAAGTCGTATTCATACAATGCTATAGCGCAAGCACCTCGGCCACGGCCGAGGTCGTGTATTCAGAATGCTTGTACAACGAATTGGATGTTACGTCATTTCAGAGGGTCAACCTGTAATACAGTTAAATGACTTAGGTACTCTCGATAATGACCATTGTGTAAATGAGAATACCTACTATATATACTAGGTGAGAGAATGAAGAAAGTGAGAGGATTCACAAATAACACACTTCTTCACTAACCGGGGAAAGGGATTGGAGAATTCGTCTCGTAAATGAGAAGGTTCAGAACCTTGCTATTCATTTTCTGTAGCCATTGTTATGGAATAAATAAAGAAGTACCCTATGGTCATTAATGGTGAATCCTTTCTTTCTTTTTTATTTTACATTATGGAGTAACGATGTCGAGAATGAATGTAGGCTCATCATACACATTAGATTTTTTCCATTATCTTAATGAGTATCTTACCCAACTTTTCTTACTTAGCATTCATTGCTCTAGAGTTAATTATCTTTGGTTAGGATTTATCCTCTATCTTCTTATTTAATCAGTTTAACAAAAGAGCTTAACACTTTTTGGTCATACAATTTGGCGCCGTTTGTGGGGATTTTCTAGCCAAAGCCTTAGTTCCCTCTAGATTCAAACATGGTCTTAGCTTTATCTCCCATTCAGTGAAGTTTCACCCTTTCATTACGAATGTCGACTTGCGAAACCGGTCGGTAAACCCCCGAAATCGCCAAACCAACCAAGGATAAATCCTTACGTGAAACCGGAGTTATGCCTGGTTTACACATGAAAACTGCGTTGTGCCACAGCAGCAACCCTCATGCATTGTGAACATGAGCCATCATAGTGGGACTACGACTGCGCATACCAAACGCGTCCGTAATCCCATTTCCAGGTTAGCACCCAACACCTTCTACATCCTGCGCATATCGTCTTCCCTCTTACTATATGAGACGATGCTTGTTGTGTAATTTACTGACTAAAATACTCCTCGTCTTTATGTTTATGGTATGGCTTACATTTCTGCCATCTTTGCGCGCCCGGGACTGAGATGAACTGGGACTCGAACTCGAGACCCTAATGGGGGGAGTGGATCGTCCACCCATGAGATGCCAAAGCTCAACCAGTGACGAGGCTGAGCACAAAGTCGAAGCCGACATCAGTCGGAAACTAGTACTAGAGTACAGAACAAGGCGAGCCGCCCTGCGGTATGATCCCTAGTTCATTGCCAAACGAGGGAACTTCCCAGGTCTAAAGAGCGTAGCCGTCGAGGGAAACGTGGCCAATCCCCATCACTCATCAGCTAAACAGCCAACCAATGTAACAAATGATTCCATGTACTTCTAACCCGCTATTCCTTTTAAAAAAAGAAAAGTGAAACAAAGAACAGGGACGTCCTCCCAAATACGCGAATGAAGGCTAGCCGACATACAGGCTCTAAGTTCCTCCATATAGCAAATGGTAAATCGAGAAAACTCCCACACCGTACCATACTACGAATAACAAACAAACGGCTCAGAACAAGCCAGCATCAATAAGAAACAACCTCCATAGCATGGGACTGGGCGGTGAACCCATGGAACGTACAACCCCCCCAATACAAGCAGAACATGAGCACGAAAAGCTTGCTTGTATGCTCGCCATGGTGATGCTACGCCAATTCAGCCGACTAAATAATGTTAATCACGTCCGAACTTCGTTCGAATTAATCGAGTCACAGGGTGACCAAAAGCCCAAGCAATAAGTTCATCGCTCGTCCCATCAATGGTCTCTCCAGGCCGAGCAATGAAGGGACTAGATAAACTGGGACTCACCCCGACGCATGCATAAACGATGTAACAACGAGTAATATTCTCCAATAAAAGCAAGGCAGCATGCAACATTCTTATCACTCTGTCAAGCCCGCACATCGCCAAGCGGTAAAATTCGACCTCGTTCGAATTAACAAGCTAAAGTTCGACCTCGCTCGAACTCATAACGGGTTACAACTGTCGCGCCCCCTTTTTCCTTCGCGGAATCGGGTTCATGACATTTTGGTTGGGACAACTTTCTCCTTTTAGGAAGGGGTTTGCATTTTTTGAAGAGTCGCCACCTAACGATTTAAGGTGCGTTAGGGCACATATACGGTTTATCTATAACTACGTTTGGTAACCAGAGATAGGGTTGAGCTTGAAATTATTCTAAGGGGAAGGTGTTAGGCACCCATCAGAATCCACTAGTGTGGTTCCCGACCAGAAAGTTTTTGTAAATTTGTGCAATTAGAAAATAAACAAGTATGGCTCAAATAGTAGGAGATTTAAGTTTAAACACATAGGTGTTTGAAAAGCAAGTAATGGAAAGCAAAATTTTTTAAAAAAATTACAATCTAAGCATATTTGTAGATGTAAAGGGGGATGTCCTAGGTTTGTCTATAATATCGATCACATCAATGTAATACCCGGTATGACACTCCTCAGAGAGGGGCTACACGTGGTATTAACACACCGCTAATATTGTCCATATCTACTCGTTCCCGCCCCGTGAAGGTAATTAAAGCGAAGGTTGGTCTCGACCCCTATTGCATGCTATTACCCGTCCCTTCCTATAAGTCTCGGAGGAATTTAGGACTCCTATCCTATAATAAGGAGGTTCTAGGCAGACCCTCAAGTTTAAAGGCAAAATACTAAGGCGATAAATAAGAACACATAAGACTTCATTTAGGGGAAAACACATAAACAACTAGAAGGCTCAGATACACCTCCACAAGTAATGCACACAGACAACACGACTCATACACATGTAAGGTCTGTATTTGAACTCAGAATTCTAAAGCATGGTATCTAAGTGATAACAGCAGAACCAGATCTATTACATGACTCAGAAAAGAAGTTTGAATCGGGCTTGCATACTGATTTTAACAGGTTGATAGTTAGACACTAATCACATAGACGGTTCTGATTTTATTTAAAGTTGATTGCCTACGGCTTGTCTAGGCGTAAAATAATATGCAGCAGTTATTCAGAATTATTAAAATAGTTTGGAGATTGTTTTTCCCTAAAACATGATGTTCTAAATATTGCAAAGGCACGCAGAGATTATTACCAGTTTGTTTAAAGCAGGATGAAACTGTTGATACTCCTTTTCATGCATTAGTAATTTAATTAAGCGTAGCTGAGTGAGTATGAACGAGAACCTAATCATGGTATCTAATGATTTATATGCAGGATTTCTAAAGCAGGAATTCTAAATGCACAATATAATTGCAGAATTTCCTAAGAGCAGGATTTCTAAATGCACAACATGGATGCAGAATTTCCTAAAAGCAGGATTTCTAAATGCACAGCATGGATGCAGAATTTCCTAAGAGCAAGATTTCTAAATGCACAGCATGAATCCTAAGCATGATTTCTATTGCGTAATTAGGAATATAAACCTAATAACATGTTTTCTACCCTTAACAATTATAGCATGCATATTTACCCCCATCTCTTTCACTAGCCAACCCCAATAATTGTTTATAACAAGTTATTACAGACCAATCATTGAAATGAATTACATAAAAAAAAATTACACTATAGAGAGCCTGAAAGCAGGCCCAAACTTACTTTCAGCACCTGATTAGGACTTCCTCCTTGAATTATGTAATAAATCACCTCAAGTGCCAAGATTGTTCCATAGTCTTCTCATATCTCGGTGTGTCAGAGTTCCCTAAGGACCTCAAGGGATCCCGGGCAGTGCTCACACCCAGACTGCATAGACAAGACAGAATAAGTGTAGTATAGAAAGGCCAGGTTTTATGTGTCCAAGTTCAGAGGGAGCTCCAGGGTCCCAAGGCAAGGCTTACACAAAAGGGGCAGAACCTAGTGGTCTAAGAGTATATGTGAGAGTGCTTGACATAAATTTAAAAGAGTTGAGTTGGAAACAGTTTTGAAACCGCATGTTTGAAATAAGTTTTGGAAAAAGCAATAGAAAAGTTTGCCTTAGGGAAAACAATTTCGAAAGGAGAAGGGAACAGGAGTAACAACAACTTGGAACAAGCTAGCACACACAGAACAAATTCAAAGAATAGTATCATCTCAACATTCACAAGCAGGGAAGTAAGGGGTTAGGGACATAGAAGGCCCAAATCAGAAACACCTAAACATGGCTGATAAGAGATGTATATAGACCAGCAAGTACAAAGAACAAGTAGGAACTGATTGGCCTTCAGAACACAAACAATTACTACTTCAAAGTGTTAATAAGGGAATCGTGCTTGAAATTAGAATAGTAATAAGACATAGTAGTCTTGTTGAGGATAGGGGTCTACATAATTAGTCATGCCACTTAGTGTTAAACAAGCACATTTAAGAGTCTATAATGCTAACATGGCATACTAGTCGAGGGGAATAAACAAGAACTCAAGTAAACATGTTGATTACACACTTGAACAAGGGAGGGCAAACTTAAGCATGCTGAATAAAGCAGTAGACAAGAAGGGCACTTAAACACATGAGCCATTAAGTCAGTGCAGAAGGAGACATGGGTTAACAGACATGGAGCACATAGAGTTTGAGTTTCATAATTGAACTAGGAACATACTAGTTAAGGAAGTATAGTGTAGAAAAGCAAAGCAAATAGAGTTCCACAATCTAGCCTTGGCTTTCAGCCAGCTAGCCAAGCAGTTAACACAAGTAGCAAAGAAAGAAGAGAGAGTTTGAGTGTGTGTGTGTGTATTATAAACTATTGTTCGTGTGTTAAGACTGTAAAAGAGAGTCATTTATATAGTAGTTTGAAAATTGGTTCAAGATAAGGCAAAAATCAATTCTTCAGTAATTATAGAACTCAGTATCAATTAAGAACGAGAATCAACCAAGTATCCCTTAATTAACGGAGTAATTTACCAATGGTAGAAAGCAGGTAAAAGATAAGGAAAGAATCCAAGTAACATAGGTACATAATATGTAAATTAGGGCTAGATACATAAGGGTCTAATTAAGGAAATAATAGTAGAAATCAATTAAAATATAGTCAATCACATAACAAGGTAAGAAATAATTTTAAGGGATAGGAAAAATAGCCGAAAATTTGTATAAGAGCATCAACACTGTAAATCAAAGATTTCAAGAATCGAAAAAATAGTACTAATATTAAGGTAAAAGTATAGACTTCCATGAATAATCCAATAAACGGAGTACAAATAGGAAGAACCAAATCGGAACCCTTAATAAGACATCACTAGGATGAAAGTCATAGAAATGCTCTAACTAATCGCAACATATCCATGAGAATCGCACATACAGACAAATCGACTGAACGAACAGTAAAGACGAACTCAAATCACAAACTAGAGCCAAACAAATTAGGGTTTTCAACGTAATGAGTCAGATAAAGGAAAAACTTAAATAAACCATTTAAACATAGTAAAAATCATATGGTAATACTGAAAATTAGAGGAGAAGTCGTTTAAAAAAAGGTTAAGAAACCCTAGTCTTGAAGACGAAGGGTTACTTTAGAGAAAATCGGAAAAAACCTTCGAGGAAAATAATAAAAGTTCATAATATCCACAGATCTAAGATAGATCTAAAAGAAATCGGAGGATCTCAAGAGTTAGGGTTCCAGAGAACCCAAAGAAGATGAGAAAACCTTAGAACGTTATCGGTTTTAGCCGAAAAAGTCATGGATCTTACTCGAACAACCATGGATGGCCGAAAAATGGCATGAAAGACCATAGATAGGAGTTGAACTGCTCCAGGTTTACCTGAGGACCTCAGGGTAGTGTCAAATCGGCGTGGGGTGAAGTAGGGGCTAGGAGATGATGAGGGCCAAGGTTTTCGGCGAGGGAGGTGGCCGGAGAAGGTGGACAAGGTCCATCGGAGAGGATGGGAGAAGAGAAGGTTCTAGAGAGAACCAGAGATAGAGAATGGGAGATGAGTGTCGGTTGAGTGAATGAGAGAATAAGGGTTTGGGGGGGTAGTCTTAGGTTAATTATGGTAAGAGTGAATTTGGGCCGTTGATCAAAATTGATCAACGGCCAGGATTAACTTAGGTCTGGGCCGGGTATGGTTTGGGTTTGGGCTTGGGTCCGGTAGGTTTTTTAATTGGGTTGGGGGTCCGTTGGATTTAGGCTAGAATTGAAAGCCAATTTGGCTATAAGTTTAATAGTCAGTTTCTTCCCTATTTAATTTATAAAAAATAGTAGATAATTTCTAAAAAGTAATTTAAAAATGCTAAAATAATTTATAATACATAATTAGTAATTTAAAAATACAGGATCCAATTTTATGCATATAAAACATAATTAAATCTTAAAAAGGCTAATATAGCAATTATGTGCAATTTAGCTTTTAAAAATACTAAATGTAATTATAAAAAATATATATAAAAATTATCTTAGACATATTTTGGAATAAATATAAAAATCCAATATATGAATTATCAAAACAATAATTTTGAAAATAATTATTGGGGATTTTATGTATAAAAGGGGAGAAAATAAATCAATTTAAAACCTTAAAATTATGAAAAAAATAATAAAAATCATGGACATGATTTTATATGCATATATACACTATTTTGAAGGTATTTTGCATATTGAAAAATATATAAGGAAAAATTGGGTATCAACAGCTGCCCCTCTTTACCGAGGAAGAATGAAAGAGTTTTCGGGTAAATAAATGATGACCAATTTTGATCGAGAGAAATAGTTTGAGAAGGTTAGGCCGCACCCTGGCTTTTGAGTTGCCTACATATCTCTGGTTTTACAGGAATCAGGTCGTATGTAGTTCAGGATCCAACGGTGGAGTATACCGATGAAGTGATTTCAAGAACGGACGCAACATCTAGGGCTGAGTGAGTGGACGGTTTACGAGAATGGTTAGGTTTGATATGGCTGAGGGAACTGGAGCGGGATCGCTCCTGCTGGGATAGCCGTTGCTCGCCGTCTTACCTGCAAATAAAAGCAATACAAGCGTATATTGTGCATAAATTTAAACATGATGCAAATTCCCGTTGGACCATGAATGTTGTCTTTGGACGATGAGGATGACGTCCTTACACCATGATGTCCTGGTCCATGAAGCATATGATAAAGGATTCGCAGGCCATGAAATGATGTTCTCGGGCTATGAGGATGATGCCTATGAACCATGACGCCTTTGAATAATGATATGCAAAGATTGAAAGGGATCTTCAGGCCATGACATGGTGTTCTCGGGCTATGAAGATGGTTTATTCGAACGATGATGCCTTTGGATGAGTTGGCAATATTTCAGCCCATGAAGGATACAATAGTATGGTGTAGACAATATAAAGCTTAGTCTTACGAATTGAAGGGCAGAGCTTAGCCTGTACGAGAAACGAAATAAGTAGTGCTTGGGATAACACTTAGTTTCAAAGAAAATTGGAGGTAGAGCTTAGCCTTGAAAGGAAGAATGATAGCCTTATGCAAATATGCGAATGCAGATAGAGGTAGAGCTTAACCTCGGAAGGCAGAATGGTAGCCTTATGCAAATTGGAAAGCAGAATGGTAGCCTTATGCAATGCAGATGCAGATGGAGGTAGAGCTTAACCTCGGAAGGCAGAATGGTAGCCTTATGCAAATTGGAAGGCAGATTGGTAGCCTTATGCAAATTGGAAGACAGAATAGTAGCCTTATGCAATGCAGATGCAGATGGAGGTAAAGCTTAACCTCGGAAGGCAGAATGGTAGCCTTATGCAAATTGGAAGGCAAAATGGTAGCCTTATGCAAATTGGAAGGCAAAATAGTAGCCTTATGCAACGCAGATGCAGATGGAGACAACGTTTAGTCTCAGAAGGCAGAATGGTAGCCTTATGCAAGAAATAAAATAACAAATGACAGTAGAGTTTTCTTAGCTGATAACAGATTGCGGCATTGTGATTACTGGCAGCATTGTGACATATGGGACATCACTAGTGTGTGTGGATAGCAAATGTTGGCAAGTGCAACAATTCAGAGAGTCGTATTCTTGAACAATGTTTGTTCCATGGGCGTACAATATGTTTAATGATTCCACAATCCTAGTGCCTGCATCCAAAGAAAAATCGTAACTTTTGCAAGGGGGAAGGTTAGTTCGTATCCCTGTTGGCTTTGCTTGACTCGTTCGACTTTGATACGATGATACCGTCTGTATCATTGGGGTAGTATTGCTAAACAAAGTAGTTTCAATAATAAACATGCATGATTTTGTAAAAGTATGACATAAATGTATAATTAAAAAATAACTTTTAGATGAACCGACGATTGTGACGTGGTTCGAGACATTGCAACCTCTCTTGCTATGGAATTTTGAGGGTCCTCCTCAAAATTCTGCCCCAATTTGATGTGTTGACGTTTCTGACTACTGCTCGTGCGGAGATCAGCTGAAATTACTTCGGAATTTTGAGGGTCCTCCTCAAAATTCTGCCCCAGTATCCAATTGCGGGGGGAGATGAAATTTTTATTGAATTGTGACCGAACCCATAGGGCTGCCTATGTATCCCCTCTTAAACGGGAATAGGGTCAGCCGTAGTTCAATTTACATCATATAAGGAAAGCATAAAGGTTACACATAGTAACGCTTGACTACATCTGAATTAATCGGCTTTGGCCAGACTTCTCCATCCATTTCTGCAAGTATGAGCGCTCATCCTATCAAAACCCGGTGAACCATGTATGGACCCTGCCAGTTGGGAGAGAACTTCCCTTTGGCTTCATCTTGATGCAGAAAATTTTTCTTTAATACCAGCTACCCCGGTGTGAACTATCTTGGCTTGACTCTTTTGTTGAAGGCTATGGACATTCTGTTCTGATAAATTTGACCATGGCAGATTGCATTCATCCTCTTTCCGTCTATAAGGGCTAGTTTCTCATAATGACTTTTCACCCACTCCGCATCGTCGAGCTCAACTTCTTGTATGATCCTTAGGGAAGGAATTTCTACCTCAGCGGGAATGATAGCCTATATACCGTAAACTAGCATATATGGGGTTGCCCCAGTTGATGTGCGAACTATGGTACGATACCCCAGTAGAGCAAGTGATAACTTCTCGTGCCACTGTCTGTGCTTCTCTATCATCTTCCTCAATATCTTCTTGATATTCTTGTTAGCGGCTTCTACAGCTCCATTCATCTGACGTCTGTAGGCTGTGGAATTCTTGTGTCTGATCTTGAAAGTTTCACACATAGCTTTCATCAAGTCGTTGTTGAGGTTGGAGCCATTATCAGTAATGATTGATTTTGGAATTCCGAATCGACAAACAATGCGGTCGCGGATAAAGTCTGCCATGACTTTCTTAGTCACTGCTTTGTAAGATACTGCTTCGACCCATTTGGTGAAATAGTCGATGGCTACTAGGATAAACCTGTGTCCGTTGGAAGCAGTAGGCTCAATTGGTCCAATAATGTCCATTCCCCAGGCGGCGAACGGCCATAGTGAGCTTGTTGTGTGAAGCTCGCTTGGAGGTACCTTTATCATGTCTGCATGTATCTGACAGTGGTGGCATTTCCGGACATACTGGATACAGTCTGTCTCCATAGTCATCCAAAAGTAACCAGTCCGGAGTATCTTCTTTGCTAAGACAAAACCGTTCATTTGTGGACCGAAAGTCCCAACATGAATTTCCTCTAGTAGCCTGGATGCTTCCTTTGCATCGACACATCTTAATAATCCCAAATAGGGAGTTCTCCTATACAAGATTCCTTTGCTGTGAAAGAAGTTGTTGGACAATCTCCGAAGTGTGCGTTTCTGAGTAGGATTCGCAAGCTCCGGGTACTCTCCTTTTGCCAAATACTCCTTGATATCATGAAATCAAGGTTTTCAATCTGCTTCCTCTTCAACATGGGCACAGTAAGCTGGCTGATTATGGATTTTCACCGGAATAGGATTAATGAAATTCTTGTCGGGATGTTGTATCATAGATGCTAGGGTAGCCAATGCATCGGTGAACTCATTCTGGATTCTCAGAACATGCTGGAATTCTGTCTTCGGGAACCTCTTTCTCAATTCCTGTACATGATGCAGATACGGGAGTATCTTGGAGTTCTTAGTTGTCCATTCTCCTCGTACCTGATGTATAAGTAAGTCTGAATCTCCAATCACTAGCAGCTCTTGAACGTTCATGTCAATGGCCATTTTGAGTCCTAAGATGCAGGCTTTATACTCGGCTATATTATTGGTGCAGGGGAACCTGAGCTTGGCAGACACCGGATAATGCTTACCAGTTTATGATATTAGGATTGCTCCTATGCCAACTCTTTTGAAGTTTGCTTCTCCATCGAAGAACATTCTCCAACCATCATAGGATTCCGCAATGTCTTCTCCTATGAATGATACCTCTTTATCAGGAAAATACATTTTCAGGGCTGCGTATCCTCCATCCACGGGTTTTCAGCAAGGTGGTCTGCTAGTGCCTGCCCCTTGACCGCTTTCTGAGTTACGTAAACAATGTCAAACTCACTCAATAGGATTTGACACTTGCCTAGCTTGCTGGCGGGCATGGGCTTCTGAAAGATGTACTTCAAGGGATCCATTCTCGATATGAGATATGTAGTATAGGCGCAGAAGTAATGTCTTAGCTTCTAAGCTACCCAAGTCAAAAGCAAAACGGGTGTGTTCCAATAGAGAATACCAAGCCTCATACGGGGTGAAATTCTTACAGAGATAATAAATGGCTTGCTCCTTCCTCCCTGTTTCATCGTGCTGCCCCAGAACGCAGCCAAAAGCTCCATCTAACACTACAAGGTAGAGTAATAAGGGTCTACCTGGCTCGGGTGGGACTAAGACTGGTGGTGTTGACAAGTACTCCTTGATTTTATCGAAGGCCTTTTGGCAGTCATCGGTCCATTTGGTGGCGGTATCCTTCTTCAACATCCTGAAGATTGGCTCACAGATAACGATAGACTGTGCTATGAATCGGCTGATGTAGTTAAGCCTTCCCAAGAAACTCATCACATCCTTCTTGTTCTTTGGCGGTGGTAGCTATTGAATGGCTTTGACTTTCGATGGATCCAATTCTATTCCTCGGCGACTCACAATAAACCCAAGCAATTTCCCAGCAGGAACCCCAAATGCGCACTTTGCAGGGTTTAGTTTCAGGTTGTATCTCCGCAATCTATTGAAGAATTTCCTCAGATCTTCTATGTGGTTAGTGGCCTTCTTGGATTTGATAATAACATCATCCATATATATTTATATCTCCTTGTGTATCATATCATGGAAAATGGTAGTCATGGATCTCATGTAGGTGGCCCCTGCATTCTTCAGGCTGAATGGCATCATTTTGTAAAAGTACACTCCCCACGACGTAATGAAAGCCATTTTCTCAGCATCTTCTTCATCCATCCAGATCTGATGATAACTAGCGAAGCAATCTATGAATGACTATAGCTCATGCTTGGCGCAATTGTCAATCAGGATGTGTATATTTGGCAAAGGGAAGTCGTCTTTCGGACTGGCCTGGTTGAGATCCCAGTAGCCAACACAGACTCTGACTTTCCCATCCTTCTTTGGCACTGGCACAATGTTGGCTAACAACATCGGGTATTCTACTACCCTGAGAACCTTAGCTTTGATCTACTTGGTGACTTCTTCCTTGATTTTCAAACTCATATCAGGCTTGAACTTTCTAATCTTTTGCTTTACCGGTGGACATATTGGATCGGTTGGCAGTTTGTGAGCCACAATAGACGTGATCAGACTAGTCGTGTCATCATACAACCAGGCGAATATGTCCTCATACTCTTTTAAAAACTCTATATATTCTTTCTTCTCTGATGGCGATAGGTGAATGTTGATTTGCGTTTCCTTGATATTTTCTGCATCTCCTAGGTTGACAATCTCGGTCTCATCCAGGTTGGACTTAGGTCTACCCTCAAAGTTCTCAACTTCTTTGACAATTTCGTTAGGTATGTCATCTTCTTCTGAATCAACGTCCGTTTGTTACGTTGTCTCATCGTATGTCATAATCATCGGTTCATCAAGACAAGTAATAGTAATGCTGTATTGGTAAAGCAAGGAGAGAAAGTGATATCAATAAATATTAATTCATAAGAAAAATCGAAAATACTTTTGATAAACTAAATACTATTTTGAACACCGAAGATCTTATTGCGGGAATTGAAAAATGCGAAAAGAAAATCATTTAGTAAAAATAGTGAGTAATGCTTGTTTTAGCCTTACTACTCGGAGGCTTGTCAGACTTTGGTTGTCCTGATGGTCCAATTCTTGAGATGTGCCCCTCTGCTCACAGCCTGTATGGAAGGGCCTTCCTCCCCCTCCTCATCGAGAATAATACAACAGTCCGAACTACTGTCCTCTAGAAACAAGTTCTTCATTGCTACAAGTGCTTCTTCTTCATCCGACCCATAAATAATGCCAGCTTGTTGGAAGGTCTATTCAAGATACGATATTGGCTTCTCTAGTGGATAGTAAGGACCGCGCCATGGCGGCGACCAGTTATTGAATTCTTTCCAAGTGTATTCATATCCCAAGCCGAAGGTAGTGCCATGTTTCTTGAGTTTTATGGGTTTACAGATTCCTTAGAGGTTCTTGCCGAGCCCTTTGCCAAGTTCATACCCACTCCAACTTGGTATACTCTCAATTTTGCTATCCCACCATTTATCTTTATCGATAGCATTAACCCGTTCAATATGGTGGTAAGTTTCTCCACCCAGCTTCCTTCTTCCCTCGATCGTCGGAATGGTCTGGTGACTGTATATATGGTTGCATTGTCACCGTGAATGATCACTTCCTGGTGATTCCATTCGAACTTCACTGCCTGATGCAACATTGATGCTACGACCCCAGCAGCATAAATCTATGGTCGCCTCAGCAGCAAGTTGTAAGACGCTGGTACATCTATCACCTGGAAATCAACCTCAAACCAGGTTAGACCCAATGGTGGACCTATGAGAACCGTCGAAGGCTTTCACATTGATTGCTCCATCCTTTATCTCATGCAACCCTTTACCCAACTTCTTGAGTGTTACCATCGGACAAATGTTGAGACTGAAACCTCCATCGATTAGGATTCTGGTGATGAATAATTTTTGCATTGCACGGTGATGTGTAGTGCTTTGTTGTGACCCAGCCCTTCAGGTGACAACTCGTCCTCATGAAAGGTGATCTTATGGCTTTTCAGCACTTGTCCTACCATATTAGCCACTTCCCCGCTAGTGATATTACTTGGTACGTACACTTCATTTAGCACCTTTAACAAAGCATTCTTGTGCGTCTCAGATTTTTGCAGCAAGGAGAAAATGGATATTTGTGCTGGCATCTTGTTTAACTGGTCAATGACCGAGTATTCCTTGGCCTGTATTTTCCTCCAAAGGTCATCCGGACCTGTCTCAATGAGGAGCGGCTGGTTGGAGTCCTGCTTGCTTGATTCAGCCAGATGTTTAGGGGTATAGACTCTACCAGTTCTTGTTATACCCTGTGCTGTGACAGTTTCTTCAATCCTGACCTTGCCTTTCCTTCTCGCCTCGACAGTATAGTCCTAGGGTACAACATTTGTATAGAATAGTGGAATGGTTGATATCTCCACTGGGATTGGCGCGGCTATCCTCACTTCGAATGGAACATGTGCCTTGGGTGGAAAGACTGCAACCTCAAATGGTGCAGGTGCATTTGTTGGAGACACGAATTCAACCTCAATTGGTGTTGGTGCCTTTGCGGATGGTGTTGCTTCAAACTCAAGAGGTACATACATATTCACCTCAGTGTCCTCAGACGGTTGGATCTAGACTATGATTGGATTGAGAGTAACTGTTGGTTTCTTTGGGTTATCACCTTCTGCAATCAACCCGATTGATCCCTCGGGATCCCAGTCATCTTCTACTTCAATCATGTGGATACCTCCATCTTTATGGTCTGGCAGAGGGTTGTTACAGACGTTTGGAGCGGGTTCCTTTGCCACAATGATCTTGTTATCAATCAAGGACTGTATCTTGTCCTTCAAGGAGTGGCATTCATCGATGGTGTACCCTTTCATGTCGGAGTGCTATGCATAGGATTTGTTAGGGTTAACCCATTGAGAAGGATTCTCAGGGGTTGCAACAGGGATGGGGGTGACATAACCGGTAGATTTAAACCTCTCATACAGCTGGTTGATGGGTTCAGTGATGGCTGTATATTATTTTAGAGGTATGCGGTCAAAATTAGGTCGGGGTCTAGGGAAATTTTGGCGTGTAGGGGGTGATTGATAGTGGGATGGTTGAGCATTATATATTTGGTAGACATCAGTGGGTTGGGAGTATCTGGGTGAAGTAGGTTGATATATGGGAGGTGGAGATGACTGATAAATTGGTGGCGGAGCTTGGTACAAGGATGAGGGTGCTTGGTAATTTGGGGTTGGCTGGTATGTGAGTGCAGTTGTTGGGTAAGGTTGGTATTTGAGGGGAGACTTGGTCATTTGTGCAACCATTACGGCCCCTACGTCCCTTTTCTTGGACACACCACCGAACTGTAAAGCCTTATTCGTAGCTTGCAAGGCTTCGAAATTTGTAACCATACCACTTTTAATACCTTTTTCAATTCTATCACATAATTTGATAATGTCGGAGAACTTGTGGTTCTCAATCATCATCATCCATTCATAGTACTACGGGTCCTGAGCCCGGACAAAGAACTTGTTCATTTGCTCCTCTTCTAAGGTGGGTCTGACCTTAGCAACTTCGGACCTCCAGCGAGTAACATACTCGCGAAATGTCTCCGTGGGCTTCTTCTTCAAATTCTGGATATAGAAAACATCTGGTGCATTCTTTGTATTAAACTTGAATTTGTCCATAAAGTCAAATGCCATGCCTACCCAGCTTGACCACTTCCTTGGATCTTGGCTGATGTACCAAGATAATGCATCTCCTTTCAGACTCCTCATGAACAGCTTTATTCAGATCCTTTCATCCTTCCCTACTCCAACCAACTTGTCTCAATATGTCCTCAGATGGACGCTTGGATCACCTGTACCATCAAATATGTCGAACTTAGGAGGTTTGTACCCCTCAGGCTATATGCAAAGGTCCTCGTAGTTCAGCCCCTCAATTCCTTTGCTTCCCTCAACGCCCTAAATCCGGCTGGTCAATTTCTTAAGTTTCTCGGCCAAGTTCCTGATAAGCAGGTCCTTTTCATCAACCTCAGGTATGCATGAGATGTATTGGATGGAGTGTGGCATGGTCTCCATGTAGATAAGAGTGTTATGGTGCCTGGTGTATGGGTGTGGAAATGGTCATTTGTGGAGTTCTGAGGTTCTGGGATGAGTAGTGGAGTGTTGTTTGGGGTATGGCATATGTTACATTGGTTCTTTGGTGGAGCAGCGTGATGATGAGACGCGTGATGATTCTGCTGTTTTAGGATATTTTGAGGAGGTGTAGGGTTTTAAGTATTGGGAAAGTTGATATCTGGGGTATTGAGGGAAAATGACAGGTTTGCCAGATTCCAAACCCGATCGAGCTCTTCTTGGAATTTCAGTAGTTTCTATTCAAGTTGTGACACATTCTCATTAGGAACCCGAATACCCTGGCCATCAGTGGCCTCTACCCGTTCAGCTGTGTTCTCCTTCCTGATGATGTTTAAATCTTCCATTTTGCCTTTGTTCTTGCCTTTAATGGGACTAAGAGGAGGAGTGGGTGGAGGACCCTTGGATCTTGTGAAATAAGATGATGATGCCAGAGTGTACGAACTAACCTTTGGGAAGGAGAATAATAAAAACAAAAATAAAACAAAAGGTAATCAAGTCAGTGAGGATTATAAAAAGTATTGTAATATTTAAACACATAGTACGGGAATGTAAAGCGCGTCCTAATTTGGGAACCTCTTTGTGCCCGAGGTAGGCCTAGCGACAAATTGATTTGGAGAACTTAGAATGCTAAATGCCTCATTTTATTGATAAAAATAGACGAATCCCAAATGATACTAAATAAGCAAGAAATAAAAGTCATTAATGACCATTGGCCTTATTACATTTGGAAGGCGAGTAAGCCTAATCTATTTGGTCTCACAAGGACCTTCCTCAAGTTGAATGCTCGCGTTGATCAAATCCTCCAGCTCGCATAGGTTCACCAGTAAAAATGCCTTTGCCAGGTGTTCTCCTTCATTTCCCTCAGCGTTCTGGCAGTCGGCGACTCTCTTCCTCACTTTTTCTTCCAATTCCAGCAGACTGTATTCTATATATTCCAACTTTTCGCTAGCTTTGGCGGTGCTCTCTTTCCACTCAATGATTTGGTCATTTGAGGGAAGACTCCTCCACTAATCTAGTAAAAGTGAGGGTGTGCTAACCATACCGAAGTTGGGGACCTCGTTCTTCATTTTCTGCAAAACAAAAGGGTTAAAACCATACCCCCACCGGACTCGACTATTTAACATCAACAATTAGCATGAAGCATTTAGTTCTACAAATAAATGCATAGAACATGGTGATGTCCGTTTGGGTTTAGAAAAACCCAGTGGATTTTGGATAAGGCTATCTTAAAGGATCATTATGTGGACAACATAACTGACCCAGCTAGGCTTGACCATGATGCATGTGCAATTTAAACAGAGTAAGGTTTCTATGAGGTTTTGGACTGGTACCCTTGAGCGGACAACTCAAGGGAGAAGGCACGGAACTGTCGACTGCACCGTTGATCGACTAGTTTTACC
This sequence comes from Nicotiana sylvestris, assembly GCF_000393655.2. Taxonomy (NCBI): domain Eukaryota; kingdom Viridiplantae; phylum Streptophyta; class Magnoliopsida; order Solanales; family Solanaceae; genus Nicotiana; species Nicotiana sylvestris. The sequence goes on from NC_091059.1 coordinate 207,340,091, forward strand.
GCAAATAAGCCTTTCGGAATTTAGGGGTAATCATATAGGAAGGGCGCAACCACCCATCAAGCGTTATTATATTATTTATTTTGCACGAGTGGAGTATGATGTTGAGCATGATTATGCAATAATTAAAAGCATGTTGACATGTATTTGCACGTTAAGAAAGCGATAAATACAACAGTTTTATAATTTAAAGCAGTTATAAAGAAAGGAAACAAGAAAGATATGTCAGTTTTGCTTTTAAAATAATTAAACGCTTAAAGGAATTAAACAAATAATTGCACATAGGGAGGGTACAAATTCACAAAAAGGTGTGAAATGGTAAAAGCCTAAATATCCCCAGCAGAGTCGCCATGTTGTCGCGCCCCCTTTTTCCTTCGCAGAATCGGGTTCGTGACATTTTGGTTGGGACAACTCTCTCCTTTTGGGAAGGGGTTTGCATTTTTTGAAGAGTCGCCACCTAACAATTTAAGGTGCATTAGGGCACCTATAGGGTTCATCTATAACTACGTTTGGTAACCAGAGATAGGGCAAGGGCTTGAAATTATCCTAAGGGGAAGGTGTTAGGCACCCCTCAAAATCCACTAGTGTGGTTCCCGGCCAGACATTTTTTGTGAATTTGTACAATTAGCAAATAAACAAGTATGGGTCAAATAGTAGGGGATTTATGTTTAAACACACAGGTGTTTGTGAATTTGTGCATGCAGGGGTTATTACCAGTTTGTTTAAAGCAGGATGAAACTGTTGATACTCCTTTTCACGCATTAGTAGTTTAACTAAGCGTAGCTGAGTGAGTATGAACGAGAACCTAATCATGGTATCTAATGATTTATATGCAGGATTCCTAAAGCAGGAATTCTAAATGCACAACATGATTGCAGAATTTCCTAAGAGCAGGATTTCTAAATGCACAGCATGGATGCAGAATTTCCTAAGAGCAAGATTTCTAAATGCACAGCATGAATCCTAAGCATGATTTCTATTGCGCAATTAGGAATATAAACCTAATAACATGTTTTCTACCCTTAACAACTATAGCATGCATATTTACCCCATCCCTTTCACTAGCCAACCCCAATACTTGTTTACAACAAGTTATTACAGACCAATCATTGAAATGAATTACATAAGAAAAGTTACACTATAGAGAGCCTGAAAACAGGCCCAAACTTTCAGCACCTGATTAGGACTTCCTCCTTGAGTTATGTAATAAATCACCTCAAGTGCCAAGATTGTTCCATAGTCTTCTCATATCTAGGTGTGTCAGAGTTCTCTAAGGACCTCAAGGGATCCCGGGCAGTGCTCACACCCGGACTGCATAGCCAAGATAATGTAGTGCAATGTGGAAAGGCTAACTTTTATGTGTCCAAGTTCAGAGGGAGCTCCAGGGTCCCAAGGCAAGGCTCACGCAAAAGGGGCAGAACCTAGTGGTCTAAGAGTATATGTAAGAGTGCTTGACATAAATTTAAAAGAGTTGAGTTGGAAACAGTTTTGAAACAACATGTTTGAAATAAGTTTTGGAAAAATCAATAGAAGAGTTTGCCTTAGAGAAAACAGTTTTGAAAGGAGAAGGGAACATGAGTAACGACAACTTGGAACAAGCCAACACACACAGAACAAATTCAAAGAATAGTATCATCTCAACATTCACAAGCAGGGAAGTAAGGGGTTGGGGACATAGAGGGCCCAAATCAGAAACACATAAACATGGCTGAGAAGAGATGCATATAGACCAGCAAGTACAAAGAACAAATAGGAATTGATTGGCCTTCAAAACACAAAAAATTACTACTTCAAAGTGTTAACAAGGGAATCATGCTTGAAATTAGAATAGTAATAAGACATAGTAGTCATGTTGAGGACAAGGGTATACATAATTAGTCATGCCACTTAGTGTTAAACAAGCACATTTAAGAGTCTATAATGCTAACATGGCACACTAGTCGAGGGGAATAAACAAGAACTCAAGTAGACATGCTGATTACACACTTGAACAAGAGAGGGCAAACTTAAGCATGCTGAATAAAGCAGTAGACAAGAAGAGCACTTAAACACATGAGCCATTAAGTCAGTGCAGAATGAGACATGGGTTAACAGACATGGAGCACATAGAGTTTGAGTTTCAGAATTGAACTAGGAACATACCAGTTAAGGAAATATAATGGAGAAAAGCAAAGCAAATAGAGTTCCACAGTCTAGCCTTGGCTTTCAGCCGGCTAGCCAAGCAGTTAGCACAAGTAGTAGAGAATGAAGAGAGAGTTTGAGTGTGTGTGTGTGTGTGTATTCTGAACTATTGTTCGTGTGTTAAGACTGTAGAAGAGAGTCATTTATATAGCAGTTTGAAAATTGGTTCAAGATAAGGCAAAAATCAATTCTTCAGTAATTATAGAACTCAGCATCAATTAAGAACGAGAATCAACCAAGTTTCCCCTTAATTAACAGAGTAATTTACCAAAGGTAGAAAGCAAGTAACAGATAAGGAAAGAATCCAAGTAACATAGGTACATAATATGTAAATTAGGGCTAGATACATAAAGGTCTAATTAAGGAAATAATAGTAGAAATCAATTAAAATATAGTCAATCACATAACAAGGTAAGAAATAATTTTAAGGGATAGGAAAAATAGCCGGAAATCTGTATAAGAGCAACAACACTATAAATCAAGGATTTCAAGAATCGAAAAAATAGTACTAATATTAAGGCAAATAGTATAGACTTCCATGAATAAACCAATAACCGGAGTACAAACAGGAAGAACCAAATTGGAACCCTTAATAAGACATCACTAGGATGAAAGTCATAGAAATACTCTAACTAATCACAATATATCCATGAGAATCGCACATACAGACAAGTCGACTGAACGAACAGTAAAGACGAACTCAGAATCACAAACTAGAGCCAAACAAATTAGGGTTTTCAACGTAATGAGTGAGATAAATAAAAAACTTAAATAAACCATTTAAACGTAGTAAAAATCATATGATAATACTGAAAATCAAAGGAGAAGTCGTTTAAACAAAGGTTAAGAAACCCTAGTCTTGAAGACGAACTGGTTACTTTAGAGAAATCGAAAAAAACCTTCGAGGAAAACAACAAAAGCTCATAATATACACAGATCTAAGATAGATCTAAGAAATCGGAGGATCTCAAGAGTTAGGGTTTCAGAGAACCCAGAGAAGATGAGAAAACCTTAGAACGTTACCGGTTTTAGCCGGAAAGTCATGGATCTTATTCGAACAGCCATGGATGGCCGGAAAATGGCATGAAAGACCATGGATAGAAGTTGAACCACTCCAGGTTCACTTGAGGACCTCAGGGTAGTGTCAAACCGGCGTGGGGTGAAGCAGGAGCTAGGAGATAATGAGAGGCCATGGTTTCCGGCGAGGGAGGTGGCCGTAGAAGATGGATAAGGTCCATCGGAGAGGATGAGAGAAGAGAAGGTTCTAAAGAGAACTAGAGATAGAGAGAGGGTGATGAGTGTCGGTTGAGTGAATGAGAGAATGAGGGTTTGGGGGGGTAGTCTTAGGTTAATTATGGTAAGAGTGAATCCGGGCCATTGATCAAAATTGATCAACGACCAAGATTAACTCAGGTTTGGGCCGGGTATGGATTGGGTTTGGGCTTGTGTTCGGTGGGTTTCTTAATTGGGTTGGGGGTCCGTTGGATTTAGGCTAGAATTGAAAGCGAATTTGGCTATAAGTTAAATAGCCAGTTTTTTCCTATTTAATTTATAAAAAATAGTAGATAATTTCTAAAAAATAATTTAAAAATTCTAAAATGATTTATAATACATAATTAGAAATTTAAAAATACATGATCCAATTTTATGCATATAAAACATAATTAAATCTTAAAAATAACTAATATTGCAATTATGTGAAATTTAGCTTTTAAAAATACTAAATGTAATTATAAAATATATATAAAAATTACCTTAGCCATATTTTTGCATAAAAATAGAAATTCAATAGATGAATTATCAAAACAATAATTTTAGAAATAATTATTGGGGATTTTATGGATGAAAGGGGAGAAAATAAATCAATTTAAAACCTTAAAATTATGAAAAACAAATAATAAAAACCTTGGACATGCTTGTATATGCATATATACGCTATTTTGAAGGTATTTTGCATATTGAAAAATATATAAGGAAAAATTGGGTATCAACAATAACTCGACCTCGCTCAAATTTACACCCTTACGGCCCCCGGTCATCGCTAAGCGAAAGCAAAGTTCAGCCTAGCTCGAACTCATAATGGGTTACAGCTCGACCTTGCTCGAATTTATACCCTTACGGCCCCGACCATCGCCAAGAAAAAGTAAAATTCGACCTCGTTCGAATCAACAAGCCACAGTTTGACCTCGCTCGAACTCATAACGGGTTACAATTCGACCTCACTCAAATTTACAACCATACGGCCCCCGTCCGTCGCCAAAAATTCGACTTTCAAGTTAATAAAGTTCGACCTCGCTCGAACTAACAAAGTAAGGTTCGTCCTCGCTCAAACTAACAAAGTAAGGTTCGACCCCGTTCGAACTAACGAGATGAGATCTGACCTCGCTCGAATCAGCGAGCTAAATTCGACCTCATTCGAATTCCCAACTAAAAATCAGGGACTCATCACAGGAAAATCTGAAAATCTTTTTCAAAAAAAGAGAAAGAATGTCAGAGATATGCAACCAAAGGCAAATCAACTATCTTATTCAAAATGTATACATGTGCAATAGCGTCTTACAAAAGGCCAAAAGTGGGGCCCCGTAAAAAGAAAAATAAACAAAAACAAAAGAACATAAAAAAGCTAAGCACAAAAAGCTACAAAAAGTTCACTCGCCCTCATCTCCACCATCGTCCTCTCCAATATTGTCATCATCAGAAGAAAGCCCATCTTCGATCTCAGCACCCCCACTGGCCTCCGGTGTCACAGGGTCATAACCGCAGGCAAGACGAGTCTCACGTGCCTTAACCCGAGCATCTTCAGAAATGGCCTCAGGAATGCTCCCCTTCGCCCACAAATCCTTATATATATCTCGTTGGGCCTCAGCATGGACCCATATCTCATACAAATGGTAGGGGAGAGCAATAGAGGCAGATTCTTAAGGGGGGCCTGAGCCAACAACTGCACCTTCTCGGCCTCGAGAGCCACAACTTGGTCTCCTAGGTTCGAGGCATCCCGCTAAAGCACACCGATCCACTCCTCGAGCCTTGCCTCCCTCAGTGCGGCCATTGCCTTCTCGGCCTCCCGCTTAGACCTGAGGATGTGGATAGTGTCCTCCAGTGACGCTGCCCTTACCAAAGTTGCCACTAGGGATCCCTCGACCCTCTCTAACTCGGCCACCTTCCTTTCTAACTCAGCCACCTTCTCCATCCACTCTGCACTTAGATTGGCAACTCTAGTGGCATTCTGCTCAAGCTCGGCTCGCAAAGACAACACTTTCGCCTGAAGATCCTCGCATTCCGCCGCAACCCCTTTGCACACCTCGAACTCGTCGTCTTTGACCCTAAGTAGCCCTTCGAGCTCGCTACATCTGTGGTTAGACCGCCCCAGATCCTCGTCTCTCTTCTCCAACTCCTTCATGAGGGATTGAGTATTACTGCCCGCCCTAAGCTGCGTGTGCATCTCATGGCACCTGTTGCGATACCGGCGATACTTCGTGGCCATTTTCAAAAAGACACCGGCCTGCGTCTCAGCCCGACGAGCACTTTCAATCTCCGGCAAGTAAGTTTGAGGAGGAAAAAAGGAAGAATCAGCGAAAGCAAAGGGCACAAAACAAAGGAAATACCAAAAGGAAACTCACCCTCAAGGCCATCCCAGCCACACCACATGACAAATCGGCATCACTGATCTCCCGAAGAGACCTGATTTTGACGGTGAAGCATAGAAGGTCAAATTGGGGCACCAAGTCCGCCGTGTCCTCCAATAGGTTAGGTCCGATGGAATTTCTAGCACACGGGAAAGACTTTCCACCCACACATCGACTCTGGTAAAACCTTCCTCGAACATCCTCATATCCTCAGGATCAATATCAGAATCAGATTCATAATCATCTACCACTACGCCTTTTAACCTATCATTAGCAAAAGAGGGGGTGCGGGCCTGGCGAGACGTTGATGTACCGCTCGGAACAATCGCGGTGGCCTCCAAATTTTGTCCCCCTACCACGGCAGCCTCTTCTAGGCCCGAAACGGGCATCTCCTCCACACCCAGGCTGGCATCACCGTCGGCCTCAGCCACCGCCGAAATAGGGTCACCCCTCAAGGGCATTTCAATCAAAGACGCCCCCTCCGACATTATCCTCTGCATCTTTGATGGGTCCTCTTCGCCACCATCATGAGAAGGTTTGTACACCGAACGAACTGTGGGGACCGGAGGGTCCGAGCGCAGAGCAGCCTCCATACAAGTAGGATCCGATGCAGACACAGTCCGCAGAATAGCCAGATTCTAGACTCCCTTATTCGCTACTACCATTGGTATGGACCTGGCAGAAGAAGTCGACTGACGGAAAGCAAGGACAGGAGCCCTCGCCCTTCTCGCTACTCTCCGACTTCCCAATGAGAGAAATTCGATCAAATAAAGATATAAGGTAACGAAAAATACGAAGCGAAGAACAAAGCAACTAAGGCCAAAACAAGCCGACTCACCAGCGAAAGGTTTGCACCCAAACCTCTCGTGGAAAGGTGCCCATTCGTGAATCCTCATCGTGTAGGGCAGAATCGAGCTCACCCGCTCGCGAATATTAGTAACTTGCGGAGGAGGTGGTCTCTTGGATGCAAAAACAAAAAACACTCGACGAGATCACTAAATAGAGACAACCAACAACCATTTTAAAAAAAATAATAAAAAGAAAGGAAGACCTACGGGTGAAATTCCACGTCTCCAGAAACCCCGCGGGGTTCGATACCACGTGCTCTGTTCGAATATAGAAGAAGTTCTCCCAGAAGCGGCGGTTGGCCTTGTCATCCATCTTCACCACCAAACCATTGGTTCCTCGGTGACGATGGTGAATCATTGTGCCCTTATGAAAATGGGGGACGAAGAGGTGAAGCAGGTGTTGGAGAGGAATTCACCGATCAGCCAGCTCCGCGTACTTGAAAACATAAGGAATAGTTTGTATATATATGGAGAGAGTTGAGTCGGACACATGATCGCAGTGAACTCAACCTGGGGAAGAGTGGGCGCTAATACTTTTACCCAATAGCGGTATCGGGGTCAATTTTCCATAGGGAACTTCAATTTGGAGTTGCGTGTTTGTATAGTCTAGGACTATGTTTTAGCTCCTAATTGATCTTCTAACATTTTTGGTTTTCTTTTGATTAATAGCTACAATTTATCAACTACAATTGTAAAGCTAAGTTATGCTAAAATTATGATTCTAAGTTGTATGCAATATAGAGAAAGGCACTAGGGTCGTGGCATATACCTAGGTGGTCAACTAACGGGTAGAGATTCCTAATGCAAGAATGATGACTAAGGGACTTATGCTATAACCGTTGCACTTTTGCAGTCACTCTCACACCTCTCGGTAGAGAGAGTGATTTTGTCCAATTGACTCTCTCGAGACCAATTGGGTAGGCCAATTTGCCCAAGCAACTTATGGTTCAAGTTGGGTAATTACTCTCTCGAGGTTTAACCCGTTAATTGGGACTACCATTCTCATGGGTCCATCCCAATTCCTTGTTAGAATTAATCTTGGGGTCATAGACTCTCTTTCTCAAGAAAAGTCAAGACTCACTAAGCTAGACTTAGTGTTTGCAATCACCAAATCTTAATGAAAACATAAGATTAATTCAAATAACAAATACCCAACATCATTCATGCACTAAACAATCACACCCATTAATTACCTACACTAGGGTTGAGCCACAACCCTAGCTAATGGGTTTAGCTAGCCATAATATGAATAGAAATTGAAGAAATAATAGATGAAATTGACATAACAATTAACTACAATGTTAATCTACTCAAATTCACGTTAATACTAGAAGAAATTGCCCAAAATAGGCTAAAATCATAAAATCCCGAGTTCAGCTGCTCTATGCTCTCAAAACAGATCTGGAAAAACTTTCTGATAAAAAGTAAAATGTTCTATTTATACTACACAGGAAAAATCGGACAAAAATACCCCTGAGGGTCTAGCGCAGACCGCGCACAAACGACGCGCGATCGCGTAGGGTTTTGGGCCTTCATATCTTGCTTCTGGCACTAGGGGGCGTGGACCGCACAAAGGTGATGCGCGGCCGCGTGAACTTCATCCACGCGGACCACACTGATTAGATGCGCGGCCGCGTGGGCTTTTGCCTTGAATGATTGAGTCTCTGATACTATTAGGCGCGGACCGCGTGAAAAGGGGCGCGGACCGCGTAGCTTGACTTGGAGATATCATGGCCTCTGAACTTTCCTGCGGGGCCGCGTGGCAGAACAGTGCGGACCACGCAGGTTAAACTTGAAGATGTCCAGCTTCTGAACTCTCCTGCGCGGCCGCGTGACAAAACAGTGCGGACCGCGCAGGTCCTTTTGATCCCCCCTTTCAGTTGTCTTTTGACACTTGCAGATTTCACTCCTTTTTGAGCCGATCTTTAGTATTTGTCATTTTGTCGCTCAAACCTACAATCAAGCGCAACTTGTAAGCATTTTGAGACTAATTTCTGGCAGTTAACGCACAAAGCTTAGGTAAGAATGGGTATAAAATATGTAGAAATCACAGTTATCAACTCCCCCAAACTTAAATCTTTGATTGTCCTTAAGCAAATAAAATAAGACCTACCCCTCAATGGATTACACTCGAAAAATTCCTGTTTATCCTAAATAACCTCAACAAGCCTCAATTGGGACTAACAATTGCCCTCAATGCGAATGCATCATTAACACATTTAAACTTTGCAAACTTGTGGATCAAGTGCGGCGCAAGAGCATCAAGAGTTGACACATTTCATCAAGGAACCTTTCTCAATTTATTTGGTCATTGTGGAACCCAAACTCACACATCCTCGACTTTCCCTAAGTGAACTTCACCTTTTAGAGTATTCACACACAAATCGAGATGAATGGACTTCTCTCTCATCTCTCACAAAGAAAAGGCCCTAAGTCCGGCTCTAAGTACCATATGCTTGCCCCTTATGTAAGTATCCACTAATGTAGGCTTCCCTCAACTCAAGATCATATAGGGCTTTTGAGGAGTCATTGTGAAGGCTTTGGGTAAAGGTAGGACGTGTTTTTGTTCAAATGGGTTCAATCTTCCCTCAAGCACTTCTTTTGATTTATTTTGGCACACTTTCTTGACTCAATTGAGTAATTCACTTCTCTCAAGGGGTTAGAAGAGACGCATTGTCACTCTTTCTTTTGCAATTCAAATCCTTTCTCCTTTTTATCCCTTTTCCACACCTTTTTCACTTTTTTGTTGTCCTTGGATTCCCTTTTTGGTTCTTATTCATTTTTGTCTTTTTTTTGTCTTTTTCTCTTTTTCATTGCCTTCCTTTTCTTTTGCTTTTGCGCCTTTTTACCACATTGATGCCTTTCTTGTCTCTCCCCCCAAACTTAGACATTTGCCATTTACTCAAGGGAAAATTTGGGTGCCAAAAGAGGGTTTCGTTAAGAACGGGTATAGGCTTGTAGCTTGGTTCATGAACGAAAAAGGTTTAAGACTCAAAAGGGTTGAACTAGGGATTATTTCATTGGTAGGTCATGGAAATTGTTCAAACTTTTGCATTTTGGATCAAGGAGAGCCTATAATCACGTCTCAAGTCAAGTTCCACCTATGATTTCGCCTCAACAAACATTCAGGGCAAGTTCTAGACCATCAGTTCGGTACTTGGGCTCACGATTCGTATTCTCACTACACACACTCAAGGATTGCCTAAGATGGAATCGAGGGCCCACAATGACCTTAGATATGATTCAAGCGCACAATGGCCCAAACTGACCACATGATGATTGTTTGGTCAACACAAGAGTCTCAAGGCCATAATTTTCACCATCCTAAACACAACATAATGTCTTTGACCATAGGATCAAAGGCAAATGTGATAGCTCCAAGTGAGGCTTTGCCTGAGGTACCCTTAACTATAAAAACTTGAAAATCAAAAAAAAGAAAAATCAAAAATGGACTCAAACCCTTAAGAAGGTTCTCACGCCATCTGTCATTGGGAAGAGCCACCCGGTTCGCACAACATCTACCCTTGGAAAGAACCGTGGCATTAAGAAAATCAAGGGCTTATTGCAAACGTCAAAATAAGACAAAAAGGCTACGAGCCTAACTTTGCAACTAAGACGAAGAATTTTAACGAGAAATAGAAAAACATGCAACTAAAACGAAAATTTTTATCGAAAAATAGAAAAACAAAATGAAAACCGAATAAATATGTACAAAAGGGGAGTAGAATATACAACCAGGGGGAATGAATATATATACATAGAATCTGAAGAGCATCTGGAATGAACAGTTATATACAAACCATTTACCAATTACTAATGTCAACAAGCTAAATGTAAAGATAATATGTACAGTAATCCAGCAGTTAATCAAAATAGTAGGGCCACACCCCTCACGAATAAAAGCTAGCATTGTCCCCAATACTAACTACCAAATAAAACATCAAAAATCAGCAAAGGATATAGAGCGGCCCCTCAAGCCTCATCAAATTGGTCCCCAGCCTGCTGCTGCTGTGCTGCTGGGACAAATGTCTGCTCCTGATCTGGCTCATCAACTAGTGGAACTGAAGAGGGCTCAACATCTACAGTACTAGACGATCCCACCTAAGCTGGAGCCACCTCGATCACTATTCCCTCTGTGCTAGGGAGCTTTCTCTTCTTCCTTGGCCTATCCTCCTCTGCCTGTGGCTGCATTGCTACTGGCTCTCCAGCTGGATCTCCAAATAGTAAGTCGAGTGGCATCTGATCCGCTAGCAGCTTGTCCACATCCACTCTCAACTGTGCAACTAACTCCTTGGAAGATTTCTGCTTCCTTAGCTTCTTGTGCTCCTGAGCCAACTTTTCCAATGACTTTCCATGTGCCCCAACCACCTTAGTCAAGGCATCCTGCGTCGCCATCATCTTTTCCTGGTTGGCCAGGATCTTCTTCAATGCATCCTCAATGGAGGAGGGAATCTCAACAGTAGCTGGTGCTCCCTGTGCTTGCACAACAGTGGTCAAAGTAGACAACTTGGATGTCGCAACTGACATCCAGTTGTTCAAACTGGCAAGGGAGTGAGTGAGCTGGTTGGCAGTGAACCGGTGAGTCTTTGATGAAAGAATCACCGGATCAGCTGCGACAGATGGACCAGCTGTGGAGGAAGGGCCTGGGGGCAGTGCCTCATCAGTAGTAGGCTCAGGGGGCTGCTCAGTAGCAACTAGATCTTCAGACTGGCCAGGTGCGGAAGAGGTAGAAGCTTGAGTCTTTTTGCCTCTCTTTGGGTTGTCCGGACCCAACTGATCATACCACGAGTAGAGGGCCACTGGAGGTACCGTAACATCATATATTTTCTTCTTCACTTTCAACTCTCTGATGTAAAGGGAGAGTGTGTTCGGAAAGGGGTAGTTTGTTTTTGTCTTATTACCGACAGTAGAAATCACTCTCGACATTATATTACCTATATTCAGAGGGAAACCCGCCATGATAGATGCTACCAAGACAGCCCAAGGAAGGGGAACGGAGTGATCGTGTGTAGACGGGTTAAGTCGACTACATACGAAGGTCAACCACCCTTTTGCTTCAAAGTTGAGGGTGTTCCGAAAAATCGTTTCCTGTGACTTCAACCACACAAGGACTGTACCTGAAGCTGCTAAATGCTCGGCCAACCACGGACGAACCTCCTCTTTCATTGCCAGCTGCTCAAGATACTGAGACTCATCCTCTTCTTCAAACCCCAAGAAGTCATTCGGCGACTTCCCATCAAATATCACGATCTTGTCCCTCACTTTTGTTGCTTTGGAGTCCCGAACTGTGTGGTGGACATTGCAATAAAACTCCTTCACCATGTGCTCGTTTGCAATTTCAACTCGCTCTTTGAAGAATCCCCAACCCTCTCTAGTGCGGAATTGTGCTTGCACATGAGGGTTGAGTGGGACAAGATCGGCATCTATGAACCGCCTTTCCGGAATCAACTTTCTCTTGGGCCACCATTCCCTGAATTTGTGGAAAGCGACCTCACTGACAAACCTATCTTCCCATGCCTCCGGTCTCCTGGTCCTCTCTATACCTCCAACCTGTGGTGCACCTCCTTCGGCATATCCTCCACTTTCCCCTGATAGTGAAGCTGTGGGAGAAGTGGAGTAGGTGTTCTCATTTGCTTTTTCTGCTCCGTACTTATCAGACGAGTCCGAGATGACATTTATCGGCTTTTTGGAAGTGGCTACATCAGCACGACCCGGAGATGGGGAATCCCGTAGCTAAAAAGATGTGGACATGTGTGTGGGGGAAGACTCTGAAGTGACACTCCTCGAAGGTGCATACTCACTCCCCGTGGAGTGAGATGCAGCTCTATCAGCTTCCCGGATTATCTTCCGGTTTTTCTTTATCGCTTCCCTGGTTTGAGAATTCAACTTTACAATTCTTTTTCCTTTTCCCCCACGGGAGGAACCACCTCTCCCTGGTTGTATTTGTTTGCCCACTCGTTTTTTAGCCACTTGCTTTTGAACCATTGTCTGCAAGGAATACGTGTCAAACATTGTTAGTAGAAGCACATAATATGAAATAAACAGTTCAGTTGAATGCACAGTTGCAGACACAGTTACACAGATAGAGGGGCGCGAATCACAACAAAAGGCATGTGGTCCGCGCAGTATACTGATACCCACACATGTTTCTCTGAATAAGTCGACGCAGTCTGCACTGTTTTGGACCGCGGCCACGTGGCTTCAGTGTGGACCGCACAGAAATGGTACGCGGTACGCGCAGCTCAAATGCCAAAATGTTAACCTCTCTGAACTCTTCACACGCGGTCCGCACTGTTTTGGACTGGGCTCACGCGGACCGCGCTGAAAAGGTTCGTCATTGCACACAAAGGGCCACGCGGACCGCGCAAGAATGTTGCGCGGCCGGGTAGGGCAAATATAACTGAGCCGGGATATTTTTCCATTAAGTCCCATTTTTGTTCACAATTTGAGTCCTAAGTGTCCCTACTCAATTAATTAACATGCATTTATGCCCCATGATTCAACCAAAACAATTAAAATCTAAACTAACAGTTAACTAAGAAGAAAAAGGACGAAAATAAGAAGTTATACTAGTAGGGAGTGATTAAAAGAAACAAAAATTAGGATATGAATGAAATAAACAAGAGTTGTTACCAGGGATTAATGAGAAATCAACTAACTGAGCAAGAGATGCTGATATACAGTGAAAATTAAAGGTCCAGATGAAAATTTGCGAAAAGGTTCAAATGAGGCCCAAGGCTTCTATTTATAGAAAAACCCTGGGGACTCACAACTTACCTACCAGCGTGGCCTCACGAAAATGGCCGCGGTCCGCGCTGGTTTTCATTCTTTCACATTTGACTGCTCAGCCCAAGCGGACCGCACTGTTTTGGTGCGCGGCCGCGTGGAAGTTATCAGAGACTTGGTGATTTCAGCTTTTCCCATGCGGACCGCACTTCTTTGGACCGCGGCCGCGTATGAATTTTATCAGAGAGCATGCCATTTTAAGTTTCCACACGCGGACCGCACAACAAGGGACGCGAACCGCATTGAATCTTCTGAGAATGAACTTTCAGCTGCTCAAGCCCACGCGGACCGCACTGCTTTGGTGCGCGGCCACGTAGGCCATTTTCAGGGACTGACCATTTTTTGCACTTTTGCCCTGCACTTGTTCAACATTATTCCCTGCAACACTTCACAAATTATCAGCTCAAAAATCCTACTCTACAACAGAAAAATAAAGAAAAGGAAAAGACATGGGTTGCCTCCCAAGAAGCGCCTGATTTAACGTCGCGGCACGACGCATGTTACCATCACAGTCATTTCAAATGAATGCGTGCCACCACGTGGCTGTCATCAATCTTTCCCAAATAGTGCTTGACACGATGCCCATTGACTCGGAAAACTTCACCATTTTTATTTTTAAGATCAATGGCACCAAAGGGAGTTACACCAACCACTTCAAAAGGGCCACTCCACTTAGACTTCAGCTTGCCCGGAAATAACCTCAACCGAGAATTGAAAAGAAGAACCATGTCACCAACTTTGAATTCCTTCCCTCGGGCATACTTGTCATGAATGTACTTCATCTTGTCCTTATACAAGGACGAGCTAGAGTAAGCATGAAACCTAAACTCATCAAGTTCATTCAATTGCTCAACCCGGAGATTTGCAGCTACATCCCATTTTAAGTTCAACTTTTTCAGAGCCCACATAGCCTTATGTTCCAATTCTACCGGAAGATGACAAGCCTTCCCAAACACCAAACGATACGACGACATACCAATCGGAGTTTTGAAAGTTGTACGATAAGCCCAAAGAGCATCATCCAATTTCTTCGACCAGTCGGTCCTATTTGCATTGATAGTCTTGGACAAAATACTCTTGATCTCACGGTTGGACACTTCAACTTGGCCACTCGCTTGAGGATGATAAGGAGTGGTCACCTTGTGATTTACCCCATACTTGGCTAGCAAAGAGTCAAAAGCCCGGTTGCAAAAATGAGAACCCCCGTCACTGATGATAGCACGTGGAGTGCCAAATCTCGTGAAGATACTCTTTTTCAAGAATGCCACCACATTTAGAGCTTCATTATTTGGCAAAGCTATGGCCTCAACCCATTTCGACACATAATCAACCGCTACCAAGATGTAAGTGTTTCCACAAGAACTTACGAATGGTCCCATAAAGTCTATCCCCCAAACATCAAAAATGTCAACCTCTAGAATCGTGTTAAGGGGCATCTCATCTTTCTTCGAAATCCCTCCGGCACGTTGGCATTCATCACATCTTTTCACAAAGTCACCGACATCCTTGAACAACGAAGGCCAAAAGAAACCACAACTCAACACTTTAGACGTCGTCCTCGCCCCACCATGATGGCCACCATAGGGCAAAGAGTGACAAGCTTCGACAATACTCAATTGCTCTTCTTCGGAAACACACCGGCGAATTACACTATCGGTGCAAATTTTGAAAAGATACGGCTCATCCCAATATTAGTCCAAGCAATCCCGCTTGAGCTTCTTCCTTTGGTTAGAAGAGAGCTCATACGGAACCACACCGGTAACAAGATAATTGGCAATGTCGGCAAACCATGGCATGTCTAGCATTGAAACCGAGAGGAGTTGTTCATCCGGAAAAGCATCATTTATCTCAAGGCCGTCCAAAGGCCTCCCTTCCTCCTCCAATCGAGACAAGTGGTCCGCCACTTGATTTTCACTACCCTTTCTATCAACAATCTCCAAATCAAATTCTTGAAGAAGAAGCACCCATCTCATTAACCTCGCTTTAGAATCTTTCTTCGTCATCAAATACCTAAGGGCGGCGTGATCGGTATGAATAATCACTTTGGCCCCCATAAGGTATGGGCGAAACTTCTCCATGGCAAAAACAATGGCAAGCAATTCCTTTTCGGTGACCGTATAGTTCCTTTGAGCTTCATTCATTGTCTTACTTGCGTAGTACACCGGATGGAACATTTTGTTGATTCTTTGGCCCAAGACCACCCCACAGCAACATTACTAGCATCGCACATGAGCTCAAAGGGAAAACTCCAATTTGGTGTAGTAATGATGGGGGTAGTCGTCAACTTTTGCTTTAGAAGCTTGAAAGCATCCATACATTTCTCATCGAACACATATTTGGCATCTTTCTCTAGCAATTTACACAACAGGTTAACTACCTTAGAGAAGTCTTTGATGAATTCGGTAGAAACCCGCGTGACCAAGAAAACTCCTCACCCCTTTGATAGAAGTAGGGGGAGGGAGACTTGAGATAACCTCAATTTTCACCTTATCAACCTCAATCCCTCTTTTTGAAATTTTGTGACCCAACACAATTCCTTCTTCTACCATAAAATGGCATTTCTCCCAATTGAGAACCAAGTTTGTGTCTTCGCATCGGGCCAACACACGATCCAAGTTTTGAAAGCAATCACCAAATGAGTCCCTAACCACACTAAAATCATCCATTAAGACCTCCAAAATGTCCTCCACCATGTCGGTGAAGATTGCCATCATACATCGTTGGAAGGTCGCCGGTGCATTGCATAATCCAAATGTCATTCGAGAGAAGGCGAATGTTCCATAAGTACATGTAAAGGTTGTCTTTTCTTGGTCTTCTAGGGCAATGAGAATTTGGTTATAGCCTGAATACCCATCCAGAAAACAATAGAAAGCCCGGCCCGCAAGACGATTAAGCATTTGGTCCAAGAACGGCAATGGGAAATAATCCTTTCTAGTCACCTTATTCAACTTTCGGTAGTCCATGGATACCCTCCAACCCGTCACCGTACGAGTCGTAATAAGTTCATTGTTGTCATTGGTCACCACCGTCATTCCTCCCTTCTTTGGCATACATTGTACCGGAGAAGTCCACGAACTGTCAGAAATTGGATACACCACACCGGCGTCAAGCCACTTGATGACTTCCTTTTTATCCACCTCTTGCACGGCCTCATTGAGTCTCCTTTGATGTTCAAGAGATGGCATAGCATCCTCCTCCAATATTATCTTGTGCATGCAAAACGCGGGGCTAATACCCCGAATATCCACCAAGGTCCATCCAATAGCCCGCTTGCGCTTTTGAAGAACCGCCAAAGTGGCATCAACCTGCACGGTAGTCAAGCAAGAAGAAAGAATAATCGGCAAAGTGAAATTAGGACCAAGAAATTCATACCTGAGGTGAGGAGGAAGTGGTTTCAACTCTAACACCGATAGCTCCTCAATAGATGGCTTGGTGGGAGGAGTTTTGCGATTTTCAAGATCAAGAGATAACTTCCTCAGTACATAAGAATACGAGCCCATGCCATGTAATGCGTTCACACACTCCACCTCTAGCATCATCATCAACATCCATGTTCAATAGCACGGCCTCAAGTGGGTCCTCAACATTTGCCATTGCGCTTGTGTCATCCACTATCACCGCCATGACAATGTCAACAAACGAGCACACCTCGGTGCTATTTGGTTGCCTCATTGATTTGCATATGTGGAACACCACCTTTTCATCACCAACACGGAAGGTCAATTCTCCTGCTTCCACATCAACCAAGGCCTTCCCCGTAGCTAGGAAGGGCCTCCCAAGAATAATAGGCATCTCGAAATCCACTTCGCAATCCAAATTACAAAATCGACCGGCAATATGAACTTATCAACACGAACAAGGACATCATCAATAATTCTCAAAGGCCGCTTCATTGACCGGTCTGCCATTTGAAGCCTCATAGATCTGGACGAGGTTGTCCGATTCCCAAGGTCTTGAAGACCGAATATGACATTAAATTGATACTTGCCCCTAAGTCACAAAGGGCTTTTGCAAAGTCGGCACTTCTAATGGTACATGGTATAGTGAATGTGCCGGGATCCTCAAGTTTTGGAGCCATAGAATGCACAAATGCGCTCACTTGATGGGTCATCTTGATTGTCTCACACTCCATTGATCTCTTTTTTGTAACCAAAACTTTCATGAACTTTGCGTATCCCGGCATTTGCTCGAGTGCCTCCACCAAAGGCACATTGATAGTCAAACTCTTCATCATTTCAATGAATTTATTAAATTGGTTGTCACCCTTTTGCTTGGCCAACCGTTGAGGATAGGGCGGAGGAGGTCTAGGTAAGGGTGCCTTGGATTTTGGCACCACAGGTTCGGGTATATCAATGACGTGTTCCCTAGACGGGTTCACGGCCTCTTGAGTCTCCTCCTCACCTTCATCAATTTCAATTCTCACATCATCATTTGCACTTGGTTCAACAACATCCTCAACTACCAATGGGATCCCATCATTTTGCAACTCATCTTCATCCACCGTAACTTGGTTTCCTCTTGAGGCATGCGCATCACCGCCTCTTCCACTTCTCGTTGTCACTGCCATCACATGATTATTGTGCCCACCCTTGGGGTTTACTACCGTATCACTTGGTAGAGCACCCTTTGGGCGAGTATTTAAAGATTGAGAGATTTGGCGTAATTGCACTTCCAAGTTCCGGATAGATGTGTTATGCGAAGCTAATTGGGTCTCGGAATCTTGACTCTTTTTCATCATTTGCTCGAACATGCTCTTTATTCGACCTATGTCATTGCCCGACAAACTCGACCCTTGATATTGAAACGGAGGCGGGTTATTGGGTTGTTGATACATTGGGGGCCTTTGAAAGCCTTGCCCCCCATTACCTTGTCCACTATTGTTGTTCCAACCACCTTGACCACCATTGTTGTTGTTCCAATTGTTGTTCCCGTTCCAATTACCTTGATTCCCCAAATTATTGTTCCCCCAATTGCCTCCTTGATTGTTGTTGTAATTCCAATTGCCACCTTGTTGATTGCCCCAATTACCTTGGGGTCTCCATTGTTGATTCCCTTGATTACCTCTATTCCCTTGGTAGTTGTTGACATATTGGACTTCCTCACTTTGGTTATCAAAACCTTCATTCGAATATCCACCACCATCATTATTGTTGTCATATTGTTCACAAATACTTTGAGGTTGTTGTCCTCTTTGCCTCCTTTTCAACATAGCAACACCTTCCATTGCGTTGACTTGGCACGGGTTTTAGACTTGTTGCAATTGCGCCTTTGCCAATTGATTTATAGTTGTTGTAAGCTCATCTATAGCTTGGCCATGATCGTGCAATTCCTTGTGCAAATGGATGACCGTGGGGTCACCTTGGGTCACGTTTGCTCGGCTTTGCCATGCCGAAGAGGTGTCGGCCATTTCATCAAGTACATCACATGCCTCTTGGTAAGAAAGTTTCATAAAATTGCCTCCGGCCAATTGGTTCACAATGCATTGATTTGTGGTGTTGATGCCCCGATAAAAGGTTTGTTGAATCATAGCCTCGGTCATGTCGTTATTAGGGCACTCTTTCACTATTGTTCTATATCTTTCCCATATCTCATGCAAAGGTTCCGTTGGCTCTTGCTTGAAAGCTAGAATTTCATCCCGAAGAGCTGCCATATGACTTGGAGAGAAGAACTTGGCAATAAATTTGTCTGCCAATTCATCTCATGTTGTAATAGAATGATTGGGGAGCCTTTCTAACCAATCCAATGTTTTACCCCGAAGAGAAAACGGGAAAAGCCTCAATCTCAACGCATCCTCGGACACGTTTGTCTGCTTGCTACCCCAACATGTATCCACGAACCCCTTCAAGTGCTTGTAGGTGTTTTGATCGGAGGCACCCGTGAAATAACCTCTTTGCTCGAGCAAGGTCAACATAACATTTGTGATTTGAAAGTTCCCCGCCCGGATTCGGGGAGGAACAATAGCACTGGCGTATCCTTGATTTGGTAGAACTCTGGGAGCCACTCTCGGCGGTTGCGGAGGAGGGTCTGGAATGTTGATGTTCTCATTTGCATTTATATTGACATTTCAGCCTCTCCGTGGAAGTTGAGGTAAGACCTCATCTTGTTCTAGATCTTCTACCTCCTCCCCCGCTATCACATTGCCGAGAGGGTCATTTGCATTAAGAGCCATTGTACCTGATTGATCGACACACACCAAGTTAGTAAATAAGAAGGAAAGAGAAGCAAAACACAATACTAGCTGCACAAATAGTCAACACCGTAAAGTTCCCCGGCAACGGCGCCAAAAAGTGATCGCAACGGACTCAACTTGAGGAAGAGTGGGCACTAATACTTTTACCCAATAGCGGTATCGGGGTCAATTTTCCACAGGGAACTTCAATTTGGAGTTGCGTGTTTGTATATTCTAGGACTATATTTTAGCTCCTAATTGATCTTCTAACATTTTTGGTTTTCTTTTGATTAATAGCTACAATTTATCAACTACAATTGTAAAACTAAGTTATGCTAAAATTATGATTCTAAGTTGTATGCAATATAGAGAAAGGCACTAGGGTCGTGGCATGTACCTAGGTGGTCAACTAACGGGTAGAGATTCCTAATGCAAGAATGATGACTATGAGACTTATGCTATAACTGTTGTACTTTTGCACCCACTCTCACACCTCTCGGTAGAGAGAGTGATTTTGCCCAATTGACTCTCTCGAGACCAATTGGGTAGGCCAATTTGCCCAAGCAACTTATGGTTCAAGTTGGGTAATTACTCTCTCGAGGTTTAACCCGTTAATTGAGACTACCATTCTCATGGGTCCATCCCAATTCCTTGTTAGAATTAATCTTGGGGTCATAGACTCTCTTTCTCAAGAAGAGTCAAGACTCACTAAGCTAGACTTAGTGTTTGCAACCACCAAATCTTAATGAAAACATAAGATTAATTCAAATAACAAATACCCAACATCATTCATGCACTAAACAATCACACCCATTAATTACCCACACTAGGGTTGAGCCATAACCCTAGCTAATGGGTTTAGCTAGCCATAATAGGAACAGAAATTGAAGAAATAATAGATGAAATTGACATAACAATTAACTACAATGTTAATCTACTCAAATCCACGTTAATACTAGAAGAAATTGCCCAAAATAGGCTAAAATCATGAAATCCCGAGTTCAACTGCTCTATGCTCTCAAAACAGATCTGGAAAAACTTGCTGCTAAAAAGTAAAATGTTCTATTTATACTACATAGGAAAAATCGGACAAAAATACCCCTGAGGGTCTGGCGCGGACCGCGCACAAATGACGTGCGCCGCGTGAACTTCATCCACGCGGACCGCACTGATTAGGTGCGCGGCCGCGTGGGCTTTTGCCTTGAATGATTGAGTCTCTAATACTCTTAGGCGCGGACCGCATGAAAAGGGGCGCGGATCGCACAGCTTGACTTGGAGATATCATGGCCTCTGAACTTTCCTACGCGGCCGCGTGGCAGAACAGTGCGGACCGCGCAGGTTGAACTTGAAGATGTCCAGCTTCTGAACTCTCCTGCGCGGCCGCGTGACAAAACAGTGCGGACCGCGCAGGTCCTTTTGATCCCCCCTTTCAGTTGTCTTTTGACACTTGGCAGATTTCACTCCTTTTTGAGCCGATCTTTAGTATTTGTCATCTTGTCGCTCAAACCTACAATCAACCGCAACTTGTAAGCATTTTGGGACTAATTTCTGGCAGTTAATGCACAAAGCTTAGGTAAGAATGGGTATAAAACATGTAGAAATCACAGTTATCAACACACCTCGTAGAAGTGGCAGAAGTACACCACCAAGGAAGGAAGGAGAAGTGTGTATCCGATTACAAATAGATATGCGTAAAACACGCAGTAGCCTGGGCGGTGTGTGTGCACTATGTCACGACCCGCCGAAACCACTTCAATGTAATTAGGGATTCTCTATTTGGCTTTAAACGTCGTGAGCACGACGGCATCCATCATAGAAATAACAGGTTCAAACTCATCCTCAGCATGGCTCTTGAAGTCAGTCCTTGCCTTCCCTCGGCAGGGGACCACTTCATCCACCGTCGGAAAACCTTCATTCTCCACCATAGCCACTCCCTCTTCGAGTGGGGGTATATCGTTTTCCAGTACCAGGGCACCAACGGCTCTACCAGGGTTGGAAGACGTACTAGCCATCTCTTTGGTTGATTGCACAGATCGGGAATGTAAAGAAAGGAAGGTAACATCCACGAGAATTGTTAGTAGAAAAGGAAATACGAGGAACTAGAGAAGAAGAAGCAATGCCTTAAAAGTTTCTTGTGAACAATTGGGGGACACTGCATTCAAATGGGAAACTTTTCCCTATTTATAGGGATATGAATATTCTGGGCAGGGAAACTAAACGCCACCATTTTTTGAAAATGTGCGCCATAATGACGCATGAGGAATTTAATGACATTCTGAACTAACGTGACAATCTGATGCAGCTCTCGAAACGTCATGTCGCTACCTCGCCACGAGGTAATCTCCCCTCGCACAAAGTGCTTAGATTTCTCACAACTTCCGAATCGACAAAGTCCACCAATTGAGCTCGCCAAAAGACGACCCCAATAGGCGGATGGACTAACTGTATGGGTCGAATCTGACCAAACAAGAATCTGCGTAAAGAAGAACGGCAAAAAGTCACTTGGGCCGAAGTCATATTCATACAACGCTATAGCGACAAGCACCTCGGCCACGACCGAGGTCGTGTATTTAGAATGCTTGTACGGCGAATTGGATGTTACGGCATTTCAGAGGATCAACCTGTAATACAGTTAAATGACTTAGGTACTCTGGCTAATGACCGTTGTGTAAATGAGAATACCTAGTACATATACTAGGTGAGAGAATGAAGAAAGGAGGAGGATTCACAAATCACACACTTCTTCACTGACAGGGAAAGGGGATTGGAGAATTCGTCTCGTAAATGAGAAGGTTTAGAACCTTGCTATTCACTTTCTGTAGTCATCGTTATGGAATAAATAAAGAGGTACCCCGTGGTCATTAATGGTGAATCCTTTCTTTCTTCTTCATTTTACATTGTGGAGTAACGATGTCGAGAATGAATGTAAGCACATCATACACATTAGATTTTTTCCTTTATCTTAATGAGTTCATGAGCTCAACCTTACCTAACTTTTCTTACTTAGCATTCATTGATCTAGAGTTAACTAACTTTGGCTAGGATTTATCCTCTATCTTCTTATTTAATCAGTTTAACAAGAGGGTTTAACATTTTTTGGTTAAACAACGTTCAGCATGACCGCATCAAATCAGTCGTTTCATAAGGTGACACTTTTCGTCGTTATGTAACGATAAATTTAACGATACGATATGATACAATAAAACTAAGTAACAATCAAAACAAATATTATATTTAAACTAATAATACGATAAAATACAATACGATGATACAATGCATCAGGTAACAACCACCCACACAAGCTGTCAAAATTCACGTGAAATCTATTACACTACTTGCGATTTGTATATCTATGTTCTCATCAACACGAAGCTCGCGCTGCGATTCTCATAGTACTCCGTTACCTTACACAGTGTTGAGTCGTTGAACTTGTTAGATCACCATGTAATTTATCGGGATGACATTTTGTCCCAAGCTTAAATTTTGATTACATGTCACAACATTGGGTTTCAATGTAAGCCAGAGAACAATGTCTCAGGTGCAAATTAAGAATTAAGACTATAGCTACTTGCAATTTTTCTGCTGTTAAATAGTTTGTAAAGCAGCTGCTGCTATTTAATTTCTTCTCCTTTGCAATGTAATTTCTTCTCCTTTATATACCTGCTATTATATAACTGTACTAACTCAGTGATGCATTATAAAGCTAATTTGTTCATGTTCAACACCTCAAAAGAGCTAGTTATGGCTTATATAAAAGGAACACCTTTAATAAAAATGATCATCATATTTGTCTCAATATACTAAGAAAAGGCAGAGAAGCTTAAAGGTACAGGATGTAGGATTGCATATAGGTGTTCGTAACACGCAGCGGAAGACAATAACAATCCTAGGCAGATCTTTTATGTTTAAAATTTATTTACATGTCAATAGATCAGATCTAAGACGTACCTGGTGAAGAGAGCCTCGTTTCAAAATTTCTTCGATAGTGCGAAGACTCTATGCGTATCCACACCGAGACTAATCCTTGCTATCAACTCTTTGATCGATGAAACCCGCGAACAAATTGAACAAAATATTGTGTTGAAATTTTTCACAAAAATCTCAACTCAATGTTAGAAGAACAAGAAACACTTTTCTTGCAATTGTATTTTCTCTCTTGGCTTTGTATTGCACTCTCACTTTCACAAAGTGGGTTTTCTTCTCAAGAATAATAATAATGCGGCAAATTTTCTCCATCACCCTTTATATAGCATCACCTATAAACCTTTTTCCTATTTGGTTGAGGTAATAATTTACTTAGGGTAAAAGTTTATACCTAAATAAACGCTTTTAGAAAATTTCGATGGAAAATTGAATTCCCATTCAAATTGGTATCGTGACTGCCAAGTCTTATGGACTTTCCATAAGATCCAATTCCAAATTGGATTATAAGTACTCATAGTATTTTATATTAAAAAATTCTAATCCCATTCTTAATGGTCTAAAGTAGCCGCACGTCCTTTATGGACTTCTCGTCAATCCAGGATTTACTTAGAAGCCTTCATTAATATTTATATACATATATTAAATAAATAAATATTAATTATATATATATATATATATATATATATATATATATATATATATATATATATATATATATATATATATATTTCAATCAAGAGATACATTTTAGTTTTCTATTCCAAATAGAAAACTTCAAATTGTTCACAATATTAATTATATACTCTGTGCTAGCAAAGAATATAATAATATTTCATTTGGACTAAAAACTCTATTTGACTAATTAAATTATTTAATTTAATTATCAAATAATAAAGTAACTAATCCTTTAGCAAAGATCAGAACACTCGTTAGTGTGCGACCCCATAGGTTCAATACTAAACCGGTAGTAAATTGATCACATCAATATACTAATCAAGGGTGGCGTCTAGCAACACTCCTTAACGACCGGATAGAATGAAGTATACAATTTACTCTCAAGAACCAGTAGAAGAATAATGTAGTAATTCCTTCTGTTCTTATAGCTCTGGATCATCCTAGGATATGGTTCAACTGTCAAATCCTAATAGGCGACCAACTATGTGTCCATGTCAAATATATTCGACCATTGAATGACCTAAGAAACTCTTTTCTTCTTTCATTCAATTGCCCTGGCCAAGGTCTTAGTTTGGTCGTTTATAATTCATGACAACATGGAGCTTAAACTCATTACCAAGAGTTGACAGATTCCATCTTGATCAATCACTAATTCTACAAGCATTTAATCATACCCAATATCCTTTCAACTATCGCCCTAGGGCCATAGGTGTCTAGTATCAAAGCACAATAAATAACTTGTCAATTACTATGACGATCTCAGGTCAAAGGAAACGGTTACATCACATTCTTCAAGAGAATATCCTATTGACAGTTTATGGTAATTCTAACCATTAGGAATTATCCAATGAGTCGGTTCAATGATCATATCTCTATATGCATCATCTATCTATGTAATTTAGTTAATGAGATCAACTAATCTTTATCCCATAAAGACGATCACATAAATATTGATCTAATCGGATTACTAATGTCCAAATTAATAATCCTACGATCAAGAACAAATTTAGATTAAATTATAAGAAACTTCACTCTCATTATCATGATCTCCATCACAATGTCAAGTCTCAAAATTTAATCAAGGACCTTATCAAATTAATCAAGCAATTAATAACAATGATAAAAGAATATCAAATGCCATATATATTTTATAAAAATATGTTCAAAACATCAAATGTGATATTGGATCTAGGGCATATCTACTATATCTCTAACAATCTCCCACTTACACTAGAGCCAATCGCTCTTGTACTTCATTCCCAATTTCCACTTGTGCTTGTCAAACTCCTTTGCGCCAAGAGCTTTAGTGAATGGGTCTGCAACATTTTCTTTTCCATCAACCTTTTGAATCTCGACGTCTCCACGTTCAATGATCTCTCTTATCAAGTGATACCTTCGCAGAACGTGTTTGGACTTTTGGTATGATCTTGGTTATTTTGCTTGAGCAATGGCTCCAGTATTGTCACACAACAGTGGAACCGCACCTTCTATTGAAGGAACCACACCAAGTTCAGTTAAGAACTTTTTCATCCATACAGCTTCCTTAGCAGCTTCACTAGCTGCTACATATTCTGCTTCAGTCACTGAATCAGCTACTGTAGCTTGTTTGGAACTTTTCCAACTCACTGCACCACCATTGAAGGTGAATACATAACCAGAAATAGATTTGCTATCATCTCTATCTGAAGAGAAACTTGCATCAGTATAACCTTCAAGTTTCAACTCAGAATTTCCATAGATGAGGAATTGGTCTTTAGTCCTTCTTAAGTACTTAAGAATGGTCTTCACCACCTTCCAATGTTCCTCACCAGGATTTGCCTGATAGCGGCTAGTCACTCCAAGTGCATAAGCCACATCAGGACGTATACATGTCATGGTATACATGATAGCTCCCACTGCACTAGCGTATGGGATCCTACTCATGCGTTCTCTCTCTTTAGGTGTTTTAGGACAATCCTCCCTACTGAGAGTAATTCCAGTGCCTATCGGTAGATAGCCTCTTTTGGAATTATCCATATTATACCTCTTTAAGATGGTATCAATGTACAAAGACTGGGAAAGTCCAAGCAGCTTCCTAGATCTATCTCTATAGATCTTTATTCCTAATATATAAGCTGTTTCTCCCAAGTCTTTCATGGAGAACTGTTCAGATAGCCAAATCTTGGTACTTTGCAATGCCGGTATATCATTCCTTATGAGCAATATATCATCAACATACAACACTAAGAATATAATTGTGCTCCCACTAACCTTTTTGTACACACAAGGTTCTTTTTCGCATCTAACAAAATTGAACTTTTCAATTGTCTTGTTAAATTGAATATTCCAACTTCGAGAAGCTTGCTTTAATCCATAAATGGATCTTTGTAGCTTACAAATTTTGTTATGATCAGACGGAGATGTGAAACCTTCAGGTTGTGTCATGTACACATCCTCTTCTAGCTCACCATTAAGGAAAGTTGTTTTCACATCCATTTGCCATATTTCATAATCATAGTATGCTGCTATAGCAAGGAAAATCCGAATTGATTTGAGCATTGCCACGGGAGAGAAAGTCTCGTCATAGTCGACTCCTTCTTTCTGACGATATCCCATGGCAACAAGACGGGCTTTATAGGTCTCCACCTTTCCGTCTGCTCCAATCTTTTTCTTAAAAACCCATTTACAACCTATAGGTTTTATATCCTTTGAAGGTTCAACTAAAGTCCATACTTTATTTTCCTTCATAGATTCCATTTCGGATTCCATGGCCTTTTGCCACTTCTCATAATCAGAACTTTGTATAGCCTCTTCATAGGTCTTAGGGTCATCATCATTATGATCAACCTCATTTGATACATCATCTTGTACCAATAAATTTAATCTAGTTGGTACATGACGTTCTCGTGTAGACCTTCTAAGAGGTACTTGTACAACCTCTTCACCTTGTGCTGGATTTGGTTGTTGTTCAATTTGGTTTAGAACTGGTTCATTAACCTGTTCTTGAACTTCAGTTAGTTCTTGAACTTCAACCGTTGAAGATGGCAACTTCCTTGGCAACTTCAAAACATCCAATAAAGGTTCTTCAACTTGGGTCTCATGATCTTTATATTGTGTTGATTCATTAGTTTCTTGAACTTCATCAAGTTCTATTTCTCCATTATAATTTCCTTCTAAAAGAAATTCCCTTTCCAAAAAGGTTGCTCCTCTGGCCACAAACACTTTATGGTCAGAAGGGTGATAGAAATAATATCCCATTGTTTCCTTGGGATACCCAATGGACCTACACTTATCTGATCTTGAGTCAAGTTTATCAGACTGTAGTCTCTTAACATAAGCCGGACAACCCCAAACTTTAATATGTTTAAGGTTAGGCTTACATCTTTTCCATATCTCATATGGTGTTGTAGAGACTGACTTAGTGGGAACTTTATTAAGTAAGTATGTTGCTGCTTCCAAAGCATATCCCCACAAATTTATTGGAAGATCAGTGAACCCCATCATAGATCTCACCATATCTAATAAGGTTTGATTTCTCCTTTCAGACACACCATTGTGTTGTGGTGTACCTGGAGGTGTCCACTGTGAGAGAATCTCATTCTCTCTGAGATATCTGGTAAAATCTTCACTAAGATATTCTCCACCTCTATCAGACCTTAGTACTTTGATACTTTTACCAGTCTGCTTCTCAACTTCACTACGGAACCTTTTGAAACATTTCAAAAGATTCAGACTTGTGTTTCATAAGATACACAAATCCATATCTTGACATATCATCAATGAAGGTGATGAAGTAAGAATATCCACCTCTAGCTTGAATTTTCATGGGTCCACAAACATCTGTATGAATTAGTCCCAATAATTCAGAAGCTCTTTCTCCACTTCCAGTAAATGGAGATTTGGTCATTTTTCCTTTGAGACAAGATTCACAAGTTGGATATGATTCAAAATTATATTTGTCAAGGTACCCTTCCTTGTACAACTTGTTAATTCTTTTCTCTCCAATATGACCAAGCCTACAATGCCAAAGGTATGCATGATTTACTTGATCATCTCTTTTCCTCTTAAGACTTGAAACATGCATAATCGAATTAGCATTCACATTAGGTAAGACATAAACGTCATGTTGGAGATAGCCATTCACATATAAATTATCACTATAATAAATAGAGCAAATACCATTGCCTATATTAATGCGAAAACCACGTTTGTCTAACATAGAAGCTGAAATTATGTTCGAAACAAATTTAGGAACGTAATAACAATCATCCAACATAAGTACTTTGCCCGTAGGCATTATTAAAGAAATTGATCATACAGCTACGGCCGCAACTTTTGCACCATTTCCAACTTGTAGATTAACTTCTCCTTTCTTTAGCCTCCTACTTATCTTAAACCCTTGTAACATATTACATATGTTATAACCACTGCCAGTATCTAATACCCACAGTGAAGAATTAGTAGTAGCTAAAGAGACCTTGAAAACATTTTTCATTAATATCTCACCTTGTTTCTTGTCCTTTAGAGTTGCAAGATACTCCTTGCAATTTCTCTTCCAATGCCCTTTCTTCTTACAGTGAAAACATTCAGCATCATATACTGACTGCAAGATCAAATCTTCAGAAAGCTCTTTACCAAGCTTGTACCCCAACTTCTCATGTTCTTCTGTAAGAACAATCATATAATTGACAAGGGGTACAACTGGAGAGTTTTCAATGTCCAATTGTGTATCAACCATCTTCTTAAGATATTCAATGATTGCAATTGGATCCATATTCTGATGTTTCCTCTGGAGTTCAGAACTCATAGAAGCGAGAATGATGTGTTTAATAGCAAGGCATTCTTCCAAGTATTTCTGATAAACCTTGGTGCCTTGAACATCATTCTCTGGTGGGATTATCTTTGCAGGCTTATCGATCACATCAATGAGTTTTTCATGCATGAGAACAATTCTCAAATTTCTATACCAGTCATCAAAGTTTGGTCCTACCAACTTGTTGGTCTCAAGTATTTCGCGCAGTGATATAACAGACATATTGAGAAATCTAAAATATAGAAAAGAAAAGGCAATAATATAAGAACATATTTGCATATATCATAAAGACATGGACTTTTATCTAAATGATATTTCCACTAATTATTTTAAACTATTTACCCTCATTATAGTTTACGAAATCTTTATTTCTATTAGTGGAGTAAAGGAATCCTTTAACAATATGTATGAGCCCCTTGGAAGTCAAGTCGTTTCTCACATATATTTTAAAGGTAGGTACTCTTACCAATTGTATCCCCATACAATTTCCTTAAATAGCTCTATGTCAAATAGCCTCTGGTAGTCAGGTCGATCCTATTGGCATAGTTGAGTTCAACCATCATGATAGCAAAGAACTTATTAAATTTTATACTCCCCGGGTGGTCCAGGCGTTTAGTGTAAAATTGAATAATTCTTTCAATCCATACATCTAATGCAATAAATAATTTTAACATATTCTCAAACTATAAGTCTCCGGTAGTCAGGCCGCTCCTTATAAACAAGAAATAAGTAAAATTATTTACCTTGATGAATAGCTCCATAATAAAATATCTTATATTTTATTATTTAAGAATTCAAATTTTAGTAAAAGGGAATTGTTACTAAAATAATTTTTAATAACATGAAGATCAAATCTTTTAGCGTGTGAATTTAGTTCAAGTTGTCTACACGATTAGTCCTTAATTAATTTATATCACATGTAATAACTAATTCAGAATTATATAATGAACAAGCACATGACATAAAAACGAAATTCAACATCCTCTAACATGTTTATCTTATATATCACATAAAAAGAATTCATGCCAGAATATTATTATTAATTAACATCTCATGAATTAATAACAATTAAAATAACAATAGAATCATGTAACCGATTATAGATTCCCATTGTATCTAATACAAAATTTTAAATTCAAGTTATGAACTATCTCAATAGTTCAAACGATTTAACTATTGCACAAGACACATGTATTATGGTTTGAACTCTTCAAATATAATATAAAAATATTTCGTAAATAAATTTTAGACACAATAAACCACTGCTCTGATACCACTGTAGGATTGCATATAGGTGTTCGTAACACGCAGCGGAAGACAATAACAATCCTAGGTAGATCTTTTATGTTTAAAATTTATTTACATGTCAATAGATCAGATCTAAGACGTACCTGGTGAAGAGAGCCTCGTTTCAAAATTTCTTCGATAGTGCGAAGACTCTATGCGTATCCACACCGAGACTGATCCTTGCTATCAACTCTTTGATCGATGAAACCCGCGAACAAATTGAACAAAATATTGTGTTGAAATTTTTCACAAAAATCTCAACTCAATGTTAGAAGAACAAGAAACACTTTTCTTGCAATTGTATTTTCTCTCTTGGCTTTGTATTGCACTCTCACTTTCACAAAGTGGGTTTTCTTCTCAAGAATAATAATAATGCGGCAAATTTTCTCCATCACCCTTTATATAGCATCACCTATAAACCTTTTTCCTATTTGGTTGAGGTAATAATTTACTTAGGGTAAAAGTTTATACCTAAATAAACGTTTTTTAGAAAATTTCGATAGAAAATTGAATTCCCATTCAAATTGGTATCGTGACTGCCAAGTCCTTATGGACTTTCCATAAGATCCAATTCCAAATTGGATTATAAGTACTCATAGTATTTTATATTAAAAATTTCTAATCCCATTCTTAATGGTCTAAAGTAGCCGCACGTCCTTTATGGACTTCTCGTCAATCCAATTCAAAATAGGATTTACTTAGAAGCCTTCATTAATATTTATATACATACATTAAATAAATAAATATTAATTATATATATCATATATATATATATATATATATATATATATATATATATATATATATATATATATATATATATATATATTTCAATCAAGAGATACATTTTAGTTTTCTATTCCAAATAGAAAACTTCAAATTGTTCACAATATTAATTATATCCTCTGTGCTAGCAAAGAATATAATAATATTTCATTTGGACTAAAAACTCTATTTGACTAATTAAATTATTTAATTTAATTATCAAATAATAAAGTAACTAATCCTTTAGCAAAGATCAGAACACTCGTTAGTGTGCGACCCCATAGGTTCAATACTAAACCGGTAGTAAATTGATCACATCAATATACTAATCAAGGGTGGCGTCTAGCAACACTCCTTAACGACCGGATAGAATGAAGTATACAATTTACTCTCAAGAACCAGTAGAAGAATAATGTAGTAATTCCTTCTGTCCTTATAGCTCTGGATCACCCTAGGATATGGTTCAACTGTCAAATCCTAATAGGCGACCAACTATGTGTCCATGTCAAATATATTCGACCATTAAATGACCTAAGAAACTCTTTTCTTCTTTCATTCAATTGCCCTGGCCAAGGTCTTAGTTTGGTCGTTTATAATTCATGACAACATGGAGCTTAAACTCATTACCAAGAGTTGACAGATTCCATCTTGATCAATCACTAATTCTACAAGCATTTAATCATACCCAATATCCTTTCAACTATCGCCCTAGGGCCATAGGTGTCTAGTATCAAAGCACAATAAATAACTTGTCAATTACTATGACGATCTCAGGTCAAAGGAAACGGTTACATCACATTCTTCAAGAGAATATCCTATTGACAGTTTATGGTAATTCTAACCATTAGGAATTATCCAATGAGTCGGTTCAATGATCATATCTCTATATGCATCATCTATCTATGTAATTTAGTTAATGAGATCAACTAATCTTTATCCCATAAAGACGATCACATAAATATTGATCTAATCGGATTACTAATGTCCAAATTAATAATCCTACGATCAAGAACAAATTTAGATTAAATTATAAGAAACTTCACTCTCATTATCATGATCTCCATCACAATGTCAAGTCTCAAAATTTAATCAAGGACCTTATCAAATTAATCAAGCAATTAATAACAATGATAAAAGAATATCAAATGCCATATATATTTTATAAAAATATGTTCAAAACATCAAATGTGATATTGGATTTAGGGCATATCTACTATATCCCTAACACATGAATGTTGGGTGCTTAGATCAACTTGGAACATAAGTTGTTCAACGCATAAAGATTTTTTTTTTATTTTTATGAATTAAGGTGTTGTACTGCTCGCACGTTCTTCAACGCATAAAGTCAAAAGTATTGTCGCGAAAATTTTGCAGATTCAATTTGGGAAGAAAAATAGCTCTATGTTCAATTGAAATATCAACAATAAATAAGATATTTAAGGGTGTTGCATTCAGCAATGCTGTAATAAACTAAAAACTAAAATGTAACATCAAATTTTGCGTGACCATTAAATATAGTACATTCAGATAGAAAGGAATACATCTCATTATTGAGTTCACTGAGATGAATGTAAAAAAAAAAACTAAGAAGACAATTTCATGGGGGCTATGAGTAATACATAGCAGAGATATGATGAGCCACCTTCTCAATACCCTTCTGACTTCTTGTTCATAGTTTATGTTGCAGTTTCTTTTCTTTTACCTCGCTCCTTGTAAATGATTAACCACCTGCTAACCAATTTGGATTTTTTATAACTGGTCGCATCCAATGCTCCCTCCCTCCATATTTCCAGGGTCAGATATGTAGCTGGATCACTAGCTCATTTCATCATTACCAATACCACTTTTACTATCAAAGACATCTTATTATCATGACAACATTAATACTCAGAGAGAGCAGTTTAACACGGTTCATGTTTAAGACAACTGATGCGACCGCCTTATCTTACTCCCCAACTTGACATGTCAAATCCTCTGAGAACTGTTTTTCCACATTGCCATGTAATTTCTCTAGAATTCTCCATGTTACAGAATCAGGTTCTAGTCCATTCTTTCTCATTTCACCAAGAATCTGATATGCTTCTCTCTTCCAACCCAATGTGCAAGCACCATTAATAACAATGTTGTAATTGACGACACAAAGAGTAACCCCACAATCTACTAATTCATATAAGAAATCACAAGCATCATTCAATTTGCCAGAGCGACAAAGCCCCTTGAGAATGGCTGCATATAAGTAACTGTCATGAACTCCTGAGGGCCAAACAACATCGTTCCAGAATCTTTTGGCTTCATCAACTTTGTTGGACTCGAACAACCCATCTGTAATAATAGTATATGTCGTGCAATCCGCAGCGGTGCCACCACTTACCATGCTACTGAAAACCTCCATAGCTTCGACTAGCCGATGTAACTTGAACAACCCTTGGATAACTGCATTATATGTCACAACACTGGGTTTCAAACCTTTTTCAGGCATAACTCTATGCAATAACTCAAGAGCTTCTTCAACTTTCCCGAGTTTTAAAAAACCACTAATAACAGTTGTAAACGTCACACCATCAGGTGCACAAAACTTCCCCATCATCATATCTTTGAAAACCTTTTGAGCCTCTTCAATTCTTCCCATTTTGCAGAAGCCATTAATAACAGTATTCAGGGTGATCACATCCGGTTGACATTGAGTTTGAAGCATGGTTACAAGGACATTCAAAAGCTCAGTTGGATTGTCAACAGCACAAAGAGCTCTGAGATATATGTTATAAATCCTTGTTCTGTCAAGGTCTAATGTATTATTTAGCATGGCATTGAGCACTTCCTTGGCCTTAACAAGATCATATTCATGAATCAAACCTTCTACCAATAAATTGTAAGTAAATTCTGAGGGCAAGTAGCCAAATTGTATCCCTTCCTCCAACAACTGATATGCCCTGAAACAATCACCTTCTTTGACGAGACCATGTACAATCGAATTATATGACACTAAGCTTGGATTAATCCCTCTTTTTCTCATCATGTAAACTATCCTAGCAGCCCCATTATACCTTCCAAATCTACAAAGAGAATCTATCATTTGGGCATATACAAAACCCTCAGCCACACTTACACCCTGAGGCATATCTTCGGCAATATTAAACACTTCATAGAAGAACCCTTCCCTACACAAGGAATTGATCACATCACAGAATGCTGCATTTTTAACATGCATATCCTCTTCAGTGAGCATCACATCCCAAAGCTTCCTAATCAGCTGTTTTCCATAGTCCACATCCCTCTTCCTCAGAACCCCGCGAATCAAAGCACTATAACTGAGCGCATTAGGTATAACTCCACACTCAGACATTTCATCAAACAGCTTCTCTGCTCCCCCAACCTCGCCAACATCACAATACCCGTTAATCAAAGTTGTATAAGAAACAGCATTAGGAGAATGCCCTCTCTTTCTCATATCAACAAACAACTGATGTGCATCTGTAGTTCTTCCAAAATCGCAAAGCTGATGGATCAGACGGTTGTAATTCATTAACGACGGCACAAACTGAGGTTTCTGGGAGAACAAAGCGGAGATAACACGTAAAGTCGCTTGTGGAGTACCCGCATGTAGTAAGCGAGCAATGAGAACATTACAGGTGCGCTCATCAGGGACAGTCGAATGGGAGGAAACAGCGAGAAGGAAACGCTGGTGGGCTTCGGAAAAGCGGTGAGCATCACAGAGAGCGTGAACGATGCTGCTGAGATTAAGAGAGTCAGGATGGTAGCCGTGAAGTCGAAGCTCGTCGAGAAGTCGGAGAGCTTCGTCAACATTTCCGTCAATAGCACAAAGCTTGTGAATTCGTCTGGTCCAGTAAGTTTTATCGTCGATCAAGTTCCGACCAATTTCAAATTCTTGTGCTTCAGCGCTTCGTTGTTGTTGAGGAGGAGTTAAAGCGAGCTGATTGGGCTGAATTACAGAAGGTGAAAGAAATGTGGAGAAGAGCGAAAGAGTTTTGACAGAGTTGTGGAGAGGTGTTGGAAATGGAATTTTGCAAAAACGCATTATACAGTAGTAGTAGTAGTAGTAATGCACATGAGGTCCCTCGGTAGTTTAGTTGTTCCATTGATCTTAAAAATGAGTATATACTGTAAGATAGAAATGAACTTTGTTGGACCAATGTTCCTAGTCTACTTCGTTCCTTCGGCCCATGCTCAATTTACAGCTTGTGTGGATGGTTGTGACGCATCGTTTCCTAATGTATTGTATTATATTGTATTTTACTGTATCGTTTTGTGAATATAATGTTTGAATAAATTGTATTATTTATCTTTATTTTATGGTATTATGCACCAACAATATGAAAAATAAACTTGTAATATTTTAAAGAAAAAATATGATACAGAATAGATTTATTATATAAAAAGGTAATAAATAATAAAATAAAATTATTTAATAATAATGAAGGGTGAAATGAGAGAAAAAGTAAGATAACGATGCAACCACATCAAATCGGCCGTTACATAAAGTGGCACATTTCGTCGATGTAACAACAGATTGTACGATACGGTACAATAAAATTTAAATAACAACTAAAACAAATATTGTATTTAAAGTAACGATACGATACAATACAATAGGTAACAACCATCCAAACAAGCTACTATAGTTTGTTTGGACGTGCTTCTAAAATAAGCTTATTTTGGAATGTGTTTTTCTCAAAAGTGCTTTTCAAAAAAGTATTTTTCGTGAGAAACAGTTTGTATTTGGCTAATTAATTTAAAAATTATTTTTGAGCAACAATTAGTTATTAGTGTATAGTCAAGCTTTTAAAAAGTGCTTCTAAATTTATTTTTCTTTAAAATATTTTCAAAGAAGTGCTTTTCGTGAGAAACTATTTTTTCTGCTTCTCAAGCTTATGCTTATATTCAAAAACACTTTTTCCTTCTAAAAATTTGACCAAACACCTTTAACTTTGGAATAAAAGCACTTTTAACAACAACAAAAAACAATTTCGACCAAAAAAGCACTGCCAAACAGGCTATTAGTGTGGTTTGTAGGTCAGTCAAATATATTTTTCTTTTACCACAATTTTTCTATTTTTAAATATTAATCATTGTAAATATCTTTTATTGGTAATTATTAATTAATTAATTAATCATAAAGATCTAGTAGTTTCTAGTTATGTAACTCTTTTTTAAAAAAAATATTGATAATTCAAATATCAGAATCAAGACCTAAAATTCTTAATTTAGTACTCCTATTAGTGAAGCATGTGTGGGTAAATCTAAGCTTTTTATCTCTTGGCTCGCAGGAAATAAATCTAACTGTAAGCCGCTAGTTAAAGCGACCTATTTTTACCGGCGAAACAACCCTCCCAAACACCAAACCTGCAATTTCTCAACAACAAAAAAAAAAAAAAAATAACTAACATCCATAGAATATTGAAGGTGTAGATAGGGTTTGAGTTGAAAGTTTGTGAAGTTGAAGTGTTGGAAGCTTTGTGAAATTTGGGATTTTCTTCAATATGTGTAATTTTATTCGTTAAAAAATAATGTTATTTATATATTTGATAGAATTAGTGTTATTGTTAGTAGTGCTTTTAATCACTCCAAATAGACTTGTCGAATAAACAGTAATCAAAATCCTAATAACTATCCAACTTTGTCTGACAGAAAAACTTAATGGGGTAAATTTTTAAAAGACTAAATGAGAACAATAGTTAATTTTAAAACGTTAAATAGAGCGGCAATGTTAAAATGTTATACTGAAATCGAAGCGTAATGCGCAAAGAAAAATATTAATTTTACCACTTAGGAAGTAATTGTAGGCGTGATGTTAGTTTTAAATATGCTGTTAGAACATTTGTGCCAAAAACCACTAACTAAATTTGGTATAATTTTAGTATTTAGCTCAGATAAAGAATGATAGAAGTTCGTATTTATGAAAACAAACATTTATTTTAATTTTTGACAAACTTAGTTTATCCATATATATTTATTGCCAATTGATTGAAATTCTGAATATTTAATAAAACAATCAATCTAAATGTTGTAATGTATAATATGTAATTAGTGCAATAGAATTTATTTTGAATTTACTTTAATTATATAATTTGTAATAATTGTTTTTTTGTTAATGTCACAAGTTTATTATTTAAGGTAATTAACACATTTTCTATCATTTGCTATAGTTCATATTTATGTTAGTGATAGATAGAAAAGAAACAATAATTAGTATGTTGATAAGAAGTCTCATTTGATCTATTTATGTATTGATTCACGTATTAGAATTTATTGATTATGTAGGTACATTTTAGAACTGAGCCCTCACGTATTCACCTTTTTTTTTCTTGGCGCTTTCCACGCCGGAGTTCGTTAATCACCCGGCACGCACGCGAGCACGTGCACGTGCCGGGATAGGAGGGAGTCGCGCGGACGGAGGCCGAAGCGCCCCGGCCACGTCGCTCCCCAGTGTTTAAACAAGTTCGCGGGTCGTTTTGCTTTACAGGTTTCGACTATGATCCTTCCGCAGATTCACCTACGGAAACCTTGTTACGACTTTTCCTTCCTCTAAATGATAAGGTTCAATGGACTTCTCGCGACGTCGCGGGCAGCGAACCGCCCGCGTCGCCGCGATCCGACATTTCACCGGATCATTCAATCGGTCGGAGCGACGGGCGGTGTGTACAAAGGCAAGGACGTAGTCAACACAAGCTTGCGCTTACTAGGAATTCCTCGTTGAAGACCAACAATTGTAATGATCTATCCCCGTCACAATGAAATTTCAAAGATTACCCGGCCTGTCGGTCAAGACTATAAACTCGATGAATACATCAGTGTAGCGCGCGTACGGCCCAGAACATCTAAGGGCATCACCTCACGTATTCACCTCATGCCCTATATCATTGTAGGTGAGTCCAATGAAATTCAATTTCACAGAAGAAATGGATAGAAAAGCCGCTATAGCTTTTGATTAATAAAGTTAGAAAAAGGAAAAGATGTTTGCAAGTCGCCAACGATTTGATTCTCTGAAGCAAGAAATGAACAGCGAAAGGCAGAGGCATGAAGATTTTTTAGATGATATAAACGGCGACCCCATTCTGTCCGTATTTTGCCCTTTACCATCCTTTGCCCAACATGACACGTTACAAGATTCTTTGCTTAAATTCAACTTACTTTTCCCACTACTCAATAGGAGTAAGCATTTCAAAGTAGATTTTATGGTGGTTTGAAAAAAATTCACACCATAAGTGAGATTAAATGTAGTAATACGGTCAATAAAATAATTTGCTATTAGCGTTTGATTTAATCGATTTAATTTTACACCATATAAATGAGATTAAATGAACCTTGATGTTTGTAAATAATTTATACACTATGATCGTCTGACACAAGTTATATGATAATTTTTCTATATTACCAAATCAAATTTTACTATGAATAAATCTCATAATCTTAAGCTTTGATCGAAAAAGTTACCAGGGTACTTATGCTGATGAAAGGTAGTATATACTGATGAAATAATTGAAAAAATAGAACCGAGAAACACCAGCTAATCCAGCCACCATCACAACTACAAACCGTTAATTTTAAGCAAGAAGAATTCTAGATTATGTTAATTTGATATTTTATACAGTCTGCTCAAAAGTTTAAACTCTTGTAAAGTGAGTTCATATTTTAAAAACTGTCAAAGCTCCAAATATCAATCCGAAATTAAAGCGTCAAGGAATAATTGCAGCAATGATATCACAACTTTAACAAAACCGAAAAACAATTAACTGCTACCAATTTAAATAAAGAGTCTACCACCAGTGATAATGATGATAATAATACAATATACTAGTAGTAAGATAGGAATCTGACCTAGAGATAACAAGTGAAAGACTAAAATCACGACTATATATTTGATTCGATACTAATAATAATAATAATAAGCGTTCAAAAAAAAAAGAGTACTAATGATGAGGACAGAAAGTGAGCAAATAGCTGCTACCAGTGCAAGTTGCAATACTAGTGGGATCATCGTAAGCATAAGAGTAAGCTTTTGGACAAGCAGTCTTGAAAATCCTTGAGTAAGCAGTTGGCTTACAAGATTGTGGATTGCCAAAAGTACCAGTGCAACAATATCTTGGAGAATTGAAAGCAGCACAGGCACTTTTGCAAGCAACAACTTGCCTCTTGTCATGAGATTTTACTTGTAGACCCACTGGGCACATTGTGTTTAAGTCACTCACACACCCTGCATAGCTGCATTTCCCTGCAAAATATTTTTGGTGTAAGCTCTAATAGTGACATTACTTTAGAAAAGTGCAAATATCACAATCCAGCAAATAGATTTTTTAAAGGATGATTGTGACTGCACAGATTTTAGACAGCATTTTAAGCAATTTCAAGCTTTGTCACTGCCACATCAGTGATTTGGATAGGGATTCTATATAGATTTCCTAAATTTTGTAGATTGGAAAGGAGCCTTGCGTAATGGATAAAAAAGTTGTTGCTATATGATTAGGAGGTAACAGGTTTGAACCGCAAAAATAACTTATTGCAGAAATACAGGATAAGTCTTCATACAATAGACCTTCGTGGTCCGATTGCCTTTTAAGAGGGTAGCCAGATGGGAGAATTGAGTTGCTTGTTCTACTAGTAGTCCACTACTACAACTGGAGATTTCACTAACATTTATTTTAAATTTTAGGGGAAAATGTGAAAACCGATGGATTTGTGTTACATTTTGACATATGTGCTGGCTTACATAGTTTGATAACAATTACTCCAACTTAACCCGTCAGGCGAATAACTAAAGATTGATTATTATTCTACCTCTAATATACCAGCTAACGTTGCTAGTAAAGACGAAATTAAAGGTGACAGGCAAACCCCTAAAAAACATTCAGTCATAGATTCGTAGATCTAAAATTACTCACCTAATCCTCGAGAAAAAATAAACGGAAAGGGGATGGAGTGGGACTAATAACATGTAATGTCGAAAGTACCCCTGCTACGAAACTAACACAACTTGAAGGAAAGGAATCATAGAAGCCTTAATCCAAGGACAAATAAGTCAATCAAACACTTTAATGTCACACATGGCAAAAGAAATAGGAGAAATTAGGAAGAGATTCTCACCTTTGCCACGGAATGGAGTAATAGAGATGGCAAGATTGTAGCCATCTACGAGACTCACATCATAAAAATCCTGGTCACTACCCAGAGTAATCTCAGCGAGTGTAGCTGGAGGGGTCCCACCAATACCATTACAAAAGAGCGCACCACCACAATCCCCAGTAGCACAGCGCCCGTGTCCAGATGCATCAAAAGAGCAGCCATGTCGACCCCAGACTCGACCGGACCACCCAGCCGGTAGGCTAAGCTTGTAAGCCTTATTTGGGAGCAGCTTGAACCCTCCACGAGCCAGAATCGGTTTGCCTGCGCTTGGCTGTATCCCTGGCCAAACTGGGTGGCTACATCTGTTGTACATTGTCATTGTTGTAGCAGTGACTTCTACTGTTAGAAAAATAAAATAAAAAAGACATTAGTAAAAAAATTAAAACAGATTCCCAATTACTTAAACCAGAAATTGTTGTGTGCCTGAAATGTGGGAGGCAAGGATGGCGAGAGAGGCCAAAATGAAGAAGGGTCTTAGGATTTCTCCCATGGCTAAGCTGCAGCTGTGAGAAAAAATATGAGTCAGTGGAAAGAGCTACTAAGAGGAGTGTAGAATTTCCCCTTTAGAAATGGGCCTTTTTATAGAAAACCAATAAGAAACAAAATAAAACGGGAAGATACTAAAGTAGGGTTACTTTGGATACTGACTGAATAAGATTTGATATAGAGTGACATAACAAAAGCTAGTAAGGGGTAATAATAAGTGGCCCGTTTATGAATAAGGTGAACTTGCTAGCTGTAAAAGTTGAAAAAAGAGTTTGTACCTCAGGAGGCCCTCCAGTCCTCTTTAACTTATTTTTCTTTTGAGAGTAATCAGAATAATAATTTTGGACTTAATAACCCTAAATAGTTTTAAAAAATTGGAAGAATTGAACTGAGTTTTAGTAGGCGTTTGGACATAAAAATTGTTATTTTTGAAAAAAAAGTAATATTTGAACTTAAGTTGAAAAATGGTATTTGGAATTAAAATTATATTTCAAAAAATATTACAGTTTGGTGAGTAAGGAAAAAAGTTTTTCTGAAAATTTTGAAAAAGTAATTCTCATTTTCGAAAATTTTCAAAAACTTGCTAAATTTTATTGACAAACACATTTTTGAAAAAAAAAAAATTAAAAAATATGGCCAAACGGGTCCTTAATAGGTACACACGTGGGACTTAGAGTCCGTTTGATTGACTTAAAAAAATAGCTTTTAAGCCAAAAGATAATAAGTTGAGTTGCTCAACTTATTGCTTTTGACTGTATTAAGTAGTTTTAAACTTATTTTAAGCATTGTTTGACCTTGTCAAACACTAAAAAAAACTATAAAAAATAGCTTAAAAATTGATTTGACCAGCTTAAAAGTCAATCCAAACACCCTCTTATTCCCCTTTTTCAATGACATAGCATTGAATCGAGATTAACTCGAGAGAGGGAAAAATTGAGATGCTATCCTATGTTTAGGCATTTCAACTAAAACTACAAATTTAACTGCATTGTTCTCTCTTCAAAATAAACGATGAACATAAAGCAACGAAATTAAAATTGCTATCTACTCTTCTTTCTTCAATAGCTTACCTAATCTTCAAATCATTGGTAGAAATGAGAGCTCTTGGATTGTAGGACAGTATAAGGCAAGGTATATTTATTTATTCTACTTTACATTTTTTACGATAGCAATTCATATTTTATGTTTCTTAAGATTTGATATACCTTTTTAAAAAATATTCAATAGGTTTAACTATAAGCTTCATCGAAACGGAGGATCAATTGTTTCTCATTTATTTTTTTTATTTCTCACTTAACTAATTACATCATTTGTTGAGATGAAACGTTAACAATAAATTAGAAAGAAAAAAAAAAGATACTAGCTAGACGACCTTTTACTTTTCTAAATTGTTAATTTTTTTTAGAACAATTTCATTTGCAAAATAAATAAATAATAATAACACTAGGACCTGCTAATTTACTCCAATGTATTTTAAACTATTTCAAAGAAAACACATTTACCTTAATTAAAGTTAAACATGATATTTTCTTAACTTTGTCCTTTGTCTTGACAAGAAGGACGCAGAACCTTGTTTCTTAAAGTAATTTTTTTTGTTTTCCACCTTGTGTCCGATATTCACATTGGG
This sequence comes from Nicotiana sylvestris, assembly GCF_000393655.2. NCBI lineage: Eukaryota > Viridiplantae > Streptophyta > Magnoliopsida > Solanales > Solanaceae > Nicotiana > Nicotiana sylvestris. The sequence goes on from NC_091059.1 coordinate 207,382,392, forward strand.
GTCCGATTAAATCCGAATTAGTTGGAAAGTCTCATATTGGGGCTAAAGCATTTTCTAACAAAGGCGATTTCATGCTCAGGGACTCGAATTCGAGATCTCTGATTAAGGATGAAAGAATACTTACCACTACACATCACAACCTTTATTGGTACCTTATTTCTTAATTAATACTCTCTTTGTTTCAGTTTATATGAATCTATTTCTTTTTTGATCTGTTCATAAAGAATTCTTTTCTAAATTTGAAAATAATTTAGCTTAAACTTTCAATTCTATTCTTAATAAGAATCTTTTATAGTTATACAAATACTTTGGATCCCTTTCTAACTTATTTAGGACCACAAATACTATGAATTTGCATGTTAGGGGCCTGCAACCTTTTCCATTCGAGGGGAGGAGTAGCCATAAGAGTGGAGTAGTGAGTGAGTGGGTTTTGTTTGGGGGTATAGGAGGGTGGGATATGACAAAAGCGCACGAATATCGAGGGTGTCAGATGGAGAAAAGAGTTGTTTGCACCCAAAGAAAAAGTTAGCAAAATCACATGCCTCAAGGAATCATTCATACTCTGATGCTGCATCTTCTTCTGCTTCTTATATTACTACTTCCCTCCTTCCAATTTCACTCTTTTTCCTGGACATGCAATTGCACAACCCCACAACCACAACCAACCATTCTGGCAAATCAAATCAAACACTTCCTATATATAAAATCTCGATCAGAAAAACATAATGAATGTGGTCAGGGCGGATTTCGGGAGTTCGGAATCGAAATGTGGTTCTTTAGGACTTAAAATTTTTTTTTAGGTGGAAAAAAAAATTACCATTCTATATAAAATACGGTTATGAGCCGTGTTTTACCTTAACGGTCGTTTGGGACGTTAAGGTAAAACGCAGTTTGTTACTGCATTTTATATAAAACGTAGTAATAAATTGTGTTTTACATGTTAGCTAATAAGACAACTATGTAAAATGCGGTTTATTACTACATTTTACATATTTTGTGGGTCCACCAATAACTCTTATGTGCTTAACTGACATAACAATAATTCAAATATGTAAAACGCCCTATTAAACCGCGTTTTACTTCCAAAAATTTGACCCCCCTCCCCCCGAATTGGACATTGCCTTATTTAAAGGCGTTAAGGATTTTGAGAAAACTCATTCAGAAATACTCCAACTTCGTGATAATTTTTTCTTGTTGTTAAGTTCTCAAGCTTTTTTCATAGTGTCTAAAGAGTGAAAAGTAAGGGTTTCATTATATTGGTGGGGGGGGGAGGGAAAGGAGGTGAGGTTGTGGTGGCGAATAACTCAGTGAGCTATAGTTTATCTCCACAGAGTCATGTTAAGCTGCCACTTACAATGGAGTACGATATACTGGTATCGTTGTTATGCAATGAAATGAGGTTGAGCAAACGTTCGGTGAATCTTAAAATAATCGAAAGATATACGTATTCTGTGACTCCGCAAGGGGTTGTTTGTTATGCTGAGTTTAACATCGAGGATGATGAAACTCTTAGAGATTTTTTGGGGACTCCGGATGAATACCAGAAACTTATTTTGATAAAAATGTTGGAAATGTACGTGAAGCATGAAGAAGTTCGCAATAATGATGTTGCGCAAAGCAGTAATAACCCTCAATCATCGGGTGGTTATTCTGGAGCAGTTTTAGCGCAACAGGTTCCGACTGAAAGAGTTTTGCCGGATCTAAACTTATCTCCACGGGCGAACGAGGAGCGAAGAAATATTTTCTCTCCTACTTTACTTAATCCACAAGACGACTGGTAAACTTCAATTTGCCTTTGTGTTACGATCTTTATTTTTGTTGTATTGAATTTGTAGTAACACTCATATATCCACAGGGGGTACCATCCAGATATGAATTTTACAAGTTATGACCTCACGCCTAGTTAGAATATGCGTAGTTTTAGTGTATTGGATCACGATGGTCCATCCGGGAGTCATCACCAATAGGATAATGTCCATCATGGAATGTCAACATATTACGACATGTAAGTGAAGTGATATAGCTATATGTAAAGTATTTATCAATTTGAGTAGCTTATCATTTTGTTGTTTGTGCAGTGAAAACGAGCAACTTGATGGTCCTGACCTCACTCAGTTGCCCGTAGATAACGTATTTACTCAGGATTTGGTAGATGCGCAGAGTCAGGAAGATAATAGTGATTATAATAACAATGCCGATGAGTCTGGACATGATACACCCTTTCCTGACGAGGGTGATGATGGGGAGGAAGTGAATGTCGAACCAGAGCTGATGAGGGAGCATGCTCCACCTCCTATTAGACCAAGAGTGTACGAGTCCCACATGCCGTTTCATTCAAGGCATATTCCATACCTTGATAATTTGCCAAGTATTCTGGATGTGGATGCCCTCACAAGGGATCTTGACGAAATTCGATCAACAGTATGGGATAAGTCTAGATCAATGGTGCTGGCAAAGGGCATGTTTTTTTCCCGATAAAGCTCGCCTAACCAGGGTTTGTAAATTGTACAGTGTAAAAGAGTATCGTGAAATGATAGTATGGGAGTCAAGTTCGGAGGTATACAAGGTTGTTTGTCGTAGATGGTTTACGGGTTGTCACTGTATGTTGCATGCGACCAAGAAGGAAACAGGGTTGTGGAAAGTGGGTAAATATATTGGCACCTATGTTTGTGAAATGGACACATTCAATGGGAATCACTTCAACTTGGATGTTGACTTGATATCTCTTCAACTGATTCCACACATTGAAATGTCCATTAGGTACAAGATCAAAGTGTGTATTACATTCGTCCACCAGGAATATAGGTGTACTATTACCAAAAGAAAGGTATATCTCAGGCGTAAACGTGCATTTGAAATTGTTTATGGTGACTGGGATAAGTCATTTGCATTTCTACCCAGATACATGGCCGCGCTGAAACACTTCAATCCTAGGACTGTTGTTGAATGGGAGCTTGAGCGGAGTATAGGAATCCCGGAATATATATTCAGATACGTGTTCTGGAATTTAAACCAGCAATTGATGATTTTGTCCATTGTTGTCCGGTAATTTCTATAGACGGTACTCATGTCTATGGAAAGTATGATATTAAGCTATTGATCGTCGTTGCAGTAGATGACAATGGACAAATATTCCACTAGCTTTTGCCATCTGCGCCAATGAAAGCCAGGAGACGTGGACGCTACTTTTGAACCACTTGAAACAGCACGTTGTCAAACAACATTCAGGTATTTATCTACTATCTGATCGGCATGGTTGTATATTATGTTCTGTAAAGCATTTTCCTGAATGGCAGGAACCCTATGCATACCACCGTTACTATGTGAGGCACCTGAAGGCCAATTTCCAGAAGAAATATCCCAACAAAGACTTGCATTATTTAATGTGGATGGCTGCAACCGATCACCAGCAGTGCAAATTCAAGAGGTGCATGGAATCGATCTGGTAGTTAGACGAAAGAGCCTATAAATGATTGATGCAACATGAGCTTCACAAGTAGACATTGCATACTGATGGTGGCAGCCGATGGGGAACCCTGACTACAAATGTGTCAGAGTTTTTCAACAGGTTATTGAAGTCTGCACGTGGATTGCCTGTCACTGCCATGGTCCGGATGACATTCAAACAGATGGTGGAGAGGTTTGTTGAAAGGCATAGAGGTGCATCGGAATTGATGGAGAGTGGTGTTGAATTTATTCGAATACCGATGAAAAGATTTGAGAAATACAGGAGGCGAGAACATTGACATTCATATTTACAATATGATTACGATCGGGGTATTTTTGAAGTTCGCACCGCTATCCATCAATACCAGGGGAATAATATACACACCATAAATGAAGCCAGCAGGTTGTGTTTATGTGAGAAATCAACCATCTACCACATGCCGTGCTCACATGCCATGAAGTGCTTTCAACAAACAGGTTTAGAGGCAACCAACTATGTTAATAGGCAATACAGTATTGTTGTATACTTAAACACATATAGTGGGCAGTTATAGCAAGTAGGTGTTGAGCATTATTGGCCGCCGGAACCATTTAAAATGCTATGTAAAAAGGACTATTTGCACAAGCTACAAGTGCAAAAGAGAACGCGTATACGGAATCAAATGGATGTTGGTGATACTGTTTATGCGCGTAAATGTGACATATGCTCGCAAATAGGACACGACCATCGTAAATGTCCTTCAGCTAGTTTGGGTGGCAGTGTTAATCCAGCTCCTGATGCAAGTTCATCTAATGTATCCAACTATCAAGTATACATATAGTATTTTATTTTTTTAGTAATGTTATTTGTAATAAGTGTATGTACTCGTTTATGTTGCAAGATGTATAAAATAAAATTATGTTTCCACAGCCTTGTTACATCTTATTGATATTTAATATTTTTTTAGTTGAGTAAATTAATGAATTTATCCCTTCCGTTCATGTAATCAAAAATAGTAGTGGATTAAAAAGTGAAAAAAATTTGCGTTCACTTTCGAGTTTCACTCTAAAATTATTAGCAAACTATATTGTCATAGGAGGAAGATGTTTGATAAATAATTAAATATATATATATATATAGCGCGGTTAAATACTACATTTTGTGTGTTGTCTTGTTGATATAAAAAGCTGTCCGACTGCGAAAAAGTTATTTTGTATCAGAAAGAATCTTTTACACGTCAAGTATAGCACGGTTAAATACTACGTTTTGTGTAAATATATATAACGTGGTTAAATACTTCATTTTGTGTGTTGTCTTGTCGATCTGAAAAGCTGTCCGGCTGCGAAAAAGTTGTTTTGTATCAGAAAGAATCTTTAATACACCAAGCATAGAGTGGTTAAATACTATATTTTGTGTGAATGTATATAACATGGTTAAATACTACGTTTTGCGTGTTGTCTTGTCGGTTTGAAAAGCTGCCCGATTGTGAAAAAGTTGTTTTGTATCAGAAAGAATCTTTAACACGCCAAGCATAACGCGGCTAAATACTACATTTTGTATGATGGCGGACTGCTAGGATGACGGTCAAGTTGGGCGTAGATACTAGATGTGTGTGAATAGGTTTGGAGGCAACAACAAAAAATTTTGCAACTTTGATGTATGGCTTGATGAACCCTGTGAACAGGAATGCTACAAAAAATCTTTGCAATATGTTCATGATTTGACTAAAAAACAGTTGGAATATGAACGAGAATATAAACGAGAAATTGCGGAGTTGAAGGAGAAACTCAAAGAGGTGGAAGAAGAAAAAAGTAAGCCGGAAGAGAAATTTAAGTGGTTGGAGCAGAAAATACTAGGCAGTGGTGACTAAACAATGACATGTATGTGTTAAGTATAGTGCTTTATCTTTATGTTTTCCGTGTCATATGTTTCATTAGTTGTACTGCATTTAAATAATATTTAGTTTCTATATTTGTGTTTGTGTTGTAGTGTCAAAATAATGAAGAAACGGGGAAATAAAAACATAATGCGCATATTATGTAAGCATAAAAAATTATTGTTATTATTTACATAAAATAATATTTACATAGTGTACATAAAATATAAAAAAAGAAAATCAATGTGTCCCACAAGGTGGCTGTTTCAATGCAGACACTGGCCTGAGGTTCATCCCATCCCACCCGGATACGCTATCAGGATCATCCTCATCACGTCGCTTCTTTATATGAGGATGCGTTTCAGCATGATCGTCAGTAGTGCTTGCAGGATCGGTAAAAGGGGTCGTCGGTACATTAGCAACCTACAAATATTATAAGTCAGCTCACTTTTGTTATAGTGAATTGCTCATTTCCTCCGTGGACGTAGGTCAATTGACTGAATCACGTTAAATGCTTGTGTTTCCTTTAGTATATTTCTCTTTTATTGTTTTATTTATCGCCGTTCAAGTGTTGCTTTACTAGCTTCCGCATGACACCTGACTTTTTCGGTCCTAACACTACACAGATATTAGACAGCATTTTAAGCAATTTCAAGCTTCGTCACTGCCACATCAGTGATTTGGATAGGCATTCTATATAGTTTTCTTAAATTTTGTCGCTTAACGAAGTGATAACAAATGAGATTGGTTTTTTGTTCGGAAGGAGCTCAGGGAGGTAGGAAGTCTTGAGGTAACTGGTTGTTTGAAACGTAGAAACAACTTCTTGCAAAAATGTAGGGTAAAGCTGCGTACAAAACACTCTTGTGATCCGACCCTTCCCCGACCCTGTACATAGCGTGTTAAATACTACATTTTTTGTGAATATATAGCGCGGTTAAATACTACGTTTTGTGTGTTGTCTTGTTAGTCTAAAAAGCTGCCCGACTGTGAAAAAGCTATTTTTTATCAGAAAGAATCTTTAACACGTCAAATATAGCATGGTTAAATACTACATTTTGTATGATGGCGAACTGTTGGGATGAGGGTCAAGTTGGGAGCAGATACTGGATGCGTGTGAACAGGTTTGGAGGCAACAACAGAATTTTTGCAACTTTGAGGTATGACTTGATGAACCCTGCGAGAAGGAATGCTACAAAAAATCTTTGCAGCATCTTCATGATTTGACCAAAAAACAGTGGGAATATGAATGAGAAATTGGGGAGTTGAAGGAGAAACTCAAAGAGGTGGAAGAAGAAAAAAATAAGCTGAAAGAGAAATTTAAGTGGTTGGAGCAGAGAATACTAGGCGGTGATGACTAAATAATGATATGTATGTGTTGAGTGTAGTACTTTATCTTTATATTTCCCGTGTCATGTGTTTTCATCAGTTGTACTGCATTTAAATTATGTTAAATGTCAATGTTTGTGTTTGTGTTGTAGTGTGAAAATAAAGAAGAAACTAGGAAATAAAAACATAATGCGCATATTATGTAAGCATAAAAATTGTTGTTATTATTTACATAAAATAATATTTACATAGAGTACATAAAATACAAAAAAATAAATAAAAAATCAATGTGTCCCACAGCCTGTGTGCTTCAATGCAGCCACTGGCCTGAGGCGCATCCCATCCCGCCCGGATACGCTATCAGGGTCATCTTCATCACGTCATTTTTTTATATGAGGATGCGTTGCAACATGATCGTCAATAGTGCTGGCAAGATCGGTAAAAAGGGTCGTCGGTCCATCAACAACCTACAAATATTATAAGTCATCTCACTATATGAAAATATATATTAGTAATGTACGTGTCAAGTCAAAAAAAGGTTCTTACCATGGTCTCGTCGGGCTCCTGAATATAAGCATCCGTCGCATCCTGCTCAGCATCACACAAAGTGACCTCCGTGACGGGCTGAGATGAAGCCTTAATAAGAAAATTATAAAGTTATTTATTGCGAATCAATAAGATAAAAAAATATTTAAATTTAATAGTAATACAAACATACCTGTGCTTGTGAAAGATCCACACCACCCGTCGACGATGAGCCATAACTCAGTCAGCGCCCACCGTCCACATCTCGGGTCGACTGATCCTCAGCAGCGGTCGATGGGCCTGAAAATATCTGCTCCTAATTATGTCCGATAATGCTCGTGCCCGTGATCAACAATGGATCTGACGGGATCATCTGTGATGCGGCTGGAGTGAACGCCAACTGAAGGTTATACGATGACATGCTGCTGGAATGCTCGTCTGGCTGATAGAGGTCACCCGGCAGATCATCTCCAACATCCTCATCAGGTGCCTGAACGGGTGTCTCAACGCCCCCTTGCTGGGGACCACCTTCTCGCCAACCCCCACGACCTCGTGGGACAGCCCTGCCTCGTGGGTCACCCTTGCCTCGTGGGACAATCGTGCCTCGTCGTCCCCTCGCTCGTGGGACATGCATACCTCAATGATAGTGCTCTGGCGCCACATAAGCAGGGACATGCTCTAAGCGCTCGTCCTCTCTACCTCGATGCAGTGTCCGGGCAGCCAACTTTGTAACCTGCCGGCCATACTCCTGCAAAGCGACCACAAGATCGCTGGCATGCTGCTGCATCTGCAGTCCCAACTGGTGGACTAAATGTAGACCAATATTCTGCACAACATGTAAAATATAAATTACAGAACGCTATATCACAGTTATAAGTAAGAATACCAAATAACATACCAGTGCCTCGTGCCTCCCGGCGTATGGAACGTACCCACCGCCAGCTCGATGAATGGGGTTCCCAACAAAAAGTCGGGTAACGCCGCGGTACCAGGGCATATAATCATGTACAATATCCTGCCAACTCGGTGAAGGGGGCAGAATCAAGTGAAATCGCTGGTCCCAATTAAATATGATCGTGTAGTTATGCCAAATATTGGTCGTCCACCCCAGTACGATCATCTCGCTGGCAATGTATGGTCTCCTAGGTGGGCGATGTCGGTATGATATGCGGCCTGCCAAACTGGCGAAGCACCCGCTCGGTGGCATGATGCTCCACAATATCAAGGCAGAACAACGGGACAGAAGAGCCCCACATAAGTTGGTCGGCCGAGCAATAATCGGGCAAGCCAGCTCAACACGTCGCTGTATGGAGTCCAGATGAACTATTAAGTAACAACAGAAAACGTCAGTATATGCAACTTGTGTTTGTAGCAATGACAAATAAACTTAGATATACATTTACATGTGTGCCATCCAGCAAATCCAATATATCCCTGCACAAGGAGAGATTATGCCGAGCCTCGTACTCACGCGTATGTCCCCGTCGTAGTACCCACCTCCTAGCTAGAGGAGAAACTCCGGTAGTACATCCAGATCTAATGGTGGTAGAGGTGGCTGCAACGACAGAAACCACTCCTAGACCCAAACCTAACATAAAATTTGACGTAAAATTTAAGATATATTTTTACTAGGTCTGTTAAAATGAATAGAGTAATTCGAATATGTTGTCACCTGTAGTAGCTGCAAGAATCCAGCAACCTCACGTTGGTTGCCCATGCTCGCCCAGCACACATGCTTGTACAAGTAGGCGAGAACAGCACAACCTCAGCTGTACTGGGGTAAATTATCTAGCCGCTCAAGATGATGAAGAAATCTCAAGCTGACTAGGTTCCCCGAAGTGTTCGGGAATAAGACCTCTCCAAACAACAAGAGTAGCAGCAACCTCGTATATCGGTCAACATGATAATCTGGTGTATCGCCATCGATCTGAGGATGCAATGCCTCCAACCACAATCGAATAGTCGTCAACGGAAAACGACTAGTCCCATGTAGTACATTCTCATCCTCTGGCCGGAAAGCAGTGAGTCGCTGCAGCATGTCCAGGTACTGCACACGTGTCATCTCTCTCATGCCAGGCGGCAGAGCAATGGGCAGTCCATCAACGGGCAACCTATATAAAACCTCCACATCCTGCAATATGACGGTGGCCTCGCCAATAAGCAGGTGGAATATGTGCGTCTCCGGTGGCCACCGCTCTATCAAGGCCGTGACCAAGACCAATCGAGCTGCAGCCGCCCGATCTCAATCAACCTGTAGGAACCCGTGTCCCACCGGCGCGCGACTACACGATCATGGAGAACTCTGTCATGCAGAAAGTCCCACATGTCGTCCACTCTCCTGGCGCGGAGAGTTTTGGTGAGTAACTCACCCTCCCATATGTGGGTGGACCTATGATCGCCTTGTAACGAGAGCAGCTCATCGTTGGAAGGTCCGGGATGAATAGGCAGCACCTCCATGTCGTCTACTCTAAATTAAACAACATTAATTACATGTTAGTTTTATAATTTTATATGTTTGTTTGTAAATTAAAAAATAAATTTTTATAGTTAAATATTCACATATGGGTTCTAGACTCGATATTTGGAGCCTAGTAGCACCAATTTATCCTGATTTCTTCTATGTGTTAGTTTTATTATTTTACATGTTAGTTTGTAAATTAAATTTTTATAAATAAATATTCACATATGGTTCCAGGCTCCATATTTGGAGCCCAGTAGCACCAATTTATCCTGAATTCTTCTATGTCTTAGTTATATTACAATTTTATATGTTAGTTTATAAATTAAATAATTAATTTTTATAATTAAATATTCACAAATAGGTTCCAAGCTCGATATTTGGAGCCCAGTAGCACCAATTTATCCTGAATTCTTCTATTTGTTAGTTTTATTATTTTACATGTTAGTTTGTAAATTAAATAATTATTTTTTATAAATAAATACTCACATATGGGTTCCAGACTCTATATTTGGAGCCTAGTAGCATCAATTTATCCTGAATTCTTCTATGTGTTAGTTATAGTATAATTTATATGTTAGTTTGAAAATTAAATAATTAATTTTATAATTAAATATTCACAAATGGGTTCCAAGCTCGATATTTAGATCTCAGTAGCACCAATTTATCCTAAATTCTTCTATTTGTTAGTTTTATTATTTTACATGTTAGTTTTATAATTTTATATGTTTGTTTATAAATTAAATAATTATTTTTTATAATTATATAATATTTAATTATTAAATATTCATATTTGGGTTCCATGCTCGATATTTGCGGCCGAATAACGCTAAATATATGTTGACTACAATTGGACAGAGCTTGTGTTTGATCTATCAGTTATTTTGATGTATTTTTCAGTATAAGAGATACTTAAACTACAGAAAAATTATGCTAAAAGACACTACATTTTACTACGCTAAAAGGCACTACATTATACTACGCTAAAAGACACTACATTATACTACGCTAAAAAATGTTACATTTTACTACCCTACAAGGCACTATATTATTAGTCTTTAAGCAAATAAATAATTTAAACCAGATAAAATACAACAAATATATTGTAATCACAAAAATACATATAAAACAGTAAAGTAATTTATTAAATTTTTTATTAACAAATAATAATGATTTCACAATTTTTACATATTTTTTTACAACATTAATATCTTAGTTTGGACTAAAATAACATACCAATTTAATCGAAAAAATACAAAGCAACATACAACACATTCAAAACAACTAATATGCATTATTTATACGAGCTTGGACATAAACTAAATCGGAATACCTCGATTTATATTTTTCGAAAAGTTGAAGATTTAAAAATTTGACTCCGAAACAAGTAACCTAGAACAATAAAAGGCTTGGCTAGGATGTGAGACCAACTTGGATTAATTTTTGTGGGACGGATGGGGTCCACTCGAGTTTTTTTATCGAGTTAATGGGGGGAGGGGGGACCGCTGTTTGTTTTTTAAAAATAGGGGAGAATAGGATCTCTCTAGAAACATGGGGGAAAGGGAATAGAATGATACTTATATAGGTAAAATGCGATTTAATACAACGTTTTATATAAAATGCGATATTGAACCGCGCTTTATATAAAAGTCTTATCAGCTTTCAGGTAAAGCGCGGTATCAAAATGCATTTTATATAAAATGCGGTAACAAATTTCGCTTTACCTTAACGTCTCAAACTGACGTTAAGGTAAAACGCGGTTCATGACCGCATTTTATATAGAATGGTAATTTTTTTTACACCTAAAAAAGTATTTTGATTCCAAAAGAATCACATTTTGGTTCCGAACTCGGATTTAGGAGGGCAAGGGTGTTCATCCGAACCCTTTTCGCCGAAAAATTACATTGTATATATTAAGTAAAATCTTATTTTTACCTTTATATATTATATTTTAAATCTTTTTTACACAATCCAAAAGTATGACTTAATAATTTAAGGGGGTTCAAAACTATTACAAGGTCATTGCTACGATTTCCACCTCTGCCACTGAATGTGGTCAATACTGTACTGTACTTTCACCACATTCACTTCTAAATAAAGACTAATTCGTCACTAGTTCGTACATCATACGCTCCTGATATTTTTCTGCTGTTTAACGGCGTAAAATTTACCACATTGTTGGGTTGAACTAATATCAAAACTAGAGTCCATTTTCGTCCTACGTTCATTATTTGTTACATTTGAGTTTGTGTCTGATTAATGTTTAGCTTATTTAATACTCCATTCGTTCATTCTTACTTGTCATGTTTTGACTTTTCACGTCCCTTAAGAAATAATAAATAAAATGCATAATTTACCATGATATACATATTAATTAATGTATATTTTATTAGATTTGAGAAACTGATTTGAAATGAGTACTAAATACTATGGGTATAACAAGAATTTTTTTTGTCTTCTCTTGATATGCGTAAAATGACAAGTAAAAATAAAAATTTATTTTTACTATACATGCAAAGTAAAAGTGAACGAAGGGTATTTAACTTCATATTACTTCAAAGTTTAATTTGTCTTCTTCATAAGATTCAAATCCACAAATTTTGAAAAAAATTACACATCCTTAAGAAAATTATTAACACTAAAATAAAAGGATTGATAAGAAAAATGAATTTTGTTAATTTTGAGAGACAAATATGAGTCGCTCCACTTATGATAAGAATATAATATTGGAACGAAGTAAAAAAAAAGACAAATTTGTTCTATTTATCATAATTGAAAGCAAATCTGGATAAATTCGCTACTGAATATGTCTTGAATTTGTTCTATTTTCAATAGTGAAGGGCCAATTTTGGTACTATTCAGTATTCTCTAGTCTTAGTTGTAAAATATTTATTTAAAATACTTTCTGTCTCTCCCAGATTTTTTATTTAGTTAACACTCTACTAGCAAAGTCAAATAAAAATAATTAATATCTTTTTCCAAATCTATCATCACTCTAATAAATGATTCATATAATAAATTATTTTAATAGTTTATTAGAAATAATAGACGATCATTTAATAAATACGCAAAATCTTAAAAGACATTCAAAATGAAAGGCGGGGTTAGTACTATAACAATTGTAAAAGTAAAATGGGTACCCATTTCAGATGATATTTCCTTATGTCTAAATTATCTGACATATTTTTCTTTTACACGATTCTTAAAAAATATTAATTATAAAATTTATTTGAGTATTTTACCCTTATATATATCTTAATACATAATCTATCTTTATTGATATTAATTCGATTTATGTGTTATTTTCATCTTTAAAAATAATTATAATTAATGGTAAAATAAGAAAAAATAATTAAATTTATCTTGAACTTCCAAAATAACAAATAATTTGAGACATTTATTTTTAGAAATAACAATAGATAATTTGAGATGGAAGGAGTACTAATATATGCTTGGATTTTAAACATAAGAACCTAAATGCCCCCCCCCCCCAACACCCACCCCATCCCACCCCACCCTACCTCTAATGAAACTTTAGAAAGATAAAAATAGCCAGCTCCATTCACTTCTACTTCAGTATTTTAAAAAAAAAATCACTTTTACTTATCATTTTTAACATATAAAAGAGAAAACAATTTCTTTTTTTTTGTTGTACCCACATTATTAATGACTCATTTTAAATTATTTTCTCAAATTTATTAAAAATATACATCAATTAATATGAGTATCATGGTAAGTTATATATTTTATTTATTATTTCTTAAGAACTATATAAAATTTATAGTGGACAAGTAAATAAAAGGAAGGAATAAATAATGTCAAAATGGAAGTCATAGATGTCCGAACCTTTCCACATCACGATGCTCCGAATGACGGTGTGAATGGACATTTGGGCATGTCGAGCACTGAGCAGTAGCTGCACTCAATAAATATTTTATGCATTTAAGTACTCAATTTTGTGATTTCTCTATTCTGAATTACATATTCCAAAGAGATTCTTATAGGAATTCTTGTCCTTATTGAGCCCAGATCTAATGACTTCTTTATATAAAAATACAATTTATTGTGTCAGGAACAAATCTATACATAGGACATAGATTCGCAAAAAAACACCACCGCCCACAACTAGTCATTGCTGATTTAACTGGGTTGTGTTAATAACATAGTCTAATGTTCTGGACAACATTTAGGATTTTTTTTTTTCCAAACAAAAAGAATTCTGTGTTTCGATTTTATATGTAGACTCAGTTAACAGCTCATTTGACGTTTTACTGGTCACACGATTACACATTTTTCTGTTTAAGACTTTAGATATGAGAGAATGTACAACATACACATTATGGGGTTATTTGATTGGAATACGATTTATACCGGTATAAGTTATATTGAGATAAGTTATGCTGAGATTGTTGTTTATTCATTGTTTGGTATGTTGTATTAAGAATGATAATTGCATAATTTCTAAAAAGAAGGTATAAATTATACCAGTGCTAATTACCCCATATTCTATAAGGTATAAATTATCTCAATATTAAAATTAACACCGGAATAACTTATACCTAATTTACTAACCAAACAAAGTATTAAGGTGATATTAAATTCTTATATCACCCTTATACCTTTCTTATACGTACGTTACTTTTGATATGAGAGATTTTTAACCTCTGACCAAAACGACAAAGTGGTTTCCCCACTAACGAGTCTTTAGTCTCGTCAAAGATCGTTGCTCAAATTTTGTGGCAGAAATAGTCGAAAAATAAATAATTTCACAGCAATCCATATTCACAAAAGAATCCAAATCACTCCAGCTAAGATAATGTTGGGTTTTTATTCCTTCAAATTACTTTCAGAGTTTGAAAAGTTCTTAGTATACGGTCGAAATCAGATATGTCCAATTTTCCGGGCTTGAAGGATCGCCTTAAGCTCAAGTTTAGGATGGATCGAGTTCGAGCTCAATGGACTAGGCTCGAGCTCAACGATAGAGTACAAGGCTCGAAGAATCAAGTGTTCCAGGAACGTCGGAGCTTAATATGATCAGCCTCGAGATAATGCCGTTATAGATTTGTAACAGAATAAGCAAGATTCCTGCCGCGTCCCCAATATCGTGGCATAAATCCCGGAATAGATTTGTATGAATCCGTACTAGGCGGTTAGACAGTTGTCCCAATAAATTTTTACTGTAAATAGAAATATACCTTATTTAGGGTTCCCCTATTATATAAAGGAGACCCCAATCACTTGTAAAGATCATGAATCATTGGAAAGGAATATACTCTCTTACTTTTTGGCTCATACTTTATCTGAATCGTCTTTTTACTTAATTGTTCTTGCTTTACTGTTTTTAAGCAACCTCGAGGCCACCTTAGCTCGAGGTCGAGACTGCCTTGCACACTGATTTGATTGTACTTATTTCCTTCGTTTTTACATTATACTTCTTGGTTATTAATTAGTATTGAACAACCATAAATCAAGTTTAATTGTTACTCGTATTTTCGAGGTAAACAATTTGGCGCCCACCGTGGGGATAAAGATAATAGTGATTATTTCAGTACTGATTCTCATAACACACGTTATTTTCACACTTGTTCTTGTCAAGATTTTTTTGTTCTCGGGTAAAAACATACCAAACTCGCAAAAAACACCTATACACGACAACGATGGTCTTGGATTTCATGAGGAAAATAACAATGTAAGGGTCGGTGTACCACAGATAAACCCTGGGGAAGTGCCAAATGTGGAACCAGTTAATGTTAGTTCACACATGGCTCTGAATGCGGATATAGGTGTAGACCCCGGAGGAAGTGTACGCAGGGAAGCCCGATCTAGGGGCCAAGGAACATAGGGTGTAGGAGATGGGGGAATCGACCTCCAAGTAATATTCGAGATGCTACAAGCTCAACAGATTGTCATCGCTCAACTTCAAAGTCAGAATAAAACTCCAAGTATAGTCGAACCAGAAAACACTCGACGTACTGAGCCGGTGCCAGAGAGAACAAACGGTAATGACTCGGAGAGTGACCCCACAATTATAATGATGCTCGAGGAACTCACCAAGAGAGTCGAGTCCGGGGAAAAGAAGATTGAGGATAATGACAAAAAAGTGGAGACTTATAACTCCCGTATTGTTCAAATACCGGGGGCACCCCCGATCTTGAAAGGTTTGGATGCCAAAAAGTTCATACAAGAGCTGTTCCCTCCGAGTGCGGCTCCGAAGCCCATTCCTAAAAAGTTCCGCATGCCCAATATACCTAAATACAACGGAATAACAGATCATAACAAACATACTACCTCGTATCCTTGCGGGATTAAAGGAAACGACTTGAATGATGATGAGATCGAATCAGTATTGTTGGAAAAATTTGGGGAAACTTTGTCTAAGGGAGCCATGATTTGGTATCACAACTTGCCCCTGAACTCTATTGATTTGTTTGCTATGTTAGCAGATGCCTTCATGAAAGCACATACTGAGGCCCTAAAGGTGGCGACAAGGAAATAAAATGTTTTTAATATAAAATAGAGGAACGATGGGATGCTATGGGAGTCCGTATCCTGATTTCAGATAGAGCGAATGGAATTACCACCGGTCTCAGATGATTAGGCAGCACAAGCTTTTATGCAGGGTTTGAATGAGTGGAGTTCGATCACGTCTCGACAATTAAAGAAAAATCTGATCGAGTATCCAGCTGTGACGTGGTCAGACGTACGTAATCGTTATCAAACGAAGATCAGGGTCGATGACGACCAGTTGGGAGCCCCCTCGAGTTCAGTTCATCCTAATAGATTGGCAACTAAGCCCCCGAGGGATACAGACATGGAATCAAGATCAAACAAGGAACGGTACCAGCCGTATGTATATCGGAGAACAACAATTCGAGGCGTAAATCTCCCCGGAATGATCGGAAAAAATAGTCAAGATCAAAGCTCTCGGGGACTCATGAGTAAAAATGGCTTTGATAAACATACCGACCCCGCGGAAGCACCTCGATTGTTGGAGTATAATTTCACTGTAGATGCATCGAGGATCGTGTTAGCTATTGTAAGAATCAAAGACACCAGATGGCCCAGGCCTATACAAACCGATCCTTCTCAAAGGATTCCAAACTTGATGTGTAAGTATCATGGCACACATGGCCATAGAATCGAAGACTGCAGACAGCTAAGCGAGGAGGTAGCTTGGTTGTTCAACGAGGGTCATCTTCAAGAATTTCTCAGTGATCGAGCTAAGAACCACTTCAAGGAAAGAGATGCAAACAGAAAAAATGAACTGGAAGAACCACAACATGTAATCCATATGATCGTTGGCGGTGTTGATGTTCCACAAGGGCCTGTATTCAAACGCATCAACCCTTCACCAGATGATCAAATTCCAATAATAGATGGTGTGAAGATGGTTTACAGATAACAACACGCTACAAAGGAAATGTTTGCAGTTGATGAGGTGACACCGATACCGGAGTCTCCGACCTCGAAAAAGTTAAGCACCAAAGATAAGCAGATGGCCAAATAGAAACCACCGACCCCAGCCTCGATCGAACCGGAGGAACATGTAATCGAAGAAGAAGAGGAGGATTTCCTTACTCCTCGAATTTTTGTTGTTCCCGAAGAGTGAGACGCAACCAAGTCAACGGTCGAGGAACTGGAATAGGTTATACTAATTGAGTACATGCCCGAGAAAAAAGTATACCTGGGAACGGGGTTAACCCCCGAACTCATGAAAAAACTTATTCAATTTCTTATCGATAATATGGATTGTTTTGCTTGGTCCCACTTAGACATGACAGGGATCCCACCAGAAATAACAACACACCGGCTAAGCTTCGACCCCAAATTCAAACCGGTGAAGCAAAAGAGAAGGGCCCAGTCCGAGGTGAAGCATGCATTCATAAAGGATGAGGTAACCAAACTTCTTAAAATGGGGTCTATTCGGGAGGTAAAATACCTCGAGTGGTTAGCCAATGTAGTTGTAGTTCCTAAAAAGGGAAACAAACTTAGAATGTGCGTAGATTATAAGGATTTAAACAAATCATGATCTAAAGACTCTTTTCCACTGCCTAACATCGATCGCATGATCGATGCCACAGCCAGCCACGAGATCCTTACCTTTCTCGATGCCTACTCTGGGTACAATCAGATTCAGATGAACCTGGGGAACCAGGAGAATACCTCATTTATCACTAAGTTTGGAACTTATTGTTACAATGTAATGCCCTTAGGGCTAAAAAATGCAGGAGCTACATACCAACACCTAGTTAACAAAATATTTGAGGAAAAGATAGGTAAATTAATGGAAGTGTATATTGACGATATGTTGGTTAAGCCCCTGCGCAGAGGACCATTTAGCTCATTTGCAGGAAACATTCAAAATCTTAAGGAAGTACAACATGAAGCTTAACCCATAAAAATGTGCCTTCGGGGTCGGGAGTTGTGATGGCGCCTACTAATACGAGCTAGGCAAGCCAATCAATTACACAATTTATCTTTTCACCCATTTTATATTCATTAACAATTTCTAAATAATAATAGTTAAACATCAGAATTTAACATAAGCGGAAGAAAGAAACAATAAGCTATCTGAACATGAATATCCAATACAACTATTTGAGTCTCGACTACCCAGAACTGGTGTCACAGTTTCACAGACGGTCTAAGAATACTACAAATAAAGGGTCTGAAAGAAAGAAATAAATACAACACTGTCTCTAGAAATGCATGAAAGAAACAAGAATAGTAGATAGAAGGTGACGCCAAGGCCTGCGTACGCCTGCAGGACTACCTCAAGTCGCCTGATGATCAAGAATCAACAATCTCACTGCGGTCCGAAGTCCACAACACTGGGGTCTGCACAAAAGAGTGCAGAGTGTAGTATCAGCACAACCGACCCCATGTGCTGGTAAGTGTCTAGCCTAACCTCGGCGAAGTAGTGATGAGGCTAGGACTAGACTACCGAATAAACCTGTGCAGTTCAAATACATATAACGGAAAAGAAATACAGAAATAAACAAATAAAGATATGAGGGGGAAACATACTTCAGGGAATAACAGGTAAAACACAATATCAAGAGAATTATAAAGGAATCAAAATCAACCCACTAACAAGAATAAGGAAAACAAAATCAGATTTCACTTTCTTTTTACATCTTGTTGTAGGCGTGCAACCCGATACCATTTCCTGTATCTCGCGGCAGGCGTGCCACCCGCTCCCATTTCATGTATCTCGTGGCAGGCGTGCCACCCGCTCCCATTTCATTTATCTCGTGGTAGGCGTGCCACCCGCTCTCATTTCACTTATCGCGTGGTAGACGTACCACCCGCTCCCATTTCATTATATCCTTTGGTAGTTGTACCACCCGCTCTCATTTCACTATATCTTGTGGTAGGCGTACCATCCGCTCCCATTTCATTATATCTTGTGGTAGGCATACCACCCGTTCCCAGTTACAAGCCAACGATAATCACAAGGAATCCCGACAAGGGAACAATAATATCAAACAAACATCTCGGTAAGGGAACAATGATGATAATAACATGTGAGGCATAATAAACCACAATAGAGTCATAACAATTTATAACACAAGACTCACGGGCATGCTTGACACCAACGTATAGATACTCGTCACCATGCCTATACGTCGTACTCCACAATTAATACGTAGCAAATAGACACCACTCCTAATCCCTCAAGTTAAGCTTAGACCAAACACTTACCTCGATGCCACAAACACAATTCATGTTTCAATTATAGCTTTACCCCTTGATTCCACCACCAATTCGCTCGAATCTAGCCACAAGCTACTTAATTACATCAATAAATACTAAATGGATCAACCCCAATGCATGAAAATGAGTTTTCTAAAGTTTTACCCAAAAAGTCAAAAATCGCCCCCGGTGTGTTTATGTTTTGAGAGGATATGAAAAATGGGTTTAAAATTGTCTAAGTATAAAGTTGCAGGTCGCAGGTATGGGAAATCCAAACAGGGGTTCGCAATTGCGAACCCCGACCTCTGCTAAGCTGGGAAATGCGAGATAGGGCTCGCATTTGCGAACCCTTCATAAATGCTGGACTTTCGCATTCACAAAAATAATGCCGCATTTGCGACTTGGGAATTGCGACTACAACATTGCATTTGCGATCACTGGCCAAATGGGAAACTTCGCATTTGCAAGGATAACCTCGCATTTGCGAGAGAGAGATGGCCTGGGCTTCTTTCGCAATTGCGACAAGCCGCTCGCATTTGCGACATCGCAATTGCGAGCCAGGCTTTGCAAATGCGAAGCCTGCATGCCTGCTATGCACAGCTAAAACACCTACAATTTTCTAAGTTCAAAATGCACCCCGTGGCTTATCCAAAACTCAGCCGATCCCTCGAGGCTCCAATCCAAATATACGCACAACCTCAAAAATATCCTACAGACTTATTCGTGTAATAAAATCACCAAAATAACATCATTAACATCGAATTAAACCTCAAGATCAATGAAATTTCTCAAACTTCTTTAAACATCAAATTTTGCATTTAAGGTCCGAATCACGTCAAACGGATTCCATTTCTTACCAAACTTCACAGAATTATCTTAAATCATATATATGACCTGTACCGGGCGCCGAAACCAAAATACGGACCCGATACCAACACGTTCTAATGAAAATTCATTTCCAAACCTTAGAACAATTTCAAAAAATAACGTTTCTTCAAAAATTCATTTCTCGAGCTTGGGACCTCAGAATTTAATTCCGGGCATACGCCCAAGTCCCATATTTCCCTACAGACCCTCTGGGACCGTCCAATCACGGGTCCGGGTCTGTTTACCCAAAACGTTGGCCGAAGTTAAATTAATTTATTTTATAGTCAAAATTTATCATTTTCACAGATTTTCACATTTAGGCTTTCTGGCTACGCGCCTGGACGGTGCACGCAAATCGAGGTGATGCTAAAAGAGGTTTTTAAGGCCTCGAACGGACAAGTACTTGAGTCGGGGAAAAGATGGGGATAACGGCTCCACATATCGGACTCGGACTCCCAAGTCGATGCCTCAGAAGGCTGACCTCTCCACTAAACACGAACAGAAGGAAAACTCTTCGATATCAACCGACGAACCTGCCGGTCTAGAATAGCCACCGGCTCCTCCTCATAAGACAAGTCCTTGTCCAACTAGACAGTGCTGAAATCTAACACGTCGGATGGATCACCGTGATATTTCCGAAACATGGACACATGAAACACTGGATGCACGACTGATAAGCTCGGCGGCAACGCAAGTCTCTAAGCCACCTCTCCCGCTCGATCAAGAATCTCAAACGGGCTAATGAACCTAAGGCTAAGCTTGCCCTTCTTTTCAAATCTCATCACGCCCTTCATAGGTGACACTCGAAGCAATACTCGCTCACCGACCATGAATGCCAAATCACGAACCTTGCGGTCTGCATAACTCTTTTGCCTGGACTGAGCTATATGAAGCCTATGCTGAATAATCCTGACCTTGTCCAAGGCCTCTTGAACCAGATCCGCACCCAACAACTGAGCCTCTCCCGGCTCGAACCATCCAACCGCCGACCGACACCGCCGACCATATAAAGCCTCATAAGGAGCTATCCGGATACTCGACTGGTAGCTATTGTTGTAGGCAAACTCTACTAAAGGCAAAAACTGATCCCACGAACCTCCAAAGTCAATGACACAAGCTCAGAGCATATCCTCCAAAATCTTAATGGTTCGCTCGGAATGTCCGTCCATCTGAGGATGAAATGTTGTGCTCAACTCAACCCGCGTGCCCAACTCTCATTGAAATGCTCTACAAAAATGTGAGGTAAACTATATACCTCAGTCCGAAATGATAGACTCAGGAAAACCAGGAAGACGAACAATCTCTCGGATATAGATCTCAGCTAACCTCTCGGAAGAATAGGAGACTGCCACAAGAATGAAATGCGCTGACTTGGTCAGCCTATCAACAATAACCCACACTACATCGAACTTCCTCCGAGTCTATGAGAGTCCAACAACGAAATCCATAGTGATCCGCTCCCACTTCCACTCGGGAAGCTCAATCCTCTGAAATGAACCATCGGGCCTCTGATGCTCGTATTTAACCTACTGACAATTCAAACACCGAGCCACATATGCAACGATATCCTTCTTCATTCTCCGCCACCAATAATGTTGCCACAAATCCTGATACATCTTAGTGACGCCCGGATGAATAGAGTACCGAAAACTATGGGCCTCCTCTAAAATCAACTCTTGAAGCCCATTCACATTAGGCACACAAACTCGACCCTGCAATCACAAAACTCCATCATCACCTAAGGTAACCTACTTGGCACCTCCGCGCTGCACCGTGTCTCTGAGGACACACAAATAAGGATCATCATACTGCCGATCTCGGATATGCGCTAATAAAGAAGAATGGGCGATCGTGCAAGCTAACACACGACTGGGTTCAGAAACATCCAACCTCACGAGCTGATTGGCCAAAGCCTGAATATCCAAAGCAAGCGGTCTCTCATCGACCGAAATATAAGCAAGACTGCCCATACTGGCTGACTTCCTACTCAAGGCATCAGCCACCACATTGGCCTTTCCCGGATGATATAAGATAGTGATATCATAATCTTTCAACAAATCCAACCACCTCCTCTGCCTCAAATTCAACTCCTTTTCCTTGAACAAATACTGAAGACTCTTGTGATCCGTGAACACCTCACATGCCATGCCATACAGATAATGCCTCCAAATCTTCAACGCGTGAACAATGGTTGCCAACTCCAGATTATGAACCGGATAGTTCTTCTCATAAATCTTCAATTGCCGCAAAGCATAGGCAATGATGCCATCCTGCATCAACACTGCACCTATTCCAATACGAGATGCATCACAATAAACTGTATAAGGCCTTGAACCTGTGGGCAAAACCAACACCGGTGCCGTTGTTAAAGCTGTCTTGAGCTTCTGAAAGCTCGCCTCACACTTATCTGACCATCTGAACTGGGCACCCTTCTGGATCAACCTGGTCATCGGGGTTGCGATAGATGAAAACCCCTCCACAAACCGACGATAGTAGCCTTCCAATCCCAAGAAACTCCAAATCTCTATAGCTGATGCTGGTCTAGGCTAGTTCTTGACTGCCTAAATCTTCTTCGGATCCACCTGAATACCCTCTGCTGATACAATATGACCCAGGAATGCAACTGAACTCAACCAGAACTCACACTTCGAGAACTTAGCATATAACTAACTATCCTTCAAGGTCTATAGAACCACTCTAAGATGCTGCTCGTTCTCCTCCCGGCTGTGGGAATATATCAAAATATCATCAATGAAGACTATCACGAATGAATCCAAGTAAGGCCTGAACACTCGGTTCATCAAATCCATAAAAGCTACTGGGGCATTTGTCAACCCGAATGACATCACCAAGAACTCATAATGCCTATACCGAGTGCAAAAAGCTGTCTTAGGAACATTAGATGCCCTAATCCTCAACTGATGGTAGCCAGATCTCAAGTCAATTTTCAAAAACACCTTAGCCCCCTGAAGCTGATCAAACAAATCATCAATCCTCGACAATGGATACTTATTCTTGATCATAACCTTGTTCAACTACCGGTAATCAATACACATCCTCATCGATTCGTCCTTCTTCTTAACAAACAACACTGGCGTACCCCAAGGCGAAACACTCGGCCTAATAAAACCCTTCTCAAGCAAGTCTTGCAACTGCTCTTTCAACTCTTTCAACTCAGGAGGGCCATATGATACGGTAGGATAGAAATGGGCCAATGTGGCCTGGAGAGTGGAGATAGTTCTGTCGCAAGGAGGTGGTCATGGGTCAGACAAGAGACCCCATCATTCAGGCCGATTCAGTGGTACCTCTTCTGGAGGTAGGGATTCATATGGTAGAGGCCATCCTCCTAGGCCTTTTCAGTCAACACTTTAGGTTTCTCACGGTGCTTCAGGTGGTCATGGTTCTTAGATGCAGTATTCTGATCAGCAGTCCTACAGTGCACCATCAGCTCCTATCAGTGCATCGCCTCTTCAGAGTTTCCAGGATCGTTAGCCCCAGCAGCCGAGGGTAGTGGTGGATCCAGGATTTTAAAGTTATGGGTGCTCGCTGATAAAAACTTTAAAAGAAGAGGAAAAATAAATTTACTTGTGGGTGCTCGCTCAATATTTATCTAAATATTTGTATTGTTGCCTATATAAATTAATTAATATGGTCAAAGTTAATGGGTGCTTAAGCACCCACAACTCTCTATGTGCATCCGCCACTGGCCGAGGGCTTATTTTACTTGTGGTGATATGGGGCACATTGCTAGGTATTGCCCTTGAGCACGAGTAGCTCTCAACATCAGGGTTCTCGTGCCATGGTTCAGGCACTAGGTGTTCGATAGCCTGGCCAGCCAGCTAAAAGGTAGGGGTAGAGGTGCTAGAGGTAGAGGTAGATGTATTAGAGGTAGAGCTCAGGTCGCTAGGGGTGGAGGCCAGCCAGCAGCAGGCCATCCCAGATATGTAGTTCAGGGTGGTGGGGCCTAGCCTCGATGTTATGCTCTTCCATCCAGGCCCGAGGCTGAGGCTTCCGATGTCGCTATTACAGGTACAGTTATGGTTTATGATAGAGATGCTTCAGTGTTATTTGATCCAGGGTCTACGTACTCGTATGTGTCCTCTTATTTTGCACTGTATCTGGTCATGCCTAGTGATTCTTTGAGTGATCCTATTTATGTGTCTACGTCGGTGGGTGATTTTATTGTGGTATATCGAGTCCATTATTCATGTATATTTGTGATTGGAGGTCTTGAGACTCGTGTAGATTTGCTTTTTTTGGACATGGTCGATTTTGATGTCATATTAGGGATGGATTGGTTATCACCTTACCATGCTATTTTGGACTGTTATGCCAAGACTGTGACCTTAGCCTTACCGGGTTTACCTCATTTAGAGTAGAGAGGGACTCCTAGTCATTCTACCCGTAGTGTTATCTCTTATGTGAAGGCTCGGCGTATGGTCGAGAAAGGGTGTTTGGCCTATTTGGCATATGTTGGTGATTCTAGTGCTGAGGTTCCTTCTATTGATTCTGTGCCCGTTGTTCGTGAGTTTCCTAAGGTATTTCCTTCAGACATGCCGAGTATGCCACCTGACAGGGATATTGACTTTTGCATTGATTTGGCTCCGGACACTCAGCTCATTTCTATCCCGGCGTATCGTATGACCCCGCTTGAGTTGAAAGAGTTCAAGGAGCAGTTGCAAGACTTGCTTGAGAAAGGTTTCATTAGGCCGAGTGTTTCGCCTTAGGGTGCGCCAGTGTTGTTTGTTAAGAATAAGGATGGATCGATGAGGATGTGTATTGATTACCAGCAGTTGAACAAGGTTACGATCAAGAATAAGTATCCATTACCGAGGATTGATGATTTGTTTGATCAGCTTCAGGGTGCTAAGGTATTTTCGAAGATTGACTTGAGATCTGACTACCATCAGTTGAGGATTAGGGCATCTAATGTTCCTAAGACAGCTTTTTGCACTCGGTACAGGCATTATGAGTTCTTGGTGATGTCATTCGGGTTGACAAATACCCCAGTAGCTTTTATGGATTTGATGAACCGAGTGTTCAGGCCTTACTTGGATTCATTCGTGATAGTCTTCATTGATGATATTTTGATATATTCCCGCAGCCGGGAGGAGAACGAGCAGCATCTTAGAGTGGTTCTATAGACCTTGAGGGATAGTTAGTTATATGCTAAGTTCTCGAAGTGTGAGTTCTGGTTGAGTTCAGTTGCATTCCTGGGTCATGTTGTATCAGCAGAGGGTATTCAGGTGGATCCGAAGAAGATTTA
Source organism: Nicotiana sylvestris (assembly GCF_000393655.2). NCBI lineage: Eukaryota > Viridiplantae > Streptophyta > Magnoliopsida > Solanales > Solanaceae > Nicotiana > Nicotiana sylvestris. The sequence goes on from NC_091059.1 coordinate 207,407,833, forward strand.
GGCAGTCAAGAACTGGCCTAGACCAGCATCAGCTATAGAGATTTGGAGTTTCTTGGGATTGGAAGGCTACTATCGTCGGTTTGTGGAGGGGTTTTCATCTATCGCAACCCCGATGACCAGGTTGATCCAGAAGGGTGCCCAGTTCAAATGGTCGGATGAGTGTGAGGCGAGATTTCAGAATCTCACGACAACTTTGACTACGTCACCGATGTTGGTTTTGCCCACAGGTTCAGGGCCTTATACAGTTTATTATGATGCATCTCGTATTGGACTAGGTGCAGTGTTGATGCAGGATGGCAAAGTCATTACCTATGCTTCACAGCAGTTGAAGATTCATGAGAAGAACTATCTGGTTCATGAACTGGAGTTGGCAGCCATTGTTCATGCATTGAAGATTTGGAGGCATTATCTGTATGGCGTGGCATGTGAGGTGTTAACGGATCACAAGAGTCTTCAGTATTTGTTCAAGCAAAAGTAGTTGAATTTGAGGCATAGGAGGTGGTTAGAGTTATTGAAAGATTATGATATCACTATCTTATATCATCCAGGAAAGGCCAATGTGGTGGCTGATGCCTTGAGTAGGAAGTCAGCCAGTATGGGCAGTCTTGCTTATATTCCGGTCGGTGAGAGACCGCTTGCTTTGGATATTCAGGATTTGTCCAATCATATCGTGAGGTTGGATGTTTTTCAGCCCAGATGTGTGTTAGCTTGCACGGTCGCTTGTTCTTCTTTATTAGCGTGTATCCGAGATCGGCAATATGATGATCCCTATTTGTGTATCCTTAGAGACACGGTGCAGCGCGAAGGTGCTAAGCAGGTTACCTTAGGTGATGATGGAGTTTTGAGATTGCAGGGTCGAGTTTGTATACCTAATGTGGATGGGCTTCGAGAGTTGATTTTAAAGGAGGCCCATAGTTCCCGGTACTCTTTTCATCCGGGCGCCCCTAAGATGTATCAAGATTTGTGGCAACATTATTGGTGGTGGAGAATGAAGAAGGATATCGTTGCATATGTGGCTCGGTGTTTGAATTGTCATCATGTTAAGTACAAGCATCAGAGGCCCGGTGGTTCTTTTCAGAGAATTGACCTTCCCGAGTGGAAGTGGGAGCGTATCACTATGGATTTCGTTGTTGGACTCCCATAGACTCGGAGGAAGTTCGATGTAGTATGGATTATTGTTGATAGGCTGCCAAGTCAACGCATTTCATTCCTGTGGCAGTCTCCTATTCTTCCGAGAGGTTAGCTGAGATCTATATCCGGGAGATTGTTCGTCTTCATGGTGTGCCCGAGTCTATCATTTCAGATCGAGGTACGTAGTTTACCTCACGTTTCTGGAGAGCAGTTCAACGAGAGTTGGGCACGCGGGTTGAGATGAGCACAACATTTAATCCTTAGACGGACGGTAGTCCGAGCGAACAATTCAAATTTTAGAGGATATGCTCCGAGTTTGTGTCATTGACTTTGGAGGTTTGTGGGATCAGTTTTTGCCTTTAGCAGAGTTTCCTAAAACAACAGCTACCAGTCGAGTATCCAGATGGCTCCTTATGAGGCTTTATATGGTAGGCAGTGTCGGTCTCCGGTAGGATAGTTTGAGCCGGGAGAGGCTCGATTGTTGGGCACGGATCTGGTTCAGGAGGCCTTGGACAAGGTCAGAATTATTCAGGATAGGCTTCGTACATCTCAGTCTAGGCAAAAGAGTTATGCAGACCGCAAGGTTCGTGATTTGGCATTCATGGTCTGTGAGTGGGTATTGCTTCGAGTGTTACCTATGAAGGGCATGATGAGATTTGGGAAGAAGGGCGAGCTTAGCCCTAGGTTCATTGGCCTGTTTGAGATTTTTGATCGAGTGGGAGATGTGGGTTATAAACTTGCATTGCCGCCAAGCTTATCAGCCGTGCATCCAGTGTTTCATGTGTCCATGCTTCAAAAATATCACGGCGATCCATCCTACGTGTTAGATTTCAGCACTGTCAGTTGGACAAGGACTTGTCTTATGAGGAGGAGCTGGTGGCTATTCTAGACCGACAAGTTCATCAGTTGAGATCAAAGAGTTTTCCTTCTATTCGTATTCAGTTGAGAGGTCAGCCTCATGAGGCATCGACCTGGGAGTCCGAGTCCGCTATGTGGAGCCGTTATCCCCATCTTTTCCCCGACTCAGGTACTTCTCTCTTCTATCCATTCAAGGACGAACAATTGTTTTAGAGGTAGAGAAAGCGATGACCCTATTTTAAAATAAAATTCTACTTTTTGAAGCCTTAAAAACCTCTTTTAGCATCACCGCGATTTGCGTGCGCCGTCCGTGCGCGTAGCCGGAAAGCCTAAATGTGAAAATCTGTGAAAAATGATAAATTTTGACTATAAAATGAATTAATTTGACTTCGGTCAACGTTTTGGGTAAACGGACCCGGACCCGTGATTGGACGGTCGCAGAGGGGCCGTAGGAAAATATGGGACTTGGGCGTATGCCCGAAAACAAATTCTGAGATCCCAAGTCCAAGAAATGAATTTTTGAAGAAAAATTGCTTTTTGAAATTGTTCATAAGGTTTGGAAATGAATTTTGATTAGAACATGTTGGTATCGGGCCCGTATTTTGGTTCCGGCGCTCGGTACAGGTCTTATATATGATTTAAGATAATTCTGTGAAGTTTGGTAAGAAACGGAATCTGTTTGACGTGATTCTGACCTTAAATGTAAAATTTGATGTTCAAAGAAATTTTGAGAAATTTCATTGATCTTGAGGTTTGATTCGATGTTCATGATGTTATTTTGGTGATTTTATTACACGAATAAGTCCGTAGGATATTTTTGAGGTTGTGTGTATATTTGGGTTGGAGCCCCGAGGGCTCGGGTGAGTTTTGGATAGGCCACGGGGTGCATTTTGAACTTAGAAAATTGCAGGTTTTTCAGCTGTGCATAGTAGGCCTGCAGGCTTCGCTGGCTCACAAATGCGATGTCGCAAATGCGAGCAGCTTGTCACAATTGCGAAAGAAGCTCAGGCCAGCTCCCTCTCGCAAATGCGAGGTTATCCTCGCAAATGCGAAGTTTCCCATTTGGCCAGTGATCGCAAATGCGATGCTGTAGTCGCAATTCCCAAGTCGCAAATGCGATAGTATTTTTGCAAATGCAAAAGTCCAGCATTTATGGAGGGTTCGCAAATGCGAGCCATGTCTCGCATTTCCCAGCTTAACATAGGTCGGGGTTCGCAATTGCGAAACCCTATTCGCATTTCCCATACCTGCGACCTGCAACTTTATACTTAGACGATTTTAAACCCTTTTTTCATATCATCTCAAAACATAAACACACTGGGGGAGATTTTTGACTTTTTGGGTAAAACTTTGGAAAACTTATTTTCATGCATTGGAGTTGATTCATTTAGCGTTTATTGATGTAATTAAGTAACTTATGGTTAGATTCGAGCGAATTGGTGGTGGAATCAAGGGGTAAAGCTATAATTGAAACGTGAATTGTGTTTGTGGCATCGAGGTAAGTGTTTGGTCTAACCTTAGCTTGAGAGATTAGGGGTGGTGTCTATTTGCTACGTGTTAATGTGGAGTACGACGTATAGGCATGGTGACGAGTATCTATGCGCCGGTGTCAAGCATGTCCGTAAGTCTTGTGTTATAAATTGTTATGACTCTATTGTGGTTTATTGTGCCTCATATGTTATTATCATCATTGTTCCCTTGATGGGATGTTTGTTTGATACTATTGTTCCCTTACCGGGATTCCTTGTGATTATTGTTGGCTTGTAACTGGGAACGGGTGGTACGCCTACCACAAGATATAATGAAATGGGAGCGGGTGGTACGCCTACTCAAGATATAATGAAATGGGAGCGGGTGGTACGCCCACCACAAGATAAATGAAATGGGAGCGAGTGGTACACCTACCACGAGATAAGTGAAATGGGAGCGGGTGGCACGCCTGCCACGAGATAAATGAAATAGGAGCGGGTGGAATGCCCGCCACGAGATACATGAAATAGGAACGGGTGGCACGCCTGCCACGAGACACATGAAATGGGATCGGGTTACACGCATGCAACAAGATATGAAAATAAAGTGAAATCTGCCTTTGTTTTCCTTATTCTTGTTAGTGGTTGATTTTGATTCCTTTATAATTCTCTTGATATTCTGTTTTACCTATTATTCCCCGAAGCATGTTTCCCCCCTCCTATCTTTATTTGTTTATTTCTATATTTCTTTTCCGCTATTGTATTTAAACTACACAGGTTTATTTGGTAGTCTGGTCCTAGCCTTGTCACTACTTCGCCGAGGTTAGGCTAGACACTTACCAGCACATGGGGTCGGTTGTGTTGATACTACACTCTACACTCTTTTGTGCAGACCCTAGTATTGTGGACTTCGGACCACAGTGAGATTGCTGATTCTTAATCATCAGGCGACCCGAGGTAGTCCTGCAGGCGTCCGCAGGCCTTGGCGTCACCTTCTATCTACTATTCTTGTTTCTTTCATGCATTTCTAGAGATAGTGTTATATTTATTTCTTTCTTTCAGACCCTTTGTTTGTAGTATTCTTAGACCGTCTATGAAATTGTGACACCAGTTCTGGGTAGTCGAGACTCAAACAGTTGTATTGGATATTCATGTTCAGATAGCTTATTATTTCTTTCTTCCGCTTATGTTAAATTTTGCTGTTTAACTGTAATTATTTCGAAATTGTTAATGAATATAAAATGGGTAAAAAGGTAAATTGTGCAATTGATTGGCTTGCCTAGCTCGTATTAGTAGGCGCCATCATGACTCCTGATTGTGAGAAATCCGGGTCGTGACACTAGGGCAAGTTCCTCGGCTTCATGGTATCTAATCGGGGAATCGAGATCAACCCCAATAAGATCAAGGCCATCGAAGATATCACAATCATGGATAGTGTGAAAGTCGTGCAAAGGCGAACATGACAAATAGCCGCCTTGGGTCGATTTATTTCGAGGCCATCAGATCGAAGTCATAGGTTTTTTTCCTTGCTAAAAAAGAAATATGATTTCGCATAGACCCCGTAATGCCAACAAGCCTTAGAAGAATTGAAGCGATACTTAGCAAGCCCACATTTGTTTCACACCCTGAAGATAGATGAAATGCTTTACCTATATTTGGCAGTGTCTGAGATAGCGGTAAGTGGGGTACTAGTTCGAGAAGAGCAAGATACGCAATTCCCTATTTATTATATAAGTCGAACTCTAGGAGATGCTGGAACTAGATATCCTCATTTAGAAAAATTAGCACTTGCATTAATAAGCGCATCTAGAAAGTTAAAGCCATATTTCCAGTGTCACCCAATATGTGTAATTACCACTTATCCTCTCCGAAATGTTTTGCATAAGCCCGAACTATAAGGCCGATTTGCCAATGGCAGTCGAACTTGGCGGGTACGATATTGAATATCAACCCCGAATGGCCATCAAGTCTAAAATCTTGGCTGATTTTACGCCGACCCTTGTACCCAAAGTGGAGAAAGAACTTCTGCATAAATTGGGTGCATCGTCGGGGGTATGGACCCTTTTTACGGACGGTGCCTCGAATATGAAAGGGTTCGGGCTTGGTATTGTTTTGAAGCCACCAATACGTAGTACTATTAGACAATCCATCAAAACTTTTAGGTTGACTAATAATGAGGCCGAGTATGAGGCCATGATTGCAAGTCTCGAGTTAGCTAAAAGCTTGAGGGCAGAAGTCATTGAAGCCAAATGCGATTCACTATTTGTGGTAAACCAAGTAAACAAAAGTTTTGAAGTTCAAGAGGATAGGATGCAACGGTACTTGGATAAGCTACAAGTAACTTTGCACCACTTCAAAGAGTGGACTCTAGATCATATGCCTCGAGAACAAAATAGTGAGGCCGATGCACTTGATAATTTGGGGTCATCGGTTGAAGATGATGATATTGTCCCGGGACTGTCGTCCAATTATCGAGGTCTGTGGTTGAAGAGGGTCATGCCGAGATAAATTTTACAAGTTTGACTTGGGATTGGAGGAATAAGTATATCGAGTATTTAAAAAATAGGAAACTCTCATTGGACCACAAAGAGTCAAAAGCCCTACGAACCAAGGCTGCTAGGTTCACATTGAATAAAGATGAAACATTGTACAGGAGGACGTTTGATGGACCACTAGTGTTATGTTTAGGGCTGGGGGACGCCGATTAAGTTCTACAAGAAATCCATGAAGGTACTTGTGGGAATCACTCCGACACCGAGTCTTTGATTCGCAAAATTATTAGAGCAGGTATTACTGGGATAACATGGAAAAAAATACTAAGGAGTTTGTTAAAAATGTGATAAGTGCCAATGATTTGCACCGATGATTCACCAGCCTGGAGAGCAACTCCTCAGTCCTATCCCCGTGGCTTTTCATGAAATGGGGAATGGACATAGCTAACCCTCTACCAACGGCCCCCAGGTAAAGCTAAATTCATTTTGTTTGTGACTGATTACTTTTCTAAATGAGTGGAAGCACAGGCCTTCAAGAAGGTCAGAGAAAAGGAAGTTATTGACTTCATCTGGGACCACATCATATGTCGGTTCGGGATACCTGCCGAGATTGTATGTGATAATGGAATGCAATTCATCGGCAACAAGGTAATGGAGTTCCTTGAAGCACACAAAATAAAGAGGATCTTATCAACACCGTACCACCCAACCGGGAACGGACAGGCCGAGTCAACAAACAAAACTATCAATCAAAACCTAAAGAAAAAGTTGGACGATGCAAAAGAAAAATGGAGAGAAGTTCTACCCGAGGTCCTTTAGGCATATCGAACGACATCGAAATCCAACACGGGGGCTACTCCATTCTCTTTAGTATATGGCTACGAGGCCTTAATCCCGATCGAAGTCGGAGAACCCAACACCAGGTTTCGACATGCATTGGAGGAGTCAAATTACGAAGCTATGAATACTAGCCTCGAGCTATTAGATGAAAAATGGGAAGCAACACTTGTTCGGATGGCGGCGTAGAAACAAAGAATCGAGAGATATTATAATAGAAGAACTAACCTTCGACACTTCGAAATCGGGGACTTAGTTCTACGGAAGGTCACCCTCAATACTCGAGTCCCGAATGAAGGAAAACAGGGCCGAATTGGGAGGGACCATACCGAGTCATCAGAGTTGTCAGTAAAGGATTTTACAAACTTGGCACGATGAGAGACGAACAACTGCCGAACAATTGGAATGTATCATTACTCAAACGATACTACTGCTAAGGTATGATTTTCTCCTTTTGTCCATTTAAATTTAAAACTAACTCATTGCAGGTGTTCGATCGCAGACATCGAGGGCACATTTTTACACGAAGATCTTAGGGCACGCGTTGCAATCTTTTTCCCTTAGTTTGGATTTTGTCCCAAATGGGTTTACCAGCGAGGTTTTTAACGAGGCAACAACTATGTGCTACCTAAGGAGAACTCAACAGTATCCAAGGCTTCTTTTTAATCAACCTCGAATACTGGGGGGCATCACCCTCGGAGATTATATTTTCAAGGAAAATACTTCACGCCAAAGAGGGTCTTGATAGGAAAACTTTGTAATGGACCAAACGGTTAGATGAACATTGTCCATATAGAATAGTCGAGCCCCAACGGCAAAACATGTACGCATATATCAATTATTCAAAGAAGCATTCTTTCTATATCAAAACACTTTGTGTCTCAAAAAAATTTGCTACTATACGAACATAATACTTGTGCTTTTGCAAGAAACAACTCAAGGGCCAAAATGCGAATACACCTCAAATGCTCGAGGACTGTCATCGACAGTCAATGCATTCGAGTCATCTAAACTCGAATTCATAAGACCTCAAAGAGGCATCCCCTCGGCATCAAGGCCAAAGCCATCACACTCGGGGACTAACCTTTTGAACAAGTTCAAAGGGTTATCAGGAAACAAGTCCAAGAAACACACCCGAAGGCTACGGATATATTAAAGGCTACGGCCACATTAAAGACTACGGTCACATAAAAAGGCTATGGCCGAAATAATGCGTCTCGAAGACGTCCGACTTTTTCCATAAGTTAAAGGCCTTCAAATACTTTGAAAAACCGGTTAAACTAGGCTACCCTCGGCAAAAGCAAATAAGAAAGGGCTTCGATAAAATCATCCCCTCGAATAATTTAAAGGCTTCGATGGTATCAGCCTTCGAAAAAGCCTCAAAAGGTGTTAAATTATCGTAACACAAACGGATTACAAATGGGGTTTCGATCGATTGAACCTTCGAAAAACCCAACGGGTACGAAAACACATGCTAAGGCATAAAGAAATTTTCACTAAGTCTTTTAGCCGAAAAGAGGGAAAAATTATAGCCGTCTTAGAGGCCGAATTGGCCCAACTTAAAGAGCCTAAGGGCCAATATAATAGAGCCTAAGGGCCAAAGCATGCAGAGTTCGAGACCTTACTCTTACTCAACTCGAACTCAAGAGTCCCATCATCCCGAGCTCGTATTAAATCGACTTAAACATAGCTCGAGGATTAACAAAAACCTTAAGAGGTATTCTATTATAAGTTCGAAGATCACCCATTTATTACTAAAAAACCTAAGGGTTTGTTATATTCAGAGTCCGAGCCAATGTTCACTTGGTCATTGAAGTTATCAAATTTTTTCACAAAATGAAGACAAAGCAGAATTCGATACACATCGGAAATAAAGCAAGAAGAAAAGGAATTCCTTATATTCATATAGAGTATTTACAATACCCATAAAGGGACTCTCACAAAAACAAAACAAAGGAACCTAATCTACATTGGGGGACATATCCCCGGGAACCACTTATTTGGAAGCCACGTCCTCGGGAGCTTTATCATCGAGGGCCTTATCTTCGGGAATCTCCTCCTCGGGGACTTCGTCCTCATCTCTTCCGTTCTCGAATCCACTAGCAGAATCCTCTTCATCAGAGAGCAAATTGTTAACCTCTTCCTCCAAAGTCTTTGTTTTTTCAATATCAACTGAGAAGTCAAAGCCATGAGCGTGCACCTTATCGAGAGTTTCTCTCCGGGATTGTCGCCTGGCTTGGTTAAGAGCACATGATAACTTAACTTTAGCCGCAGTGGAGATCTCCTGTGCTCGAGTGTTAGCAGCTTCGGCGTCAGTCCGGTACAAGGACACAAATACCTCTACCTCAGATTTGACCTTCGCAAGATCAGCAACTGATTTAGTTTCGAGCTCCTCGATTTTGCGGCTCCGGACCAAGTTTTCCTCTTTTGCATTTTGAAGCTGGCGTTCGATTGAAGTCAGTTGTTTCCAAAGTGTATCTTTTTCTGCGGCGAGACGGTCCATGTGTTGCTTCCACTCTAGGGTCTCGGCCTCTTTCATATTGAGCTCTTCTCGAAGCTGCTCCACCAGCTCACCCTTCTGCTGGGCTTGCAAAGTTGAAGTGTTAGTTGCCAAATCAAATAAATGCTTAAAAGACCGTCAAAGGTTGTATCACTTTTTCAATAAGCTCGGTCTGTTCTTGACGAGCCTTCGCCAACTCGACTCAGAGATCCCCGACCTCCTCCTTTTTCTGTACATAAAGGCGCTTAAGGCCATCCCTCTCTTCTACCAGCTTCTTGAGTGTGGCTTCACATCGGGCAAGCTCAACTCGAGATTCGGAAAATGCTTGTCGGTGAAGAAACACGACATTCATGCAAAGAAAAGGAGTTAGACTTAGAAAGATGAGAATTAAACTCGAGCGTAATTATAAAGACAAAAACTTACTTGTTTGAGAAGCCTTGGGGCCTCATCAAAAATAAATGAGGCGTCAGGATCGGGACCATATTCGATCCCTGCAAGGCACTTCCAAAAAATGTCACTCCCTTTATGGGTCGTTCCCGCATTAGGAGTCCTCATTGCCCGGGCATCTCAGAATTGCTCTTTGGAGAACACCAGGCCCGGCGGCGAGTCACCTACATTAATTATCCGAAGTGATTCACTTGGTATATTATCCTCTCTTTGAAAGGCCTCGGAATTAAGCTCATCGAGCTCGCCCACTAATCACAGCAAACTCAACCTCACACAACGGTAGGAAGAGCGGGCGCTAAGACTTTTACCCGAATAGTGGTATCGGGGTCAATTTCCACAGGGAGCTTGGGATGGAGTTGCGTATTTGTTCAGACTAGGAATGTGTGCTTGCTCCTTATTGTACTTCTAAACGTTTTTGGGGTTTTTGTTTAATAACTACTATTATCAACTACAAATTTAGGCTAATTTATGCTAAAGAGAGATATTCTAAGTTGTGATTAATATAGAGAAAGGCACTAGGGTCGTGGTATCACCTAGGTGGTTAACTAACAGGTAGAGACTACTAATAATAGATTGACATATTTGGGATCAATGTTATAACCGTTGCACAATTATACCCACTCTCACACCTCTTGGTAGAGAGAACGATTTTGCCCAATTGACTCTCTCGAGACCAATTGGGTAGGCCAGTTAGACCAAGCAACTAGGGTTCAAGTAGGGTGATTACTCTCTCGAGGTTTAACCCGTTAATTGGGACTACCATTTCTCATGGGTCCACCCCAATTCCTTGTTGGGTCAATTTTGGGGTCATAGACTCTCTTTCTCAAGAAGAGTCAAGACCCACTAAGCTAGAATCAATGTTTGCAACCAACAATCCTTAATTAAACCATAAAATCAACCCAAATAACAAACACCCAATATCAATCTATAATTAAGAAGCTACACCCATTAATTACCCACACTAGGGTTGAGCCACAACCCTAGCTAATGGGTTTAGCTAGACATAATTAAAGAAGAAAATGAAGAAATAGAAGATGAAACAACCATATTAATTAATTGCTACTGTTAAAATACAATGATCTATGATGAAACTAAGCTAAAAATGCCCAAGATAGGCCAAAACATAAGTCTCACGAGTGCAACAACTATCAGATGTACCCAACTTAACCTAAAAATGGTAAAATGTTCTATTTATAGTGGGCTGGAAAAACTAGACAAAAATGCCCCTGCGGGGTTAGTGCGGACCGCACAAAGTTGGCACGCGGCCGCACTGGGTTGCTTGACCTCTAAATCTTGCTCTCTGAAGATGGTGATACGGACCGCACAAAGTTGGAGTGCGGCCACATGAAGACTGGTGCGGACCGCACAAAATTGTTGTGCGATCGCATAAATAGTTTTGGCAGCTTCTCTGAACTTCTTGGACGCGGACTGCGTGACCATAGAGTGCGGCCGCATGGAGAGGGATGCGGGCCGCATAAAGTGGGACGCGGCCGCGTGGTTTGCTTCTGGAATATGACACTCTCTGAACTTTTTGGATGCGACCGCATAGCAGGATTGTGCGGTCGCATGAGTGAGACACGGGCCGTATGAAGTGGGACGCGGCCGCATGAGCTTGACTTGTAGTTTCACAGTCTCTGAACTCCTATGGTGTGGCCGCATGACATGATGGTGCGGTCCGCACCAAGTTCTGAATGTCCTTACTTTAATGATTTTTGACACTTGAGCAAGTTTCACTCTGATTTGAGCCGATCTTTGACGATTTGTCACTTTATAGCTCAAACCTGCAATCAAGCGCAATCTATAAGCATTTTGGGACTATTTTGTAGCAAATTACACTCAAAGTGCAGGCAAGTATGGTTATAAAACATGTTAAAATCCTACTTATCAACTCCCTCAAACTTAAACCTTTTCTTGTCCTCAAGCAAATAAAATAAGACCCACCCCTCAAAGGCAACATCCAAGCAATTTCAGCTTATCCTAAAGTAGCCTCAACAAGCATCAATTGGGACTAACAATTTCCCTCAATGCGAATGCATCATTAACACATTTAAACTTTGAAAACTTGTGGATCAAGTGTGACACAAGAGCATCAAGAGTTGACACATTTCATCAAAAAACTTTTCTAAATTACTTTGGCCATTGTGGAACCCAAACTAACACATCCTCAACTATCCCTAAGTGAACCTCACCTTTTAAAGTATTGACACACAAATCGAGGTTGATGGATTTTCACTCATCTCTCTCTAGGAAGAGGCCACAAGTCCGGCTCTAAGTACCATATGCTTGCCCCTTATGTAAGTATCCACTAATGTAGGTTCCCTTCAACTCAAAATCATGTAGGGCTTTTGTGGAGTCATTGTGAAGGCTTTTGGGTAAGGGTAGGACATATTTTTGTTCAAGTGGGTTCAATCTTCCCTTAAGCACTTCTTTTGATTCATTTTGGCACACTTTCTTGACTCATTTGAGTATTCACTTCTTTTTCAAGGGGTTAGAGAGACACATTGTCACCCTTTCTTATGCAATTCAACACATTTCTCCTTTTTCTACTTTTTCCACACCCTTTTTCACTTTTGTTTTCTTTGAATCCCCTTTTTGACCTTATTCAATTAGGTTTTTTTTGTTATTACCTTTCTTTTCTTTTTGCTTTTGTACCTTTTACCACATTGTTTCCTTTCTTGTCTCCCCCAAACTTAGATATTTTCCATATACTCAAGAGAAGATTTGGGTGCCAAGAGAGGATATCATTAAGAACGGGTATAGGCTTGTAGCTTTGGTTCTTAAAAGAAGAAGGTTCAAGGCTCAAAAGGGTTAACTAGGTATCATTTCATTGGTAGGTCATGGAATTGTTCAATATTAGCATTTTGGATCAAGGAGAGCCTACAATCACTTCTCAAGCCAAATTTCACCTAAGATTTCGCCTCAACAAACATTCGGGGCAAGTTCTAGACCATCATCTCGGGACTTGGACTCGCAAATCGAATTCTCACCACACACTCTCAAGGATTGCTAAAGATATCGAGTCAAGGGACCACAACGACCTTAGTTATGATTCAAGCGCACAATGGTCCAATACGACCACATGATGACTATTTGGTCAACACAAGAGTCTCAAGGCCACGACCTTCACCATCCTAAGCACAACATTATGTCTTTGACCATGGGATCAAAGGCAAATGTGTTAGGCCCAAGTGAAGCTTTGCCTGAGGTACCTTTGACTGCAAAACTTGAAAATCAAAAAAAAAAAAATCAAAAACGGACTCAAACCCTTAAGAAGGTTGTCACGCTATCTCTCATTGGGAAGAGCCACCCGATTTGCACAACACTCTACCCTTGGAAAGAAACGTGATATTAAGAAAACCAAGGGCTTATTGCAAACGCCAACACAAAACAAAAAGGTTACGAGCCTGCTATGAAACTAAAAACGAAATTTTTTAACGAAAATAGAAAAACCGAATGAATATGTACAATAGGGGAGTAGAATATACAACGGAGGGGGGGGGGAATAGATATGTACATAAAGTAGAAAAGTAACTAGAATGAAAAGTTATGTACATGCCAACTATCAACTAGCAACATAAGCTAAGAGTCAAATAAATATGTACAGTCATCTCAAATGTATCAACCAAAAAATACAAAATAGTAGGGCGCACCCCCACGAATAAAATCTAGCATTGTCCCCAATGCCAACTACCAAAATAAGCATATAAACAGAGAAATGATATAGAGTGGCTCCTCAAGCCTGATTCGTCGTCATGGGCTGATCAGTGGTCCCCTGGTCCTCTGTACTAGCGGGAACCTCAGACTGGTTCCCGGCCTACTGCTGGGACAGGGGCCGGGTCATGGACCGGCTGAACATCTGGTGGAGCACTGAAAGTATCCTTCTGAACCTGTGCTACCTCTATCACAACACCCTCAGTGCTAGGAAGCTTCCTCTTCTTCCTTGGGTGCCTAGGCTCCTCCCCTGCTGTGGCTCCGGTACAACTACTGCTGGTGGAGGTGATGAGTCATCAAAGAACAAGTCTAAAGGCAGCTGGTCTGCCTTTAGCTTGTCAACCTCAGCTCAGAGCTCCTTCACCTCTTCCTTAGATGCCCGAGATTTTCTCATCTTCTTGTGTTCTCTGGCAAGCTCTTTTAGAGCTTTGTCCTGTGCATCAACTGCCTTTGTCAAGGCAGCCTGAGTAGCCAAAATCTTCTCCTGGTTGTCCAGGAGTGTCTTCAATGTCTCCTCAATGGACTGAGGAATCTCAACGGTGGCTGGAACAGACTAGACCGCAACTGTGGTTGCCAAAGTGGACAACTTGGATGTCGAGACTGACATCCAGTTGTTCAAACTGGCCAATGTCTTTGCTAACTGCTGGGCCGTGAGGGGGTTGGATTTGGATGTGGGAACCACTGGGCCAGTTGAAGAACTGGGACATACAGATGAGGATGGGATGTCCGGAACAGTAGTGGCAGCAGGAGTAGGTGGCTCAATAGAAGCCTCTACCGCAACTGGCTCCTCAAACTGGCCAGTCGGGGCAGAGGTGGATGTTTTTCCCTTCTTATCCCCCTTCGGGTTGTCCGGCCCCTCAATATTAAACCATGAGAACGGGGACACCGACCGGACTCCAACATCAAAAGGGTATTTTTTTCACCTTTGCATCTTCAAAGTACATTGTTAGGGTGTTCGGGTAGGGGTAGTTTCTGTCCGTATCAATGCCAATGGATGTGATCACACTGTACATAACATTCCCCACATTGATGGGGAAACCTGCCATGATGGATGCAATGAGAATCGCTCGGGCGATTGGAATGGTCTGGTCATGGGACGAAGGGTCCAACCTGTTGTTTACAAAAGTTAACCATCCTCTCGCCTCAAAATTGAGGTATTTTCGCAGTATTTTCTTCCCCACCTGAATCCACTCTGGAACAATACCCGACTGAGCTAAGAACTGTGCCACCCAAGGATGAGCTTCCTCTTTCAACGCTAACTTCTCTCTGTACAGAGAGTCATCCTCCTCATTGAAACCCAAATATTCGTTCAACGCCTCTCCTGAGAACACTATATTCTTATCCCGCACTTTGGTTGCAATTGACCCTTCTTTTGTGTGGGCCACTTTGCTGTAGAATTCCTTCACCATATGTTCATTTGCATCAACCAGCTCATCTTTAAAGAAATCCCACCCCACTCTAGTAAGAAATTGTTCATGGACTCGGGGAAGGTAGGGTAACAAATCCCGGGTGACTATTCTTCTTTCTGGAATCACCTTCTTCTTGGGCCACACTTCCCGGAATATATGAAAGGCCACCTCGCTGACAAATCTGTCCTGCCATACAACTGGGTTTCTAGTTCTTTCAATTCCCCCAACTCTAAGTACCCCACTGTCTGGGACCTCCTCATCACTCTTGTTTTTATCTTCTGCACCCTCCCCAGATTCTGAAGCTGTGGGGGAGGTGGAGTATTTGGCACTGCCTGCTTCTGAGCCCTCAGACGACTCAGGTTGTATAACAGTTGGAGCTTTAGCTGGGCCTGTGGGGGCTTTCCCCGAATCAGTTGAGACATCCTAGGAGGGGAGGTACTCACTCCCCGACTGCTCTTCATCACTCATCACCTGCTTTCTTGTTTTTAGCTTTGGTTGGGGAGTGAGTTTCTTCAATTTTGCTTTACCTCCCCGGGAGGGGTCAACTCCTCGTCCGGGTTGTTTAACTCCACGCCCTCATTGTTTAACCATTTTCTGCACACAAATAATTCTAACATTGTTAGTTCAGGCAATTGCAAAATTTCAGTACAGAACAGAAACACAGATAGAGAACAGATGATAGCAGTGCAGACCGCACAAACAAGGCATGCGGACCGCACTGACCAAGTTAGGAAATGAACCCTCTCTGATTAGGAACTATGCGGACCGCATGAACAGGGGGTGTGGCCGCGTGGGGGCCAACGCGGTCCGCACAAACTGGTCATGCGGCCGCATTGGCCATACTATTAAAACTGGTGCCCTCTGAACCTCACCCATGCGGACCGCGCAAACATGGGATGCGGCCGTGTGGGGCATGGCGCGGACCGCACAAACTGGGCATGCGGCCGCGTTGGGATAATCAACCTTTAGGTTCAAGGTTTACACGGACCGCGTAGCAGAATGATGCGGCCGCGTAAAAGGCATGCGGACCGCATAATTAGAGGGTGCGGCCGCACTGGGCTTTAATTACAGGGGCAATTAGGGTTTTACAAAAAACTCAAGTCTTTCACGTTTTAGCATCCTACTTTGTCCCTACTCATTTATAACATGCCCATCATTTCAAAAAACAACAAGAACAATATAAAACTATCCTAATCATGAAGCGACGAAGAACAAAAAAAGAAAAACGAAGAAGTTATGACTAAGAGAACATGTATAAAGTTTAAATTAATACTAAGTAAAGACTAATGTGAGAGATATGTTACCAGGAAAGTGAAGAAATGCTTTTTATATTAACACTAAGAGGGGTCTCTGAATGTGAACAGTAACTTTTAGGGCTCGGGGGTTAATTTTGGTGAAAAGCTCTAATGAAGATCCTAATGGTCTATTTATAGGAAACACAGTGGGGTCCATCACTTACCGTCCAGTGCGGCCGCACTGGGACTTTACCATTTACCTGTAGCTGCAGCGAAGGCGCGCTGACCGTATGAGACGGGTTGCGGCCGCATGAGAACCACACGGGCCACACAAAGTGGGCCGCGGCCGCGTGAACACAGTTCAGAGACTTAGTAATATTTTCTTTGGACGGTGCGGACCGCACAAAGTGGGATTGCGGCCGCACGGTCACTGTTCAGAGACTGTGCACTTTTTGCACAGTTGTTTTGCACTGGTTCAATCATAATTCCTGCAACATCTCACAAACCATTAGCTCAAAAATCCTAATCTACAATAGAAATCAAAAAAAGAAAGAAAAAGACATGGGTTGCCTCCCAAGAAGCGCCTGATTTGACGTCGCGGCACGACACATGTTACCATCAAAGTCACTTCAAATGAATGAGTGCCACCACGGGGGTGTCATCAAACTTTCCCAAGTAATGCTTGACACAATGCCCATTGACCCGGAAAACTTCACCATTTTTGTTTTTGAGATCAATAGCTCCAAATGGGGTTACACCAACAACTTCAAATGGACCACTCCACTTAGACTTAAGCTTTCCTGGGAATAACCTCAACCGGGAGTTGAAAAGAAGAACCATGTCACCAACTTTGAATTCCTTCCCTCGGGCATACTTATCGTGAAGGTACTTCATTTTGTCCTTGTACAAGGACGCGCTGGAGTAGGCATGAAATTTAAACTCGTCTAGTTCATTGAGTTGCTCAACTCGGAGATTCGCAGCGACATCCCATTCTAAGTTCAATTTTCTCAAGGCCCACATAGCCTTATGCTCTAATTCCACCGGAAGATGACAAGCTTTCCCAAGCACCAACCGGTACGGAGACATACCAATCGTGGTCTTGTAAGCTGTCCGATAGGCCCAAAGAGCATCATCTTGTTTCTTCGACCAATCGGTCCTATTGGCATTGACAGTTTTGGACAAAATACTCTTGATCTCTCGGTTGGAAACCTCAACTTGGCCACTCGCTTGAGGATGATAAGGAGTGGTCACCTTATGATTTACACCATACTTGGCAAGCAATGAATCAAAGGCCCGGTTGCAAAAATGAGAACCACCATCACTAATGATAGCACGTGGAGTGCCAAACCTTGTGAAGATACTCTTTTTCAAGAACGCCACCACACTTCGAGCTTCATTGTTGGGCAAAGCGACGGCTTCGACCCATTTCGACACATAATCAACCGCTACCAAGATATAGGTGTTCCCACAAGAACTCATGAACGGCCCCATAAAGTCGATACCCCACACATAAAAAATGTCCACCTCTAGAATTATGTTGAGAGGCATCTCATCCTTTTTAGAAATCCCACCGGCTCGTTGGCATTCATCATATCTCTTGACAAAATCACCGGCATCTTTAAACAAATAGGGCCAATAGAAACTGCAACTAAGCACCTTAGAAGCCGTCCTCACCCCGCCATGATGGCCAACATAGGGAGAGGAATGACAAGCCTCCAAAATACTCAATTGTTCTTCTTTCGGGACACATCGGCGAATCACACCATCGGTGCAAATCTTGAACAAATATGGATCATCCCAATAATAATCCAAACTATCACGCTTGAGCTTCTTCCTTTGGTTAGAAGAGAGCTCATACGGGATTATACCGATCACAAGATAATTTGCCACATCGGCAAACCACGGCATATCATGCATAGATACCACAAGGAGTTGTTCATCCGGGAATGCATCATTGATTTCAAGGCCGTCAGAAGGCCTCCCCTCTTCCTCCAAGTGGGACAAGTGGTCCGCCACTTGATTTTCACTTCCTTTCCGGTCCACAATTTCTAGATCAAACTCTTGAAGAAGTATCACCCATCTCATCAACCTTGCTTTTGAATCTTTCTTAGTCATCAAATACCTAAGGGTGGCATGATCGGTATGTATAATCACTTTGGCCCCCATATGGTATGGTCGGAACTTTTCCATGGCAAACACAATAGCTAGCAACTCCTTCTCGGTGACTGTATAGTTTCTTTGAGTTTCATTCATCTTCTTGCTTGAGTAGTACACCGGATGGAACATCTTGTTGATCCTTTGGCCCAAGACCTCCCCTACCGCAACATCACTAGTGTCGCACATGAGCTCAAATGGCAAGCTCCAATTCGGTACGGTAATGATAGGGGTAGTTGTCAACTTGTGTTTTAGAAGCTCGAACGCCTCCATGAATTTCTCATCAAAGACAAACTTGGCCTCCTTCTCTAACAACTTGCACAACGGGTTAACTACCTTAGAGAAATCTTTGATGAACCGTCGGCAGAAACCCGCGTGCCCCAAAAAGCTCCTCACCTCTTTGACAGAAGTAGGGGGAGGTAACCTTGAAGTGACTTCAATCTTGGCTTTGTCAACTTCAATACCTCTTTTCAAAATCTTATGACCCAATACAATATCCTCTTCTACCATAAAATGGCATTTTTCCCAATTGAGAACAAGGTTTGTATCTTCATATCGGGCCAACACACGATCCAAATTTGTCAAGCATTCTTCAAAGGAGTCCCCCACCACGCTAAAATCATCCATAAAGACCTCCAATATATCTTCCACCATGTCGGTGAAAATTGCCATCATACATCGTTGAAAGGTCGCTGAGGCATTACACAATCCAAACGGCATCCTCGAAAATGCGAATGTGCCATAGGGACAAGTAAAGGTCGTCTTTTCCTGATCTTTCGGGGCGATGAGAATCTGATTGTACCCCGACTACCCATCTAAAAAGCAATAGAACGACCGACCCGCAAGACGATCAAGCATTTGGTCGAGGAACGGCAACGGATGATCCTTTCGAGTCACCTTGTTAAGCTTTCTATAGTCCATACAAACTCTCCATCCCGTCACTGTCCGAGTAGGATTCAACTCATTGTTAGCATTAGTTACCACAATAATCCCGCCCTTCTTCGGTATGCATTGCACTGGAGAAGTCCATGAGTTGTCAGAAATAGGATACACCATACTGGCGTCAAGCCACTTGATAACTTCCTTCTTGACCACTTCTTGCATAGCTTCGTTGAGTCTCCTTTGGTGTTCAAGTGAGGGCCTCACATCCTCCTCCAATATGATCTTATGCATGCAAAAGGCAGGGCTTATACCCCGAATATCCGCCAATGTCCATCCGATCGCCCTC
Organism: Nicotiana sylvestris; assembly: GCF_000393655.2. NCBI lineage: Eukaryota > Viridiplantae > Streptophyta > Magnoliopsida > Solanales > Solanaceae > Nicotiana > Nicotiana sylvestris. The sequence continues at coordinate 207,427,304 of NC_091059.1, forward strand.
TTGCGCTTTTGTAGAACCGCCAAAGTGGCGTCAACCTGCACGTTAGTCAAGCAAGACGAAAGAATAACAGGCAAAATGAAATTAGGGCCCAAGTATTCATACCTGAGGTGAGGAGGAAATGGTTTCAACTCCAACACCGGCGGATCCTCAATAGATGGCTTGGTTGGGGGAGTTTTGCAATTCTCAAGATCCAAGGATAACTTCCTAGGCTCATAAGAATACGAGCCCATACCATGCAAAGCGTTTACACATTCAACTCTCCCGGCATCATCATCAACATCCATGTTCAAGAGCACGACCTCAAGTGGGTCCTCAACATTCACCATTGTGCTTGTGTCATCCACTATCACTGCTGTGACAATGTCAACAAACGAGCACACCTCGGTGCTATTCGGTTGCCTCATAGATTTGCACACATGGAACACCACCTTTTCATCACCAACACGGAAGGTCAACTCTCCCGCTTCGACATCTACCAAATCCTTTCCAGTAGCTAGGAAAGGTCTTCCAAGGATAATTGGCACCTCAAAATCCACCCCACAATCCAAGATAACGAAATCGGCCGGCAATATGAACTTATCAACACGAACAAGGATATCATCAATAATCCCCAAAGGCCGTTTCATTGACCGGTCCGCCATTTGAAGCCTCATAGAAGTTGGACGAGGTTGTCCGATTCCCAAGGTCTTGAAGACCGAATATGGAATTAAATTGATACTTGCCCCCAAATCACAAAGGGCTTTTGCACAGTCGGTACTTCCAATGGTACATGGGATAGTGAATGCACCGGGGTCCTCAAGTTTCGGAGCCATAGAATGCATAATTGCGCTCACTTGATGGGTTATCTTGATTGTCTCACACTCCATTGATCTCTTTTTTGTAACCAACTCTTTCATGAACTTTGCGTACCCCGAAATTTGCTCGAGTTCCTCCACCAAAGGCATATTGATAGTCAAACTCTTCATCATCTCAATGAAGTTCTTGAATTGGTTGTCACCTTTTTGCTTGGCCAACCGTTGAGGATAGGGCGGAGGAGGCCGAGGTAAGGGTGCTTTGGCTTTGGGCACCACCGGCTCGGGCATATCAATCACGTGTTCCCTTGATGGGTTCACGGCCTCTTGTGTTTCCTCCTCAACCTCATGAACATCAATCCGCACATCATCTATCACACTTGGTTCAACTACATCTTCAACCACTAAAGGCATTTCATTATCTCGTAACTCATCTTCATCCACCATAACTTGGTTTCCTCTTGAGGCATGCACATCACCGCCTCTTCCACTTCGCGTTGTCACCTCCATCACATGATTATTGTGCCCACCCTTGGGGTTTACTACCGTATCACTTGGTAGAGCACCCTTTGGGCGAGTATTTAAAGACTGAGAGATTTGGCCTAATTGCACTTCCAAGTTCCGGATAGATGTGTTATGCGAAGCTAATTGAGCCTCGGAATCTTAATTCTTCTTCATCATTTGCTCGAACATGCTTTCAATTCTCCCCATCTCGCTTACGAACGAACTCGGACCTTGAGAAGAAAAGGGGGTGGATTATTCGGTTGTTGGTACATGGGGGGCCTTTGAAAACCTTGCCCCCGGTTGCCTTGGTTCCCGCTATTGTTCCACCCTCCTTGATTGTTGTTGTTGCTCCAATTATTGTTACTACCATGCCAATTTCCTTGGTTGACTTGATTACCCCAATTGTTGTTTTGGTTGTTGTTATTCCAATTACCTCCACCTTGTTGTTGATTGCCCCAATTACCTTGAAGACGCCATTGTTGATTTGAAGAGTTACCTCTATTCCCTTGATAGTTGTTGACATATTGGACTTCTTCGCTTTGATCATCATAGCACTCATTTGAATAACCACCATCATCATTGTTGTTGTCATATTGTTCACAATTACCTTGAGGTTGTTATCCTCTTTGCCTCCTTTTCAACATAGAAACACCTTCCATTGCGTTGACTTGGCGCGGGTTTTGGACTTGTTGCAATTGCGCCTTTGCCAATTGATTCATAGTTGTAGTAAGCTCGGCGATAGCTTGGCCATGATCGTGCAATTCCTTGTGCAAATGGATGACCGTGGGGTCACCTTGGGGCACGTTTGCTCGGCTTTGCCATGCCAAAGAGGTGTCGGCCATTTCATCCAGTACATCACATGCCTCTTGGTAAGAAAGTTTCATAAAGTTCCCTTAGGCCAATTGGTTCACGATGCTTTGATTTGTGGTGTTGATGCCCCGATTAAAGGTTTGTTGAATCATAGCCTCAGTCATATCGTTATTAGGGCACTCTTTCACCATTGTTCTATATCTTTCCCATATCTCATGCAAAGGTTCCGTCGGCTCTTGCTTGAAAACTAGAATTTCATCCCGAAGAGCTGCCATATGACTTGGAGAGAAGAAATTGGCAATAAATTTGTCCGCCAATTCATCCCATGTTGTAATAGAATGATTGGGGAGCCTTTCTAACCAATCCAATGCTTTACCCCGAAGAGAAAATGGTAAAAGCCTCAATCTCAACGCATCATTGGACACGTTTGTCTGCTTGCTACCCCAACATGTATCCACGAACCCCTTCAAGTGCTTGTAGGAATTTTGATCATAGGCACCCGTGAAATAACCTCTCTGCTCGAGCAAGGTCAGCATAACATTTGTGATTTGAAAGTTCCCCGTCCGGATTTGGGGAGGAACAATAGCACTGGCGTATCCTTGATTTGGTAAAACTCTAGGAGCCACTCTCGGTGGTGCCGGATGAGGGTCTGGAATATTGTTGTTTCCATTTGTATTTATATTGACATGTCGGCCCCTCCATGGAACTTGAGGTAAGACCTCATCTTGTTCTAGATCCTCTACCTCCTCCCCCGCTATCACATTGCCGAGAGGGTCATTTGCATTAAGAGCCATTGTACCTGATTGATCGACACAAACAAAATTAGTAAACAAGAAGGAAAGAGAAGCAAAACACAAAAGTAGCTACACAAATAGTCAACACAGTAAGCTCCCCAGCAACGACGCTAACAAGTAATCACAACAAACTCAACCTCACACAACGGTAGGAAGAGCGGGCGCTAAGACTTTTATCCAAATAGTGGTATCGGGGTCAATTTCCACAGGGAGCTTGGGATGGAGTTGCGTATTTATTCAGACTAGGAATGCGTGCTTGCTCCTAATTGTACTTCTAAAAGTTTTTGGGGGGTTTTTGTTTAATAACTACTATTATCAACTACAAATTTAGGCTAATTTATGCTAAAGAGAGATGTTCTAAGTTGTGATTAATATAAAGAAAGGCACTAGGGTCGTGGCATTACTTAGGTGGTTAACTAACGGGTAGAGACTACTAATAATAGATTGACATATTTGGGATCAATGTTATAACCATTGCACAATTATACCCACTCTCACACCTCTCGGTAGAGAGAGCGATTTTGCCCAATTGACTCTCTTGAGACCAATTGGGTAGGCCAGTTAGACCAAACAACTAGGGTTCAAGTAGGGTGATTACTCTCTCGAGGTTTAACCTGTTAATTGGGACTACCATTTCTCATGGGTCCACCCCAATTCCTTGTTGGGTCAATTTTGGGGTCATAGACTCTTTTTCTCAAGAAGAGTCAAGACCCACTAAGCTAGAATCAATGTTTGCAACCAACAATCCTTAATTAAACCATAAAATTAACCCAAATAACAAACACCCAATATCAATCTATAATTAAGAAGCTACACCCATTAATTACCCACACTAGGGTTGACCCACGACCATAGCTAATGGGTTTAGCTAGACATAATTAAAGAAGAAAATGAAGAAATAGAAGATGAAACAACCATATTAATTAATTGCTAATGTTAAAATACAATGATCTATGATGAAGCTAAGCTAAAAATGCCCAAGATAGGCCAAAACATAAGTCTCACGAGTGCAACAACTATCAGATGTACCCAACTTAACCTAAAAATGGTAAAATATTCTATTTATAGTGGGCTCGAAAAACTGGACAAAACTGCCCCTGCGGGATTAGTGCGGACCGCACAAAGTTGGCACGCGGCCGCACTGGGTTGCTTGACCTCTGAATCTTGCTCTCTGAAGATGGTGATGCGGACCGCACAAAGTTGGAGTGCGGCCGCATGAAGACTGGTGCGGACCACACAAAGTTGTTGTGCGGCCGCATGAATAGTTTTGGCAGCATCTCTGAACTTCTTGGACACGGACTGCGTGACCATAGAGTGCGGCCGCATGGAGAGGGACGTGGGTCGCATAAAGTGGGACGTGGATGCATGGTTTGCTTCTGGAATATGACACTCTCTAAACTTTTTGGACGCGACCGCATAGCAGGATTGTACAGTCGCATGAGTGAGACGCGGGCCGCATGAAGTGGGACGCGGCCGCATGAGCTTGACTTGTAGTTTCACAGTCTCTGAACTCCTATGGTGCGGCCGCATGACATGATGGTGCGGTCCGCACCAAGTTCTGAATGTCCTTACTTTAATGATCTTTGACACTTGAGCAGGTTTCACTCCGATTTGAGCCGATCTTTGACGATTTATCACTTTACAGCTCAAACCTGCAATCAAGCGCAATCTGTAAGCATTTTGGGACTATTTTGTAGCAAATTACACTCAAAGCGCAGGCAAGTATGAGTATAAAACATGTTAAAATCCTACTTATCAACCCACCAAATGTCCCCAGGGATGAGATGCAGTTTTTCCACCGGATGGCTCGAGGACTTTGCACGAGCTCCCCTCCGAAATTTCTTTGGTTCGAGATTGAACGGCATCTGCCGCCATCGGTTCAACGGCCTTCGAAGCGTTAGTGCTTCCTCTTTTCCGAGCTACCAATGGGCAGTCGTCATCTTTTCCCTCCTCGTCCTCATCTCGAAGGTGTTGGGCCACTTCTGAAGATAAGGCTACAGAATCGGCCTTAGGCTTTCGAGCCTTGCTTTTCGTTGGCTTCGGGAAATTTGCAAGTGACCCCCTTTTCCTTGGTGAGCTTTGGGACTTTTCTTCACCGGGCGGGGGCGGCCGCATAACAACAGCATCTCCGAGGCCTACATAATGATAAAGTGAGTATTTCACTAAGAGACATAATTATGTGAACAAGAGAACTCACCATGGTTTTTAGCTTCCCATCGAACCTTGGCCAAGTCACGCCAACTGCGTTCCGCATATGAAGAAGTGGAGGCCAATTGTCGGACCCAACCTGCAAGGTCCGGGACCATGCCAGGAAAATAAAAATAAGTTGCATCAACAAAAAGTGATTAGATCGCGAAAAGGATGAGATCGAGAAAGAGTAGGGAAAGCAGAATATTAAGTCACCATCGATAAATCTGTACTTACGTTTCATGTTCCACTCCTCGGGGAATGACATTCTCTCAGCAGGAATCAGATCGGAGGTCCTACTTTGGACAAACCGGCTCATCCATCCTTGGTCCTTATCCTCATCGATGCTGGAGAAAAGAGATTTCGAGGATCGGCACTGCAGCTTTATCAGACCACCTCGATAAAGGCAAGAGCCGTATATCCTAATCAGGTGGTCAAGGGTAAAAGGCATCCCTCGACCAGGCCCGAGAAATATCTGATCGGATTGACGATGCGCCAGAATGAAGGGTAGAACTGGCCAAGCGTCACCTGGTATTGTTGGCAAAAATCAAGAATCACTGGGTCCATGGAACCCAGAGCTGGATCTACGGGACCTGACATGAATGGGTAGGTATACATGCTTAAGTACCCTGCCTTATGGGTGGTGATGTCCTCTTTAGGGGAAGGGATCACAACATCTTTGCTCCCCGTTGCAGTCCTTTTTCACCTGCTCAAGCTCATCTATAGTTATCAAGCAGATGTATCAAGACAAGGCTCACATAGGCCAGGTGCCGATGCAGATTTATCGATTTAAAAATTGGAAGTTAGTTCGCACGGCCTAGGAATACACTCCTCGATACAAGGTGACATCACTATTCTACCTCTGGCCGGCCACGATGATGAATAGGCTTTTTCTTTCTGAGGAACAATTTTAGATGTTTTAGCCATTATGGTTTAGAGATTCAAGAGAAGAGAAGGAGTGGATGCTATAGTAAGAGCAAATCGAGAAAGGGTGAACTCAGAGAAGTTGAAGGAGTTGAAGAGATTTTAGGGGTGATTTGAGTAGTAAAGTTTGCAAAATTGTGAAATTGGTCTATTTATAGAGGCTGCTTAAACGATTTAGGGAAGCCAAATAGTCGACCATCAGCTACCTCCAATTAATGACCTTGGGAACTACGTGGAAACGACTTTTCAATCACTTCAGCCGCTGACATCACGAGATTGACATCATGATCGAGGCGTGGAGCATCGAAGATCAAATAGTTTCTTATCATCTCACTCTAAGAAATGCGGGGACTATTTGTATACAGTTGAAATAAGGTATGCCCGATTTTTCGGGCTCGAGGGGTCACCTTAAGCTCAAGTTCAGGATGGATCGAGTTCGAGCTCAATGGACCAGGCTCGAGCTCAACGACAGAGTACAAGGCTCGAAGAATCAAGTGTTCGAGGAACGTCGGAGCCTAATATAACTAGCCTCGAGATAATGCCGATATGAATTTGTAATAGTATGAGCAAGAATCCTGCCACGTCCCCAAGATCGTGGCATAAATCCCGGAATAGATTTATACGAATCCATACTAGGCAGTCAGACAACTGTCCCAATAAGATTCTTTACTATAAATAGAAATATACCTTATTTAGGGTTCCCCTATTATATAAAGGGAACCCCAAGATCATGAATCATTGGAAATGAATATACTCTCTTAGTTTTTGGCTCATATTTCATCAGAATTGTCTTTTTACTTAATTGTTCTTGCTTTACTATTCTTAAGCAACCTTGAGGCCACCTTAGCTCGAGGTCGAGACTGCCTTGCACCCTGGTTTAATTCTACTTATTTCCTTCGTTTTTACGTTATACTTCTTGGTTATTAATTAGTATTGAACTAAATCACATATCTTTAAAACCATAAATCAAGTTTAATTGTTACTCGTATTTTTGAGGTAAACAGTTCTCAAGAAAATAAGCTATCAATCAAGAGATTAATTCAAACTGCAATTTCACAAGTTTGAATGCAATAATGTCTTTCTGATCAATGATCACTGCAGTACAATTAACTGTACTTGAATAGTAATAAATAGTTAAATCGTTTAGTATAGTAATTGTTGTAATTAAAAGTTATTCATATGTCATGAAATGATAGCTTGAATCCCACCACCAGCATTAAATCGGACAAATCTTGATATTGAGTAGAATTTGCTATTTTCGACACCTTTCATTTTGCTTCTATAACAAATTTGTTATTTCAAAGTCGGTCAAAATTTTCCCGGTTAAACAAGTTGCACTATAAAAAGCTCTAATGAAATAAATATTTGAATCATAACTTTCTCTCTCTACATTAGTGTAGGTTATTCTAACCTGCACCGACCCGTGGATGCCATGGCTAAGAAGAGAGGAAGACCGTCAAAAATCAACCACCTGTTACTGTAGGAAGCTCCATTAGTGCAAGTGTGATTGCAGAAACCCTTGAACAAGGAAGTACACAAAAGGTAGTGACCCCAATTGGGAACCTTCCAGCTAGGTCACTTGATTTGGGATCGCAGAATACAAAAGTAGCAGCATCGAAGAGGCTTAATTTGAACCCAAATCAACTAAGTGAGGTACCAAATTCAGCAAATTCAGCAAAGAGTATCGCTCAATCAAATGGGGAAGCTAGGGTAACGATTACAATGGAGGAAATGCAGGACAGACCATAGATTCCATCGGACAAAGGCAAATAGAAAGCTGACGCACCTCATCCGGCGCCAGAAGCTATACCTGAAGTTGCAAGGACAACCTTTTTTGCTAGGAATCAAACAGTTAAACATGGTATGAACCTAACCTATATCCCGCCTTAATTGTGGATGGAAAATTTGTGGTTAATCTAGATAAAAAAGAGGTTGAAAATGAAGCAAAAAATAGGGGAAATCACTCATTGCTTATGTGATTGGGGAAAAGCCGGGCTATAACTATATGTGTAGATATATTGCTCAATATGGGAATGTTTTTGCAGAACCTGAAATTTACCTATACGAAGAGGGTTATTATATTGTGAGATTTCATAGTATTGAGGATCTGCAAGACATACTATATGGAGGTCCATACACCATAAGCAGCAGACCAATTATTCTCAAACAATGGACTCCTGATTTTGACTTTAAAGTTGAGATTCTGACGAAAATTCCTCTGTGGGTCAAGTTTCCTAAGCTCGTTATGAATTGCTGGGGGAGTAACTCATTGAGCAGGATGACTAGCACACTAGGAAACCCTTTATTTGCTGATGGATGCACCACCAAACATACTAGGGTATCTTATGCTAGAATCTTCAGCAGTAAATGATCCCTCTGGAAGGCAATTCCAGCAGGATATTGAATTTGAGTGGAAGCCTGCTTTCTGTGCCATGTGCTTAAAATTGGGACATGATTGTGCCAAAGCAACACATGAGGAGAAGGCAGATCGGGTACAAAGGAGGAGACCAAGACTAGTTCCTACATAGAGACTAACTGGGCAGCTGATACAATACCCTGCAACATATCAAAAGGATCAACAGCCTATCAACGAGAGTAAAGAGGCTAAAGGAGGAGAATTGATGAAGGTTAAGCCAAAAGGAACACCATAGCTTCACAAACAAGCTGATAAACTATCGTGACCCAAGTTATCCCTCCATGAAACGTCATGATGACACCTAGTCTCTACGACTCGGTAAGCCTAAAATTTGCGGAAAAGGAGCGAAAACATAACAACTAACAACTAACTGGTAAGTTTTTAATAATAAATTAAGATGCTGCTCGACATATACAATAACCATTCTCGAAGTGTACATAAACTCTCCCAAAACCTGGAATATCATAAGTCATAAGCTACAGAAAGAAAACAGTGCTTCTATACTCTAAAGTCTAACAAAAAGAAATACAAGAAGTGTTTGACAAGATGAGGAGTAGATAGGGACTCCGAGGTCTCCGGACACGGCAGATATACCTTGAAGTCTCTACAGCTGTCTCGCCTCATTGATAATGCGGCTGATAGGTGGTACCTAGATCTGCATACGAAAAACATATGCAGGGAAGGGCATGAGTACACCACAACGGTACCCAATAAGTGCCAAGCCTAACATCGATCGAGTAGTGACGAGGCTAGGTCAAACCCCTACTGGTGTATATATATATATATATAATAAAGCAAGATAGAATGAAATACCGCAGTTAAAATAAATATGGTAATCTAACATCAATGGAATCAGAGAAGACAACAGCTCAAAACACAGAGATAACAACAGGGGATCTCCCGAGATACCGTCTCGTAGTCCCTAACATAAATGTGTAGGGGACCTCCCGGAATACTATTCCGTAGTCCCAAAGTAAATATGCAGTATAGAGATATCTCCCAGAATACCATTCCGTAGTCCCAAAGTAAATATGCAGCTCAACCAACAGAAATAACAGTTACAACAAGAAAACCTACAGTTTAGACTAAGTTCAAGTCAAGAAAATCAGGAAATTTCAGTAAACATGCTGCACAAAGTTCAAATAGGCAGTTAAAACACGTAGGCATGCTATTCTAAACTAAGCAGGATAGTTACATATGCTAGTGTAGTTCAAATAAGGAGAAACACGTTATGACTTAGTGAAAAACGGAGTTTTACAACAAATAGCCCGTGTATGCACTCGTCACCTCATTTACACGACGCTCACATATCAAAGCAGTACCAAATCCTAAGAGGAGTTCCCCCCACAAGGTTAGACAAGCCACTTACCTCGAACCAAGCTCAAATGAATTTGTCACAATGCTTTTTCCACGAATATCCGACTCCGAATGGCCCAAATCTAGCCGAAACCAATTACATAATATAGATATAACTACAAGAAACTAATCTATCTAATGAAATCAAAGCTAAGACAAGAAATTGGAAAATCGCCCAAAAAACCTACTCGGGCCCACGTCTCGAAATCGGGTAAAAGTCACATAATACGAATATCCATTCACTCACAAGTCTAACCATACCAAAATTACACAAATCCGATACCAAAATCTCGATCAAAACCCCAAAATTCGGTCTAAGAACTTTTCTCAATTTTCCCCAATTTTTCACCCTAAATCCAAAATTAAATGATAAAATTAATGATAAATTAGTGGGATATAACCAAAATCAAGTGTAGAATCATTATCCAATTGGTATCTATGAAAATCCCTTAAAATCTCGTCCAAATTCGAGCTCCCAAACTCAAATTTTGATAAAAATGGCCAAACCCTCGTTTTTTGAAATGTTTAATACTGCCCAGTGAATCCTTCTTCAAAAACGCGGAAGGCCCATCGCGTTCGCGAAACACAGCTCGCTTTGGCCCAGAAATTTGTCATCGCGAACACAATGCCCTTGTCGCGAACGCAAAGGTCTATCAACTCAACTCTACGCGAACGCAGGACCAACATCGCGAACGCGTAGGCATAAGGGCCAGGGGACCCAGCTGGCCATTTCTTCTGCGCGAACGCGGGACATATATCACGAATGCGTATGCCAACTTCCCTAGTGCTTCGTGAATGGGGGACCTCCTTCGCGAAAGCGAAGCACAAAATCTCACTTGCCATAAATTCCACTTCGCGAACGCGAGTTTCCCCTCGCGAACGCGTTGAAGGAATTGTGTGCAACAAAAGACCAGAAAATCTACCAACTCCCAAAAACCAAAAATGATCCGTTAAGCACCCAAAACTCATCAGATGCACCCGGAACCTCAACCAAATATACCAACCAATCCTAAAACACCTTACAAACTTAGTCGAGCCCTCAACTCACATCAAAAAACGCTAAAATTACGAATCACCCTCCAATTCAAACTTAAAGAACTTGAAACTTCAAATTTCCATAACCGATGCCAAAACCTATCAATCAAACCACGTCTGATTGATCCTAAATTTTGCACAAGAGTCATAATCAACATTACGGACCTACTCTAACTTCCAGAATCGGATTTCGACCCTGATATCAAAAATTCCACTACCGGTCCAGAACTTCAAAAATTCGACTTTCGCCACTTCAAGCCTAAATAAGTTACGGACCTCCAAAACATAATTCGAATACGCCCCTAAGCCTAAAATCACCCGACGTAGCTAATGGAACTCTATTCCGGAGTCGTCTTTACATAGTTCTGACTACGATCTAAATTCTAAGATTAAGCCTCCGTTTAGCGACTAAGTGTCCCAAAACAGTCCAAAAACCAAAACAAAATCTCCCGGCAAGTTACAATAGCAGAAATAGATATGAGGGAAGCATTTAATAGGGGATCAGAGCTATAACCCTCAAAACGATCGGTCGTGTCGTTACATAAACCAACAACAAGTGGGAGTAAAAGTCTAGAACATCAAACAAACAACTTAATTTGGCCAAGCCTAGATATAGCTGTTTCAAAAAATAATGGATTCCAGGTACTACATGAAGGAGGACATAGAGGAGAAGGCCAGAAACTCCCTGATACAGGAGGGGGGGAAACAACATGCCCAATGACTTGGATTATCTGGAGAGGAATAAATAAGAGGTGCAAGCAGAAGGAACGAAAGCAGTATCTCAAAGAAAATAACATAAAAATAGCTGGAATCCTAGAAAATAGAGTGAAAGAAAACAAAGCACCACAGATTGACAACAAGATTGTTCCTGGTTGGGAGAGAATAAGCTACAACAGAGAAACAAGGAATGGAAGAATACGGGTAGTGTGGGATGCTAAAGCCTATAACATACATCATCTAGCTAGTACAAGTCAATTTATTCATTGTATGGTGACAGGAAGGCAGAATGGAATAGATTGTATACTCACAGTAGTAGATGGCTTTAATAAAGTGGAAGAAAGGAAAACATTATGGGACCAACTGAAAGCAATAGCACCTATAATCAATAAACTTTGGCTAATTAGTAGGGACTTTAATGCAATCCTACACCCTAGTGATAGGTTATCTGGAACAACTATATCATTAGTTGAGTTAAAAGATTTCTCTGAATGTTGCAACACTCTGCTGCTAAATGAGATTTCTTAGAAAGGGGAATACTACACTTGGACAAACAAACATAGAGGGAATGATAGAGTGTGTATCAGGATTGATAGGGCAATTGCCAATGATGAATGAATAATTCAATATAGGCACTTGACTGCAATATATGGAGAACCAAGAACTGGGGGATGCTTACTCTGATGTATTAGCTGATCAGGAGAAAAACTATCTGATTCAACTAGAGAAGTGGTCTTTGATAGAGGAAAGTGCACTACAGCAGAAGTCAAAAGTCACTTGGATCAAACAAGGGGATTCAAATACTAAGTACTTTTCAGCTGTAAAGAAAGAGAAGCAACAGAAGAAGCAAATAACTGAGATCAAATCATTGTTGGGGGTCAATCTTCTGGATCCTGAAGCTATCAAAAAAGAATTTCTCAGCTTTTACAAATCCTTGATGGGAACTGCAGCATCAAAACTACCAATAGTGAATAGATTGGTAATGAGAAATGGCCCTTGCTTATCACATACTTAGCAGCTAGAGCTTTGTGCACCAATTACAGAAGAGGAAATCAATGAAGGACTGAGCTCAATTGGAGATGATAAGGCTCCAGGAATTGATGGATTTAATGTTGTCTTTTTCAAGCAGACACTGTCCATTATTAAGAATGAAGTTTGTGAAACTGTGCAAGATTTTTTCATCACAAGAACCTTGTATAAAGCTATAAACTGCACTGCACTTACTCTGGTGCCTAAGGTTCCAAATCCAGATACAGTTAAAGACTATAGGTCTATTCTTGCTGTACAGTGCTATACAAGATTATTGCTAAGGTCATCACCAGCAGATTACAGAAAGTAATGGCCTACATCATCTCAGAGGCTCATGCAGGGTTTATTCCAGGAAGGAAGATAGCAGACAACATCATTCTGGCACATGAACTTATCAAATCTGATGGTAGGAAGCATATCTCCCCTAGATGTATGATAAAGGTAGATCTACAAAAAGCTTATGACTTATTGGAGTGGATCTACCTAGAGCAAGTTATGGAAGGACTGAAGTTCCCAAAGAAGTTCATTGGGTAATGAAATGTATCAAAACAGTTAATTACTCTATTCTACTCAATAGAGAATCAGTTGCACCATTTAATGCAGCCAAAGGCCTGAGACAAAGAGATCTTATATCTCATTTTCTCTTTGCCATTGCCATGGAGTAGTTGAGTCGACTATTTAAAGATCTACAACATGAGAAAAGCTATAAATTTCATCCAAGTTGTAGAAGGCTGGGGATCACTCGCCCAAGCTTCGTTGATGATCTGTTGCTGTTTGCTAGAGGAGATAGTGAATCTGCGTAGAGACTTCATGCATGTTTTACTACTTTCTCAACAGCCTCGGGGTTGCAAGCTAACTTAACCAAAATTGCAGTCTATTGTGGAGGACTGACACAGAGGGAGAAAGAGGCTATTTCAACTGCTAGGTTACTCACTAGGGAAACTTTCTTTTAAATATCTAGGGGTACTTCTAGACACTAAGAAGCTCACCATGGTTCAGTGGCAACCCTTCATGGCAAAGATTGTGGCTAAAATGTCTTCATGGTCTGCAAAGAAGCTATCATATGCTGGAGAATTCAATTGATTCAAACAGTGTTATTTGGTATCCAATCTTATTGGGCTCAACTCTCCCCTCTACCAGCTAAGGTGACACAAATAGTTGAAGCCTAATGCAGAAGCTACCTGTGGTTTGGGGGTGATACAATAACAAAGAAGGTCCTTGTTGCTTGGGAGAAGATCTGCCTGCCTAAGGCTACGGGGGGAGGGGGGGCTCAACTTGCATAATCTCCATATATGGAACAATGCAGCAATTGCAACGACACACTGGGATTTCACTCATAAGCAGGATAAACTTTAGATAAAATGGATCCATGCCTTTTACATCAGGGAGCAGAGTTTGGGAACTATGACCATTCCACAAACCTCTAGTTGGATGGTTAGGAAAATTCTGGGGGAAAGAGATACCATTGGGCAGCTAAACAGACCCATTTCTGAACATAAGAGTGTCATTAAACAAATATACTTATAACTGATACCAGAATACCCAAAGGTAAGGTGGAGAAAATTAATGTTCTAGAACTTTGCAAGACCAAAAGCCTTATTCACAATGTGGCTGAAATGCCAGGACAGACTTCTAACAATGGATATATTGCTGAGATGGGGCCTTAATGTACAAGTTGTATGTGCAATGTGTCACGCTCAAAATGAATCAAGAAACCATTTATTTGCTGAATGTAGATATGCTAAGGCAATTTGGAACAAAGTCAGCAAGTGGGCGCAACAACAACTCTATGGTGGCAACAACTGGGAACTACAATTCCAAGAGATTATTATAAGTATACAAGGGAAGACAACAAAGGCCAAACTCACTAACATGATATATGCTGAAGTTATATATGCCATATGGAATGAGAGGAAGTATTTGAAGGGGTGGCTAGAGATTGTAAAGGAGTGGCACAAGAGATAGCATGTATCTGTAGCTGCAGGGCTACTAGGGAAATGAAATACTTAATGCAAAAGCTAGTTTTCTAAGTTTCTACTTAAACTACACATAGCAATGTTGTATAATAAATATGAGATCTCTAATTATGTTTCTTCTTTTTGAAATTAGCTAGCTGAGTTGTGCTAAACTAATAATTTGTAATTGCTTTGGTGATTAATAGAAGCCTAATTAATTACAAACAAAAAAATTAAGTTGCATTATATTGAAACCGCTTATGGCCAATTTCACTATTATAAAGTGAGGCCTTTGGAAGGGCAAATGCAATATTTAGAAGGTACAAATTTCATGGGACGATCTTTATGGCCATTCTCCTATACTCATTTTTTTAAAAATTAAAATTAATTTTGAAAGTATAAACAATTTCAGAATTTTTTTCTCCTCCTTTTCTTCTTCTTCTTCTTCTTCTTCTTCTTCTTCTTCTTTTTCTTCTTCTTCTTCTTCTTCTTCTTCTTTTTAGTTGCTATGAAAATAAAGGAGGCAATGGATTAACATGGCATTTGTTAGCATATTTTAAATCGATTTAGGTGTTTTACAGTAGTGTAGTGATATGACGCTCCTTACTTTGCTACTGCTTAGGGCTTTTTCTTCTTCTTATTATTAGTTGCAAATTAGTTTTGTTAGACATGTTGTTATTTTGACAATTGATAATTGAAGTTTATTCTTCATGATATTTGAATGTTATGTTTCAAACCTGAGCTCATTTAGAGTAGATTTGGGTATTGAACTGTGTATTGAATTGTTGAAATTCGAATAACAAGTTTATGTTTACGAGTAATTTGCACTTCATAATAAAAGTCTTAAGTGTATGAAAAATTAATTGCACTTCAGACCAATTAAGTCTTAAGTGCTTTTTAAGTGCAATTTCTGTACTTAAGAGTAAAAAAGTCTTAAGTGCATGTAAATATTAGCTGCACTTTAGACTAAAATATTTTTAAATGCATCTTTAGTTTGCAACTTCGTAAATGAATTTTTCCAATGTCAAGCCCGTTAAATCTAAATCTGATCTTAAAGCGGATAATATTATAAATTTTTATGTAATGCGGATATAAATTCGATAAGAAATCTAAAGCTGAGTATATATGCAAAGCTCCCATTTAGTACCGACTTGAAAAGGTTAAAATGAATGTAGTTTATTTTGGGCCAATTCAGAAACATGAATATCTAAGACTTTTGTGAAAAACATAGGATAGATCGAGAACCCAAAAACTGAGGGTGTTTACTTTGTTTGGCATGGTATGACAACTAGGTATAACAATTGGCATAAAAAAGCCAACGTTTTAGGATTTGGCATATGGTAGCCTAAAGTTATTCTCTCTCTCTTCTAATGGTTCAACTACCATCCTAAAAATAAGCCCCAGCAAAATTATTTTCCTTAAAAATAGCAAAAATATTTAAAATCCAATCTCTCTTCTCTCATAGCAACCATCATCCTAGAAATTAGGTTCCATTTCCTTCAGTAGTATCCGGAAAAATTTCCAAATATTTTTATATTATTTTTTTTAGTTTTTTATCTGTATATTCAAATATATATAACACGAAAATAAATATATTATTTGTATATCATCGTTTATAACATAATAAAAATGTGTATATTAAAATTTTATTTTCCTTCTTTGTATAACACATTTCAGATTGAAAACTCAAGTTCAAGACGACTCCACACGTGTATCCCCCATTGTATCCCATGTATATCTCTATGTACATCGGTGATATCTCATGTGTATCTGTGCATATCCATGAAAATTTGTATTATATATACGAAATACAATGTGATATACACGGGCGTCCATAAAAAATTTATGTTGTATACACGATATACAAAGTGATATAGTTGTCCTTAAAAACCTGTTTGTGATATACACGATATACAATGTGATATACACATGTCGAAGTTGGATTTTTAGTCCGATTTTTTAAAACCTAAAATCAGTCTAAATCACTTCTAATCTTGCTCAAATTTGTATATAACCTCGTTTAAGTATTTTCAACCAATTTTAATCGCACACACTCATTCAATCCAACCAAAAAAAGAAGAGAGAAGAAAAACAAAATTGAAATGTATTTTTTTCTCTCTTAGTTTTTGCTTCTGATTTTCTTTGATGTGAGATCGACTTACCTTTTCATCCCACTATTATTTTTTTGCATAATTTGCAAGAATTTTTGTTAAACTATGATAGCGAAAGAGAAGCGATAGAAGAAGAAATACAAGGAGAGAAAGGGAGAGGGAAATAGTGAACAAGAAGAGAAGTGAGCGGCGGAGTGGGGGTAGGGGGCAGACGATTTGGGGTCAATTATTTGAGAGAGAATATATAGTTGTTTTTTAGAATTTGACTATATAATGCCAATTTTTGGGGCTATCATTGCCAAACTTAATATAAGACTAAAAATTTGCCAATTCCGGTTATGTGTTGTCACCTGGTGCCATTTTATCGTTTACTTTGGACCAATTTAAAACTTCCTTCTTTGAAAGGAAAGGACTAGCTGCATGAGATTAAAATACTTTGGGGCCGGCAAACCACAAGACTATTGGGCTAAGAAGCTCCAATGAGATGGAGTTGGGCTTGTGGACGACCTAACAACAATTATGGGCTCACATATTTGACAGTAGTCCGGAAGTCCAATTCAGCCACTTGTTCTAGCATAATATGTAACCCGACAACTTCATTTCATAATCCTTATGTAATGTTAAACAAGTTATCAATCTACGGTTGCTCTGAAATTTTTTGACCACTGGCTCAAAATGCTGAGTAACAAAGAATTAGGTGGTAAATTTACTGTCCTTTTCACCCCCATCAATTTACTATCCTTCTCACTTAGTATATTATAGTTTGTTGACTTGAATTTGTGAATTAAACTTCATCAGTAATACTTAGTATTTCTTGATTATTTTATTTTCATTTTCACTTGACTTGAGTACTTAAATTAGGAAATTAAACTTTAGCATTTTTTCTTTGAATATATTGAAATTCAAAAATAGCCATATTTACAAGTGGTCATTTAAAAATAACCACAATTTCAAAAGTGATCGAAATTTAGCAACTTTTCATGTAAAGATAAATCTGAACGAAAACACTGTTCAAAATTCGGAAAAATACTCCAGTATAATATACTGGTCCAGCATAATATACTAGAGATTGGAGCACCGATGCTCCAATCTCGAGTATATTATATTGGAACTTTTCGCGTGTTGGAGTTCCATCATAATATGCTGGAAGTTCATACACATGTGCACTGATCTCCAGTATATTATACTGAAATTTTCCGTGTTGCAACAAAATTGTGGCTATTTTTCAATAACTTTGCAAACGCTGACTATTTTTGAATGACAAATCTGAAAGATGGCTAGCCCATGCTATTTTTACACCAAAGTTAATAACTTTCTTATTTGCAGATGTTCAAGCATTATGTTGATATTTGGGCCTCTGCTGACTGATCAGATAGTACAAAAAAAAAGACAATTCTTTTCGGTATGTCAAACTGCATACGGTTTTATGTTAGGGAAACTTACACAAATATCCTAAATAAGTTTCAACTTACCAACCTCTAGCCAATAGTTATAGACATACCAAAATTAGCCAAATACATATAAAAATTGAAAAACCAAATAAATAAGGTTCTCTATCGAAGAATCACATGCAAAAATCACCTTTCATATTTTCAAGCATGATTAACAACATTAGATGCAAGACGGAAAGGAAATATCATGAATGAAGTAGCAAATAAGGTGATGAAATAAAAAATAAAAAATATCATATTCCAAAAATCTAAGAAAAAAAGAAACTTTTTCAATGGGTGTAGTTGAAATTCATTGAAAACATATAGATAAGTAATATACAAAATTTGAGGAAGATTAGAGGTGATTTGGACTGGTTTTGTATCAAAATTCGTAATTAAATCAAGTTCAAAAAATTCTTCAGTGACACGCGTATCAAACATGTATCACGCATGTAGGTATCATGGATATACATGTGATACACAATTGATACAAATATGATACATATGTGATACTAAGTAGAGATTTTGACTGCTTAATTGCTCTCTTTTATTTGCGTTTTAGCTCAAAAATGCTTAAAGGTATTTCCGGAAACTAACGAAATATGTTTACTTGTAGGAATATTGGGAAACGAGCCAAAGAAGGAAAAATCAACTCATAAAGGAGTCAAAAGTGAACAAGCGCCAAAATTGGTCAATGAGGCTAGCAGTGCAGACCGCACTATTCTAGTGCGCCACAGAATGAGATTCAGAGATAGGGGTTTTAGACAGCTCAGACAGTGCAGACCACATCAAAAATATGCGATCGTAGGAGATCAAGTGTGCCGCAATCATTTTTATGCGGTCCGCAAGATTGAAGAATCAGAGAGTTGATCAAAGTCCAAAAGATGAAGAGTGTAGACCGCATTACTTTTGTGTGGTCGCAAAATCCTATGTGCGTCCGCAACAATTTTTATGCGGACCACAGAAGGCCTCAAGTTCCAGTCCCAAATTCCCAAGTGTGCGGATCGCACCGGAATTATGCGAACACATAAGTCCATTTTGCGGTCCGCATCAGAATTATGCGGCCGCATAACCTCAGTATGGGCATTTTTGTCAGATATTTTCAGGTTAGTATAAATACAACATTTTATCATTTTTAGGTTAAGTTCTAGTTTGCAGAGGTGCACCTAAACGTTTTTTTTACTTCTTTGAGTAAATTTATATTAGATTGACTTCTTAACATTAGTTTTTTTTTGTTTAATCTATAATTATGCATTCTACCTTAATTTCTTCTTGTATTTCTTCATTTTTAATGAGTAGCTATATCTTTAGTTAGGGTTGTGGCTCAACCCTAGTATGGATAATTAATGGGTATTTAATTTTAGAGCTTGTTTGTGATTGGGTTAGTGATATGGTAAATACTTAATCACACCACACCCGGTGTGGGTAAGTATTTACCGATTGATATCTAGCCGTGTTTATGCTTAAATTCTAGAATTAATGGTTGCAAATGTTGATTCATGCCTTTTTGACCTAATCTTTGCTTGAGAAAGAGAGATTAGGTTTAGGAAAACTTGGCTAGCAAGGAATTGGGGTGAATTCAAGAAATTGATAGCCCCAATTAAAGGGTCAAATCTAGAGATAGTAAGACCCGACTTGAGCATATATCACTTGATTTGTGCAAATACCCATTTGGGATTGAGAAAGTCAAATCGGGCAAAATCACTCAAACTACCGAGAGGTATAGAGTGAGCAATTGCGTGTGTTTACTATACAACAAATCCGATAAATCAAACTAACCATATAGTTTACAACCCATTAGGTAGCCATCTAGGTGGAAGTCATGACCCTAGATTTTTTATCATTTGAAAAACACTCAGAACTAAAAACACTGCCTTCTAGTTATTAGTTGCAATCCATAGCTAAAAGTAGAAATAGAAAATAAACAATGAATATGTGGAAGTCCAATCTAAGGCACATCATACATTAGCTCTAGTTATATACCTAATCCAAACTCTAACTCCTTGTGGATTCGATCCCGACTCGTGTTGGGTTTATTATTGCTTCGACTGCCTCGCTATCTATTTGTGGTGTGAGTTTGGGCAAGATCAATTTTTGGTGTCATTGCCGGGGAGTTAAACAAATTTAGCTTTATATCTAGGTTCTTGTGTGTTTTGTCTTTCTTTCCTTCCGAGTTACTAATTTGTGTTTGAATTGATTTTAGGTATGAAAATGGCTCTCAACAACAATCCCATTGGAAATGTGCCATTGGGGGAAGATGTGGACGATGATGCAATGGATGAGGTTCCTATTAAACCACAAGCTAATAGACGAGGCCTCCCACCTCACGATAATGTGCCCGTCCCTCCCCCACCTCTACCAAGAGCAGCAGTCCACCGACAATTACCAAATGAGGGTTATACAAGTGCTATAGTCCCGCCCCGCATTAGGCGGGCAACTTCCAAATCACCAACGTGATGCTTACACTATTTGAACAACGAGGTTTCTTCACTGGGGCTCCGAATCAAAATGCCTACAAGCATATCAAGGGGTTAGTGGATACTTGTTGAGGGAGCAAGGAAACAAATGTTTCTGAGGACGCGCTGAGGTTGAGCCTATTTCCCTTTTTTCTACGGGGAAAAGCATTGGACTGGTTAGAGAGGTTGCCCAACCGTTCTATCACCACTTGGGATGTGTTGGCAGAAAAGTTCATTTCCAAATTCTTCTCTCCGGGACATATGGTAACGCTTCGGGATGAGATTCTTGCCTTCAAGAAAGAACCCAATGAGCCATTGCACGAGATTTAGGAAAGATATCGTACCATGATTAAAGAGTGTCTGAACAATGATATGCCCGAGGACATTGTCACACCTCTTTTTTACACCCCGAGGGCATATAAAGGAGTTTTTCCACTTTAAGTGACATTATTCGAAATGGGATTATTTATTTAATTTAGGGTCGCCACTTGGAATAGTTTAATTGTTATTCCAAGTCACCGATTTATTTTATATCCCAAGTTGAGAAAATTCGATTTTCATTTTAAAGTCTGCGAACCAGAAATTCTGTTAACCCGGAAGAAGGTATTAGGCATTCCCGGGTTCCGTGGTTCTAGCACGGTCAGATAAACTGTTAAAAATGGCCTATTATCCCATTTATTACATGTTTAAACTATTGTGCATTTATAATTTATTAACCACTTTTAATTATTTTAAAACGCTTTTAGGAAGTTTCAACGTTATTTAAAATATGCCTTGAACCACGCCACATGAAATGCACCCGCGGTTAGCTACACGTTCTATTTAACGTTGTTAAGAATCGAAACTGGGTCACATGAAATGTACACCTGAATTAATAATTAAAGGAAAATCGATTTAAAGAACGCGCCTAAAACAACTACGAAAGTTCAAATAAATAACAAAGTGCGCGAGGGCCATGAAAAATTCAATTGAGGGCGCACCTCGATTTTTAAAAAGTTAGTAACAATTACATGAGGGCCATGGGTTATTTAATAAAAATGGCACACCTCAAATTTTCTATAAAAGCTAACTAGTTTTGTGAGGGCCATGAGCTTAGGGGTTTTGTTTGGCATGGCATGCCTCAAATTATTTCCAAGGATTTCTAATTGTATACATGCTTGAGGAGTTAAAATTAATTAGACATCACATTAAAGGACTCTAAGTGATCCCAAATGAAGATACGATTGGGCGAACAATCCAAATCGGCCGTTCCATGGCTTTTCTAAAATGGCAGGCCTTTATTAAGATGAAACAAATAAGGTTCAATAACCTCTACTGGGCCCCTCGGCGGGCCAGGCCCACTACACATTGACAAAATCCAATAAAAATGTAAGACAACTGATAGTCCAACTTCTGATCAAATCAGTTAATCCAATTATAATCACAATGACTAATCCCCTTGCCTATATTTGAATCCAAGACTATGCATAAATTAATTACTGAAGATTGCCACATCTGGATTGATATATAAAAGGCATATATATATTCAGTCACATGCTATTTTAACTGATGAACTCCATATCTTACTAAATAGACAATGATCCAATCAATGTAGATACTAACCAAACGACCTAATAAGGAAATAAAACAAACCTAAGTAACTTAACCAAATTCATAGCAATTCTCGAACTACTTGTTTTCCAACTGAAGAATGAAGCTAACAGAAATTTATCCAAAATAATGAATCCTAACAAATGACCAAATAGGCACAAAAAAAACTATATTAGAAAATATTTGATTCTTATAAGAATGCAAATCTGCCGAAACTAGCCTTAGCTGACTTGATAGTCACAAACGAGAAGAATAGGCCAAAGTTTTAAACAAAACCCAACAAATTTCCACATCCTATCTTGAATCAATGGAAATATTTTGCAAAAGGTTTTCAAAGAGAACTTATATGATCTTTAACTAAAAAACACATCAATAAGTACTGGTAGGCTGGCTCCAATTACATCAGAAATTAACCAAAATAAATCCATATTGTTGACATATACACTTGAGCTTATGAATTAAACTGAAAGTCCAAACTTACGATTACAAACAACTACATAACATTCACTGAAATTATACCAAGTTCAGTTAAACTTTAAACAAGACTAATTAACAAAATTGATCTATGACACGAATACTAAAATCAAGCTTTAAATAAGGTTGAAATTTAGACATTGGAACACCATCTTTCATTCAATAATCAACATTTCCACTCCAAGGGTTCGAAAGTGTACCTAGATACGACCAAAACAACTACAGAATTTTAAAAGAAGAAGGTGAGATTAGCAGTAATTCAGCAGGGAACTAGCAATCAACAGCAGATCTTAAAACAACAACAAACAACAGCTCAACAGTTAGCTTTTCATGTTTTGGAACCCAGAAATAAGGAGCAATTTAAGAACCAAAGAAAAATGAAAATGCCAACTTTAATAGAACAATAATGGTGATTTTTTTGTATTTTTCTTTCTGATTTTTCAGACTCTCTCAATGTTTGTATTTCTTCAGCCGTTTCTAGCTCTTAGTTTTCTAAAAACTCTCCTCATTTTTATGAAAAGCAAACTTATATAGAAGGTCCTAGGGCAGCAGAATTGGTTTTAAGTTTTACCAATTACCCCTTCCCCAATTTTCATTTTTTCAACTTAGACCCTGATTTTTAGTCTGTTTGTTAAGTCAGCCCCATTACCCATATTCCTAGCAGCTTCCTAGTTAGTTAGGATAGATTCCTTTTATCCAAACTCCCTAAATTACCCTTTGAATTCCTAGTATTAGCTTTCCTCGCCTAAACCAATGCAAGACACCTGATTCCCAAACCCGGGCCTAAACAAGTGGGCTTCTAATGCCCCAGGTCTGCCTCACCATAAACCCCAAAAATGGTCCCAAATCACTAAAGTAATGAAACAAATCAAGTAAAACCAAAGGGCTCGAAATAATCAATAGAACCCAAACGTGATGAACCCAAACCCACTGACTAATTCAACATACGATTGGCTAAAGAAAAAAAGAGAAGAGGAAAAGAAGCACAATAGAACTGGGCATACTGATACCATTTAACAAACCAACGGAACTCTAATTTAAACAAAGAAAGCAAGAGGAAATTGACCTATTAATTTGAACAAGCCATAGCAAAAATAAGTGAACGAGGCAACGGTAAAAAGAAGTGAAATCAGAGTCGGGAGGAAAACAAAGTTGAAGAAGAAACAGGCATACAATTAAAGGAGAAAACATGTACTGTTTTACCAGAAACACATGAGTGAGCATTGCTTTGACAAATCTGCCGGTCTTTGGCCTTGATTAGGCTGGTGGACCACTCTCCTTGTATCTGGTGCACAAACAAATTTGAATCACCGATTACCAGCAACTCTTGAATATTTATGTTGAGTCCTAGTATACAGGCTTCATACTCTACCATGTTGTTGGTGTAGGGAAATCTGAGTTTAGCAGACACCGGATAATGCTGGCTAGTTTCTGATACCAAGATGGCTCTAATGCCCACTCCTTTGAAATTTGTAGCTCATCAAAGAACATCCTCTAACCGTTGTATGCTTTAGTAATGTCCTCTCCTATGAATGACACATCTTTATCAAGAAAATACGTTTTTAAGGGTTCGTATTCTCCTCCCACGGGATTTTCAGCAAGATGGTCTGCCAATGCTTTTCCTTTGACCGCCTTTTGAGTTACATAGACGATGTCAAACTCACTTAGCAGTATCTTCCACTTGGCTAATTTCCCAGTTGGCATGGGTTTCTGAAATATGTACTTCAGGGGGTCCATCCTGGATATAAGGTACGTGGTGTAGGCAGAGAAGTAATGCCTCAATTTTTGAGCTGTCTAAGTCAAAGAAAAATAAGTGTGTTCCGGCAGAGAGTATCATGCTTCATTAGGTGTGAATTTTTTACTCAGGTAGTATATGGCTTGCTCCTTTCTCCCTGTCTCGTCATGTTGTCCCAAAATGCATCCAAAGGCTCCATCTAATACAGATAGATAGAGTAGCAAAGGTCGAC
This sequence comes from Nicotiana sylvestris, assembly GCF_000393655.2. Lineage (NCBI taxonomy): Eukaryota > Viridiplantae > Streptophyta > Magnoliopsida > Solanales > Solanaceae > Nicotiana > Nicotiana sylvestris. The sequence goes on from NC_091059.1 coordinate 207,451,850, forward strand.
CTGGCTCTGGCTGGACCAAGACCTGTGGTGTAGACAGGTACTCCTTGATTTTGTCGAAAGCTTTCTGACAATCGTCGATCCAGCTTGTTTCGGCATCTTTCCTCAACATCTTGAAGATGGGTTCACATATAACTGTGGACTGTGTGCTATGAAGCGACTGATATAGTTGAGACGTTCTAGGAAGCTCATCACGTCCTTTTTTCTCCTAGGTGGCGGTAACTCCTGAATAGCCTTAACTTTGGACGGGTCCAGCTTGATCCCTCAACGGCTGACAATGAATCCAGTAACTTTCCTGCGGGAACCCCGAAGGCACACTTTGCGGGGTTCAGTTTAAAGTTGTACCTCTTTAACCTGTCAAAGAACTTTCTCAAGTCCGCTATGTGATCTGCGGCACTATTGGATTTGATAATGACGTCATCCACATATACATCAATTTCTTTGTGTATCATATCATGGAAGATGGTTGTCATGGCTCTCATGTAAGTAGCCCCGACATTCTTTAAACCGAATGGCATCATCTTGTAGCAGTATACCCCCTACGGTATAATAAAAGCTGTTTTCTCTGTGTCTTCTTCATCCATCCAGATCTGGTGATAACTCGCAAAGCAATCTACAAAGGATTGGAGTTCATACTTGGCGCAATTATCGATAAGGATATGTATATTTGGTAGTGGAAAGTCGTCCTTAGGACTTTCTCTATTTATGTCTCAATAGTCAACAAATACTCTGACATTACCATCTTTCTTCGGAACTGGTAAAATGTTGGCTAACCAGGTTGGGTATTCAATTACCTTGGGACTTTGGCTTTGATCTGCTTAGTAACTCCCTCCTTGATTTTCAGGCTTATATCTGGTTTGAATTTTCTAAGTTTCTGCTTCACCGGCGGACACATGGGATTGGTAGGCAACTTGTGAGCCACTGTAGACGTGCTTAAACCGGTCATGTCATCATATTACCATTCAAATATATCCTCATACTGCTTCAAGAAATGAATGTACTCCTCCTTCTCTGTCGGTGGTAATGAATGCTTATGCGAGTCTCCTTGATAGTTTCGGCATATCCCAAATTCACTGCTTCGGTTTCGTCCAGGTTGGACTTAGGCTTATTCTCAAAGTTATCAACCTCCCTGACAACTTCCTTAGGTATTTCATCTTCTTTATCCGAGTCACTATCCTCAGATTACGTTGCCTTATTGCATGTCACAATCACCGGTTCATCAGGAAAAGTAATAATAACGTTGTAGAAAGAAAAAATGTGGAAGATAATAATGAATAATAAAGAGCAATCCATTTGATTAAAATTAAAAACATCCAAACAAGTACGAATCGATGAATCGAGCATTTATTTTGAAACAAGTAAGTCTTTAAAACAAAATTACTGAAAATCTTAGATGCCTAGAATGGCTATAGAAATAAAATCTGCCAAGCTACCTAGGGACTCAGTAGATCCAGGATGGTGTGGCAGTCCAGTTCCTGAGAACAACTCCCTTCTCTACAGTCTGAATAGTGAGGCCTTTTTCCTCATCCACCTCCTCAATTATTGCACTACAATCAACGTCTTTGTCCTCCAGGAATAGATTCCTCAGCCCATCTAATGCTTTTTCTTCTGTAGTTCCCCATATTGTATCATCTTGGTGGAAAGTTTGACCCAGATGTGGCACTGGTTGCTTGAGAGGGTAATAGGGTCCACGCCATGGAGGCGACCAATCATCATACTCTTGCCATGTATATTGGTATCAGAGCCCGAAGGTAGTACATGACGTTTTATCTGTATCGGTTTGGTAATACCCAGGAGATTCTTCCCAAGCCCTTTGACGGACTCATACCTAGACCAAGCCAGTATGCTTTCTATTTTGTTACTCCACCATTTGTCTTTCTCAACAGCATTGACAAGTTCGATGTGATAATAGGTTTCCCCTCCTAGCTTTCTTCTGTTCCCGATAACCGGGATGGTTTGACTGGTGTAAATTAGGTTACTCTCGTCCCCGTGAATGATCACCTCCTGATGGTTCCATTCAAATTTCATGGCTTGGTATAGTGTGGAAGCCACAGCCACAGCAGCGTGTATCCGTGGTAGACCCAACAGAAGATTGTATGAAGCTGATATGTCAAGTACTTGGAATTCAACGTCGAACCAAGTTGGCCTCATCTACAGACAAAGATTAATCTCCCCAATCGTGGCCCTTTGAGACCCATCAAAGGCTTTCACGTTCATGCTTCCTGTCCGTATTTCATGGAAACCTTTACCCAATCTTTTTAGAGTATCCAATGGACAAATGTTGAGGCTTGAACCTCCATCATCAGAACTCTAGCAATGAATTTGTCTTCAAATTGTACCATGATATGTAATGCTCGGCTATGATTCAACCCTTATGCGGTAGCTCATCCTAGCGGAAGATTATTTTATGACTTTCCAGCACCTGCCCTACCTTGTTGGCCATCTCTCCGCAGGTGATATTGTTGGGTACGTAAGCTTTACTCAACACCTTCATCAGAGCATTCCTGTGCGCCTCTGAATTTTGCAATAGTGATAGGATGGATATCTGAGCTGGGGTTTTGTTCAAATGATCAATGACGGAGTATTCCCTTACTTTTACTTTCCTCCAAAGGTCATCTGGTCCTGTTTCAATGACAGGCTGCTTGGTAGTGGCATCCTTACTTGGTCCTCCCAAGTGTTCAGGTGTATAGATTCTTCCGGTCCTAGTCATTCCTTGTGCACCATCTGATTCCTCCATCTTTGCCTTTCCTAGCTTCGGCAACGTAATCCCAGGGTATTTCTTTTGAATTGAAAGGAGGTGTGGTTGATACTGTCGCTGTGAAAGATGTGGCCACTTCCACTTCAAATGGAACAAGGGTGGTCGCAAGTGGAGCTACCTCTACCTCAAATGAAACTGATGCAGCTACCTCAACCTCGGTTGGTGGCCAAGTCTGTACTACAATAGGAATAAGTGTGACTGCGGGTTTAAAGTCATCGCCTTCTCGAATAAGCCCGATTAACCCCTCAGGATCCCATTCCTCGTCCATCTCTATCACATGTATCCAACCACTCTTATGATCTGGGAGAGGATTGTTGTGGGCATTGGGTGAAACTTCTTTCGCCTGTATGACATCATTGTGCATCAGTGTCTGGATTTTATCTATCAATATTCGGCACTCGCAAGTGGAGCTACCTCTACCTCAAATGAAACTGATGCAGCTACCTCAACCTCGGTTGGTGGCCAAGTCTGTACTACAATAGGAATAAGTGTGACTGCGGGTTTAAAGTCATCGCCTTCTCGAATAAGCCCGATTAACCCCTCAGGATCCCATTCCTCGTCCATCTCTATCACATGTATCCCACCACTCTTATGATCTGGGAGAGGATTGTTGTGGGCATTGGGTGAAACTTCTTTCGCCTGTATGACATCATTGTGCATCAGTGTCTGGATTTTATCTATCAATATTCGGCACTCGTCAATGGTGTGCCCCTTCATACATGAATGGTATGCACAGGTTTTGTTTGGGTTGACCCATTGGGACGGGTTCTCTACTACTACAGCGGGAATAGGAGTGACATACCAGCATCTTTCAACCTTTCATATAGCTGGTCAATGGGTTCAGCAATAACGGTGTATTGTCTGGGTGGTTTGCGGTCAAAATTGGGTCATGGTCTTGGATAATTTTGGCGAGTTGGAGGTGACTAGAAATGAGATGATTGGGAATTATAGGTATGATAGACAACGACCAATTAGGAATATCTGGGAGATAAGGGTTGATATGTAGGTGAAGGTGCATGGTATGTGGGTGGGGGTGTTTGGTATGTGGGTGGAGGTATTTGGTGTTGTCGTGCCCCATTTTTCTCGCGAAATCGGGTTTATGATATTTGGAGGGACAACTCATTCCTTTTGGGAACTGGGTTTGCATTTGAAGAGTCACCACCTAATGATTAGGGTGCATTAGGACACCAATGGAGTTCGATTTGAATAACCAGAGATAAGGTAAGGGCTTGAAATTATTCTAAGGGGAAGGTGTTAGGCACCCCTCAGAATCCACTAGTGTGGTTTTCGGCCAGACAGTTATTGTGAATTTGGGTGCAATTAACATATAAGCAGATAAGGCTCAAATAAGAGGGGATTTCAATACATAATGGTTTGAAAGTAAACAAAGTTTGAAAGGACAATTAAAAGAGCTGATTTTCTTTAAATAAGGAATTACAACGATACAAAAATAAGAATAAAAGGAAGGAGGGTCCTAGGTTTATTAAAAATATGGATCACCCCCACACAATGTCCGGTAATCACTCCTCAATGAGGGGTTACACGTGACATTATCATGTGGTCATCATATCCATATCTACCCTTCCCACCCTATTAAAGTATTAAAGCGCGGATTGGTCTCGATTACTTATTGCATGCTATTACCCATCCCATTCCTATCAGTCCAGGAGGCAGTTAGGACTACTAACCCTAAAAGGGAGGGATATTAGGCTTACTTGAAGCTTTAAAGGTAAAACTTCTAAGGCGACATACAAAACACGTACTGCATGTTTGGGGGAAACATATAAACAAACAAAGGCTCATGTATACCTCCTCAAAACAAACACATAAAATAGCATGTCTTACACATACTGCTTAGGCCTGATTTAAAAGTATTAAAGACGAGGGAGAGGAGATTGTTGAGGCAGTTTTAGTTTATTACATAACTCAGATAAGAAGTCCGAATCAAGCCTGTCTGCTGGTTGTAGCAATTAACAGAAGCAGATTCAGTTTACAGTTATTACTCTAAGGCTTGCCTAGTGTTTAGACGAGGTCCTATAAGCATGATGTCTACTGAATTCAGAAGGTGATGAGACAGTAAAAATTCGAAATGAATTGTTTGAAATCCTGTATGCATACTTGCTAGACCTTGTTAAGCAAGGGAATTAGATTATTAAAAGAGGTTCAAGAGGGACAAATTAAATTAAACTAGTTGCAAGCTCTGCAGGTGATAGTATCTACCATTACTGATTTTTTTATCCCTATGAACAAGATATCTAATATTGACGGTGAATGAAGCAAATCAAGTTTATTTAAAAGTCCCTATAGACATGATTTCTATGCGTTACTGATTTTAGACCCTTATAAACATGATATCTAGATGGTGACAAACATGCAGAACTTCAGAATGAAATCCTATAGGCAGGTCATCTAGATGTAAAGTTTGAACAAGCAATCTTATAGACATGATTTTTAGATGTAGTTTGCAGAATTAAGTACCCTATATGCATGGTTTATAAATGAAGTTTGCATAATTAAAATACCCTATAGGCATGGTTTCTATGTGTAGTTTGAATATGCAAAATTAAAACACACTATAGGCATGTTTCTACTCTTGCATGCATAATTACCCAACCCTTTTCACTAGCCAGCCCCAAATGTTCATTACAACTTATTACAAACCAGGATAATAAATTACATTAGAAAATACAAAGAGAAGTACAAGCAGAGGAAGCCTGATTCTGACTTCCTCAATGAGTTATGAGATAAACCAACCCAAAGACTACTGATCCAAATCCTTTCTCAGACTTGAGTGTGTTAGAGTTCCCTAAGGGCCTCAATAGGACCACGGGCAGTGCTCACACCCAAGTTTCATACCAGAATAGGGACAAGTGCAGTGTGGAAATGCCAGCCCTCATGTGTCCAAGTTTAGATGGAGCTCATGGGTCTCAAGGCAAGACTCACAAGAGGAGGGCAGAACTTAAGTCTAAGAGAGAGTGGAAGTGCAAAAACAGAGTTCTAGATAAAGGAGAGGGGCAAAGGGAAACAGTTATAGAGTTTAACAACTCATAAAAAAGGGTTCAGGGGTTGGGAATTGCAAAAAACCTATGTACTTAGGCAAGGGTCAGCTTTGGGTATGCACGACAATAGAAGATGCTGGCATGCCTATAAGCCTACCAGAACACATAGCACTAAAGAAAAACATAGAGGTTATGATCCCAGGGGGATCAAGCTTGAGTTATAGACAACAATGTTCAATACTACCATGACTCAAACAAATCATAAGTATCACACACACTAGGGTAGGGGTTTAGGATTCGTAATATATAGATTTAGAATAGGAAGAAAGAAATTACAGCATGCTAAAATAAAGTAGTGAATTAGATACAAGCAGTAGGCAAACAAGAATGCAAGAACATTAAGTAACCATGTTGTTGTTGAGGCTGAAAACTTAAATAGGACATACCAGTTCAAAGAAGCAAAACGTAGTAAAGAAAGGTGGAAGGATTTTTGAAATATAGCTTTGGCTTTCAGCCAGCTAAATAGGCCACAGTAGAAGTAGTAAAGCAAGAGAGAATGTTTTTGATTGTAAGTGAGTTCAGAACTAAGAGTGTTCGTGTGTTTGTGTTAATGAGAGAGTATGTATATATAGTAGTTTGAAACTATGTAAAATAAGGCAAGAATTACAATTGTATAGTAATTATGGAACTCAGAATCAATTAAAGAAAAAATCAGTACAAGCGCTCCCTTAATTTGAGGGAATCAGTTCAATCGGTGAGAACAAGTAACAAATAAGGAAAGAAATCAATGCAAATATTCCTTCAATTAGGGAGCAATCAACCAACGGTAATGGACAGAAAATGTTTAAGGAAAGAAATCAAGTAGAGCATCATGTACAGAATAGACAATTAAGGGTAAGTACATAGGGGTTCAATTAGGGAAACAACCAAGCAAGAATCAGTAAAAAATACTCGGTTAACCAAATAAGGTAAGAAACACAATAAATTTGCAGAATATGGAGATAATCAGCACATAGTAAATCAATGAGTCAAGGATTCGAAATTACTGATTTAAGGATAATCACATGGGTTCCTATAAATAAGCAAATAACCCAAGTTAAAATAGGAGAATCAAAAGTTTAAAGGGAAGATTTCAAATCAAGCCAAGAAATAGAGAACTCAGAGTCAGTCAAAGAGAGAGAGTCATGAGTTCCATTTTAGCATATAAATAGAGTGCGATATGAGTAACCAGACATAGCAAGCAAAGAGGCAAGTCTTGACTAGTCAAGACGAACACAAGCATGTAAGTTAGGCATACGAAACTCAGTAGAAACACATTCGAAGCGAGATAGTCACAGAAACTCAAAGGAGAGCAGGCCAGTCACAAAGTCAAATGAAGAACCCTAGAAGAATTAGGGCTTTCAACATAGGCGAGTTAAAGAGAGGATAAAAACCCAGAATCAGAAGAATCACACAAAAGGCACAAGAGATTTCGAAAAGAACTTATGCACTTAAATGAATAGTCACAGACCCAAAACCATAAGATTTTCCATAATGGGAGGGTTTTAAAAAGAGGATAAATAGACAGATCAGACAAAACTCAGGCAAACAACATTCACTTAAGAAACAGTTAAAGAAATTAGAGGTTTTAATATGCAAACCCAAGCAGTAGGATAATACAAACAAACACAGCAAAACATATCAAAGAAAGTTTCGCAATAACTTAATAGAATCTTAATCAGAAAGATAAGAAGTTTTGAAGGTAGAGTTTTAAAATAAACTTTGAGAAAAACGTTTAGAAGTTTAGAGCAAACACAGATCTAAAAGAAATCGGAAGAACCTTAAAGGTTAGGGTTTCAGAAGAACCCCAAATGGTGAGAAAGGTTTTGAAAATCATCGATCTAAGCAGGAGAGTCAAGAGTCAGACTCGAATAGCCATTTTGGCTTTGGGGAATTTGCAGGTGACCCCCTTTTCCTTGCTAAGCTTTGGGATTTTTCTTCACCGGGCGGGGGCGGCCGCATAGCAACAACGTCTCCGAGGCCTGCATAATGATAAAGTGAGTATTTCACTAAGAGACATAATTATGTGAACAAGAGAACTCACCATGGTTTTTAGCTTCCCATCGACCCTTGTCCAAGTCACACCAACTGCGTTCCGCATATGAAGAAGTGGAGGCCAATTGGCGGACCCAACCTACAAGGTCCGGGACCATGCCAGGAAAATAAGAAATAGTTGCATCATCAAAAAGTGATTAGATCGCGAAAAGGATGAGATCGAGAAAGAGTAGGGAAAGCAGAATATTAAGTCACCATCGATAAATCTGTACTTATGTTTCATGTTCCACTCCTCGGGGAATGACATTCTCTCAGCAGGAATCAGATCGGAGGTCCAACTTTGGACAAACAGGCTCATCCATCCTCGGTCCTTGTCCTCATCGATGCTGGAGAAAAGAGATTTCGAGGATTGGCGCTGCAACTTTATCAGACCACCTCGATAAAGGCGAGAGCCGTATAGCCTAATCAGGTGGTCAAGGGTAAAAGACATCCCCTCGACCAGGCCCGAGAAATATCTGATCGGATTGACGATGCGCCAGAATGAAGGGTAGAACTGGCCAAGCGTTACCTGGTATTGTTGGCAAAAATCAAGAATCACTGGGTCTATGGAACCCAGAGCTGGATCTATGGGACCTAACGTGAATGGGTAGGTATACATGCTTAAGTACCCTGCCTTATGGGTGGTGATGTCCTCTTTAGGGGAAGGGATCACAACATCTTTGCTCCTAGTTGCAGTCCTTTTTCACCTGCTCAATGCTAATCTACAGTTATCAAGCAGATGTATCAATACATGGCTCACATAGGCCAGGTGCTGATGCAGATTTATCGATTTTAAAATTGGAAGTTAGTTCGCACGGCCTAGGAATACACTCCTCGATACAAGGTGGCATCACTATTCTACCTCTGGCCGGCCACGATGATGAATAGGCTTTTTCTTTCTAAGGATCAATTTTAGATGTTTTAGCCATTATGGTTTAGACATTCAAGAGAAGAGAAGGAGTGGATGCTATAGTAAGAGCAAATCGAGAAAGGGTGAACTCAGAGAAGTTGAAGGAGTTGAAGAGATTTTAGGGGTGATTTGAGTAGTAAAGTTTGCAAAATTGTGAAATTGGTCTATTTATAGAGGCCGCTTAAACGATTTAGGGAAGCCAAATAGCCGACCATTAGCTACCTCCAATTAATGACCTTGGGAACTACGTGGAAACGACTTTTCAATCACTTCAGCCGCTGACATCACGAGATTGACATCATGATCGATGCGTGGAGCATCGAAGATCAAATCGTTTCTTATCATCTTACTCTAAGAAATGCGGGGACTATCTGTATACGGTTGAAATAAGGTATGCCCGATTTTTCGGGCTCGAGGGGTCACCTTAAGCTCAAGTTCAGGATGGATCGAGTTATAGCTCAATGGACCAGGCTCGATCTCAACGACAGAGTACAAGGCTCGAAGAATCAAGTGTTCGAGGAACGTCGGAGCCTAATATGACTAGCCTCGAGATAATGCCGTTATGAATTTGTAATAGAATGAGCAAGAATCCTGCCACGTCCCCAAGATCGTGGCATAAATTCCGGAATAGATTTATACGAATTCGTACTAGGCAGTTAGACAGCTGTCCCAATAAGATTCTTTACTATAAATAGAAATATACCTTATTTAGGGTTCCCCTATTATATAAAGGGGACCCCAAGATCATGAATCATTGGAAATGAATATACTCTTTTAGTTTTTGGCTTATATTTCATCAGAATCGTCTTTTTACTTAATTGTTCTTGCTTTACTATTATTAAGCAACCTTGAGGCCACCTTAGCTCGAGGTCGAGACTGCCTTGCACCCTGGTTTGATTCTACTTATTTCCTTCGTTTTTACGTTATACTTTTTGGTTATTAATTAGTATTGAACTAAATCACATATCTTTAAAACCATAAATCAAGTTTAATTGTTACTCGTATTTTTGAGGTAAACAGTTCTCAAGAAAATAAGCTATCAATCAAGAGATTAATTCAAACTGCAATTTCACAAGTTTGAATGCAATAATGTCTTTCTGATCAATGATCACTGCAGTACAATTAACTGTACTTTAATAGTAATAAATAGTTAAATCGTTTAGTATAGTAATTGTTGTAATTAAAAGTTATTCATATGTCATGAAATGATATCTTGAATCCCACCACCAACATTAAATCGAACAAATCTTTATATTGAGTAGAATTTGCTATTTTCGACACCTTTCATTTTGCTTCTATAACAAATTGGTTATTTCAAAGTCGGTCAAAACTTTCCCGGTTAAACAAGTTGCACTATAAAAAGCTCTAATGAAATAAATATTTGAATCATAACTTTCTCCCTCTACATTAGTGTAGGTTATACTAACCTGCATCGACCCGTGGATGCCATGGCTAAGAAGAGAGGAAGACCGTCAAAAATCAACCACCTGTTACTGTAGGAAGCTCCATTAGTGCAAGTGTGATTGCAGAAACCCTTGAACAAGGAAGTACACAAAAGGTAGTGACCCCAATTGGGAACCTTCCAGCTAGGTCACTTGATTTGGGATCGCAGAATACAAAAGTAGCAGCATCGAAGAGGCTTAATTTGAACCCAAATCAACTAAGTGAGGTACCAAATTCAGCAAATTCAGCAAAGAGCATCGTTCAATCAAATGGGGAAGCTAGGTAATGATTACAATGGAGGAAATGCAGGACATACCATAGATTCCATCGGACAAAGGGAAACAGAAAGCTGACGCACCTCATCCGGCGCCAGAAGCTATACCTGAAGCTGCAAGGACAACCTTTTTTGCTGGGAATCAAACAGTTAAACATGGAATGAACCTAACCTATATCCCGCCTTAACTGTGGATGGAAAATTTGTGGTTAATCTAGATAAAAAAGAGGTTGAAAATGAAGCAAAAAATAGGGGAAATCACTCATTGCTTATGTGATTGGGGAAAAGCCGGGCTATAACTATATGTGTAGATATATTGCTCAATATTGGAATGTTTTTGCAGAACCTGAAATTTACCTATACAAAGATGGTTATTATATTGTGAGATTTCATAGTATTGAGGATCTGCAAGACATACTATATGGAGGTCCATACACCATAAGCAACAGGCCAATTATTCTCAAACAATGGACTCCTGATTTTGACTTTAAAGTTGAGATTCTGACGAAAATTCCTCTGTGGGTCAAGTTTCCTAAGCTCGTTATGATTGCTGGGGGAGTAACTCATTGAGAAGGATGACTAGCACACTAGGCAACCCTTTATTTGCTGATGGATGCACCACCAAGCATACTAGGGTATCTTATGCTAGAATCTTCAGCAGTAAATGATCCCTCTGGTAGGCAATTCCAGCAGGATATTGAATTTGAGTGGAAGCCTGCTTTCTGTGCCATGTGCTTAAAATTGGGACATGATTGTGCCAAAGCAACACATGAGGAGAAGGCAGATCGGGTACAAAGGAGGAGACCAAGACTAGTTCCTACATAGAGACTAACTGTGCAGCTGATGCAACACCCTGCAACATATCAAAAGGATCAACAGCCTATCAACGAGAGTAAAGAGGCTAAAGGAGGAGAATTGATACAGGTTAAGCCAAAAAGAACACCATAACTTCACAAACAAGCTGATAAACTGTCGTGACCCAAGTTATCCCTCCATGAAACGTCATGATGACACCTAGTCTCTATGACTCGGTAAGCCTAACATTTGCGGAATAGGAGCGAAAACATAACAACTAACAACTAACTGGTAAGTTTTTAATAATAAATTAAGATGCCACACGACATATACAATAACCATTCTCGAAGTGTACATAAACTCTCCCAAAACCTGGAATATCATAAGTCAATAAGTCATAAGCTACAGAAAGAAAACAGTGCTTCTATACTCTAGAGTCTCACAAAAAGAAACACAAGAAGTGTTTGACATGAGGAGGAGTAGATAGGGACTCCGTGGTCTCCAGACACGGCAGATATACCTTGAAGTCTCTACAGTTGTCTCACCTCATTGATAATGCGGCTGATAGGTGGTACCTAGATCTGCATACGAAAAACATGTGCAGGAAAGGGCATGAGTACACCACAACAGTACCCAATAAGTGCTAAGCCTAACATCGATCGAGTAGTGATGAGGCTAGGTCAAACCCCTACTGGTATATATATATGTGTATATATATATATATATAATAAAGCAAGATAGAATGAAATACCGCAGTTAAAATAAATACGGTAATCTAACAGCAATGGAATCAGAGAAAGACAACAGCTCAAAACACAGAGATACCAACAGGGGATCTCCCGAGATACCGTCTCGTAGTCCCAAACGTAAATGTGTAGGGGACCTCCCGGAATATTATTTCGTAGTCCCAAAGTAAATATGCAGTATAGAGATATCTCCCGGAATACCGTTCCGTAGTCCCAAAGTAAATATGCAGCTCAACCAACAGAAATAACAGTTACAACAAGAAAACCTATAGTTTAGACTAAGTTCAAGTCAAGAAAATCAGGAAATTTCAGTAAACATGCTGAACAAAGTTCAAATAGGCAGTTAAAACACTTAGGCATGCTATTCTAAACTAAGCAGGATAGTAACATATGCTAGTGTAGTTCAAATAAGGAGAAACACGTTATGACTTAGTGAAAACGGAGTTTTACAACAAATAGCCCGTGTACGCACTCGTCACCTCATTTACACGACGCTCACATATCAAAACAGTACCAAATCCTAAGGGGAGTTCCCCCACACAAAGTTAGACAAGCCACTTACCTCGAACCAAGCTCAAATGAATTTGTCACAATGCTTTTTCCACGAATATCCGACTCCGAATGGCCCAAATCTAGTCAAAACCAATTACATAATATAAATATAACTACAAGAAACTAATTTATCTAATGAAATCAAAGCTAAGACAAGAAATTGGAAAATCGCCCAAAAAACCTACTCGGGCCCACGTCTCGGAATCAGGTAAAAGTCACATAATACGAATATCCATTTACTCACGAGTCTAACCATACTAAAATTACGCAAATCCGATACCAAAATCTCGATCAAAACCCCAAAATTCGGTCTAAGAACTTTTCTCAAATTTTCCCAATTTTTCACCTTAAATCCAAAATTAAATGATAAAATTAATGATAAATTAGTGGGATATAACCAAAATCAAGTGTAGAATCATTATCCAATTGGTATCTATGAAAATCCCTTAAAATCTCGTCCAAATCCGAGCTCCCAAACTCAAATTTTGATAAAAATGGCCAAACCCTCGTTTTTTGAAATGTTTAATACTGCCCAGTGAATCCTTCTTCAAAAACGCGGAAGGCCCATCGCGTTCGCGAAACACAGCTCGCTTTGGCCCAGAAATTTGTCATCGCGAACGCGATGCCCTTGTCGCGAACGCAAAGGTCTATCAACTCAACTCTACGCGAACGCAGGACCAACATCGCGAACGCGTAGGCATAAGGGCCAGGGGACCCAGCTGGCCATTTCTTCTGCACGAACGCGGGACCTATATCACGAACGCGTATGCCAACTTCCCTAGTGCTTCGCGAATGGGGGACCTCCTTCGCGAAAGCGAAGCACAAAATCTCACTTGCCATAAGTTCCACTCTGCGAACGCGAGTTTCCTCTCGCGAACGCGTTGAAGGAATTGTGTGCAACAAAACACCAGAAAATCTGCCAACTCCCAAAGCCCAAAAATGATCCGTTAAGCACCCAAAACTCATCCGATGCCCCCGGGACCTCAACCAAATATACCAACCAATCCTAAAACACCTTACAAACTTAGTCGAGCCCTCAACTCACATCAAACAACGCTAAAATTACGAATCACCCTCCAATTCAAACTTAAAGAACTTGAAACTTCAAATTTCCACAACCGATGCCAAAACCTATCAATCAAACCACGTCTGATTGATCCTAAATTTTGCACAAGAGTCATAATCAACATTACGGACCTACTCTAACTTCCAGAATCAGATTTCGACCCCGATATCAAAAATTCCACTACCGGTCCAGAACTTCAAAAATTTGACTTTCGCCACTTCAAGCCTAAATACTTTACGGACCTCCAAAACATAATCCGAATACGCCCCTAAGCCTAAAATCACCCGACGTAGCTAATGGAACTCTATTCCGGAGTCGTCTTTACATAGTTCCGACTACGGTATAAATTCTAAGATTAAGCCTCCGTTTAGCGACTAAGTGTCCCAAAACACTCCAAAAACCAAAACAAAATCTCCCGGCAAGTTACAATAGCAGAAATAGATATAGGGGAAGCACTTAATAGGGGATCAGAGCTATAACTCTCAAAATGATCGGTCGTGTCATTACATAAACCAACAACAAATGGGAGTAAAAGTCTAGAACATCAAACAAACAACTTAATTTGGCCAAGCCTAGATATAGCTGTTTCAAAAAATAATGGATTCCAGGTACTACATGAAGGAGGACATAGAGGAGAAGGCCAGAAACTCCCTGATACAGGAGGGGGGGAAACAACATGCCCAATGACTTGGATTATCTGGAGAGGAATAAATAAGAGGTGCAAGCAGAAGGAACGAAAGCAGTATCTCAAAGAAAATCACATAAAAATAGCTGGAATCCTAGAAAATAGAGTGAGAAAACAAAGCACCACAGATTGACAACAAGATTGTTCCTGGTTGGGAGAGAATAAGCTACAACAAAGAAACAAGGAATGGCAGAATATGGGTAGTGTGGGATGCTAAAGCCTATAACATACATCATCTAGCTAGTACAAGTCAATTTATTCATTGTATGGTGACAGGAAGGCAGAATGGAATAGATTGTATACTCACAGTAGTATATGGCTTTAATAAAGTGGAAGAAAGGCAAACATTATGGGACCAACTAAAAGAAATAGCACCTATAATCAATAAACTTTGGCTAATTAGTAGGGACTTTAATGCAATCCTACACCCTAGTGACAGGTTATCTGGAACAACTATATCATTAGTTGAGTTAAAAGATTTCTCTGAATGTTGCAACACTCTGCTGCTAAATGAGATTTCTTGGAAAGGGAAATACTACACTTGGACAAACAAACATAGAGGGAATTATAGAGTGTGTATCAGGATTGATAGGGCAATTGCCAATGATGAATGAATAATTCAATATAGGCACTTGACTGCAATATATGGAAAGTGCACTACAGCAGAAGTCAAAAGTCACTTGGATCAAACAAGGGGATTCAAATACTAAGTACTTTTCAGCTATAATGAAAGAGAAGCAACAGAAGAAGCAAATAATTGAGATCAAATCATTGTTGGGGGTCAATCTTCTGGATCCTGAAGCTATCAAAAAAGAATTTCTCAGCTTTTACAAATCCTTGATGGGAACTGCAGCATCAAAACTACCAATAGTGAATAGATTGGTAATGAGAAATGGCCCTTGCTTATCACATACTTAGCAGCTAGAGCTTTGTGCACCAATTACAGAAGAGGAAATCTATGAAGGACAGAGCTCAATTGGAGATGATAAGGCTCCAGAAATTGATGGATTTAATGTTGTCTTTTTCAAGCAGACACTGTCCACTATTAAGAATGAAGTTTGTGAAACTGTGCAAGATTTTTTCATCACAGGAACCTTGTATAAAGCTATAAACTGCACTGCACTTACTCTGGTGCCTAAGGTTCCAAATCCAGATACAGTTAAAGACTATAGGTCTATTCTTGCTGTACAGTGCTATACAAGATTATTGCTAAGGTCATCACCAGCAGATTACAGAAAGTAATGGCCTACATCATCTCAGAGGCTCATGCAGGGTTTATTCCAGGAAGGAAGATAGCAGACAACATCATTCTGGCACATGAACTTATCAAATCTGATGGTAGGAAGCATATATCCCCTAGATGTATGATAAAGGTAGATCTACAAAAAGCTTATGACTTATTGGAGTGGATCTACCTAGAGCAAGTTATGGAACTCGCCCAAGCTTCGCTGATGATCTGTTGCTGTTTGCTAGAGGAGATAGTGAATCTGCGTAGAGACTTCATGCATGTTTTACTACTTTCTCAACAGCCTCGGGGTTGCAAGCTAACTTAACCAAAATTGCAGTCTATTGTGGAGGACTGACACAGAGGGAGAAAGAGGTTATTTCAACTGCTAGGTTACTCACTAGGGAAACTTCCTTTTAAATATCTAGGGGTACTTCTAGACACTAAGAAGCTCACCATGGTTCAGTGGCAACCCTTCATGGCAAAGATTGTTGCTAAAATGTCTTCATGGTCTGCAAAGAAGCTATCATATGCTGGGAGAATTCAATTGATTCAAACAGTGTTATTTGGTATCCAATCTTATTGGGCTCAACTCTCCCCTCTACCAGCTAAGGTGACACAAATAGTTGAAGCCCAATGCAGAAGCTACCTGTGGTTTGGGGGTGATACAATAACAAAGAAGGTCCTTGTTGCTTGGGAGAAGATCTGCCTGCCTAAGGCTACCGGGGGGGGGGGGGCTCAACTTGCATAATCTCCATATATGGAACAATGCAACAATTGCAACGACACACTGGGATTTAACTCATAAGCAGGATAAACTTTAGATAAAATGGATCCATGCCTTTTACATCAGGGAGCAGAGTTTGGGAACTATGACCATTCCACAAACCTCTAGTTGGATGGTTAGGAAAATTCTGGGGGAAAGAGATACCATTGGGCAGCTGAACAGACCCATTTCTGAACATAAGAGTGTCATTAAACAAATATACTTATAACTGATACCAGAATACCCAAAGGTAAGGTGGAGAAAACTAATGTTCTAGAACTTTGCAAGACCAAAAGCCTTATTCACAATGTGGCTGAAATGCCAGGACAAACTTCTAACAATGGATATATTGCTGAGATGGGGCCTTAATGTACAAGCTGTATGTGCAATGTGTCAAGCTCATAATGAATCAAGAAACCATTTATTTTCTGAATGTAGATATGCTAAGGCAATTTGGAACAAAGTCAGCAAGTGGGCGCAACAACAACTCTATGGTGGCAACAACTGGGAACTACAATTCCAAGAGATTATTATAAGTATACAAGGGAAGACAACAAAGGCCAAACTCACTAACATGATATATGCTGAAGTTATATATGCCATATGAAATGAGAGGAAGTATTTGAAGCGATGGCCAGAGATTGTAAAGGAGTGACACAAGAGATAGCATGTGTCTGTAGCTGCAGGGCTGCTGGGGAAATGAAATACTTAATGCAAAAGCTAGTTTTCTAAGTTTCTACTTAAACTACACATAGCAATGTTGTATAGGAAATATGAGATCTCTAATTATGTTTCTTCTTTTTGAAATTAGCTAGATGAGTTGTGCTAAACTAATAATTTGTAATTGCTTTGGTGATTAATAGAAGCCTAATTAATTACAAACAAAAAAATTAAGTTGCATTATATTGCAACCGCTTATGGCCAATTTCACTATTATAAAGTGAGGCCTTTGGAAGGGCAAATGCAATATTTAGAAGGTACAAATTTCATGGGACGATCTTTATGGTCATTCTCCTATACTCATTTTTTTAAAAAGTAAAATTAATTTTGAAAGTATAAACAATTTCAGAATTTTTTTCTCCTCCTTTTTCTTCTTCTTCTTCTTCTTCTTCTTAGTTGCTATGAAAATAAAGGAGGCAATGGATTAACATGGCATTTGTTAGCATATTTTAAATCGATTTAGGTGTTTTACAGTAGTGAAGTGATATGACGCTCCTTACTTTGCTACTGCTTAGGGCTTTTTCTTCTTATTATTATTAGTTGCAAAACGGTTTTGTTAGACATGTTGTTATTTTGACAATTGATAATTGAAGTTTATTCTTCATGATATTTGAATGTTATGTTTCAAACCTAAGCTCATTTAGAGTAGATTTGGGTATTGAACTGTGTATTGAATTGTTGAAATTCGAATAACAAGTTTATGTTTACGAGTAATTTGCACTTCATAATAAAAGTCTTAAGTGTATGAAAAATTAATTGCACTTCAGACCAATTAAGTCTTAAGTGCTTTTTAAGTGCAATTTTTGTACTTAAGAGTAAAAAAGTCTTAAGTGCATGTAAATATTAGCTGCACTTTAGACTAAAATATTTTTAAATGCATCTTTAGTTTGCAACTTCGTAAATGAATTTTTCCAATGTCAGGCCCGTTAAATCTAAACCTGATCTTAAAGCGGATAATATTATAAATTTTTATGTAATATAGATATAACTTCGATAATAAATCTAAAGCTGAGTATATATGCAAAGCTCCCATTTAGTACCGACTTGAAAAGGTAAAAATGAATGTAGTTTATTTTGGGCCAATTCAGAAACATAAATATCTAAGACTTTTGTGAAAAACATAGGATAGATCGAGAACCCAAAAACTGAGGGAGGTTTACTTTGTTTGGCATGGTATGACAACTAGGTACAATAATTGGCATAAAAAAGCCAACGTTTTAGGATTTGGCATATGGTAGCCTAAAGTTATTCTCTTTCATCTAATGGTTCAACTACCATCCTAAAAATAAGCCCCAGCAAAATTATTTAAAATCCTCTCTCTCTTCTCTCATAGCAACCATCATCCTAGAAATTAGGTTCCATTTCCTTCAGTAGTGTCCGAAAAAATTTCCAAATATTTTTATAATATTTTTTCTAGTTTTTTATCTGTATATTTAAATATATATAACACGACAATAAATATATTATTTGTATATCATCGTGTATAACATAATAATAATGTGTATATTAAAAAGTATATTAAAATTTTATTTTCCTTCTTTGTATAACACATTTCAGATTGAAAACTCAAGTTCAAGACGACTCCACACATGTATCCCCCATTGTATCCCATGTATATCTCTATGTACATCGGTGATATCTCATGTGTATCTGTGCATATCCATGAAAATTTGTATTATATATACGAAATACAATGTGATATACACGGGCGTCCATAAAAAATTTATGTTGTATACACGATATACAAAGTGATATAGATGTCCTTAAAAACCTGTTTGTGATATACACGATATACAAAGTGATATAGATGTCCTTAAAAACCTGTTTGTGATATACACGATATACAATGTGATATACACGATATACGAAGTTGGATTTTTAGTCCGATTTTTTAAAACCTAAAATCAGTCTAAATCACTTCTAATCTTGCTCAAATTTGTATATAGCCTCGTTTAGGTATTTTCAACCAATTTCAATCGCACACACTCGTTCAATCCAACCAAAAAAAGAAGAGAGAAGAAAAACAAAATTGAAATGTATTTTTTTCTCTCTTAGTTTTTGCTTCTGATTTCCTCTGATGTGAGATCGACTTACCTTTTCATCCCACTATTTTTTTTTTGCATAATTTGCAAGAATTTTTGCTAAACTATGATAGCGAAAGAGAAGCGATAGAAGAAGAAATACAAGGAGAGAAAGGGAGAGGGAAATAGTGAACAAGAAGAGAAGTGAGCGGCAGAGTGGGGGTGGGGGGCAGACGATTTGGGGTCAATTATTTGAGAGAGAATATATAAGAGTGTAATTTTTTTTAGAATTTGACTATATAATGCCAATTTTTGGGGCTATCTTTGCCAAACTTAATATAAGACTAAAAATTTGCCAATTCCGGTTATGTGTTGTCACCTGGTGCCATTTTATCGTTTACTTTGGACCAATTTAAAACTTCCTTCTTTGAAAGGAAAGGACTAGCTGCATGAGATTAAAATACTTTGGGGCCTGCAAACCACAAGACTATTGGGCTAAGAAGCTCCAACGAGATGGAGTTGGGCTTGTGGACGACCTAACAACAATTATGGGCTCACATATTTGACAGTAGTTCGGAAGTCCAATTCAGCCACTTGTTCTAGCATAATATGTAACCCGACAACTTCATTTCATAATCCTTATGTAATGTTAAACAAGTTATCAATCTACGGTTGCTCTGAAATTTTTTGACCACTGGCTCAAAATGCTGATTAACAAAGAATTAGGTGGTAAATTTACTGTCCTTTTCACCCCCACCAATTTACTATCATTCTCACTTAGTATATTATGGTTTGTTGACTTGAATTTGCGAATTAAACTTCATCAGTAATACTTAGTATTTCTTGATTATTTTATTTTCATTTTCACTTGACTTGAGTACTTAAATTAGGAAATTAAACTTTAGCATTTTTTCTTTGAATATATCGAAATTCAAAAATAGCCATATTTACAAGTGGTCATTTAAAAATAACCACAGTTTCAAAAGTGATCGAAATTTAGCAACTTTTCATGTAAAGATAAATCTGAACGAAAACACTGTTCAAAATTCGGAAAAATACTCCAGTATAATATACTGGAGTTCCAGTATAATATACCGGTCCAGCATAATATACTGGAGATTGGAGCACCGGTGCTCCAATCTCCAGTATATTATATTGGAACTTTTCGCGTGTTGGAGTTCCATCATAATATGCTGGAAGTTCATACACATGTGCACTGATCTCCAGTATATTATGCTGAAATTTTCCGTGTTGCAACAAAATAGTGGCTATTTTTCAATAACTTTGCAAACGCTGACTATTTTTGAATGACAAATCTGAAAGCTGGCTAGCCCATGCTATTTTTACACCAAAGTTAATAACTTTCTTATTTGCAGATGTTCAAGCATAATGTTGATATTTGGGCCTCTGCTGACTGATCAGATAGTACAAAAAAAACAATTCTTTTCGGTATGCCAAACTGCATACGGTTTTATGTTAGGGAAACTTACACAAATATCCTAAATAAGTTTCAACTTACCAACCTCTAGCCATTAGTTATAGACATACCAAAATTAGCCAAATACATATAAAAATTGAAAAACCAAATAAATAAGGTTCTCTATCGAAGAATCACATGCAAAAATCACCTTTCATATTTTCAAGCATGATTAACAACATTAGATGCAAGACGGAAAGGAAATATCATGAATGAAGTAGCAAATAAGGTGATGAAATACAAAATAAAAAATATAATATTCCAAAAATCTAAGAAAAAAAGAAACGTTTTCAATGGGTATAGTTGAAATTCATTGAAAACATATAGATAAGTAATATACAAAATTTGAGGAAGATTGGAGGTGATTTGGACTGGTTTTGTATCAAAATTCGTAATTAAATCAAGTTCAAAAAATTCTTCAGTGACACACGTATCAAACATGTATCACGCATGTAGGTATACATGGATATACATGTGATACACAATTGATACAAATATGATACATATGTGATACTAAGTAGGGATTTTGACTGCTTAATTTCTCTCTTTTATTTGCGTTTTAGCTCAAAAATGCTTAAAGGTATTTCCGGAAACTAACAAAATATGTTTACTTGTAGGAATATTGGGAAACGAGCCAAAGAAGGCAAAATCAACTCATAAAGGAGTCAAAAGTGAACAAGCGCCAAAATTGGTCAATGAGGCTAGCAGTGCGGACCGCACTATTCTAGTGCGCCGCAGAATGAGATTCAGAGAAAGGGGTTTTAGACAGCTCAGACAGTGCAGACCGCATCAAAAATATGCGATCGTAGGAGATCAAGTGCGGCCGCAATCATTATTAAGCGGTCCGCAAGATTGAAGAATCAGAGAGTTGATCAAAGTCCAAAAGATGAAGAGTGCGGACCGCATTACTTTTGTGTGGTCGCAAAATCCTATGTGCGTCCGCAACAATTTTTATGCGGACCACAGAAGGCCTCAAGTTCCAGTCCGAAGTTCCCAAGTGTGCGGATCGCACCAGAATTATGCGAACACATAAGTCCATTTTGCGGTCCGCATCAGAATTATGTGGCCGCATAACCTCAGTATGGGCATTTTTGTTAGATATTTTCAGGTTAGTATAAATACAATATTTTATCATTTTTAGGTTAAGTTCTAGTTTGCAGAGGTGCACCTAAACGTTTTTCTTTACTTCTTTGAGTAAATTTATAATAGATTGACTTCTTAACATTAGTTTTTTTTGTTTAATCTATAATTATGCATTCTACCTTAATTTCTTCTTGTATTTCTTCATTTTTTATGAGTAGCTATATCTTTAGTTAGGGTTGTGGCTCAACCCTAGTGTGGATAATTAATGGGTATTTAGTTTTAGAGCTTGTTTGTGATTGGGTTAGTGATATGGTAAATACTTAATCACACCACACCCGGTGTGGGTAAGTATTTACCGATTGATATCTAGCCGTGTTTATGCTTAAATTCTAGAATTAATGGTTGTAAATGTTGATTCATGCCTTTTTGACCTAATCTTTGCTTGAGAAAGAGAGATTAGGTTTAGGAAAACTTGGCTAGCAAGGAATTGGGGTGAATTCAAGAAATTGATAGCCCCAATTAAAGGGTCAAATCTAGAGATAGTAAGACCCGACTTGAGCATATATCACTTGATTTGTGCAAATACCCATTTGGGATTGAGAAAGTCAAATCGGGCAAAATCACTCAAACTACCGAGAGGTATAGAGTGAGCAATTGCGTGTGTTTACTATACCACAAACCCGATAAATCAAACTAACCATATAGTTTACAACCCGTTAGGTAGCCATCTAGGTGGAAGTCATGACCCTAGATTTTTTATCATTTGAAAAACACTCAGAACTAAAAACACTGCCTTCTAGTTATTAGTTGCAATCCATAGCTAAAAGTAGAAATAGAAAATAAACAATGAATATGTGAAAGTCTAATCTAAGGCACATCATACATTAGCTCTAGTTATATACCTAATCCAAACTCTAACTCCTTGTGGATTCGATCCCGACTCGTGTTGGGTTTATTATTGCTTCGACTGCCTCGCTATCTATTTGTGGTGTGAGTTTGGGCAAGATCAATTTTTGGTGTCGTTGCCGGGGAGTTAAACAAATTTAGCTTTATATATAGGTTCTTGTGTGTTTGGTCTTTCTTTCCTTCCGAGTTACTAATTTGTGTTTGAATTGATTTTAGGTATGAAAATGGCTCTCAACAACGATCCCATTGGAAATGTGCCATTGGGGGAAGATGTGGACGATGATGCAATGGATGAGGTTCCTATTAAACCACAAGCTAATAGACGAGGCATCCCACCTCACGATAATGTGCCCGTCCCTCCCCCACCTCTACCAAGAGCAATAGTCCACCGACAATTGCCAAATGAGGGTTATACAAGTGCTATAGTCCCGCCCCGCATTAGGCGGGCAACTTCCAAATCACCAACGTGATGCTTACACTATTTGAACAACGAGGTTTCTTCACTGGGGCTCCGAATCAAAATGCCTACAAGCATCTCAAGGGGTTCATGGATACTTGTTGAGGGAGCAAGGAAACAAATGTTTCTGAGGACGCGCTGAGGTTGAGCCTATTTCCCTTTTCTCTACGGGGAAAAGCATTGGACTGGTTAGAGAGGTTGCCCAACCATTCTATCACCACTTGGGATGAGTTGGCAGAAAAGTTCATTTCCAAA
Organism: Nicotiana sylvestris; assembly: GCF_000393655.2. Classification (NCBI taxonomy): domain Eukaryota; kingdom Viridiplantae; phylum Streptophyta; class Magnoliopsida; order Solanales; family Solanaceae; genus Nicotiana; species Nicotiana sylvestris. The sequence goes on from NC_091059.1 coordinate 207,475,058, forward strand.
TTCTTCTCTCCGGGACATATGGTAACGCTTCGGGATGAGATTCTTGCCTTCAAGAAAGAACCCAATGAGCCATTGCACGAGATTTAGGAAAGATATCGTACCATGATTAAAGAGTGTCCGAACATTGATATGCCCGAGGCCATTGTCACCTCTTTTTTACACCCCGAGGGCATATAAAGGAGTTTTTTCACTTTAAGTGACATTATTCGAAATGGGATTATTTATTTAATTTAGGGTCGCCACTTGGAATAGTTTAATTGTTGTTCCAAGTCACCGATTTATTTTAAATCCCAAGTTGAGAAAATTCGATTTTCATTTTAAAGTCTGCGAACCAGAAATTCTGTTAACCCGGGAGAAGGTATTAGTCATTCCAGGGTTCCGTGGTTCTAGCACGGTCAGATAAACTGTTAAAAATGGCCTATTATCCGATTTATTACATGTTTAAACTATTGTGCATTTTTAATTTATTAACCACTTTTAATTATTTTAAAACACTTTTAGGAAGTTTCAACGTTATTTAAAATATGCCTTGAACCACGCCACATGAAATGCACCCGCGGTTCGCTACACGTTCTATTTAACGTTGTTAAGAAGCGAAACTGGGTCACATGAAATGTACACCTGAATTAATAATTAAAGGAAAATCGATTTAAAGAACGCGCCTAAAAAAACTACGAAAGTTCAAATAAATAACAAAGTTCGCGAGGGCCATGAAAAATTCAATTGAGGGCGCACCTCGATTTTTAAAAAGTTAGTAATAATAACATGAGGGTCATGGGTTATTTAATAAAAATGACACACCTCAAATTTTCTATAAAAGCTAACTAGTTTTGTGAGGGTCATGGGCTTAGGGGTTTTGTTTGGCATGGCACGCCTCAAATTATTTCCAAGGATTTCTAATTGTATACATGCTTGAGGAGTTAAAATTAATTAAACATCACATTAAAGGACTCTAAGTGATCCCAAATAAAGATACGATTGGGCGAACAATCCAAATCGGCCGTTCCATGGCTTTTCTAAAATGGCAGGCCTTTATTAAGATGAAACAAATAAGGTTTAATAACCTCTGCTGGGCCCCTCGGCGGGTCAGGCCCACTACACATTGACAAAATCCAATAAAAATGTAAGACAGTTGATAGTCCAACTTCTGATCAAATCAGTTAATCCAATTATAATCACAATGACTAATCCCCTTGCCTATATTTGAATCCAAGACTATGCATAAATTAATTACTGAAGATTGCCACATCTAGATTGATATATAAAAGGCATATATATTCAGTCACATGCTATTTTAACTGATGAACTCCATATCTTACTAAATAGACAATGATCCAATCAATGTAGATACTAACCAAACGACCTAATAAGGAAATAAAACAAACCTAAGTAACTTAACCAAATTCATAGCAATTCTCGAACTACTTGTTTTCCAACAGAAGAATGAAGCTAACGGAAACTTATCCAAAATAATGAATCCTAACAAATGACCAAATAGGCACAAAAAAAACTATATTAGAAAATATTTGATTCTTATAAGAATGCAAATCTGCCAAAACTAGCCTTAGCTGACTTGATAGTCACAAACGAGAAGAATAGGCCAAAGTTTTTAACAAAACCCAACAAATTTCCACATCCTATCTTGAATCAATGGAAATGTTTTGCAAAAGGTTTTCAAAGAGAACTTATATGATCTTTAACTAAAAAACACATCAATAAGTACTGGTAGGTTGGCTCCAATTACATCAGAAATTAAACAAAATAAATCCATATTGTTGACATATACACTTGAGCTTATGAATTAAACTGAAAGTCCAAACTTACGATTACAAACAACTACATAACATTCACTGAAATTATACCAAGTTCAGTTAAACTTTAAACAAGACTAATTGACAAAATTGAGCTATGACACGAATACTAAAATCAAGCTTTAAATAAGGTTGAAATTTAGACATTGGAACACCATCTTTCATTCAATAATCAACATTTCCACTCCAAGGGTTCGAAAGTGTACCTGGATACGACCAAAACAACTACAAAAATTTAAAAGAAGAAGGTGAGATTAGCAGTAATTCAGCAGGGAACTAGCAATCAATAGCAGATCTTAAAACAGCAACCAACAACAGCTCAACAGTCAGCTTTTCATGTTTTGGAACCCAGAAATAAGGAGCAATTTAAGAACAAAAGAAAAATGAAAATGCCAACTTCAATAGAATAGTAATGGTGATTTTTTTTGTATTTTTTTTCCTGATTTTTCAGACTCTCTCAATGTTTGTATTTCTTCAGCCGTTTCTAGCTCTTAGTTTTCTAAAAACTCTCCTCATTTTTATGAAAAGCAAACATATATAGAAGGTCCTAGGGCAACAGAATTGGTTTTAAGTTTTACCAATTACCCCTTCCCCAATTTTCATTTTTTCAACTTAGACCTTGATTTTTAGTCTGTTTGTTAAGTCAGCCCCATTACCCACATTCCTAGCAGCTTCCTAGTTAGTTAGGACAGATTCCTTTTATCCAAACTCCCTAAATTACCCTTTGAATTCCTAGTATTAGCTTTCCTCGCCTAAACCAATGCAAGCCACTTGATTCCCAAACCTGGGCCTAAACAAGTGGGCTTCTAATGCCCCAGGTCTGCCTCACCATAAACCCCAAAAATGGTCCCAAATCACTGAATAGTGAGGCCTTTTTCCTCATCCTCCTCCTCAATTATTGCACTACAATCCACGTCTTTGTCCTCCAGGAATAGATTCCTCATCCCATCTAATGCTTTTTCTTCTGTAGTTCCCCATATTGTATCAGCTTGGTGGAAAGTTTGACCCAGATGTGGCACTGGTTGCTTGAGAGGGTAATAGGGTCCATGCCATGGAGGCGACCAATCATCATACTCTTGCCATGTATATTGGTATCCGAGCCCGAAGGTAGTACATGACGTTTCATCTGTATCGGTTTGGTAATACCCTGGAGATTCTTCCCAAGCCCTTTGCCGGACTCATACCCAGACCAAGCCAGTATGCTTTCTATTTTGTTACTCCACCATTTGTCTTTCTCAACAGCATTGACAAGTTCGATGTGATAATAGGTTTCCCCTCCTAGCCTTCTTCTGTTCCCGATAACCGGGATGGTTTGACTGGTGTAAATGAGGTTACTCCCGTCCCCGTGAATGATCACCTCCTGATGGTTCCATTCAAATTTCATGGCTTCGTGTAGTGTGGAAGCCACAACCACATCAGCGTGTATCCATGGTAGACCCAACAGAAGATTGTATGAAGCTGATATGTCAAGTACTTGGAATTCAACGTCGAACCATGTTGGCCTCATCTGCAGACAAAGATTAATCTTCCCAATCGTGGCCCTTTGAGACCCATCAAAGGCTTTCACGTTCATGCTTCCTGTCCGTATTTAATGGAAACCTTTACCCAATCTTTTTAGAGTATCCAATGGACAAATGTTGAGGCTTGAACCTCCATCATCAGAACTCTAGCAATGAATTTGTCTTCAAATTGTACCGTGATATGTAATGCTCGGCTATGATTCAACCCTTATGTGGTAGCTCATCCTCGCGGAAGATTATCTTATGACTTTCCAGCACCTGCCCTCCCTTGTTGGCCATCTCTCCGCTGGTGATATTGTTGGGTACGTAAGCTTCACTCAACACCTTCATTAGAGCATTCCTGTGCGCCTCTGAATTTTGCAATAGTGATAGGATGGATATCTGAGCTGGGGTTTTGTTCAAATGATCAATGACGGAGTATTCCCTCACTTGTACTTTCCTCCAAAGGTCATCTGGTCCTGTTTCAATGACAGGCTGCTTGGTAGCGGCATCCTTACTTGGTCCTCCCAAGTGTTCAAGTGTATAGATTCTTCCGGTCCTAGTCATTCCTTGTGCACCATCCGATTCCTCCATCTTTGCCTTTCCTAGCTTCGGCAACGTAATCCCAGGGTATTTCTTTTGAATTGAAAGGAGGCGTGGTTGATACTGTCGCTGTGAAAGATGTGGCCACTTCCACTTCAAATGGAACAAGGGTGGTCGCAAGTGGAGCTACCTCTTCCTCAAATGAAACTGATGCATCTACCTCAACCTCGGTTGGTGGCCAAGTCTGTACTACAATAGGAGTAAGTGTGACTGCGGGTTTAAAGTCATCGCCTTCTCGAATAAGCCCGATTAACCCCTCAGGATCCCATTCCTCGTCCATCTCTATCACATGTATCCCACCACTCTTATGATCTGGGAGAGGATTGTTGTGGCCATTGGGTGCAGCTTCTTTCACCTGTATGACATCATTGTGCATCAGTGTGTGGATTTTATCTTTCAATATTCGGCACTCGTCAATGGTGTGCCCCTTCATACTGGAATGGTATGCACAGGTTTTGTTTGGGTTGACCCATTGGGACGGGTTCTCTACTACTACAGCGGGAATAAGAGTGACATACCAGCATCTTTCAACCTTTCATATAGCTGGTCAATGGGTTCAGCAATAACGGTGTATTGTCTGGGTGGTTTGCGGTCAAAATTGGGTCGCGGTCTTGGATAATTTTGGCGAGTTGGAGGTGACTAGAAATGAGATGGTTGGGAATTATAGGTATGATAGACAACGACCAATTGGGAATATCTGGGAGATAAGGGTTGATATGTAGGTGAAGGTGCTTGGTATGTGGGTGGGGGTGTTTGGTATGTGGGTGGAGGTATTTGGTATTGTCGCGCCCCATTTTTCTCGCGAAATCGGGTTTATAATATTTGGAGGGACAACTCGTTCCTTTTGGGAACTGGGTTTGCATTTGAAGAGTCGCCACCTAATGATTAGGGTGCATTAGGACAACAATGGAGTTCGATTTGAATAACCAGGGATAGGGTAAGGGCTTGAAATTATTCTAAGGGGAAGGTGTTAGGCACCCCTCAGAATCCACTAGTGTGGTTTTCGACCAGACAGTTATTGTGAATTTGGGTGCAATTAACATATAAGCAGATAAGGCTCAAATAAGAGGGGATTTCAATACATAATGGTTTGAAAGTAAACAAAGTTTGAAAGGACAATTAAAAGAGCTGATTTTCTTTAAATAAGGAATTACAACGATACAAAAATAAGAATAAAAGGAAGGGGGGTGCTAGGTTTATTAAAAATATGGATCACCCCCACACAATGTCCGGTAATCACTCCTCAATGAGGGGCTACACGTGACATTATCGTGTGGTCATCATATCCATATCTACCCTTCCCACCCTATTAAAGTATTAAAGCGCGGATTGGTCTCGATTACTTATTGCATGCTATTACCCATCCCATTCCTATCAGTAGGCAAACAAGAATGCAAGAACATTAAGTAACCATGTTGTTGTTGAGGCTGAAAACTTAAATAGGACATACCAGTTCAAAGAAGCAAAACGTAGTAAAGAAAGGTGGCAGGATTTTTGAAATATAGCTTTGGCTTTCAGCCAGCTAAATAGGCCACAGTAGAAGTAGTAAAGCAAGAGAGAATGTTTTTGATTGCAAGTGAGTTTAGAACTAAGAGTATTCGTGTGTTTGTGTTAATGAGAGAGTATGTATATATAGTAGTTTGAAACTATGTAAAATAAGGCAAGAATTACAATTGTATAGTAATTATGGAACTCAGAATCAATTAAAGAAAAAATCAGTACAAGCGCTCCCTTAATTTGAGGGAATCAGTTCAAACGGTGAGAACAAGTAACAAATAAGGAAAGAAATCAATGCAAGTATTCCTTCAATTAGGGAGCAATCAACCAACGGTAATGGACAGAAAATGTTTAAGGAAAGAAATCAAGTAGAGCATCATGTACAGAATAGATGATTAAGGGTAAGTACATAGGGGTTCAATTAGGGAAACAGCCAAGCAAGAATCAGTAAAAAATACTCGGTTAACCAAATAAGGTAAGAAACACAATAAATTTGCAGAATATGGAGACAATCATCACATAGTAAATCAAGGAGTCAAGGATTTGAAATTACTGATTTAAGGATAATCACATGGGTTCCTATAAATAAGCAAATAACCCAAGTTAAAATAGGAGAATCGAAAGTTTAAAGGGAAGATTTCAAATCAAGCCAAGAAATAGGGAACTCAGAGTCAGTCAAAGAGAGAGTCATGAGTTCCGTTTTAGCATATAAATAGAGTGAGATATGAGTAACCAGACATAGCAAGCAAAGAGGCAAGTCTTGACTAGTCAAGACGAACACAAGCATGTAAGTTAGGCATACGAAACTCAGTAGAAACACATTCGAAGCGAGATAGTCACAGAAACTCAAACGAGAGCAAGGCAGTCACAAAGTCAAATGAAGAACCCTAGAAGAATTAGGGCTTTCAACATAGGCGAGTTAAAGAGAGGATAAAAACCCAGAATCAGAAGAATCACACAAAATGCACAAGAGATTTCGAAAAGAACTTATGCACTTAAACGAATAGTCTCAGACCCAAAACCATAAGATTTTCCACAATGGGAGGGTTTTAAAAAGAGGATAAATAGATAGATCAGACAAAACTCAGGCAAACAAAATTCACTTAAGAAACAGTTAAAGAAATTAGAGGTTTTAACATGCAAACCCAAGCAGTAGGATAATACAAATAAACACAGCAAAACATATCAAAGAAAGTTTCGAAATAACTTAATAGAATCTTAATCAGAAAGATAAGAAGTTTTAAAGGTAGAGTTTTAAAAGAAACTTTGAGAAAAACGTTTAGAAGTTTAGAGCAAACACAGATCTAAAAGAAATTGGAAGAACCTTAAAGGTTAGGGTTTCAGAAGAACCCCAAATGGTGAGAAAGGTTTTGAAAATCATCGATCTAAGCAGGAGAGTCAAGAGTCAGACTCGAATAGCCATTTTGGCTTCGAGGAATTTGCAGGTGACCCCCTTTTCCTTGGTAAACTTTGGGATTTTTCTTCACCGGGCGGGGGCGGCCGCATAGCAACAACGTCTCCGAGGCCTGCATAATGATAAAGTGAGTATTTCACTAAGAGACATAATTATGTGAACAAGAGAACTCACCATGATTTTTAGCTTCCCATCGACCCTTGTCCAAGTCACGCCAACTGCGTTCCACATATGAAGAAGTGGAGGCCAATTGCCAGACCCAACCTACAAGGTCCGGGACCATGCCAGGAAAATAAGAAACAGTTGCATCATCAAAAAGTGATTAGATCGCGAAAAGGATGAGATCGAGAAAGAGTAGGGAAAGCAGAATATTAAGTCACCATCGATAAATTTGTACTTACGTTTCATGTTCCACTCCTCGGGGAATGACATTCTCTCAGCAGGAATCAGATCGGAGGTCCTACTTTGGACAAACCGGCTCATCCATCCTCGATCCTTGTCCTCATCGATGCTGGAGAAAAGAGATTTCGAGGATCGGCGCTGCAGCTTTATCAGACCACCTCGATAAAGGCGAGAGCCGTATAGCCTAATCAGGTGGTCAAGGGTAAAAGTCATCCCCTCGACCAGGCCCGAGAAATATCTGATCGGATTGACGATGCGCCAGAATGAAGGGTAGAACTGGCCAAACGTCACCTGGTATTGTTGGCAAAAATCAAGAATCACTGGGTCTATGGAAGCCAGAGCTGGATTTACGGGACCTGACGTGAATGGGTAGGTATACATGCTTAAGTACCCTGCCTTATGGGTGGTGATGTCCTCTTTAGGGGAAGGGATCACAACATCTTTGTTCCCAGTTGCAGTCCTTTTTCACCTGCTCAAGCTCATCTACAGTTATCAAGCAGATGTATCAAGACATGGCTCACATAGGCCAGGTGCCGATGCAGATTTATCGATTTTAAAATTGGAAGTTAGTTCTCACGGCCTAGGAATACACTCCTCGATACAAGGTGGCATCACTATTCTACCTCTAGCCGGCCACGATGATGAATAGGCTTTTCTTTCTGAGGATCAATTTTAGATGTTTTAGCCATTATGGTTTAGAGATTCAAGAGAAGAGAAGGAGTGGATGCTATAGTAAGAGCAAATCGAGAAAGGGTGAACTCAGAGAAGTTGAAGGAGTTGAAGAGATTTTAGGGGTGATTTGAGTAGTAAAGTTTGCAAAATTGTGAAATTGGTCTAATTATACGAATTCGTACTAGGCAGTTAGACAACTGTCCTAATAAGATTCTTTACTATAAATAGAAATATACCTTATTTAGGGTTCCCCTATTATATAAAGGGGACCCCCAGATCATGAATCATTGGAAATGAATATACTCTCTTAGTTTTTGGCTCATATTTCATCAGAATCGTATTTTTACTTAATTGTTCTTGCTTTACTATTCTTAAGCAACCTTGAGGCCACCTTAGCTCGAGGTCGAGACTGCCTTGCACCCTGGTTTGATTCTACTTATTTCCTTCATTTTTACATTATACTTCTTGGTTATTAATTAGTATTGAACTAAATCACATATCTTTAAAACCATAAATCAAGTTTAATTGTTACTCGTATTTTTGAGGTAAACAGTTCTCAAGAAAATAAGCTATCAATCAAGAGATTAATTCAAACTGCAATTTCACAAGTTTGAATGCAATAATGTCTTTCTGATCAATGATCACTGCAGTACAGTTAACTGTACTTGAATAGTAATAAATAGTTAAATCGTTTAGTATAGTAATTGTTGTAATTAAAAGTTATTCATATGTCATGAAATGATAGCTTGAATCCCACCACCAGCATTAAATCGGACAAATCTTGATATTGAGTAGAATTTGCTATTTTCGACACCTTTCATTTTGCTTCTATAACAAATTGGTTATTTCAAAGTCGGTCAAAACTTTCCCGGTTAAACAAGTTGCACTATAAAAAGCTCTAATGAAATAAATATTTGAATCATAACTTTCTCTCTCTACATTAGTGTAGGTTATGCTAACCTGCACCGACCCGTGGATGCCATGGCTAAGAAGAGAGGAAGACCGTCAAAAATCAACCACCTGTTACTGTAGGAAGCTCCATTAGTGCAAGTGTGGTTGCAGAAACCCTTGAACAAGGAAGTACACAAAAGGTAGTTACCCCAATTGGGAACCTTCCAGCTAGGTCACCTGATTTGGGATCGCAGAATACAAAAGTAGCAGCATCGAAGAGGCTTAATTTGAACCAAATCAACTAAGTGAGGTACCAAATTCAGCAAATTCAGCAAAGAGCATCGCTCAATCGAATGGGGAAGCTAGGGTAATGATTACAATGGAGGAAATGCAGGACAGACCATAGATTCCATCGGACAAAGGCAAACAGCAAGCTGACGCACCCCATCCGGCGCCAGAAGCTATACCTGAAGCTGCAAGGACAACCTTTTTTGCTGGGAATCAAACAGCTAAACATGGTATGAACCTAACCTATATCCCGCCTTAATTGTGGATGGAAAATTTGTGGTTAATCTAGATAAAAAAAAGGTTGAAAATGAAGCAAAAAATAGGGGAAATCACTCATTACTTATGTGATTGGGGAAAAGCCGGGCTATAACTATATGTGTAGATATATTGCTCAATATTGGAATATTTTTGCAGAACCTGAAATTTACCTATACGAAGAGGGTTATTATATTGTGAGATTTCATAGTATTGAGGATCTGCAAGACATACTATATGGAGGTCCATACACCATAAGCAGCAGACCAATTATTCTCAAACAATGGACTCCTGATTTTGACTTTAAAGTTGAGATTCTGACGAAAATTCCTCTGTGGGTCAAGTTTTCTAAGCTCGTTATGAATTGCTGGGGGAGTAACTCATTGATCAGGATGACTAGCACACTAGGCAACCCTTTATTTGTTGATGGATGCACCACCAAGCATACTAGGGTATCTTATGCTAGAATCTTCAGCAGTAAATGATCCCTTTGGTAGGCAATTCCAGCAGGATATTGAATTTGAGTGGAAGCCTGCTTTCTGTGCCATGTGCTTCAAATTGGGACATGATTGTGCCAAAGCAACACATGAGGAGAAGGCAGATCGGGTACAAAGGAGGAGACCAAGACTAGTTCCTACATAGAGACTAACTGGGCAGCTGATACAACACCCTGCAACATATCAAAAGGATCAACAGCCTATCAACGAGAGTAAAGAGGCTAAAGGAGGAGAATTGATGCAGGTTAAGCCAAAAGGAACACCATAGCTTCACAAACAAGCTGATAAACTGTCGTGACCCAAGTTATCCCTCCATGAAACGTCATGATGACACCTAGTCTCTACGACTCGGTAAGCCTAACATTTGCAGAAAAGGAGCGAAAACATAACAACTAACAACTAACTGGTAAGTTTTTAATAATAAATTAAGATGCCGCTCGACATATACAATAACCATTCTCGAAGTGTACATAAACTCTCCCAAAACCTGGAATATCATAAGTCATAAGCTACAGAAAGAAAACAGTGCTTCTATACTCTAGAGTCTAACAAAAAGAAATACAAGAAGTGTTTGACATGAGGAGGAGTAGATAGGGACTCCGAGGTCTCCGGACACGGCAGATATACCTTGAAGTCTACAAGCTGTCTCGCCTCATTGATAATGCGGCTGATAGGTGGTACCTAGATTTGCATACAAAAAACATGTGCAGGGAAGGGCATGAGTACACCACAACGGTACCCAATAAGTGCCAAGCCTAACATCGATCGAGTAGTGACGAGGCTAGGTCAAACCCCTACTGGTATATATATATATATATATATATATAATAAAGCAAGATAGAATGAAATACAGCAATTAAAATAAATACGGTAATCTAACAACAATGGAATCAGAGAAAGACAACAACTCAAAACACAGAGATAACAACAGGGGATCTCCCGAGATACCGTCTCGTAGTCCCAAACGTAAATGTGTAGGGGACCTCCCGGAATACTATTCCGTAGTCCCAAAGTAAATATGCAGTATAGAGATATCTCCCGGAATACCGTTCCGTAGTCCCAAAGTAAATATGCAGCTCAACCAACAGAAATAACAGTTACAACAAGAAAACCTACAGTTTAGACTAAGTTCAAGTCAAGAAAATCAGGAAATTTCAGTAAACATGTTGCACAAAGTTCAAATAGGCAGTTAAAACACGTAGGCATGCTATTCTAAACTAAGCAGGATAATTACATATGCTAGTGTAGTTTAAATAAGGAGAAACACGTTATGACTTAGTGAAAACGGAGTTTTACAACAAATAGCCCGTGTACGCACTCGTCACCTCATTTACACGACGCTCACATATCAAAACAGTACCAAATCCTAAGGGGAGTTCCCCCACACAAAGTTAGACAAGCCACTTACCTCGAACCAAGCTCAAATGAATTTGTCACAATGCTTTTTCCACGAATATCCGACTCTGAATGGCCCAAATCTAGCCGAAACCAATTACATAATATAAATATAACTACAAGAAACTAATCTATCTAATGAAATCAAAGCTAAGACAAGAAATTGGAAAATCGCCCAAAAAATCTACTAGGGCCCACGTCTCGAAATCGGGTAAAAGTCACATAATACGAATATTCATTCACTCACGAGTCTAACCATACCAAAATTACTCAAATCCGATACCAAAATGTCGATCAAAACCCCAAAAATCGGTCTAAGAACTTTTCTCAATTTTCCCCAATTTTTCACCCTAAATCCAAAATTAAATGATAAAATTAATGATAAATTAGTGGGATATAACCAAAATCAAGTGTAGAATCATTATCCAATTGGTATCTATGAAAATCCCTTAAATTCTCGTCCAAATCCGAGCTCCCAAACTCAAATTTTGATCAAAATTGCCAAACCCTCGTTTTTTGAAATGTTTAATACTGCCCAGTGAATCCTTCTTCAAAAAACGCGGAAGGCCCATCGCGTTCGCGAAACACAGCTCGCTTTGGCCCAGAAATTTGTCATCGCGAACATGATGCCCTTGTCGCGAACGCAAAGGTCTATCAACTCAACTCTATGCGAACGCAGGACCAACATCGCGAACGCGTAGGCATAAGGGCCAGGGGACCCAGCTGGCCATTTCTTCTGCGCGAACGCGGGACCTATATCACGAACGTGTATGCCAACTTCCCTAGTGCTTCGCGAATGGGGGACCTCCTTCGCGACAACGAAGCACAAAATCTCACTTGCCATAAATTCCACTTTGCGAACGCGAGTTTCCTCTCGCGAACGCATTGAAGGAATTGTGTGCAACAAAACACCAAAAAATCTACCAACTCCCAAAGCCCAAAAATGATCCGTTAAGCACCCAAAACTCATCTGATGCCCCCGGGACCTCAACCAAATATACCAACCAATCCTAAAACACCTTACAAACTTAGTCGAGCCCTCAACTCACATCAAACAACGCTAAAATTACGAATCACCCTCCAATTCAAACTTAAAGAACTTGAAACTTCAAATTTCCACAACCGATGCCAAAACCTATCAATCAAACCACGTCTGATTGATCCTAAATTTTGCACAAGAGTCATAATCAACATTATGGACCTACTCTAACTTCCGGAATCGGATTTCGACCCCGATATCAAAAATTCCACTACCGGTCCAAAACTTCAAAAATTTGACTTTCGCCACTTCAAGCCTAAATAAGTTACGGACCTCCAAAACATAATTCGAATACGCCCCTAAGCCTAAAATCACCCGACGTAGCTAATGGAACTCTATTCCGGAGTCGTCTTTACATAGTTCTGACTACGATCTAAATTCTAAGATTAAGCCTCCGTTTAGCGACTAAGTGTCCCAAAACACTCCAAAAACCAAAACAAAATCTCCCGGCAAGTTACAATAGCAGAAATAGATATGGGGGAAGCACTTAATAGGGGATCAGAGCTATAACTCTCAAAACGATCGGTCGTGTCGTTACATAAACCAACAACAAGTGGGAGTAAAAGTCTAGAACATCAAACAAACAACTTAATTTGGCCAAGCCTAGATATAGCTGTTTCAAAAAATAATGGATTCCAGGTACTACATGAAGGAGGACATAGAGGAGAAGGCCAGAAACTCCCTGATACAGGAGGGGGGGAAACAACATGCCCAATGACTTGGATTATCTGGAGAGGAATAAATAAGAGGTGCAAGCAGAAGGAACGAAAGCAGTATCTCAAAGAAAATCACATAAAAATAGCTGGAATCCTAGAAAATAGAGTGAAAGAAAACAAAGCACCACTGATTGACAACAAGATTGTTCCTGGTTGGGAGAGAATAAGCTATAACAGAGAAACAAGGAATGGAAGAATATGGGTAGTGTGGGATGCTAAAGCCTATAACATACATCATCTAGCTAGTACAAGTCAATTTATTCATTGTATGGTGACAGGAAGGCAGAATGGAATAGATTGTATACTCACAGTAGTATATGGCTTTAATAAAGTGGAAGAAAGGAAAACATTATGGGACCAACTGAAAGCAATAGCATCTATAATCAATAAACTTTGGCTAATTAGTAGGGACTTTAATGCAATCCTACACCCTAGTGACAGGTTATCTAGAACAACTATATCATTAGTTGAGTTAAAAGATTTCTCTGAATGTTGCAACACTCTGCTGCTAAATGAGATTTCTTGGAAAGGGGAATACTACACTTGGACAAACAAACATAGAGGGAATGATAGAGTGTGTATCAGGATTGATAGGGCAATTGCCAATGATGAATGAATAATTCAATATAGGCACTTGACTGCAATATATGGAGAACCAAGAACTGGGGGATGCTTACTCTGATGTATTAGCTGATCAGGAGAAAAACTATCTGATTCAACTAGAGAAGTGGTCTTTGATAGAGGAAAGTGCACTACAGCAGAAGTCAAAAGTCACTTGGATCAAACAAGGGGATTCAAATACTAAGTACTTTTCAGCTGTAATGAAAGAGAAGCAACAGAAGAAGCAAATAACTGAGATCAAATCATTGTTGGGGGTCAATCTTCTGGATCCTGAAGCTATCAAAAAATAATTTCTCAGCTTTTACAAATCCTTGATGGGTACTACAGCATCGAAACTACCAATAGTGAATAGATTGGTAATGAGAAATGGCCCTTGCTTATCACATACTTAGCAGCTAGAGCTTTGTGCACCAATTACAGAAGAGGAAATCTATGAAGGACTGAGCTCAATTGGAGATGATAAGGCTCCAGGAATTGATGGATTTAATGTTGTCTTTTTCAAGTAGACACTGTCCATTATTAAGAATGAAGTTTGTGAAACTGTGCAAGATTTTTTCATCACAGGAACCTTGTATAAAGCTATAAACTGCACTGCACTTACTCTGGTGCCTAAGGTTCCATATCCAGATACAGTTAAAGACTATAGTTCTATTCTTGCTGTACAGTGCTATACAAGATTATTGCTAAGGTCATCACCAGCAGATTACAGAAAGTAATGGCCTACATCATCTCAGAGGCTCATGCAGGGTTTATTCCAGGAAGGAAGATAGCAGACAACATCATTCTGGCACATGAACTTATCAAATCTGATGGTAGGAAGCATATCTCCCCTAGATGTATGATAAAAGTAGATCTACAAAAAGCTTATGACTTATTGGAGTGGATCTACCTAGAGCAAGTTATGGAAGGACTGAAGTTCCCAGAGAAGTTCATTGGGTAATGAAATGTATCAAAACAGTTAATTACTCTATTCTACTCAATGGAGAATCAGTTGCACCATTTAATGCAGCCAAAGGCCTGAGACAAGGAGATCCTATATCTCATTTTCTCTTTGCCATTGCCATGGAGTAGTTGAGTCGACTGTTTAAAGACCTACAACATGAGAAAAGCTATAAATTTCATCCAAGTTGTAGAAGGCTGGGGATCACTCGCCCAAGCTTCGCTGATGATCTGTTGCTGTTTGTTTGAGGAGATAGTGAATCTACGTAGAGACTTCATGCATGTTTTACTACTTTCTCAACAGCCTCGGGGTTGCAAGCTAACTTAACCAAAATTGCAGACTATTGTGGAGGACTGACACAGAGGGAGAAAGAGGCTATTTCAACTGCTAGGTTACTCACTAGGGAAACTTCCTTTTAAATATCTAGAGGTACTTCTAAACACTAAGAAGCTCACCATGGTTCAGTGGCAACCCTTCATGGCAAAGATTGTGGCTAAAATGTCTTCATGGTCTGCAAAGAAGCTATCATATGCTGGGAGAATTCAATTGATTCAAACAGTGTTATTTGGTATCCAATCTTATTGGGCTCAACTCTCCCCTCTACCAGCTAAGGTGACACAAATAGTTGAATCCCAATGTAGAAGCTACCTGTGGTTTGGGGCGATACAATAACAAAGAAGGTCCTTGTTGCTTGGGAGAAGATCTGCCTTCCTAAGGCTACAGGGGGAGGGGGGCTCAACTTGCATAATCTCCATATATGGAACAATGCAGCAATTGCAACAACACGCTGGGATTTAACTCATAAGCAGGATAAACTTTAGATAAAATGGATCCATGCCTTTTACATCAGGGAGCAGAGTTTGGGAACTATGACCATTCCACAAACCTCTAGTTGGATGGTTAGGAAAATTCTGGGGGAAAGAGCTACCATTGGGCAGCTGAACAGACCCATTTCTGAACATAAGAGTGTCATTAAACAAATATACTTATAACTGATACCAGAATACCCAAAGGGAAGGTGGAGAAAACTAATGTTCTAGAACTTTGCAAGACCAAAAGCCTTATTCACAATGTGGCTGAAATGCCAGGACAGACTTCTAACAATGGATATATTGCTGAGATGGGGCCTTAATGTACAAGCTGTATGTGCAATGTGTCAAGCTCATAATGAATCAAGAAACCATTTATTTGCTGAATGTAGATATGCTAAGGCAATTTGGAACAAAGTCAGCAAGTGGGCGCAACAACAACTCTATGGTGGCAACAACTGGGAACTACAATTCCAAGAGATTATTATAAGTATACAAGGGAAGACAACAAAGGCCAAACTCACTAACATGATATATGCTGAAGTTATATATGCCATATGGAATGAGAGGAAGTATTTGAAGGGGTGGCCAGAGATTGTAAAGGAGTGGCACAAGAGATAGCATGTGTCTGTAGCTGCAGGGCTGCTGGGGAAATGAAATACTTAATGCAAAAACTAGTTTTCTAAGTTTCTACTTAAACTACACATAGCAATGTTATATAGGAAATATGGGATCTCTAATTATGTTTCTTCTTTTTGAAATTAGCTAGATGAGTTGTGCTAAACTAATAATTTGTAATTGCTTTGGTGATTAATAGAAGCCTAATTAATTACAAACAAAAAAATTAAGTTGCATTATATTGCAACCGCTTATGGCCAATTTCACTATTATAAAGTGAGGCCTTTGGAAGGGCAAATGCAATATTTAGAAGGTACAAATTTCATGGGACGATCTTTATGGTCATTCTCCTATACTCATTTTTTTAAAAAGTAAAATTAATTTTGAAAGTATAAACAATTTCAGAATTTTTTTCTCCTCCTTTTTCTTCTTCTTCTTCTTCTTAGTTGCTATGAAAATAAAGGAGGAAATGGATTAACATGGCATTTGTAGCATATTTTAAATCGATTTTGGTGTTTTACAGTAGTGAAGTGATATGACGCTCCTTACTTTGCTACTGCTTAGGGCTTTTTCTTCTTATTATTATTAGTTGCAAAACGGTTTTGTTAGACATGTTGTAATTTTGATAATTGATAATTGAAGTTTATTCTTCATGATATTTGAATGTTACGTTTCAAACCTAAGCACATTTAGAGTAGATTTGGGTATTGAACTGTGTATTGAATTGTTGAAATTCGAATAACAAGTTTATGTTTACGAGTAATTTGCACTTCATAATAAAAGTCTTAAGTGTATGAAAAATTAATTGCACTTCAGACCAATTAAGTCTTAAGTGCTTTTTAAGTGCAATTTCTGTACTTAAGAGTAAAAAAGTCTTAAGTGCATGTAAATATTAGCTGCACTTTAGACTAAAATATTTTTAAATGCATCTTTAGTTTGCAACTTCGTAAATGAATTTTCCAATGTCGAGCCTGTTAAATCTAAATCTGATCTTAAAGCGGATAATATTATAAATTTTTATGTAATACAGATATAAATTCGATAATAAATCTAAAGCTGAGTATATATGCAAAGCTCCCATTTAGTACCGACTTGAAAAGGTAAAAATGAATGTAGTTTATTTTGGGCCAATTCAGAAACATGAATATCTAAGACTTTTGTGAAAAACATAGGATAGATCGAGAACCCAAAAACTGAGGGGGTTTACTTTGTTTGGCATGGTATGACAACTAGGTACAATAATTGGCATAAAAAAGCCAACGTTTTAGGATTTGGCATATGGTAGCCTAAAGTTATTCTCTTTCATCTAATGGTTCAACTACCATCCTAAAAATAAGCCCCAGCAAAATTATTTAAAATCCTATCTCTCTTCTCTCATAGCAACCATCATCCTAGAAATTAGGTTCCATTTCATTCAGTAGTGTCCGAAAAAATTTCCAAATATTTTTATAATATTTTTTCTAGTTTTTTATCTGTATATTTAAATATATATAACACGACAATAAATATATTATTTGTATATCATCGTGTATAACATAATAATAATGTGTATATTAAAAAGTATATTAAAATTTTATTTTCCTTCTTTGTATAACACATTTCAGATTGAAAACTCAAGTTCAAGACGATTCCACACGTGTATCCCCCATTGTATCCCATGTATATCTCTATGTACATCGGTGATATCTCATGTGTATCTGTGCATATCCATGAAAATTTGTATTATATATACGAAATACAATGTGATATACACGGGCGTCCATAAAAAATTTATGTTGTATACACGATATACAAAGTGATATAGATGTCCTTAAAAACCTGTTTGTGATATATATGATATACAATGTGACATACACGATATACGAAGTTGGATTTTTAGTCCGATTTTTTAAAACCTAAAATCAATCTAAATCACTTCTAATCTTGCTCAAATTTGTATATAGCCTCGTTTAGGTATTTTCAACCAATTTCAATCGCACACACTCATTCAATCCAACCAAAAAAAAGAAGAGAGAAGAAAAACAAAATTGAAATGTATTTTTTTCTCTCTTAGTTTTTGCTTCTGATTTTCTCTGATGTGAGATCGACTTACCTTTTCATCCCACTATTTTTTTTTTGCATAATTTGCAAGAATTTTTGCTAAACTATGATAGCGAAAGAGAAGCGATAGGAGAATAAATAC
Source organism: Nicotiana sylvestris (assembly GCF_000393655.2). Lineage (NCBI taxonomy): Eukaryota > Viridiplantae > Streptophyta > Magnoliopsida > Solanales > Solanaceae > Nicotiana > Nicotiana sylvestris. Next base: position 207,493,207 of record NC_091059.1, read on the forward strand.
AAGGAGAGAAAGGGAGAGGGAAATAGTGAACAAGAAGAGAAGTGAGTGGCGGAGTGGGGGTGGGGGACAGACGATTTGGGGTCAATTATTTGAGAGAGAATATATAAGAGAGTAGTTTTTTTTAGAATTTGACTATATAATGCCAATTTTTTGGGGCTATCTTTCCCAAACTTAATATAAGACTAAAAATTTGCCAATTCCGGTTATGTGTTGTCACCTGGTGCCATTTTATCGTTTACTTTGGACCAATTTAAAACTTCCTTCTTTGAAAGGAAAGGACTAGCTGCATGAGATTAAAATACTTTGGGGCCTGCAAACCACAAGACTATTGGGCTAAGAAGCTCCAACGAGATGGAGTTGGGCTTGTGGACGACCTAACAACAATTATGGGCTCACATATTTGACATTAGTTCGGAAGTCCAATTCAGCCACTTGTTCTAGCATAATATGTAACCCGACAACTTCATTTCATAATCCTTATGTAATGTTAAACAAGTTATCAATCTACGGTTGCTCTGAAATTTTTTGACCATTGGCTCAAAATGCTGAGTAACAAAGAATTAGGTGGTAAATTTACTGTCCTTTTCACCCCCACCAATTTACTATCTTTCTCACTTAGTATATTATGGTTTGTTGACTTGAACTTGCGAATTAAACTTCATCAGTAATACTTAGTATTTCTTGATTATTTTATTTTCATTTTCACTTGACTTGAGTACTTAAATTAGGAAATTAAACTTTAGCATTTTTTCTTTGAATATATTGAAATTCAAAAATAGCCATATTTACAAGTGGTCATTTAAAAATAACCACAGTTTTAAAAGTGATCGAAATTTAGCAACTTTTCATGTAAAGATAAATCTGAACGAAAACACTGTTCAAAATTCGAAAAAATACTCCAGTATAATATACTGGAGTTCCAGTAAAATATACCGGTCCAGCATAATATACTGGAGATTGGAGCACCGGTGATCCAATCTCCAGTATATTATATTGGAACTTTTCGCGTGTTGGAGTTCCATCATAATATGCTGGAAGTTCATACACATGTGCACTGATCTCCAGTATATTATGCTGAAATTTTCCGTGTTGCAACAAAATAGTGGCTATTTTTCAATAACTTTGCAAACGCTGACTATTTTTGAATGACAAATCTGAAAGCTGGCTAGCCCATGCTATTTTTACACCAAAGTTAATAACTTTCTTATTTGCAGATGTTCAAGCATAATGTTGATATTTGGGCCTCTGCTGACTGATCAGATAGTACAAAAAAAAACAATTCTTTTCGGTATGTCAAACTGCATACGGTTTTATGTTAGGGAAACTTACACAAATATCCTAAATAAGTTTCAACTTACCAACCTCTAGCCATAGGTTATAGACATACCAAAATTAGCCAAATACATATAAAAATTGAAAAATTAAATAAATAAGGTTCTCTATCGAAGAATCACATGCAAAAATTACCTTTCATATTTTCAAGCATGATTAACAACATTAGATGCAAGACGGAAAGGAAATATCATGAATGAAGTAGCAAATAAAGTGATGAAATACAAAATAAAAAATATAATATTCCAAAAATCTAAGAAAAAAAGAAACTTTTTCAATGGGTATAGTTGAAATTCATTGAAAACATATAGATAAGTAATATACAAAATTTGAGGAAGATTGGAGTGATTTGGACTGGTTTTGTATCAAAATTCGTAATTAAATCAAGTTCAAAAAATTCTTCAGTGATACACGTATCAAACATGTATCACGCATGTAGGTATACATGGATATACATGTGATACACAATTGATACAAATATGATACATATGTGATACTAAGTAGGGATTTTGACTGCTTAATTGCTCTCTTTTATTTGCGTTTTAGCTCAAAAATGCTTAAAGGTATTTCCTGAAACTAACGAAATATGTTTACTTGTAGGAATATTGGGAAACGAGCCAAAGAAGGAAAAATCAACTCATAAAGGAGTCAAAAGTGAACAAGCGCCAAAATTGGTCAATGAGGCTAGCAGTGCGGACCGCACTATTCTAGTGCGCCGCAGAATGAGATTCAGAGAAAGGGGTTTTAGACAGCTCAGACAGTGCAGACCGTATCAAAAATATGCGATCGTCGGAGATCAAGTGCGGCCGCAATCATTATTATGCGGTCCGCAAGATTGAAGAATCAGAGAGTTGATCAAAGTCCAAAAGATGAAGAGTGCGGACCGCATTACTTTTGTGTGGTCGTAAAATCCTATGTGCGTCCGCAACAATTTTTATGCGGACCACAGAAGGCCTCCAGTTCCAGTCCGAAGTTCCCAAGTGTGCGGATCGCACCAGAATTATGGAAAAACATAAGTCCATTTTGCGGTCCGCATCAGAATTATGCGGCCGCATAACCTCAGTATGGGCATTTTTGTCAGATATTTTCAGGTTAGTATAAATACAATATTTTATCATTTTTAGGTTAAGTTCTAGTTTGCATAGGTGCACCTAAACGTTTTTCTTTACTTCTTTGAGTTAATTTATATTAGATTGACTTCTTAACATTAGTTTTTTTTTTGTTTAATCTATAATTATGCATTCTACCTTAATTTCTTCTTGTATTTCTTCATTTTTTATGAGTAGCTATATCTTTAGTTAGGGTTGTGGCTCAACCCTAGTGTGGATAATTAATGGGTATTTAATTTTAGAGCTTGTTTGTGATTGGGTTAGTGATATGGTAAATACTTAATCACACCACACCGAGTGTGGGTAAGTATTTACCGATTGATATCTAGCCGTGTTTATGCTTAAATTCTAGAATTAATGGTTGCAAATGTTGATTCATGCCTTTTTGACCTAATCTTTGCTTGAGAAAGAGAGATTAGGTTTAGGAAAACTTGGCTAGCAAGGAATTGGGGTGAATTCAAGAAATTGATAGCCCCAATTAAAAGGGTCAAATCTAGAGATAGTAAGACCCGACTTGAGCATATATCACTTGATTTGTACAAATACCCATTTGGGATTGAGAAAGTTAAATCGGGCAAAATCACTCAAACTACCGAGAGGTATAGAGTGAGAAATTGCGTATGTTTACTATACCACAAACCCGATAAATCAAACTAACCATATAGTTTACAACCCGTTAGGTAGCCATCTAGGTGGAAGTCATGACCCTAGATTTTTTATCATTTGAAAAACACTCAGAACTAAAAACACTGCCTTCTAGTTATTAGTTGCAATCCATAGCTAAAAGTAGAAATAGAAAATAAACAATGAATATGTGGAAGTCCAATCTAAGGCACATCATAAATTAGCTCTAGTTATATACCTAATCCAAACTCTAACTCCTTGTGGATTCGATCCCGACTCGTGTTGGGTTTATTATTGCTTCGACTGCCTCGCTATCTATTTGTGGTGTGAGTTTGGGCAAGATTTTTTGGTGTCGTTGCCGGGGAGTTAAACAAATTTAGCTTTATATATAGGTTCTTGTGTGTTTTGTCTTTCTTTCCTTCCGAGTTACTATTTGTATTTGAATTGATTTTAGGTATGAAAATGGCTCTCAACAACGATCCCATTGGAAATGTGCCATTGGGGGAAGATGTGGGCGATGATGCAATGGATGAGGTTCCTATTAAACCACAAGCTAATAGACGAGGCCTCCCACCTCACGATAATGTGCCCGTCCCTCCCCCACCTCTACCAAGAGCAGCAGCCCACCGACAATTGCCAAATGAGGGTTATACAAGTGCTATAGTCCCGCCCCGCATTAGGCGGGCAACTTCCAAATCACCAACGTGATGCTTACACTATTTGAACAACGAGGTTTCTTCACTGGGGATCCGAATCAAAATGCCTACAAGCATCTCAAGGGGTTCGTGGATACTTGTTGAGGGAGCAAGGAAACAAATATTTCTGAGGACGCGCTGAGGTTGATCCTATTTCCCTTTTCTCTACGGGGAAAAGCATTGGACTGGTTAGAGAGGTTGCCCAACCATTCTATCACCACTTGGGATGAGTTGGCAGAAAAGTTCATTTCCAAATTCTTCTCTCCGAACAATGATATGACCGAGGTCATTGTCACACCTCTTTTTTACACTCCGAGGGCATATAAAGAAGTTTTTCCACTTTAAGTGACATTATTCGAAATGGAGTTATTTATTTAATTTAGGGGCGCCACTTGGAATCGTTTAATTGTTGTTCCAAGTCACCGATTTATTTTAAATCCCAAGTTGAGAAAATTCGATTTTCATTTTAAAGTCTGCGAACCAGAAATTCTGTTAACCCGGGAGAAGGTATTAGGTATTCCCGGGTTCCGTGGTTCTAGCACGGTCAGATAAACTGTTAAAAATGGCCTATTATCCGATTTATTACATGTTTAAACTATTGTGCATTTTTAATTTATTAACCACTTTTAATTATTTTAAAACGCTTTTAGGAAGTTTCAACGTTATTTAAAATATGCCTTGAACCACGCCACATGAAATGCACCCCCGGTTCGCTACACGTTCTATTTAACGTTGTTAAGAAGCGAAACTGGGTCACATGAAATGTACACCTGAATTAATAATTAAAGGAAAATCGATTTAAAGAACGCGCCTAAAACAACTACGAAAATTCAAATAAATAACAAAGTTCGCGAGGGCCATGAAAAATTCAATTGAGGGCGCACCTCAATTTTTAAAAAGTTAGTAACAATTACATGAGGGCCATGGGTTATTTAATAAAAATGGCACACCTCAAATTTTCTATAAAAGCTAACTAGTTTTGTGAGGGCCATGGGCTTAGGGGTTTTGTTTGGCATGGCACGCCTCAAATTATTTCCAAGGATTTCTAATTGTATACATGCTTGAGGAGTTAAAATTAATTAAACATAACATTAAAAGACTCTAAGTGATCCCAAATGAAGATACGATTGGGCGAACAATCCAAATCGGCCGTTCCATGGCTTTTCTAAAATGGCAGGCCTTTATTAAGATGAAACAAATAAGGTTCAATAACCTCTACTGGGCCCCTCAGCGGGTCAGGCCCACTACACATTGACAAAATCCAATAAAAATGTAAGACAGCTGATACTCCAACTTCTGATCAAATCAGTTAATCCAATTATAATCACAATGACTAATCCCCTTGCCTATATTTGAATCCAAGACTATGCATAAATTAATTACTGAAGATTGCCACATCTGGATTGATATATAAAAGGCATATATATTCAGTCACATGCTATTTTAACTGATGAACTCCATATCTTACTAAATAGATAATGATCCAATCAATGTAGATACTAACCAAACGACCTAATAAGGAAATAAAACAAACCTAAGTAACTTAACCAAATTCATAGCAATTCTCGAACTACTTCTTTTCCAACTGAAGAATGAAGCTAACAGAAATTTATCCAAAATAATGAATCCTAACAAATGACCAAATAGGCACAAAAAAACTATATTAGAAAATATTTGATTCTTATAAGAATGCAAATCTGCCGAAACTAGCCTTAGCTGACTTGATAGTCACAAACAAGAAAAATAGGCCAAAGTTTTTAACAAAACCCAACAAATTTCCACATCCTATCTTGAATCAATGGAAATGTTTTGCAAAAGGTTTTCAAAGAGAACTTATATGATCTTTAACTTAAAAACACATCAATAAGTACTGGTAGGCTGGCTCCAATTACATCAGAAATTAACCAAAATAAATCCATATTGTTGACATATACACTTGAGCTTATGAATTAAACTGAAAGTCCAAACTTACGATTACAAACAACTACATAACATTCACTAAAATTATACCCAGTTCAGTTAAACTTTAAACAAGACTAATTGACAAAATTGAGTTATGACACGAATACTAAAATCAAGCTTTAAATAAGGTTGAAATTTAGACATTGGAACACCATCTTTCATTCAATAATCAACATTTCCACTCCAAGGGTTCGAAAGTGTACCTGGATACGACCAAAACAACTACAGAATTTTAAAAGAAGAAGGTGAGATTAGCAGTAATTCAGCAGGGAACTAGCAATCAACAGCAGATCTTAAAACAGCAACAAACAACAGCTCAACAATCAGCTTTTCATGTTTTGGAACCCAGAAATAAGGAGCAATTTTAGAACCAAAGAAAAATGAAAATGCCAACTTCAATAGAACAGTAATGGTGATTTTTTTGTATTTTTCTTTCTGATTTTTCAGACTCTCTTAATGTTTGTATTTCTTCAGCCGTTTCTACCTCTTAGTTTTCTAAAAACTCTCCTCATTTTTATGAAAAGCAAACTTATATAGAAGGTCCTAGGGCAGCAGAATTGGTTTTAAGTTTTACCAATTACCCCTTCCCCAATTTTTATTTTTTCAACTTAGACCCTGATTTTTAGTCTGTTTGTTAAGTCAGCCCTATTACCCACATTCCTAGCAGCTTCCTAGTTAGTTAGGACAGATTCCTTTTATCCAAACTCCCTAAATTACCCTTTGAATTCCTAGTATTAGCTTTCCTCGCCTAAACCAATGCAAACCACCTGATTCCCAAACCCGGGCCTAAATAAGTGGGCTTCTAATGCCCCAGGTCTACCTTACCATAAACCCCAAAAATGGTCTCAAATCACTAAAGTAATGAAACAAATCAAGTAAAACCAAAGGGGTCGAAATAACCAATAGAACCCAAACGTGATGAACCCAAACCCACTGACTAATTCAGCATACGATTGTCTAAAGAAAGAAAGAGAAGAGGAAAAGAAGCACAGTAAAACTGGGCATACTGGTACCATTTAACAAACCAACGGAACTCTAATTTAAACAAAGAAAGCAAGAAGAAATTGACCTATTAATTTAAACAAGCCATAGCAGAAATAAGTGAACGAGGCAACGGTAAAAAGAAGTGAAATCAAAGTCGGGAGGAAAACAAAGTTGAAGAAGAAACGGGCTAACAATTAAAGGAGAAAACATGTACTGTTTTACCAGAAACACATGAGTGAGCATTGCTTTGACAAATTTGCCAGTCTTTGGCCTTGCATAGGGCTGGTAGACTTCGAAATGAGTCGAAATCCATGCTAATCACTCATCCTCAAGGAGAATACTTGACTGGCATAGGTTTCGACCCATTATCGGCCCAAAAAAACTGCTTAAACTTGGAAAAGAGAGCAAAATTAAGGTTTCGAATTTGGGCATCAGATTTGGGATTTGCAGGTAAGAGTGGGGATTTTAGGGATATTAGTGTTAAATTCGTGTTCCATGGGGTGTGGGGACTGTGTGGTGAAATTTTGGTGGGATTTGGAGCTCAAACGCCGGTGGGAATGACAGATATTTTTGAGGGCGGCACTAGAGTTTGGCTTGAGAGAGATCAGAGAGAAGCTGAAGAACAGTACTTAGTTCTAGGTTGTTCTGTTGAGGGCTTGGACAATTTTAATTAAAAATAGGGAAAGTCCTTATGGCCGTTGGATGAATTAAAATGAAAGGCTGGGATTGACTTAAAGCTCTTGAACTTAAAACGACGTAGTTTTGTTCCTATACTACGTTGTTTCAAGGGTCTCAGGGCTGAAGGCTTGGACCGGGTGTGGGTGGAGTTTGGGCCTGGACTAGGAAGAATTTTGAGCGGGTCTTCAATTAAAAATGGCCCAAAATCACAGCCTTTTCTTATTTTCTTTTCTTTTCTTTTCAATTTCCAATTTTCCTTTTCCTTTTCAAATTAATTTAAAACCTAAATTAAATTTTAAACTAAATTAATTTACCAAATTAAGCTAATTACTCATCATAGTATTTACAAAAACTAATTAACTCATAAATTAACAGAAGAACTGCAAAATTTAAAATTTTAAAGTTAAAAATGCAAAGGGAGCCATTTTTGTGATTTTTCATTTTTATAAAATAACTAATTTACTAATTAACTAAAAATGTAAAAAATAAACCCCAAATGCCATGCAAAGTATTTTTGTATATTTTCATGATTTAAATAAAATAAACGTGCACAGACAAATGCAAACAATTAACAAAATCCTATGAAAAATCTACAAAAATTGCAAATTATGGGAAAACATTAGTTTCTTAGAGTTTATGGGAGTAATTCTATAGGGCAAAAATCACGTGTTCACAGCTGCGCCTCTTTGCTCGGAAACACGAAGAATTTTCGTGCAAAGATAAAGTGAGCGGATATGAGCAATTTTTGCCCGTTTGAATATTCTGTGGGAAGCATTTTTGAAGATTTGACCGCACTCTGCTTTCGAGGTTGCCTATATATCCTTGGCTATAAAGGAATCAGGTTAGTGTAGTTATGGAAGTTTCAGGAGCCGGGACTACCAGGAAGCTATGATTTCATTGTTGCTGATGCTGATACTGCTTGCTGAACTCCTTATTACACCAAGACAAAATAAAAGAAGCTAGACTAAACTATGATCTATGAATTACAAGAATCCTATCTATATCTTCAAACTTGATCTTGCAGTTTCTGTTGCTCTGTTGACTTGTACTCCCCAGGTGAAATTCCTTTGTTGCTGACTTGAACTGTATCCTGAGGTGCTTTTCCTTTGTTCTCCAGGCGGGTGTCTGATTATTGAACTTGAATCGTCTTCCTTTGAACATTGCTGCTTTCCCTTTGTTTACCAGGTGGGCGCCTAATTGCCAAACTTGCACCGTCTTGCTTTGAACCTTGCTGCTTTCCTTTTGTTCTCTAGATGGGCTCCTGATTACCAAAATTTACACGGTTTTTCCTTGAAACTTGAACTGCTTTTCCTTTGTTCTCCAGGTGGGCTCCAGATTACCAATACTTGAATTGCTCTCCCTTTGTTCTCCAGGTGGGCTCCTGATTACCAACACTTGAATTGCTTTTCCTTTGTTCTCCAGGTGGGCTCCTGATTACCAACACTTGAATTGCTTTCCCTTTGTTCTCCAGGTGGGCTCCTAATTACCAATACTTGAATTGCTCTCCCTTTGTTCTCCAGGTGGGCTCCTGATTACCAACACTTGAATTTCTCTCCCTGTTCTCCAAGTGGGCTCCTGATTACCAACAATTGAATTGCTTTCCCTTTGTTCTCCAGGTGGGCTCCTGATTTCCAACACTTGAACTGCTTTCCCTTTGTTCTCTAGGTGGACTCCTGATTACCAACATTCAAATTGCTTTCCATTTGTTCTCCAGGTGGGCTCCTAATTTCCAAAACTTTAACCGCTTTTCCTCGAAACTTGATTTGTTTTCCCTTTGTTCTCCTGGCGGGCTCCTAATTGCTGAGCTTGAACTACTTCCTCTTGCGACTGCTTTTCCTTTGAACTATCTTCCCTTGTTTCTCCAGGTGGGTGCCTGATTGCTTGAACCTGAACTAATTCTATTCTCGAAACTCGTGTTGTTTTCCCTTGCTCTCCAGGTGGGAGCCTGATTACAACAAAATAGACAAAACAAAAAAAAAATCTGCCCTAGTTTGGTAGCGGGGCACTTCGGTGAATGTTAATTGCATTGTGTTACCCAATATCTCTAAGAATTTAAAAGCTAGATCCCATTATCCAGGAGGGTCCTGAAAATTCCTAGTTAACTGACAGTTTTTAAGCTAAATGATATTTCCTAAAGGTATGACTTTCGGTAAACCTTGTTATCTGTGAAGATCTTAAACTAAATCTCATTATCTAGGAGGGTCCTGAACATTAAAATCAAATCTCATCATAAGAGTGACAACTTTAAGGCTAAATTATATTTTCCTACGGTAGAACTTACGCTAAATCTTGTTATCTAATGGAGGTCTTAAATCTAAGTCCCATTATTCAGGAGGGTCCTGAAAATTTTGAATTGAATCCTATCCTAAGAATAAAAACTTCAAGGCCAACTTATATTTCCTCAGGATAAAGCTTATGTTAGATCTCGCTACTCATGAATGTTTTGAATTTTAAAATAGGTCCCATTGTCCAGGAGGGTCCTGAGGAATTACGATCGAACCTGTCTAGTACTTGCTTTCCTCATGGAGGGTTTCTCCGAAACAAACGAAATTTTCTGCCCCCTATTTCAATCAAAGAAAAATCTTGTCAGTTTTAAAATGTAGTGGTTAGTTTGTGGCATTCTTGTTGACGGTGATCCTCTCGCTGTCGTGCCTTGCTTTGACCGGCTGCCTTGAACTGGCATGGGATTGTTTGTCTTTCTGAGTGAATTTCAACCACAGGACCCTGAATGACCCGAACGTTCTACACTCAACCCATTGTTTTACACTTCTGTCCTTCCCCATTTGAACTTCTGCATCTTTCACAAAATTCACAAACCATTCCTCCGTTTGAACTTTCACTAACACCTTATTCTTTCAACTTTTGCATCATGCTATTTCTGGTATGCTTTGGCCGCACTTTGCTTTGTGCAATTTGGAAGTTGGTTGTAAGCTTTGAAATTCTTTCTTACTTTCTTAAACAAGGCTGACATTGGAAAAACCTTAGAGAAATAAACCCAAAAGAAATGAAATGCAATGACTTTGAGAGTTAGGAATAAAAGAAAATCCGAAACTAGATGACTGTTTGATAGGGGAAAAGGAAAAGAGACTTATCTGAGTGGAACAACTGATACCAGTGATCATGACATGCATTTTGGATTAATCAGCCCAGCCTATTCATCCAATCTTCTTTCAGTCTTCACACTTTTATGCCCGTGGTTCCCATAATCTAACTCCTTTGCCAAGTCAACAACCTTATTCGGCTTGCGGTGCCCTGTAGGATTTTTACCAACAAACTTCTCTCATTTATTTATCTCTCAACTCACTGTCGCCTTACGGTGCTCGTGAGTGTTTTCACCAATAAGACTCTCTCATTTTTTATTTCTCTCAGCTTTCCATCACCTTATAGTGCCCGTGAGGATTTTCACCACTAAGACTCTCTTATTTTTCACTAACTTGCTCAAAACAGAGTGTTGCCCCTGATAAGAATCACACCTCTACTTGCTCAACTTGGAATCTCTTGAAGACTGATCGGAAGGTCTTTCTTTGGACCAGAATGTGGGCTTTTGGATAGGGTTAGAAAGAAAGGGTATCACAAAGGCTCAAAACAACTTGAATGGGTTCAAAATTACAACTCTTGAAATCAGATTTCTTACAACAACCATAACTTTCTACCGCAGTTTCTTTGCTTGGGGACTTCTGGATTTGTACTTTGATGGGACCGAACCATGAGGCTGCCTACATATCCTTAAAAGGAATCAGGTCGAACATAGTTCATGTCATAGGAATTACTTTGTTGTTGTGATTTTTCTCTTTTCTTTTTCTTTTTCTTTTTATTTCTCTTTATTTTTCTTCTTTTTTCTTTTTCTTTTCTCTTTTTCTTTTCACTCTTTTCCATTCTTTTCTTTCTCTTTTCTTTTTTTTTTCTTTTTTTCTTTACTCACCTTTTGCGCTCGTGCTTTTGAACTTTGCTACTGATTCCGAAATAGGGATATGAAAGGAAATAAATAAGGCTCAAAGGGGTAACAAAGGATAAAGTGTGTAGATAGCAGAACAAAATGCCTTCGCCATTCCAATCTTCAAAACATGCAAAGTACAAACAAACACAATTTAAACCAAAGAAATCATACACAATATCGTTTGACTGCATTAGAATTGATAGACATATATACACATTTGCCTTCTATATCTGTTAAATATAAAGCACCATTGGACAATACTCTCGTTACGATGAATGGCCCTTGCCAGTTTGGGGCAAACTTGCCTTTTGCTTCAGCCTGATGTGGAAGGATGCATTTCAATACTTGTTGACCCACTTTAAATTTCCGTGGACGCACCTTCTTGTTATATGCCCTTGCCATTCTCTTTTGGAACAATTGGCCATGACGCACTGCTGCCGATATTTTCTCATCAATCAAACTCAATTGCTCCAGACAGGTTTTGACCCACTCATCATCATCAATTTCGGCTTCAACAACGATCCAAAGGGACGAAATTTCAACTTCCGTTGGTATCACTGCCTCAGTGTCGTATACCAACAGATAAGGAGTTGCACCTACTAAAGTGCGAACAGTAGTGCGATAACCCAACAACGCAAAGGGCAACTTCTCATGCCATTGCCTGGAACCTTGCACCATTTTCCGAAGTATCTTCTTTATGTTCTTGTTGGCTGCCTCGGCTGCTCCATTGGCCTTGGGGCGGTATGGGGTGGAATTGCGATGTGTAATCTTAAACTGTTGACACACTTCCTTCATCAGATGACTATTAAGATTAGCACCATTATCTGTGATGATCACCTTTGGGATTCCAAACCGACAAATGATATTTGAATGAACAAAATCAACCACTGCCATCTTGGTCATAGATTTGAAAGTTTTAGCTTCAACCCACTTAGTGAAATAGTCAATGGCCACCAGAATAAACCTGTGCCCATTGGATGTTGCTGGCTCAATTGGTCCGATGACATCCATACCCCAAGCAACAACGGGCCATGGTTCAGACATTGTGTGCAATTTAGATGGCGAAGAATGAATCAAATCTCCGTGTACTTGACATTGATGACACTTGCGCATGAAGCTGATGCAATCTCGCTCTATGGTGAGCCAATAATAACCTGCTCGGAGGATTTTCTTTTCCAGAACATACTCACTCATATGCGGTCTGCATACTCTGGAATGCACTTCGGTCATGATAGTCGTGGCCTATCTAGCATCTATGCATCTTAACAATCCCAGATTTGGAGTCCTTTTGTACAAAACTCTTCCATTGAAGAAAAATCTACTTTCCAAATGAGGAATTGTTCTCTTTTGATCACCCGTGGCTTGTATTGGACACACCCTCATCCTGATATACTTCCTGATGTCACGGAACCATGGTTCACCATCAAGTTCCTCCTCAATCATATTGCAGTAGGCATGCTGATCACGAACTTGAATATGTAGAGGGTCAACATAAGCTTTGTCCGGATGGTGCAACATTAACGCAAAGGTCGCCTAGGCATCGACAACCTCATTATGGATCCTTGGAATGTGCCTGAATTCTATAGATCAAAACCATTGACAAAGATAATGCAGACATTGTCGATACGGTATAAGCTTTAAATCCCGTGTCTCCCATTCTCCTTGAATTTGGTGCACCAGAAGGTCCGAGTCCCCTAGGACCAAGACTTCCTGGATTCCCATGTCTACAGATAGCCTTAGTCCCAGAATGCATGACTCGTACTCAGCCATGTTGTTGGTAAAGTAGAATCGTAGTTGGGCTGTAACATGGTAGTGATGCCCTGTTTCAGAAATAAGCACCGCCCCTATCCCGACACCTTTCATGTTAGCAGCTCCATCAAAGAAAAGTTTCCAACCTGGTTTTTCAACCTGCTCCTCCTCGTCAATATGCATCACCTCTTCATCAGGAAAATAAGTTCTCAATGGTTTATATTCCTCATCGACCGGGTTTTTGGCCAAATGATCGGCCAATGCCTGGGCTTTCATCGTTGTCCGAGTCACATATACGATGTTAAACTCTATGAGCAAGATCTATCACTTTGCTAGCCTCCCTATGGGCATAGGCTTCTAAAAAATTTACTTTAAAGGATCTAAGTGAGAGATGAGGTACGCAGTGTAGGATGACAAATAATGCTTCAACTTCTGCACTACCCAAGTCAGAGCGCAACATATCCTTTCAAGGGGAGTATACTTAACCTCATAAGATGTGAACTTCTTGCTGAGATAGTAGATGGCTTGCTCTTTCCTACCAGTGATGTCATGTTGACCCAACACACAACCAAATGAATTATCCAAGACTGTCAAATAAAGAATCAAAGGTCTTCCGGGTTCCGGTGGGACCAATACAGGTGGATTCAACAAATACCCTTTGATTTTATCGAAGGCTTCCTTGAATTCATCGGTCCATTTGACCGCAACTTCCTTCTTTAGCAACTTAAAGATGGGATCACAAGTTGTCGTGAGTTGAGCAATGAACCTGCTGATGTAGTTCAGCCTCCCTAGCAGACTCATCACCTCAGTCTTGTTCTTTGGCGATGGTAACTCTTGGATAGATTTGATCTTTGATGGATCCAATTCAATGCCCCGTCGGCTGACTATGAATCCCAACAATTTCGCCGATGGAACACCAAATGAGTACTTTGCAGGGTTGAGTTTAAGATTGTACCTACGGAGCCTTTGGAAGAACTTTCTCAAATCTTTGGCGTGGTCAGACTACTTCCTGGACTTTATGATTACATCATTCATGTAAACCTCAATCTCCTTGTGTATCATGTCATAGAATAGGTTGTCATTGCTCTCATATAAGTTGCCCCGGCGTTTTCTAAACCAAAAGGCATGACCCGACAGCAGCATGTTCCCCATGGCGTGATGAATGTCGTCTTTTCCGCATCTTCCTCATCCATTAAAATCTGATGATAGCCCGCATAGCAATCCACAAAAGACCCAATCTCATGCTTGGCACAATTATCAATCAAAATGTGGATATTTGGCAATGGGAAGTTGTCCTTTGGACTTGCCTTGTTGAGATCACGATAATCAACACACACTTTGGTCTTACCATCCTTCTTTGGCACAGGCACAACATTGTCTAAACACGTGGGGTACCGCGTGACCCGAATGACCTTTGCATCAAGCTGCTTTGTGACCTCTTCTTTAATCTTAACACTCAAGTCAATTTTGAATTTTCTCAACTTCTGCTTGACGGGAGGGAATGCGGGATCAATTGGCAATTTATGGACCACCAAATCGGTACTTAAGCCTGGCATATCATCATATGACCATGCAAAAATATCCTTATACTCAAACAATGCTTTAATTATTTCTTCTCTGATTGGTGGTTCAAGATGGACACTTATCTTAGTTTCTCTGACATTATCTGGATCCTCTAGATTGATTGCTTCCGTTATATTCAGATTAGGCTTGGGTTTTTCTTCAGAATGACTTAGTTCTTTACTAATCTCTTCAAAGGCCTCATCCTCATCATATTCTGACTTATCATCCCACTCTATTTCTTGGATTATTATTTCAGAATTAGATTGACTTTTAAGACTGGGCCGAAGATTCCTCATCCATGTCATGCCATTGAAATCAGCATAAAAGAACTGTACAAAGAAGAAAAGAAAAACAAAAATAAAACTATCAGGAATGATGGAAAAGGAAAATTGCATTTCATTAAAAATAAAAGACAACAGGGTTTGTACATCAACAAGTGGAAAATAAAAGTCTGAGTCACAACCCTAGAATGGCTCAGATAGAAAGGAAAACAAAACTACCAAGACTCCTTCCAGGTAGGAAGAGGAGTAGCCTTCCAATTGTTAAGATTTGCATTCGGCCCGATGAACTGCACGTCTGCTTTGCTAGAACCTTCTCCAACTTCCACCATGTTTACATCATCAAACAACCTCTGGAACCTTTCAATTAATTCTTTATTAATGTCAACCACAGAACTTGGAACTGTAGTCACTGGGCGTTTCTTGGCACCGGGCTTGACAAAAGACCTAGAGATACGCGGAACAGGCTTTGGAAGTGCCCACGCCTTTTGTTTCAACCTTTTAGCTCTTCTCACATCTGCCGCTGTAGGTTTGAATCTAAGACTAAATTTACACAAATTCTTAGGGAGCGACATCGGCTGTATGATACCCTGCAGATATGCACCCAGACCTTTACCGGGCACAAAGCCATTTTTTAGCATTTCAAAGGCCATCATGACTGATGCGGAGGCTACCTTTGGAGTTGGAACACATTTTCCTTCCGGAACCTTCTCGACCGGCACTATTTTAAACACTTGATAGACCTAAGGCCCTTTGTCATCTTCAACCTCAATGAACGGGACAGAGGCATCACTGTGAGCACACAAATTATCCTCGCCATGCATGACGATCTTCTGTCTATCCTATTTGAACTTGACCATCTGTTGTAGAGTGGACGGGACTGCTTTGGCGGCATGAATCTAAGGTCGACCTAACAACAAATTGTAGGAGACGGCTACATCCAGCACCTGGAACTCCATGGTGAATTCCACTGGTCCTATTGTCAACTCAAGTACTATATCACCAACTAAATCTTTCCCTTCACCTTCTTGTGAATCCTCTCATCATCCACTTTCAACTTGTTCAGAGTAGAGAGGGGGCAGATGTTTGCACTGGAACCATTGTTAACTAATACCCTGGTAACCACAGAATCTTCACATTTTACCGTAAGATAGAAAGCTCTACTGTGTTCAGTACCTTCCACAGGCAACTCATCATCAGAGAAGGTGACCCAGTTCACCTCAAATATTTTGTTGGCGATCTTTTCTAGATGGTTTACTGAAATTTGGTCAGGAACATGAGCCTCGTTCAGGATTTTCATCAAGGCCCGATGATGCTCGTTTGAGTGGATTAACAATGACAATAATGAAATCTGAGCAAGCGTCTTTCTCAACTGCTCTACGATAGAGTAATCTTGTACCTTCATTTTTCTCAAAAACTCCTCCGCCTCTTCTTCAGTCACTACTTTCTTCACTAGAACTGGGTTATCTCTGGATGTTTTAGCTTTCCTTAACTCTTCCGGAGCAAAGCATCTCCCTGAACGAGTTAATACTTAGGCCTCATTGACTTCTTCTTTCAATTCCTTATAGGTCACTATCACCCATTCATAGTTCCATGGGATGGCCTTGGTGCTGATTACTGGCAACTAGGTTATAGGCTTGATGATGACAGGATCCATACGGGCACCCTCCACAATTATGATAGGCTTGTCGGCCACTCCTGGAACAACCATTTTTGACTTTTCTTGCTTTGTTATAACATCACTTGGGGATCCTTTCTTAGCTACCACAGATGGTTCACCGTTTTTCATGCTCAACTTGTTCACTGATCCTTCAACCATTGGTTTTTTGACTGACTTAACCTCACTGGACCAAATCATCATGACGGTCTGTGAAGGCTTTTTGGGCTCCCCTCCCTTATGTACTATCTCAATCATGTTTGTCTCTTGATGGGTTGGTAGTGGGTTTTGGTTGATGTTGGGTGCCTCTAGAGTTTGGACTTCAATCCGGTTTGTGTCAATGAGCTCCTAGATGGCATTTTTCAAGTGCCAGCACTTCTCCGTATCATGCCTCGGAGTACCAGAACAATATTCACAGCTCACGGAGTAATCAAAGTTCTTTGGATGAGGGTTTGGCAATTTCGACTCAATTGGCCTCAGCATATACAACTGCCTCAATCTATGGAATAAGTTGGTATAAGACTCCCTCAATGGGGTGAAGGTTTTCTTTTGCTACAACCTCTCATTTTTGAATGCCGAATTGGGTTGAAAACCTGGGCCGGCAGGGTTTCGATAGGCTCGTGGGGGATGGGTAGGCATTTTGTGGAGCTGGGTAGGTGTTTTGTGGGGCTAGGGCACGCCATTGCGCATAGGCAGGCGGTTGAGTATATGTCTGGGCATGGTGGATAGAAATATGAGGGTCTGATGATGGGAAATAATGCTGGGGTGGATTATATGGGGATTGGGTGTAGGTTTGGTGATGGGGTCGAGGCTGGGTATATTGATGTGATGAACCCTTAGGTCCAAACCATGATCCTGAGTCAATTGTTGCCACATCTTCCTTCTTCTTCTTTCCAATCACTCCCCCAGTACCGTTTTGGATGGCTTGGGTAGTTGCCTTGATAGCCGAGTAGCTCATGATTTTGCTTGATTTAAGCCCTTCTTCCACCATGCCACCCATCTTCACTACCTCATTGAAAGATTTGCCTATGGCCGATATCAGATGGCCAAAATAGGTAGGCTCCAGAGCCTGCAGAAAGTACTCCACCATTTTGCTTTCCTCCATCGGGGGGTTAACTCTTGACGCTTGTTCTCTCCAGCGAAAGACATATTCTCTGAAACTTTCACTAGGCTTCTTCTCAATCTTAGTTAAAGACAAACAATATGGAACAATCTCAATGTTGTACTGGAAATGACGGGTGAATGCTTGGGCCAAATCATCCCAGGTATACCATCTACTATGATCCTGACTAGTGTACCACTCCAATGCCGAGCCACTCAGACTCTGGCTAAAGTATGCCATCAACAACTCATCTTTCCCACCAGCTCCTCTCATTTTACTGTAGAATCCCCTCAAGTGGGCCACCGGGTCTCCGCGCCCGTCATACAAATCAAAATTCGGCATCTTAAATCCCACAGACAATTGAACATCGGTAAATAGACACAAATCCTTGTAGGCTACGCTCACCTGGCCTCCCAATCCCTGCATGTTTCTGAATGACTGCTCCAGACTTCTAACCTTCTTGAACATCTCCTCCTACTCTGGGTTCTTATGTGGTTTCTCAGTCTCGATGGGGAGGTTGAAACGATGAGTACATGAGTAAGGCTCTAGGGCCTTAAAAGTAGGCTCTGGGGGGTAGTATTAGTTATCCTGGGTCTGGAATAAGGGCTCACTAGAGGATCGATGGAGTGTAGCGGGTGGGGGTGCCACGAAAATAGGGATGACTAGTGGAGAAGGGTATGGGACTAGTTTGGGTGGTGGTGCTTGTGGGGTTTGGGAATTGGTGCCTTGGTAGTGGTGGTAAATGGGAAAGCCCGGGGATGAATCAACAGTGGGAGGTTCTTGGGATTGAGCCAGCGGCGGGACAAAAGCAGGGTTGGCAGGGTAGGATGGTGGTGGATGCCCTTTTACCCATGCTTGGTACATCTCTGCCATTTGGTGTTTCAGCTTATACAACTCCTCTTTTAGATTAACATCAGACTCTTCCCCCTCTCTTGACGGGTCAATAATACTTGCATCTAGTTCTTGGTTAGCCATGATCAACTTGTCTTTGGACCTGGTGTTGTACGGATGAGTTGCCAGAATGCCAAACAAACTAACCACCTACCTATACTTGATGACAACAACAAACTTATTAGCGATTAAGGGCTTAATAGATAGGCAACCGCACGTTGGGGATGCAATGGACCTAAACAGTTAACCATTTCTATTATGCATTTGAATAGTTGCTTGCATCATCCAGGCTTTCACAATTTCTTTTCCTCTCTTTTTTCCATTCCTTCTTTTCTTTGCTTGATTCTGTTTTTCTTTTATTCCCTCATTTTCCTCTCATGTTTTGCTATTATTGCCCTCCCACAATTCTCTTGTTTTCTCTCTTTTTTCTGTCTTTTTTCTTCTTTTCATTTCACGGTTATGATCGAATACTATGGGGATTGCCTACGTATCATGACGCCGCATGAATTATACCAAGCGTAGTTCTGGGGGATAAGTGTAAAATAAAAAATAAAAAAACATTTTGGGCTTTTCAAATTTTTTTCATAAAATGAAAATGTCTTGATTACAACGACTCATCCTACAGAATTTAATCATAAAAGATAACAGACTCGAAAAAGGGGACTAACAGACTCCAACAGAAAGATGAAAGTGCAGACTCGAAAACAGACTAACAGACTCTTACAAAGAAAATGAAAATACAGACTCGAATGCAAATCATGAATACACCAATGCCTCAATTGCTCCAGGGGCCCGGGGAATATCAGTCGGTCTCGCCACGGGCCTATGTGCAAGAAGATCCCCTTGAAGGCGCTCCAGGTCACTCATTATTTGATGAACAAAGGTCATTACCGCAGCAAAGAAGGTGGTTCTAGTCATCTCTTCACATTCATGGCACTTCATCACGATGTAGTCAGCAATTGCTCTAATCTTCTCCCTGATGATACCCTTTTCTTGGATCGAACGCCCTATTTGCTGAGACCTAGCTTCTAGCACCTGGGCATCATGATGGTTTTGACCCTGCAAATGTTGCATATCTTCCTCTAACTGGTCCATTAACACATAGCAATGTTCCCTTTCTGCTTTAAAATTCTTATCTTGTTTGGCCATCTCATTTTCGAGGGTAGTTAGCCTTTTCTTCAAATTGGTGACTGTTCTCCCATATTTCCTTTTCAACTACCGGACAAACTCTGCTTGTCCCTCTGCGTTCTTCATTAGTTGTGCCCGGGCTTTTGCCCGATTAACCTCGAATTTTTCTAGATCATCCTCACACAGCTAATTTCCTCTTGAGACCACTTATGAGTCTTTCATCCTTTCGGCCCCTTTCCTGATTCTCAGCAGTTATTTTCCTTTTTTGGATCTGTGCTCGAAGAGCCTTGTTTTCTTGAGCCAATTTCTTCTTCTCCCCTTTGTCGGCAGCGGCCTGTACACTTTTGTCAAATTTAAGATACCGAATCTATCCCTCCAATTTGCTTATGGTGGCTCTGTAGTTTGCCTCTTTAGCCAACCAATCCCATTGCTCCTGCGCTCCATCAGTGAATTGTTGGACATGGGGCCTTTTTGCGGGCCGTTTGGGCTTTTAATGGACTTGGGATCTTTTACTGTACCAAGCTGTGTAACTAGGTTCCAACTCACCTTTAGATAAATCTCATACCTGAGTCTTTGGCTCTAAGAACCTACATTGATGCCAAATTCGATGCACCTTTTCTTCTGGGAAAATAGCTTTTGGTTCCAATTCGATGACTTGCCGACTCAAATCCTCATCATTTGGGATGGTCTGGTACCTGCCTAACTGGCGTAGAACTCTGTGTGGGGCATAAGGTTGAATGCTCCGGAGACCCATCAATAGAGGAAAACACACCTCAGCTGACATATAAATGACTTCACTGACTGAGAGCCACCCGAATGTCCATTCAATCTTGTCTACAGTCAGGGATCTCAAGTGTGCAAACCATGCTTCTGTACCTTCCGGAAACTCATAGCCCTCCACCCGTCGTTTATGTTTTTCAATGCATTGAAGACCGGTCATACCTAGGTTCATGTACCCCGGACGGTGGCAAAGGTGCTCCACCATCCAGAGTTGTAGAAGCATATTGCATCCTTCAAAAAGCTTTCCTCCTTCTCAGCAAACAGTTAGAGCTCGGTAAATCTCCGCCAAGATCATCGGTACAATTGTGCCATTTGCTTTTTTAGTCATGAAGTCGGCTATTCCCACAAGCCTCAATTCTATGTTTCCATCTTTTCTTGGACAAATCAAAACACCCAGGAAGGGCACTATGAAAGCCAATCCCTGCTGAGCTTCCCACTTATCTTTGTTCCCCAATGAGTAAGATCAGCATCTGACATCTCAAAACCACGGGATTCCCATAACGTCGGTACAAGAAATAGAATGCGCAGAATCCCTTGGCCAGATTTGCGTCTTGAACTTCCCGACTGATGCTTAGAAGGTCCAGAAATTTATGAGGAGACACTGTTTTGGGTGCCACCGGGTATTGATTTCTGAGATTCCCACTAAACCTAGTGTAGCCCGCTATTTTCTCAAACGTAAGGGTTAGCTCAAAATCAGCAAAATGGAATACATTATGTGCTGGTTCCCAGAAGGGTATCAAAGCCTCAATTATATCCTTCCTCGTCTTGATCTTCAAAATCCCAACAAGACCACCCAAAGCCTTTATCATAGTTTTTCTGCTGACTTCTCCCAAATTATTCCACCACATATATAGTTCTAACGGGATTTCCTCGTGGACTGTGAAAGGTTCATTTTTAATTGTGCTTATCCTGCACATTTATTTAAGGTGATTGATTAAGAGATTGTGGTTTACTTTGACTCAAGAGAAAAGCACCAATTTTCACAAATTTTAAAAAAAAATTGCGCATACAACCCTTTAACACCTCAAGAAAGAAAATATTTTTTTAGGACTGTTTTTGTTAATCAACCAAATCTTTTGAAAAAGGACCTTAGGTGGCTATTCTTGCAAAAATAGCCTTCCGGCGCTATTTTGGACAAGAATGGCGCCACCTAATTTATTTATGACAAAACAGCGACACTTCATATTTTTGGGTTATTCAAAAGGAGTTGGACCCGATGAGGGTTGCCTATGTATCCTACATCCGGTGAGAATCAAACTTGCGTAGTTCGGTCAGTTTTGACAGAATAAAAACAATACCAAATATTTTCTTAAAACAAAATTTCTTTCTTCTTTTTTTTTCGAAATTTTGGCAGAGTTTCGGTACTTTTGGACATCGGGTTTTTTCAAAAATAGGTAATTATCTCTCTCAGCCCTCAAGTTGATTGTTCACTTTCCCAACTTTCTCCATTATTCATAAGCCGGTTGTGAGCACGTGATTTTTGCTTCACGGAAATCACTCCAAAAAGTAATCAAAACAAGTTACCTTCGGGTACAATTGTGAGAATTTGCGTGACATTTTTGGTAATCATTTTTGTCCGTAAATATTTACCTTTTTGTAGTTAATCACAAAATGTAAAATAAATATATTACATGCTTATTTGGGATTTAATTGTACATTTAGGAATTGATTAAATCATGGTTTAGTTTTTAAAGAAAAATCGCAAAATGTATGTTTTCGTCTTGTGTTTTGTTTCCGTGGTGTGATTTTACCTATTTAAATATTTTAATATGTGTGTGATAATTGTGTTAAGTGTTAATTAATATGTGTTTAGTTTTACTTTAATTAGATATTGTGTTTAAATTAGAAAATAAAAAGAAAAGAGTACAAATTGGTCTAAATCGGATTGGGCCATTTTATTTAGAAAATTTGAGGCCCAAAAGCACCAAAAACCAGCCCAAAGGCAGCCGGTCCAAGAGACCCATCGCCCAGGCCACTAAACGACGTAGTTTGACACCAAAACTATGCCGTTTCAAGAACAATCTATCTCAGCCGTTCAAACCAAGTTGATCTGACGGCCCTCGTCACATATCCATACCCATTGTTTAAACTCGACCCCTCCAAACCGACCCAACCCCCTTTAAGACAAAACGACCCCGTTTCTTATAGTTAAAGAAATCCAAACCGTTGATCTCATCAGATCCAACGGCTTGGATCCACTCACCGACCCCGTATATAAGCCCATCCCTCTTACCTCACGCCCCCAAGCCAGACCCCCTCTGCCCTTAGGTCGTCTTCACCAGACCCAAACCCCTTAGAACCCTAGTGCCGCCCCCTTTCCCCTCACCGTAAACCCGGCGGCAACAACGCCGGTGACCACCACCTTAACACCCTAGGACCACTCAACCGCCCTGAACACAGATCTGTTAACCTTAGGTCTCGAATCTTCCCCCACCGTCTCGAATCTTCATTTGAAGATTCGAGCCGGGCCTCGACCTGCACCAAACCACCCCAAATCCATTCCAGGCACTCCCCTGACCTCCCTCATGACCAAACCAGGCTTTGTTTGGTCCGAATCCGACCAGGAAAACCTGAATCCCAAATCTACCCTAGGAACCCTAGAAGTCCTGAGTCCGATTTTTGTCCGTTTGAACCAGAAGATTAGGGTCTAATGGACCTTAATCGAAGTGTTCTCAGTTGAGAACACTTCGATTAAAGTCCGTTCAACCCCAAGAAAGGTCGATTCAAATCCGAGACAGGGCCTTCTGATTTTTCAAGCCTTTAAGGTATTTCTGTTTTCCTTTTTCTTGTCAGTCCATTTCGTTGTTTGTTTTAGTTTTGTTCGGCATGTTTAATTAGTTTTGTTTATTTCTGGGATTCCACTATCAGTTATTCTCCATTTTCGATAGACCTTTTATTCGGTCAATTGTTATTCTGATTATGTTTGAATACGTATAGTGATATACATATTCCAGCTTGATTAAATCGTCGAATCGATAATGCATGTGGTTCCCCTGTATCGTGCAAAAAGTGTCAAGAACAGTTTATGCCTTATTTGTGTTGTTTGTTTGATCGACTGTTTGTTTTGTGTTATAATTAGTATAGTTGAGTCGATATATGTCGTCAATCAGTTTCGATTTGGAATGGCATTTATTTGACTCATATGATTGATTTGCTTATTGAAGCTTCTGAGAAGTAATTGCACTATGTTTAGCCTGTGTATTTGAACCAGAAATCACCTAAAGATTGGATAGCTGTTAGTGTTAGCATAGATTGCAGATTGTAGTTCAAGTTAATGGCATGGGCAGCATGTGCTAGGAAGTTAGAATAGAAATGGACAGCATGTGCTGTCAGGACATGCCCACACTGCCCATATTTGCTTAATTTAATAAAGACAGGTCACTTTAGCAGTAAAGAAAGGGTCTGTCAGGGGAATCTCATGGGGAATACTTTTCTTTTGAGTTTTGAGTGAAAAAACAGCAGGAGAACATGGGAGGGAGTTCAGTGGATTTTAACAGGCTGTTTTGAATGGGCTGATGCTAGAATAAATAGAGGAGGATTCCATTAGTTGGGGGATCATACAGGAGAGACAGTGGAGAGTGCAGAAAAAAGATAGTTCAGAAAATCAAAGATAGTTTAAAAATCAGAAAAAAAGGTTTCAGAAATCAGGGAGGGAGATAGAAAAGAAAATTTCTGCTGTTTGATTGAAGTTGAAAACTTTGCATTTCCTCACCTTTTGTGTTTGAAATCAGCATTAACTGCTTTGTTTTATTCGAAATTTGGGGTTTCTTTCTTTTGAGTGTCTGAAAATCAGAAACTGTGTTTCAATCTTGTGTCGGATTCATCTATTACCTGTTTGATTAACATTGGAGTTTCCTGGGTCTCAACTGAGCCTCGTTGAGTTTTTTTTACTGGGACATTGGGTGCTGTTTCATTGAGTTACTGTTGTTTCATTCTGCCTGGGTGTGCTATTGCTGCTTTATTTGTTGTTGTTGCTGCTATCCTTTGCCACTGCTGCTGACTTCTCTATCCTCCTTCTTCTTCTTTGCATTTCAGCATCCAGGTACACATTTTGAATCTCACCTTGATGTAACAATAACAATGAGTATGAAATGAAAGACGCGAAGAATTTTTAGTCATTTGGTGTTGTACCTATAGTCTTATAAAGTGTTAATAGATTTGTGCAAATCTTTAGGTTGTGACTCAATAGGAAAATACAGCAGGTAGTTTCGTATCTAATTGAAAACTTAGTTTATTTAATTATTGTGATTTACAATGGTTTAGCTTGTTTAGTTTGTACATATGATGTAATTGTGTAATTCGTGGAATGCACGAGTAATTGGTATATCGATAACTAGATTTCATTTTTTATACTCTGTATGTATAAGGTAGATTGCTACTAACCTGGACAAACCCAATATAGCTTTAAATCATTTAATTTAACTCTGTCACGTCCGGATTCCATTAGGCAGTTTCGAATCCAATTAGTAGCATCTTCTAATAAGTAGTTGATTCCATTAATCAAGCCCAAATAAGTTAGTTTAAATTCGAACTTGAAGAACATTTAGTGTAAGTTTTAGTATTTTTATTAATCTTGCCTGCAATCTCCTTTAGCAAATTAACAGCATGTTCCCACGTGAAATAAGGCACGAAACAATTCCCAAACAACTAATAAGATAATCAAACAAGAATCCGGAGTTGGCCAAGCATGCAATTTAATTAGAATGTATTTTCTTTCTTCCATTTCTTAGAGACGAATATAATAAAGATGTAGTCATTGTAGGTTTACTCGTTTCATAAAATGAGACGAGCCTCATCAAATGAGATGCACAAACTGCGGGGCCCTCATAAATGTATATATTGAATACTTAGAATCTGGGATGGGTCGTTTAGCGAATTTCACGGCCCTCCCCAAAGACAATAACGCGTTAGATTCTTTAGGCGCGACTTAATTAAATTACATTCTTAAATTCGGGTGCGCATTTATGTGACCCAAATTCAAATCTCAACGGAGTCGAAATGTGTTAACAACTACGGGTGCATTGATTGTGACGTGGTTCGAGATGCATTTTCACGACGTTGCAATTCTATAAAATAAATGATAATAATAAAAGCGGTTTAAACTTAATAAAAGCACATAAGTCACAACATGTATTTAAATCAGATATTTAGCCATTATAACAATTTAAGCGACCGTGCTAGAACCACGGGATTCGGGGGTGCCTAACACCTTCCCTCGGGTCAACAGAATTCCTTACTTAGAATTTCTGGTTCGCAGACTTCATTTGGAAAGTCGAATATTTTCCTCGAATTGGGATTCAAGATAAACCGGTGACTTGGGACACCAAAAGCCAAACCTTTCCCAAGTGGCGACTCTGAATTAAATAAATAATCTCATTTCGAATATTGTCACTTAAATTGGAAAAACTCCCTCACGCATTACCCTTCAGGGCGGGTGCGCAAAAGGAGGTGTGACAGCTCTGGCGACTCTGCTGGGGAATAGAACCCAGAACCTCCGGTTCAGGGTTCAAGAATTCGAGCTTAGAATAATTGTTATATTTGGCTTTATTATCTGATCTTTATTACATGTTTTGGCATAACGTGCTAAATATTGTCTTTTACCGCTTTGATATTATTTGAACTGTATATAAACTGTGCCGAAACCCTTCTCTTCTTACCTCCCGGGAGAAGCTCGCTGGTCGAGACTCCCTATTCTGTTAGTGTCAATACCTGAAATAAGAAAGAGGCCGGACAAGTTACAAAGTCGGACGATCTCGCGGGTCCCCGGTACGTAGCCCCCTCCTCGACTCGAGTTGTCCGCTTGGGTACACAGTCTAGAACATATACCCAGGTTATAAACCTAGTATAACAAAACCTCATGCCGGATCCCTAGTAGGAACGCTTATTTGCATCATGTTGCATTTGACATAGGAGACTCAACACAGGGGTTGGGTCCGTCTAGGACAGGTAACCGGAAATGAAAAGACCATCCTGCTACATCCTGTTTGTTTGGCGCATTTATTTGCTTCAGATCTGCATGCTGACCGGTTTCTACAAAAAAATTCAAAAAAAAAGGAAAGAAAAGTAGCAGCGTAGGGAGATAATTACTTATTTTTGGAAAAATAAAACCAATGTCCAAGTAGTATCAAAACCTCGCCGGAATTTTCTAAAAAAAAATGAAAAACAAAATTTGTCTTTTAGTTTGATTTGTAAAAAAGAAAACATATAAAAAAAATTCCTTTTAATCACTTTCAAAATAAAAAAAAAGGGGTATTTATTTAAAAGTAAAAAAGAAGGAAAATTCAAAATTAAAAAAAAAATGTTGTTTCTTTTGTAGTATCTCTTTTATAAATTCAGACTAATAGTCCAATTACTTCCTTAAAAAGATTTTTCTTTAGTCTTTATCTCTTTTCAAAAATAATATATATATATATATATATATATATATATATATATATATATATATATATATATATATATATATATATAAATCCAGAAATATATTTTTTTTCTTTTCTTTTCTTTAAAAGATTGTATTCAGAAAGGGTTTTACTCTACGCTTGATCAAGCCCGAACTACGCCGGTTTGATTCTCACAGGGTGCGAGATACGTAGGCAACCCTCATCAGGTCCAACCTCCCCTTTTCAAAATAGCCAAAATGTTAGAATTTTAATTTCGTCGTGAATAAGTCGGGTGATGTCGTTTTTGTCAAGGATAGCCGAATGTTCCCCGAAGGGATGCCGGAAGGCCGACTTTGCACAAACGGCCATTATTGGTCATTTTTATTTTCCCTGACCAAATTGCCCAACGGCCTTAGAATCCTCGTCCCCGAGGCACTGTGAGGCCATGTTCCCCATGTTGTTTTCATTACTACTAAAAGAGTCATAAATAAATCAAGTGATTTTTTGTCAAAAATAGCCAAATGTTCCCGCAAGGGACGCGGAAGGCTGATTTTGCATAAAACGACCACTTTCGATCGTCTTTTAGAGTTTTTGATCGGTTGACCCTCACAGCCTTAAAATCTTCATCCCCGAAGTGCTGAAAGGCCGTGTTCGAAAATCTGATCTTCTTTTTTTTTAGAAAAGATATAGTCAAAATGTTTTTGAGTCAAGTCATTTTTGCTTAAAGTCACCTTAATAAATGTGCAGGATGAGCACAATGCAAAATGAACACTTTTCGATAATGACTAAAATCCCTGTCAAGTTACGGCTATGGTGGAATGATCTAGGTGCTGAAGGGCAAGATGAGGTCAAGAAATATCTGAAAGGTCTCATGGGTTTATTGGAAATCCAGCCTCGGGGAGATATCATAAGAGCCTTGGTCACCTACTGGGACCCAACGCACAATGTTTTCCACTTCTCCGATTTTGAACTCACCCCGACTCTGGAAGAAATGGCTGGGTACATCGGAAATGCTGAACTTCCATTAAGGCAAAGATACCTGGTTGCCCCAAGAGCTGTTACGGTGCATCGATTTCTAGACTCACTAAAAATAACCAGGACGGTCCATAACCCAGATTTGGCCGCCGGTTTTTGTAATCCATGCTTCATATACGACAGGTATGGTCATATAGGAGGATTCAACAATCCGATTAACAAGCTATGCAGCAAAGGTAGTCGTCAGAAGTGGGATAAGCACAGACGGGTGGCTTTCATGATAACATTTTTGGGCCTTCTGGTATTTCCAAGGAAAGATGGGAATATTGATATGAAAATATCCGGGATCGTCAGTACTTTACTCACTCAAAATGACAGTACTCTCGCGCCTATGGTGGTATCCGATATATTTCGAGCTCTCACAGCCTGCAAAGCCGGGGGAATTTCTTCGAAGGATGTAACTTGCTGTTACAAATATGGATGAATGAACATTTCTGCCATCGTTCCGAGATTTTAAGCCATGGTTCCTCGAATAAAACTTGCATAGAAGAGTTTTATACAAGAACCAAAAAGATCAGTCTGCCCAAAGGAGTTATGGCATGGACTTCATTATTTCAGACTCTCACCGCCAACCAAATAGAATGGACACTGGGATGGTTGCCTGTTGATGAGGTCATGTATATGCCAGCATCAAGAACTCACTTTCTACTGATGGGACTTAAGAGAATTCAACCTTAGGCGCCCTACCGAGTCTTGAGACAATTCGGAAGATACCAGATAGTACCACATGAGGAAGATCTTAGTGCTCAAACAATTGAGATAAGCCCTGACGGACAATTTCCTGAAGCAAAAATCCGCCAGATCTGGAATGAATATCAATATTTGAAAGCAGATACTTGTGTGCAGGATCGGGCCAAAGGTGAAATGGCACCAGGTTACCTTACATGGTACAGAAGAGAACTTGAACACGAAAGGCCGGCTAAAAGACCTCACATCCGAAACTTCGCCGAGTCATCGCAAAAGCAGTAGGATTGGTTGGCAAAAGAAAGAGGCTATTGTGCCGAAATCGGAAAATTAAAGCAACAGGTTAAAGGTCTGAAATATGAGCACAACGTGCAAGTTGCTACCGATCTGGGAGAAAAGAATAGGTTGACTCAGGAAAACGAGATGCTCAGGGCCCAGATCAAACAGATGAAGATAGATACTGATAACCAGCCAAGGAGCCGGTCGGATGAACGATTGATAAAAGCTTTAAGGACGGAAATTGGGGAGTGCCGGAGTGAGTTAGAAAATACCATAGCAGGGCTCGAAGCACACTGGGCAAGAAGGACAGAAAAACGTAACCGGCACCTGCGACAGTTGGAAAAGGATCACGAGCGAACCATTGCCAATCTAAAGGAAAAGGTGGACAGAGCATTTGAGCAAATCCGAACCCTGGGAGTTGAAAACAAACATTGCCGCAAGCTTTTAGCCCAGATGGAAGTAGAAATTCAGCAGTGGTAAAATCGATGCCTCCAGGATTCTCGGGTTATGACAGCTCGTAATGATCAAATAGAGCACTTACTCAAAGAAAAGAGGCAAACCAGGGATAAGATCAGGACCATTGCCCATGCCATCATCAGACGGTGTCTACGGTGTGAAAACATGACCAACATTACCGTTCTCTCGGCAGTGATGGTTTATGTCAAGCAGACCATGCATGAGCTGGAATAACTTGAAAGGGATCTCACACCTAGGACCGCGGCAAGGCCAAACGATGCCCCGCGGGCGCCAATTCTCGAAACCTTAATGTATTCATAGGTCGAGTCTGTTCGTCTTCTGCATCAAGGTGTATTAGTCTGTTGAGTCTGTACTTTTTTCAAGGTTTGTTATTTTCCCTTTTTCAAGAATGTTAGTTT
Organism: Nicotiana sylvestris; assembly: GCF_000393655.2. Classification (NCBI taxonomy): domain Eukaryota; kingdom Viridiplantae; phylum Streptophyta; class Magnoliopsida; order Solanales; family Solanaceae; genus Nicotiana; species Nicotiana sylvestris. The sequence continues at coordinate 207,522,929 of NC_091059.1, forward strand.
GTAATAGATTGTTCAGTAATAAAATGTGTGCTTCTTTTACACTCATCTGTTTCGAACTACGTAATAATCTGATTCACGCGGCATCATGATACGTAGGAAATCCTCATCGGATCCGGTCACATTTTTAACTGCAAATATTGAAAACAGTAAAAAAAACAAAGAAAGTTTCAACGTTATTTAAAATATGCCTTGAACCACACCACATGAAATGCACCCACAGTTCGTGACATGTTCTATTTAACATTGTTAAGAATTGAAACTGGGTCACATGAAGTGTACACCCAAATTAATAACTAAAGGAAAAACAATTTAAAGAACGCGCCTAAAGCAACTACGAAAGTTCAAATTAATAACAAAGTTCGCGAGGGCCATGGAAAATTCAATTGATGGTGCACCTCGATTTTTAAAGAGTTAATAACAATTACATGAGGGCAATGGGTTATTTAATGAAAATAGCACACCTCAAATTTTTTATAAAAGCTAACTAGTCTTGTGAGGGCCATGGGCTTAGGGATTTTATTTGGCATGGCACACCTCAAATTATTTCCAAGGATTTCTAATTGTATACATGCTTGAGGAGTTAAAATTAATTAAACATCACATTAAAGGACTCCAAATGATCCCAATGAAGATACGATTGGGCCAACAATTCAAATCGGCCGTTCCATGGCTTTTCTGAAATGACAGGCCTTTATTAAGATGAAACAAATGAGGTTCAATGACCTCTGCTGGGCCCCTCGGTGGGTCAGGCCCACTACATATTGACAAAATCCAATGAAAATGTAACACAGCTGATAGTCCAACTTCTGATCAAATCAGTTAATCCAATTATAATCACAATGACTAATGCCCTAGCCTATATTTGAATCCAAGACTATGCATGAATTAATTACTGAAGATTGCAACATCTAGATTGATATATAAAAGGCATGTAGATTCAGTCACATGCTATTTTAACTGATGAACTCCATATCTTACTAAATAGACAATGATCCAATCAATGTAGATACTAACCAAACGACCTAATAAGGAAATAAAACAAACCTAAGTAACTTAACCAAATTCATAGCAATTCTCGAACTACTTGTTTTCCAACTGAAGAATGAAGCTAACAGAAATTTATCCAAAATAGTGAATCCTAACAAATGACCAAATAGGCACAAAAAAACAAACTATATAGGAAATATTTGATTCTTATAAGAATGCAAATCTACCGAAACTAGCCTTAGCTGACTTGATAGTCACAAACGAGAAGAATAGACCAATTTTTTTTTACCAAAACCCAACAAATTTCCACGTCCTATCTTGAATCAATGGAAATATTTTACAAAAGGTTTTCAAAGAGAACTTATCTGATTTTTAACTAAAAAACACATCAATAAATACTATTAGGCCGGCTCCAATTACATCAGGAATTAACTAAAAACAAATCCATACTATTGACATATACACTTGAGCTTATGAAGTAAACTGAAAGTCCAAACTTACAATTACAAACAACTACATAACATTCACTGAAATTATACCAAGTTCAGTTAAACTTTAAACAAAACTAATTGACAAAATTAAGCTATGACAAGAATACTAAGATCAAGATTTAAATGAGGTTGAAATTTAGACATTGGAACACCATCTTTCATTCAATACTCAACATTTCCACTCCAAGGGTTCGAAAGTGTACCTGGATACGACCAAAATAGCTACAGAATTTTAAAAGAAGAAGGTGAGATCAGCAGTAATTTAGCAGGGAACTAGCAATCAACATCAAATCTTAAAACAACAACCAACAACAGCTTAATAGTCAACTTTTCATGTTTTGGAACCCAGAAATAAGGAGCAATTTAAGAACCAATGAAAAAAGAAAATGCCAACTTCAATAGAACAGTAATGGTGATTTTTTTTGTATTTTTCTTTCTGATTTTTCAGACTCTCTTAATGTTTGTATTTCTTCAGCTGTTTCTAGCTCTTAGTCGTCTAAAAACTCTCCTCATTTTTATGAAAAGCAAACTTATATAGAAGGTCCTAGGGCAGCAGAATTGGTTTTAAGTTTTACCAATTACCTCTTCCCCAATTTTTATTTTTTCAACTTAGACCTTGATTTTTAGTCTGTTTGTTAAGTTAGCCCCATTACCCACTTTCCTAGCAGCTTCCTAGTTAGTTAGGACAGATTTATTTTATCCAAACTCCCTAAATTACCCTTTGAATTCCTAGTATTAACCTTCCTAGCCTAAACCAATACAGGCCACCTGATTCCCAAACCTGGGCCTAAACAAGTGGGCTTCTAATGCCCCAGGTCTGCCTTACCATAAACCCCAAAAATTGTCCCAAATCAATAAAGTAATGAAACAAATCAAGTAAAACCTGTCGACACCCCTTTTTTCTATACATGGGTCGAAATCGGGTATACGACATTGGGAGGACAACTCTATTCCCTTTCGAGAATTGGGTCTTAGAAGTTGAAGAGTCGCCACCTAATGATTATAGTGCATTAGGACACTTTTAAGAAAGGTTTGAGTTGGAAAACCAGAGTTCGGGTAAGGGCTAGAAATTATCTCGAGGGGAAGGTGTTAGGCATCCCTCAAGATCCACTAGTGTGGTCCCGGCCATGTTACAATTGTGACTTTAAAAGTAAACAATCAAGGCTCAAATAAGGACTCGCATATAACATTGCAATTAGGTTGAAAACTTTTGAAGGCAAGTAGAGAGGGCAGAAATTTATGAAAAAGGATTTGAATAGTTTTACAAGAAGAGATGAAAGCAAATAAAGGGAAGGGGGTCCTAGGTTTATGATTAATATGGATCACTTCAATGCAATATCCAACAATCACTCCTTAAAAGAGGGGTCACACGTGATATTAGCGCACCGGTCATCATATC